>NC_142147.1:25034423-25658653 GCF_024610735.1 Ursus americanus
AATTTTTTTTCAATCCACGTTCATTTGGGTGGCTTTATTTTTATTAAATGGCTTTCTTAAGCTTCAACAGACCCACTTGCTGCTAATAAGGAAGCTCGCATTAAGTATTTTGGAACTGCTACAATAAGAAGGCGTGTAACACGATATACATGGAGATGAGCGTACACAGATAAACAGAAGCCGCCAGCGAATACGGTTACATTTTTCTCCCATTGGGGCATGGAACTGTGAACTGAGGGTGAAATTTGCCATTCTTTGCTTGCCTAATGAATTTGTGTATCCAGTTAACTAAGGATACTACACTTCAGTTTTGGGGGAGCCTGAAATCCTTCCATAGAGCTGACAATAGACCCTTTAGCCCCCTCCCCAGGGACATTAATGGCCCCGGAAGTAGGCATGCTGCCCCCAGAACTTCTGATGATAACATTTAGGAATTACTTCTCTTTCCCTGTTTTTCTTCATGAAAGAAAGCCACCATTCTTCTCAGAGCCAGATTGTTTGTGGCCTTCAATCAAACCTGACACCCTTCTACAAATGAAATAAAAGTAGGTTTTAATTAGACTGAAGGATGCTGATTTCCTCTGAAGCTGCCTCAGAGCCCCCCTCCTCCCTGAGTCCTCCAGCACACGCATTCACTTGTTTCACACGCACATCCATATGTGGCCGTAGAAATGTTGCTCCAAGTGTGTGGGAATTCATGGCTGTCCTCAGGGCCCACTGGCTGAATAGGATGCTCAGTTTTTCATTTTGCCACATCGCCATTCTCGGTTTTTGTCTGTTGATTTCAGATCCAGCCAAGGTGCATACTGTGGGAACCATGCATATTTGGGCAGACTTTCTCATCGGCAATTGAAAATCTAACCAAACCTTCTTTTTGCTGCTTCTGCCTGTTTTTCTTCATTTTTTCCCCCTCTCCCTGTCTCTTTCTCCATGACTTCTCTTAAACTCCAGATCTCCTTAACTCTTCTTCACCTCTCTCACATTTCTCTTTCTGGTTATTGTTGTTTTTATTTTTCACTTTAAACTTTAAGCAGAGAGCTACTTGTTCTAAAATCTGTATTTTGGAGGGCAGCGAAGAGGCTCGTAATTCTTCCATTTCCTTTCGATTATCTATCTGAGAGTCTCTGTGGGTTTTGGGGAAAGTTAATGCTCCCCGACTGAACAAAAGAGTTAGTGGTAAATATTGAATTCTGCACTTATGATTACCTTTTAAATCATAACCATCCTTCCAGAATTCAGAGTTTTCATTGTATATAATTGTATATAGTTGTATCCAGTTACAGTTGAAACAGTTATGTTTCATTATATAGTTATACAGGTAAATCTTGAACAAAGATGTAGTTTTATTGAATACTCTTTTTTTTTTTTTAAAGATTTTATTTATTTATTCGACAGAGATAGAGACAGCCAGCGAGAGAGGGAACACAAGAGGGGGAGTGGGAGAGGAAGAAGCAGGCTCATAGCGGAGGAGCCTGATGTGGGGCTCGATCCCATAACGCCGGGATCACGCCCTGAGCCGAAGGCAGACGCTTAACCTCTGTGCCACCCAGGTGCCCCCTCTTTTTTTTTTTTAAGTCTTAGCTAATACTTAATTTTCAAATTGTCCATTTCTTTTAGCCTACTTTAGAAAAACCTTTAGTAGGATCTGGTATCATTAAAAATGGTAAACATTTATACTTATTCCATTGGGTTCTTGATTATATAGGTATGATGATTCTTAAAAAAAAAAGATTCTTTTTTTAAAGATTTTATTTATTTTTTAAAGAGAGCATGCACATGAGGGAGGGGGAAGGACAGAGGGAGAGGGAGAAGCAGACTCCCCGCTGCACAGGGAGCCCAAGGTTGGTGAGGGAGGGGGGTGGGCTTGATCCTAGGATCCTGAGATCATGACCTGAGCTGAAGGCAGAGGTTTAACTGATTGAGCCACCCAGGGACCCTCGCCCCCCCCAAAAATTCTGAAATAAAGAAAATTAGAAGGATTTTCACTGTAGCCTGGAAAACTCTCAAAGTGTGAGAAATATTTTAAGAAACTTACCATGAGTTTAAAAGACTAATATTTCCTGAAATTTATATGCTGTAGTTTAACATATTTAATTATAATGATCGAAGAATAAATGTGATGTTAATTGTGATATGGTGGAAACAACCCAAATGTCCATTGATCAATGAGTGAATAAACAAAATGTGGTATATCCATACAGTGGAATATTATCCGATCATAGAAAGGAATGAAATACTAATGCATGCTATAATATGGATGAACCTTGTAAACATTATGCTAAGTGAAAGAGGCAGACACAAAAGATCACATATTACATGATGCCATTCATATGAAATGTTCAGAAGAGGCAAATATATAGACACAGAACTTGTCTGTCTGTGGTTGGGAGAGGGGGAAGATGGGGTGTGTAGAGGGTAATAGCTAAGGGTGCTGAATTTCTTTTTGGGATCATGAAAATTGATGGTTGCATAACTGTGAGTATATACTGAATCATACATTTTAAATGGGTGAATTATATGGTATGTGCATTATAGCTCAAAAAGGCTATAACAAAACAACTTAGGACTTGCATTTGAATGGTTTATGGTCTTAAATGCTAACCAGCAAAGAAAAAATCCAATTACTTTTGAAAAAGAAAACTATTGTTTGCTTAAAGATATTTTGACTAGAGTGAAATTTCTGGGTTAACACTCTAGCTAATATATTATACATATTGATATTCTCTCTAGGACTTGCATTTTTGTTATAACAGAAATAATAATTTATTTTGTGAGTGAAACTCTGCACATAATTTCTTTGTATTGGCTGTTTTTAACATTTTAGTATAAATCGGGTCAAAATTTAAGGAGAGTAAGAAAAGAGTAATCAGAACTTTTGTCAATGGTTATTTTAAAAAATGTATATAGTACTAAACCTTTCACATTTAAGTTTGAAAGTAGAAATTTTACTTTAATTTTGTTTTAAAAATTATAAACTGGATAATGGAAGCAATATTTTTCTGTTTTTTTACCTTTTTTGAGTGTAAAATTTAGCATTGATTTAGGAAATCATATAAAATATATTATGTCTATGTTTTATATATATATTCAGTATACTGGCTAATAAGTTCCTATGGCTCTACCACCCGGATTAAGGAACAGATCACTGGCAGCTCCCCTGAAGTCCTTTTGGTGTGTCCTTTCGAAGCGCAGCCTCTCGCTCATCCCCAAAGATAACCTCTATCATATGTTTTGAGATAATCCTTTCCTTGCATTGCTTTAAAATTTTGCCATGTATGTATGCATCCCTCAGCAATATCACTTAGTTTGCCAGGTTCTTAACTTTATGTAAATGGAATAATTTAGTATATAGTCTTTGTTACTTTTTTCTTTTGGTCAACATTCTTGCAAGATTCATTGAAGACAAAGGTCTTAATAAAGGCATCTTATTCTATAAAGGGCCAGATAGTAAAAAAATTAGTTTTGCAGGCTATATGGTTTCTGCTGCATATGACTCAACTCTGCTGTTGTGCGAAAGCCGGCATAGACAGTATGGAAATGGATGAGGGTCGTATATTCCTGCAAATCTTATTTTTGGAACGCATCACATTTGAGGCTATAGTTTGCCAATCTCTGATTGTAGTGATTGCATAGCTATAGTTTATTCATTTCCGTCATTCCAGAGTAGCCTGTAATTATATCAAAATGTATTTCTCTTTTCTAGTCTTTTTTTTAAAGATAGAAATATTTTATTTTTTTTTTTTATTATCTTTAAGTTTTTATTTCCATCACCTGGTGCTCATCGTGGCCAGCAAACTCCTTAATCCCCATCCCTTTCACTCATCCTTCCCCCCAGATCCCCTCTGGCAGTCTTCAGTTTGTTCTACACTGTACTTAAGAGTCTGTTTCTTGGTTTGTCTGTCTCTCTCTTTTTTCCCTTTGCTTGTTTGTTTTGTTTCTTAGATCCCACACATGAGTGAAATCATATGGTATTTGTCTTTCTCTAATTTGTTTCACTTAGCATTATACTCTCAAGCTTCATCCATATCCTTGCAAATAACAAGGTTTCATTCTTTTTCACAACCTAGCAATATTCCATTGTACATATATACCACATCTTTTTTATCCATTCATCATTTGATGGACACTTGGGCTGATTCTATAGTTCAGCTGTTGTAAATAATGCTGCTATAAACATAGGGGTTTGTGTGTCCCTCTGAATTAGTGTTTTTGTATTCTTCAGGGTAAATACCCAGCAGTGAAATTACTAGATCATAGGGTACTTCTATATTTAACATTTTGAGGAACCTCCATACTGTTTTTCCAGGGTGGCTGCACCAGTTTGCATTCCCAGCAACAGTGCATGAGTGTTCCTTTTTCACCACATCCTTGCCAACACCTGTTGCTTTTATTTTGATTTTAACCATTCTGACATGTGTGAGGTGATAGCTCATTGTAGGTTTTTTATTTTATTTTTTTATTTTTTTTATTTGAGAGAGAGACACACAGATAGTGACAGAGATAGTGAGAGAGAGCACAAGTGGGGAGGAGAGTGAGAAGCAGGCTCCTACCAAGCAGGGAGCCTGATGGGCTCAATCTCAGGACCCCAGGATCATGACCCAACCTGGAGGCAGATGTGTAACCAACTGAGCCACCCAGGCGCCCCAGCTCATTGTAGTTTTGCTTTGCATTTCCCTGATAAATGATATGGAGCATCTTTTCATTTGTCTGTTGGCCATCTGTATGTCTTCTATGGGGAAATGTCTGTTCATGTCTTCTGCCCACTGTTTAATTGGGTTATTTGTTTTTTGCATGCTGAGTTTGATAACTTCTTTATATATTTTGGATACTAACCCTTAATCAACTGTGTCATTTGCAAATATCTTCTCCCATTCCATAGGTTTCCTTTCAATTTTGTTGATTGCTTCCTTCACTCTGCAGAAGCTTTTTATTTTGATGTAGTCCCATTGGTTTATTTTTGCTTTTGTTTTCCTTGCCTCAGGAGATAATATCTAGAATACCGATGTCAAAGAAGTTACTGCGTGTGTAATCTTCTAGGCTTTTTATGGTTTCAGGTCTCACATTTAGGTCTTTAATCCATTTTGACTTTATTTTTGTGTATGGTGTAAGAAAGTGGTCCAGTTTTATTCTTTTACATGTGACTGTCCAGTTTTCTCAACACCATTTGTTGAAGAGACTTTTTTCCATTTGGTATTCTTTCCTGCTTTGTTGAAGATTAATTGACCACGTAATTGTGGGTTTATTTCCAGATATTCTATTCTGTTCCATTGATCTCTGTGTCTATTTTTGTGTCAGTACCATACTGTTTTTAATACCATAGTTTTGTAGTATGACTTGAAGTCTAAAATTGTGATGCCTCCAGCTTTGCTTTTTCTTTTTCAAGATTGCTTTGGCTTTTCGGGGTCTTTTGCAGTTCCATACAAATTTTTAGGATTGTTCTGGTTCTGTGAAAAATGCTGTTGGTATTTTGACAGGGATTGCATTAAATGTGTAGATTACTTTGGGTAGTATAAACATTTTAACAATGTTTTTCTTCTAATCCATGAGTATGAAATGTCTTTCCATTTCTTTGTGCCATCTTTAATCTCTTTCATCAGTGCTTTATAGTTTTCAGGGTACAGGTCTTTTACCTGTTTGGTTAGGTTTATTCCTAGGTATTGTATTATTTTGGATGCAATTATAAATGGATTGTTTTCTTAATTTCTCTTTCTGCTGCTTAATTATTGGTATATAGAAATGCAACAGATTTCTGTACATTTATTTTGTGTCCTGTCACTTTACTGAATTCGTTTATCAGGTCTAGCAGGTTTTTGATGGAGTCTTTTGGGTTTTCTATAAGTAGTATCACGTCATCTGCAAATAGTGAAAGTTTTACTTCTTCCTTACCAGTTTGGATGCCTTTTATTTTCTTTTTGCTTTTTGATTGCTGTGGCTACCACTTTTTCCAGTACTGTGTTGAATAAGAGTGGTGAGAGTGGACATCCTTGTCTTGTTCCTGACCTTAGAGGAAAGGCTCTCAGTTTTTTCATATTGAGGGTGATGTTTGCTATGTATCTTTCATTATGGCCTTTATTATATTGAGTTATATTCCGTCTAAACCTACTTTGTTGAGGGTTTTTATCATGAATGAATGTTGTATTTTGTCAAATGCTTTTTGTAGATCTGTTGAAATAATCGTATTGTTCCTACCCTTCCTCTTATTGATGTGATGTATCACATTAATTGATTTGTGAATATTGAACCAACTTTGCAACTCAGGAATAAATCCCACTTGATCATCGTGAATGATCTTTTAATGTACTGTTGGATTCACTTTGCTAGTATTTTGTTGAGAAGTTTTGCATCTGTGTTCATCAGAGATATTGGCCTGTAGTTCTTTCGTTTTGGTATCTTCATCTGGTTTTAATATTGGGGTAATGCTGGCCTCATAAAACAAATTTGGTAGTCTTTCTTCCTTTTCTAGTTTTTGAAATAGTTCGAGAAGAAAGGCATTAAGTCTTTTTCAAATGTTTGGTAGAATTTGCCTGTGAAACCATCTGGTCCTGAGTTTTGTTTGTTGGGAGTTTTTTGATTGCTGACTCAATTTCTTTGCTGCTAATCTGTCTGTTTAAATTTTTATATTTCTTCCTGTTTCGTTTTGATAGGTTATATGTTTCTAGGAATTTATCCATTTCTTCCAGGTTGTCCAATTTGTTGGCATATAGGTTTTCATAATATTCTCTTATAATTGTATTTCTGTAGTGTTTGTTGTTATTTCTCCTTTTTTATTTGTGATCTGATTTATTTGTGTCCTTTCTCTATTTTGCTTGATAAGTCTGGTTAGAGGGTTATGGATTTTATTGATTTTTTTTCCCTAAGAACCATCTCCTGGTTTCATTGATCTGTCCTATTGTTCTTTTAGTTTCTATATCATTTATTTCTGCTCCAATCTTCATTATTTCCTTCGTTTTGCTGGTTTTAGATTTTGTTTATTGTTCTTTGCCTAGCTTCTTTGAGTGTAAGGTTAGGTTGCTTATTTGAGATTTTTCTTGCTTCTTGAGTTGGGCCCGTATTGCTATATACTTCCCTCTTAGAACTGCTTTTGCTGCATCCCAAAGGTTTTAAACCGTTGCATTTTCATTTTCATTTGTTTCCATGTACTTTTTTATTTCTTCTTTTATTTCCAGGTTGACCCATTCATTGTTTAATAGCATTTTATTTAACTTCCATGTATTTGTCATCTTTCCAGATTTTTTCTTGTGGTTGACTTCTAGTTTCATAGCGTTGTAGTCTAAAAAGATGCATGGTATGATTTTGATCTTGAATTTGTTGAGGATTGTTTTGTGTCCCAGTATGTGATCTATTGTGGAGAATGTTCCATGTGCACTTAAAAAGAATGTATGTTCTGATGTTTTAGGATGAAATGTTCAGAATATATCTGTTAAATCTATCTGGTCCAGGGTCATTCAGAGCCATTGTTGATTTTCTGTTTAGATGGTTTGTTCATTGGTGTAAATGGAGTATTAAAGTCCCCTACCATTATTGGATTATTATCAATTAGTTTCTTAATGTTTGTTACAGTTTTATGTTTAGTGCTCCTATGTTGGGGGCATAAATACTTAAATTTTTATATTTTTATGTTGGATTGTCTCCTTTATTATAATAGTCTTCTTTGTCACTTATTACAGCCTTTGTTTTAAAGTCTATTTTGTCCAATATAAGTATTGCCACTCTGGCTTTCTTTTAACATCCATTTACATGACAGATGTTTCTCTATCCCCTCACTTTCAATCTGCTGGTGTCTTTAGGTCTAAAATGAGTCTTATAGGCAGCTTATAGATGGGTCTTGTTTTATAATCCATTCTGTCACCCTGTGTCTTCTAATTGGAGCATTTAGTTCATTTACATCCAAAGTAATTATTGATAGATATGTATTTATTGCCATTTTATGACTTGCTTTATCCGTTGTTTCTGAAGATTTTCCCTGATCCTTTCTTGTCTTTCTCTCTTTCATGGTTTGCTGGTTTCCTTTAGTGATATATTTAGATTTCTTTCTTTTTATTCCTTGCATATTGATTAGTGGTTACCATTAGGTTGGTTTATAACATCATATGTGTATAGCAGCCTATATTTAGTTAATGGTTGTTTAAATGTGAGCCCATACTTTACTTCTCCCCATGTTTTCCATATATGGTATCATATTTTGCATCCTTTTAGTTTGTAAGTTTCTCGACTGATTTTTACAGAAATAATCATTTTTACTGCTTTTGTGTTTCCTACTTTCATAGTGTCATTTTTGGTCTTTCCTTACCTCTCAAAGAGTCTCCGTTAGTATTTCTTGAAGGGCTACTTTAGTGCTCATGAACTCCTGTAATTTTTGGGTTTTTTTGTTTGTTTGGTTGGTTTTTTGTCTGGAAAACTCTTTATCTCTCCTTCTATTCTGTATAATAGCCTTTCTGGATAGAGTACTCTTGGCTGCAGGTTTTTCTTGTTCAGCACTTTGTATCATGCCACTCCTTTCCTGCCTTGGGAAGTTTCTGCTGAAAAATTAACTGATAGCCTTATGGGATTTCCCTTGTATATAACTGTGTTCTTTTGTATTGTTGCTTTTAGTATTTTTTTTGTATCACTTTATTTTACCATTTTAGTTACAATATGTCTTGATGTGGATCTGCTTTTGTTGATTTTGTGTGTGTGTGTGTGTGTGTGTGTGTGTGTGTGTGTGTGCCTCCTGGATCTGGATAACTGTTTCCTTCCCCAGATAAGGGAAGTTTACAGCTATTATTTCTTCAAATAAATTCTCTGCTCCCTTTTCTCACTCTTCTTCTGGGACTTCTATAATACCAATGTTACTATGTTTGATGGACTCACTGAGTTTCCTAAGTCTGTCCTCATTTTGCACAATTCCTTTTCTCTCTCTGTTCGGCTTGATTACTTTCCATTACCCTGTCTTCAGGTCATTAATTTGTTCCTCTGCTTCTTCCAGCCTGCTGTTCCTTCCATCAAGTGTGTTTCTCACTTCATTTATTGAGACCTTTATCTCTTTTATGTTATTTCTTGTCTCTGTGTTAATGGTCTCACTGATGCCTTCCACTCTTTTCTCAAGTCCACCGAGTATCTTTATGATATTACTTAAAATTTTCTATCTGGCATCTTACTTGTATCTGTTTTGCTTATATCTCTGGCTGTGGCCTTGTCCTGTTCTTTCATTTGGGACAAATTCCTCTTTCTTCTCATTTTGTCTACGTCCCTGTGCCTGCTTCTGTGTGTGAGGAAACTCAGCTATGTCTCCTGTTCTTGAGGGTAATGGCTTTTTGAAGAAGAGGTGCTTTAGTGCCCTGCTGTGTAGTGTCCCCTGTTTTCCAGGGCCTGGTGCTTCTGGGAGTGTCTCCAATGTGTGCTGCTTGTGCTTTGCTCTTGTGTCCTGGATGCTTTATCCTTCATGCCAGTCATCTTCAGATGCTCTCTTTGCCTGTTGTGGGCAGTATTTGTCCCTGGCCTGAATGTGGTACATTTTAACAAGGCGTATTCTTGAGGAATGAGACCTGTTACTACTGCCACCAGAACAAAGGCCCTGAAAAACTCCTGGATCAGGAGACATGGTATTGGCAGGGGTTTGGGCTAATCGTTTGGGACAAAGGGCTTGCCATGCTGGGACTGAGGTAAGTATGACTGGGAAGAGAAGTTCTTCCACAGTATGGTGGGGTGGGGCTTGGTGTGAGCAAGTTGGGTGTGTGTTGGTACTGTGCTGGTTCCTACAAGTGGCCTTGTGCTTATGTTGAGAGGCAGGGGAAGGAAATGGCACTTTCCATTCCTTTATTCCTGGAGGGGTCTCTCTGGAATGCTGCCTCACTGGGACACACCCTGAGATGAGCAACTAACACCACCACCTCCTCCCACCACTGCATGCTCCAGACGCTCTTCAAATCTCTGTTTCCATGCTGTATGTCTGAGGGCTATTTGCCCTGCCTTTTCTCCAAGAGTAGCCCCAATGTCCTCTAAGTTCTCCCAGAGGCAAGCCTGATGATCTTTAAAACTCCAGGTTTTCAGCCCCACTCTTTTCAAGAATTCGTGAAATTTGGCCCCTCTCACATTCCAAGCCAATTGCCATGGGTATTTGTCTTCCCTGTGTGGGCTCCCCTGTGTGCTAGTCTCTCTCTTTTCTCTGCAACCACAGCTCCCTCTGCACTGCAGCAGCCATGACCCATTTCTCTCTCAAGCTGCATCTCTGTACTTCCTACCTTCTTCAATGTGGCCTCTTCTCTACTTTTAGTTGTGGAGTTTGTTATGTCAGTCTTAAGATCAATTTCTGGCATAAGGATAATATGATAGTTACCTAGTTGTATTTGTGGGATGAGGTGGGCCATGGAGGGTCCTTCTACTCTGCTGCGGTTTTCCCCTCCCTATCTATTCTATGCTTGGATGTTTGGGTTGCTTCCAGTTTAGAATATTATAAAACATGCTGCTATAGACATTTTGATATATGTATTTTGGATCTAAATATGCAAGAATTTTTTTAGAGCATATATATCTTAGAGTAGAAATAATGGGTTACTGAATATGACATCCTCAGCTTGAGTTTTAAATGTCAAAATGTTTCTTGAAGTGGTTTTTTCAGTTTACAATCTCACTAGAAGTATTTTAAAACTCATTTTTCAACAACTTCCTCAATGCCTGGTAATGTCTGAGTTTTTAATTTTAGCCAATTTAGTGGTAATGCTATCACTTTGTGGTGTTTATTTGTATACCATGATTATTAATGATATTTTACACCTTTTCATATATTAGGTTTTGAAATCAACTTTTTTGTTAGATTTATTCTGAATTGTTCAACATTCTTTCATGTTATAAGTGGTATCATCAAATTTTATTTTCTAACTTTCTTTTGCTGATTTATAGAAATTAAGTTGATTTTGTGGATTGATTTTGTATCAAGAAACTTTCTAGAGTCTCCTCTTCTAATAATTTATCACTAGATTATTTTGTATCTTAAAAATGTACAGTTATATCATCTCAGAAAAATGACTGCTTACTTTCCTTCATTTAATCCTTATATATTTTGTTTCTTTTTCTTGCCTTATTGTGTTGGCTGTGATCTTTAGTACAATGCTTAGTTGTAGAGATAATGAGTATCCTCATTTTTTTTTTTTTCTTGGCCTCAAAAGGAAAAGCATTTGAACATTGAATGTGGTAGTTGCTACAGCTTGGGGATAGATAACCTATGTCTAATTTTTTAAAAAATCCTTTCAATTCCTAGATTGCTAAGATTTTTTAAAGTATTAATGGGTAGTTAAATTGTATCAACTTTGTGTGTGTGTGTGTGTGTGAGAGAGAGAGAGAGAGAGAGAGAGAGAGAGATGTGTGGCATTGGTCTCAACATCCAAACCAAATTTTTGGTGAGGGTCTATCCTGTCTCCCTCTAGAATGCCCAGAACACTCTTAGATATTTTCTCTGAGTATGGAATTTCATTTTTGTAAGTGTTTTCTTTTACCATAATGAAGATATTATTCTACTGTCTTTTGGCTTCTGGTGTTGCTCTTGGGATGTCAGATGTACATCTAATTATTGTTCTGTTGAATATAATTTCTCTTTGTATTTTTTTTATGTCTGCTGTTAAGCTCTTTATCTTATCTTCAGTGTTCTGTAGTTTCACTATCTTGTTTCTAAGTGTTTGTTCCTTTATTCCTTTTTTTCATGTCATACAGTTTGAGATATGAATGGCTTCTTGAACCTGTTTCTCTTATAACTTATAGAAAACTCCCTGTCACTTTTCTTTGCGTATGTTCTCTTTCCCATTCTCTCTATACTCTTTTTGAACTCCCATCAAATATATTAAGCTTTCTCATTCTGTCATCCCATGACTCTTAATTCTCTCCTATATTTTTCATTTTTTTCCCTCTCTGTGCTACACTCTATATAATAATTTCATCTGACTAGTATTCCCCTTTACTTATTTTCTCTTCACCTGTTTCTTATCTGCTGTTACACTCATTTATGGTGTTTTTAACTTCAGTTATTGAATATTTTTACTTCTAGAAATTATAGTTGTACTTTGTAAGATCTCTTAGGATGTGTTTTTACAATTCTCTACATATATTTTCAAGCTTCATTTTTATTAGTTTAAAATTGATAGCTGTTTTATAGTCTGTGCCTAATAATTCCAATTTTAATCCTTTTTTTTTTTTTCATTTGGCCTTTTCTATTTTTCTTGTTCTGATGCCATTTCCCATTATTATACTTGAATTTTTTAAATCTGAAGTGCTTATTGTCTTTGAAAATAATGATTTATGAATATTATTTGAGACTGAGGATAAAAGTGGCTCCTTCCATAGGTTATTTGAGTTTGCTTTAGCCAGACACCTAAGAAAATTACCTTCATGACCACCCTAAATTGAATTCTTGGCATTAGATTTTTTTGGATTACTTAATTGATGTGAATTTAGTCTATAAATCCAAGTGAGAATAATGTTTTGCTTTTTCTCATTGTCATTTTTCTCCCAGCTCTACTTTGTGCCCAGGCCACTTTAATTCAGTCCCTTGAGAGTGAAGGAGGGCTGGGTGGGTTTACTTTTGGCTTACTCTTATTTTGAGGGTGTGAGCCTTAGGGAATCTAGTTTAATTTGGAGAAGCTCACCTTTTTAGAAAATGCCCGTAGGCCAGGAGAAATTTTAGTGCTCTGCTTCCCTCTCTGGGTTCCTGTTTTCTCTGATATTTTGAACTAATTTTTTTACTACCTTATCAGATCTTTGATAATTTTAAGAAGTTACTTTAAAAATATGCAACATCATTTGTGATTATTTTCAGTGGGCAGATTCATCGAAATAATTTAGCCTTCCATATTCTCAGAAAGTGAAGTTTCAAGCTTATTTTTTAAAAAGAGACTCTTATTTGAGCTACCAATTCAGGCGATGAGGAACAAACCTTGCTCTTCGACATGGGAGAAAGTCCAGAACCAAGGACAGAGGATATAGATCAGAGCCTCTCATTTTAAGACCCCAATTCCCAGCTGGTAGGACTCATCAATTCTCATAAGTTGTGGTTATCCCTGTTTCCTTCATTTTAAAGATGAGTAAACTGAGGCATAGATAAGTAAGTTGCTTATCATCACACGATTTTTTTTGAGCTGTAACTCAAAGCCAGATTTCTCTGAACCATAACCTACATTTTCATTCATAAACATATATATATATTTCCTCTTACCAGATTCAAAATTATTCTAACTGCCCTTTTGATTGTGCCACTCTGCTTTGGCCTTTGGCCTTTTGTGAATTATTTCTACATAGCCCCTATACGCATGGGCTAGTGTTCCTGGATATGCCTCAGCTCTCTGCCTCTGGCTCCAGAAATTTGAGTCGTAACCATTAAGAAAGTTTGTGTATGCCAAATGTTACAAAGACACTAATTAGCTCTACATTGTACCAGATTTACTGACCTAAACTCTCTGTAACTAACAAGTCTATTAAGAATCTTCCTTGGTATAAAACACACACATACTCATCATAGAAAATCAAAATAGGTAAATGAGCAAAACCAAGAAAATAGAGGATGTCTGTAATCATACCCAGTCAAAGACAATCACTTGGAAACCCTTCCAAACTCTATGCATATGCACACACTCTGTATTTACATTTATATTCTAGAGGGGAATCATGCCACACATTCTGTTTTATAGCTAGGTTTAGGTTGCATGGTATCACATGCCTTAATAATTACTGTATGTTGAGTAGAGAACAGTATAGATTGATAGCAAAGCCAGAAAACAACAGGAAATCAGGCCAGAAGCCTTTTCTAAGATATTGCAAGCTTTGCTTTGGGGGAAAAAAGTGTATAGTATGACTTATTTTCCTATTTTCTAATATTATGCAGCAAATCATTACTTACTTAGGGAACATCACTGTAAAGAGAGCACTTGTTCTCTCTGAGGCAGATATAGTTATGATGGTTAACACAGAAAGCACTGTCCCATGTGGTTAAAGGCTATTGTGATTTTATTCCTGTTGATCTATTTCTTCTTAGTAGTTATTTCAAAGCATATAACATTGAAAATGAGAACCATAATGTCCAAATGTAAAGATATTTGCATGGAGGTGGCATTTCAGCACAATACTTGAAAGTACTGGAAAAGTAGTCTTTATTTCCCTTAAACTTCTGAAAACCAGAAAATGTTGAAGGGCAAAGTTACCCATCCCAAGGGTGGAAGTGATTTTAGAGGATGAGATCTGATTGTTACAAAGAAGTTAGTATGTTTCTAATCAAGGGATTTTAAACAACCAGGAAGACCTTAGAATAGAAATTTTCCAACAGTGGGTCAAGTCAAACTATAATATTCTCCTTATATTTTAGTGAACTGCTCTATAGATTTTAAAGCCCTTGCTTGTGCACATTTTTTTCTAGTCCTATATACCCAACTTATAATAAGTCATTTAATCTTTCTGAGACTGTTTCATTACTTGAAAAATTAGTACTTTAGGTTGTTTCCAGTTGCATTATTATTGAATATTGAATACATCTTGATGTTTTTGACCAAGCGTTCCTGTGGTAGAGATTCCTAAAAAGGAAAAATTTATATCAAAGGTATACATATATAGAATTTTGAGAAATAGTTGCCAGATTATCCTCCAGTTTACATTCTTACCAAGAATGTATGACAGACCACGCTTTTTGACATTTAATATTTTTTCTAGCTTTATTGAGATATAATTGGCACATAATAATATTATTAACAGCTATATTTTTTAATCAGATGGGTTCAAATATAAAATACTACTTTTTTACTGAGGTCTACTCAGTATATAACATTATATAAGTTTCACGTGTACAACTTTATAATTCGACATACATATGCAGTACAAAGTGATCACCACAAAAGGTCTAGTAATGATCCATTATTTTTATTTATGTTTCAGTCATTACTAGTGGGTTTGAACACATTTTTCATATGTTTATAGTTCATTTATATTCATTTTTTTGTAAACTGAGTATGTATCTTTTGACTATTTTTCTATTGTGTTATTTGTTCTTATTGATTTATAAGTGCCCTTTAGCAATGTGTATAATATACATGTTTTGTTTATTTAGGAACATGCATCACTAGGCCTAGAATTTTCTTCCTCTTTTTTTCTCTCTTCTGCTTTTCTTGACTGTGAACTGGAAAACCTTTAATCTTTTTCTAAACTATGATGCAGTTTTCATAACTTTAGAATTACTTATCCTTTGAAAGTTGGTACAGTGTAGCCATTTGTCCTGATTTGCCTGAAAGAGTTCCTCGTCTCATATTGTCCCAGCTTAATTATTAATAACACCGTCTCTCACTCTCCAAAGTGCCTGGTTTAGGCGATAAATTATATGGCTCCCCTGGGATGAGCTCACTTAAAACAACTAGTTGAGCCTTAGGCATTTGGGGTGCAAGATCTTACACAACTTTTTCAGTTTGTCATACAGTTGTTATATATTTAGATTTTTTAATGTAATTTATTTTTGAGCCAATTGGAAAGTTTATTTATTTTTCTGAAAAACCATCCATTTCACTTAGCTTTTGAAATTTATTGGTACACAATTGCATGGCCATCTGCTTTCAAGTATCATTTTGGCTGCTCCTGCATAAATAGTGTAAATAGGTCCCTTTTCTGTTTCCTAAAATTAAGTGTGTCTCTTCCTTTTTGCCAGATAACCATCTATTTTATAGATCTTTTCATTTAGAATATGGCATTTAATGTATTTTTGTTTCCTTATTTGTACACCTCTGCTTTCTTTGAACTTACTTTCTTTTCCTAGCTTTTTAAATTAAATTTTCAGGTATCATTCTCTCTTACTTTCTATGAAATACCATATAAACTATAAATTGTGAGCTGTGTACCACTTTGGCCACATCTCTTAGATTTTAAGGTGAATACTCTTATTGTCTCATCTCTAATTAGTTTGTAATTTGAGTTTTGATTCTACAAAGCTATGTCAGAATATATATACTATATTATTTAAAATTTCCTGATAGCATTCCATTGTAATGACACACCATACTTTCTTTAATCAGTCACCTAATTTTGGAAGTTTATCCATTTTCCGATTTTTCACCATAATGATATAACAATGAACATATTTTTTTCACTAGTTCATTTCTTTCTCTTTTTTCATTTATTTCTTGAGAATAACATTTTAGGCATGGAATTTTGGTCATTGGCTGGTAGTCCTTTGACACTTTTCAAAAATACCCATTAGAAAGATGACATCATTGGGGTGCCTGGGCGGCTCAGTCAGTTAAGCATCTGCCTTCGGCTCAGGTCATGATCCTGGGACCCTGGGATCAAGCCCCATGTCAGGCTCCCTGGGGGGGAGGGGGCAGCCTGCTTCTCCCTCTGCCTCTGCCTGCTGCTCCCCCTGTTTGTGCTCTCTCCCCTTCTCTCTCTGTCAAATAACTAAATAAAATCTTAAAGAAAAAAAAAAAAAGAAAGATGACATCAATTTTCAAACTCTCATCAGCGCTGCATGAGAAAGCATGTTTCCTCACATCTACAGCACTGAGAATTACTGGTTTTCAGCTTTAACAAAATGAGTTTGAATTTCTTATACAGAGGCTAAGGTATGGCCATCCCTATGGAGTTACCACTGCCTTCAAGGCTGACAAAATTAGGAGAGGGAGGAATGACATTATGGGACCACAATGTCAGATCTGGAAGGTACCTGAAAAATTATTGCACTTAGCTTCCTCATTTTTACATATTACAAAATTGAACCAGTTTTTTAATGTTTTAAAATTTTTTTCTGTATTAAACATTTTTTTTCAAGTAAATATTCTTTTTTTCTTAATATTTTTTTTGAGACAGAGCACGAGCATGGGTAGGGGCAGTGGCAGGGGGGTAGGGGCAGAGGCAGAGGGGAGGGAGAAGCAGGCTCCCAGCTGAGCACGGAGCCCTATGCAGGGCTCGATCCCAGGACTTGGAGATCATGACCCAGGCTGAAGGCAGTTGCTTAACTGACCGAGCCACCAGGCGCCCCTCAAGTAAATATTCTCAAAACATCATTAATGAATGCTTATTATACTAGCTGTCTTACTTATTTTTATAAATAAAGTAAAGAATGACATATGTATACATCCTGTAATCATCAACATGTACTTATTGAATACTAACTAGGTAAAACATATAAGTACTTAGATAGAGGTTTATGGTTAAAGATGGTTATTTAAATGCTACATTTGGAATCCCCAGGAAAATATTTGTATTTATTGTTAATAGAAAATAACCAGGATTTTAGCAGCAAGAACCTTTCTGTTTACTAGCTTTCCCAGAAGAACCTGGTAGCTTTCCTAAAACCCATCATCTTAGCCATATGAGATACTGAGGCAAATTTAGTAATAGACCCTACGCCCCACCCCTACTTCCCCCAAACTGTGGTCAGTTGGTTTATCATGCCAAGTAAGTCAGGTATTCAATGATATTCTGTCATCAGTCCACTTGTTCCTTTACCAAATAGGTCTTAGTGCCACGCCCTGCTGTACTCTTTTGAAGAAGAATGTTAAATACATTGTGGCTTTGTGGAGAGAGTCACACACATGTAAATACTACTTTCAGTGGCGTAAGAAACACTCTCTCATACATGTTTGCGTGAGGTGCTATGGAACACTTTCAACTACCTGGGAAAATTCAGGTGCTTCACAGGGACAGTCAGAAGGACTAATGCACGCAAAATCACGGTGATACGTGTCCTCTGTAGGGAACTGTGCGCCTTTCCACTGCCTGGTGATCAGGAAATGGAGGAGAAATGCAGGCTGGGCAATGTGTTAGGTTTTTACAGTACCTTGAGATAACCAAAGGAGGATGAAACTATGCCCCAGAGCTTTAGAGCAAAGCAAAGAAGGTCTGGGAGTTATCAACGTGTGTTTGCAGCTTAACACCTTAACCAAGAGAGGGTGTGTTGACTGAGAGAGAATGGGATTGAATCAAAACTCTGGAACCACCCATGTCAAGGATGAAGCAGAACAGAAATGTTATCTGTGGGTGAGTCCTAGGAAAGAACGTGATGAGAGGTGTGGTCCAACCAGTAGAAAGGTCAGTTCACCTTAGGTCTAAAAACAGCCATTGGATTTGGCCGTTAAGAGATTATTTCAGTGACATAGGGATGGAAACCAGATGGCAAAACAGTTCCGAGTAGACAGTTTAGAGGGAGCCTGTGTGGATAATCCTTTTGAGAAGTATGCAGATGAAGCAAGAAGGGGGAAGACAGGACACAGCTTGCAAGGGAGAAGCAAGGAACGTGAAAGAGGGAAAAGCGGTGATGAAGCGGTACAGCAGGGAGACAGGATTTGGGGAGCCTGAGAACCCTGTGAACAAGCTTAGGAAACACCCCCTCAGTGTTAGCCAGGACCCCAAGTTAATGGAAACACCAGAATTGCTGGGAAAGAACACTTGGACAACTTTTCAGGTTGAGTTTTGAAACAGTCTTCAGAAGGAAGAAAAGCACCTTCACCTTAATAGAACATTACTTTAATGCCCAGTTCAGGGACACCTGGGTGGCTCAGTCAATTAAGTGGCTGCCTTTGGCTGGGGTCATGATCCTAGGGTCCTGAGATGGAGTTCTGCATCAGGCTCTTTGTTCAGCAGGGAGCCTGCTTCTCTTTCTGCCTGCTGCTCCCCCTGCTTGTGCTCTCTCTCTCTGACAAATAAATAAATAAAATCTTAACAACAACAACAACAACAAAAGCCCAGTTCAGTATGTCGATGGCTACGAATAATTGGCATTAAAAAAACTATGTTGTCCTCTGCATCCTAGCCAAAGCAGTCGGTAATCCATTTGTTAAGTTGGTGGTCAACTTTGGGTACTGGTACAAATGTTATGATCGAGCAAAGGGAAGTTATTACTCTTAAAACTCTCCCCAGAAAAGGATTCATTTATATTTGTAATCTTGAAGGATTGAGCTCATTAACAATTTTTAACTAACAGCCATTTCCAAAAAATTCTATGAAAAATGAAATCTCTTGATGATTTCTTTACTTACCAGTAAAGACTTCTAGTATGTGCTGTGGTGCAAATGTCTTAAAACTGTTTTGCTTAAAATGATGTTTTTAGTTCCTTCATGAAAGGTGCTGGCAAAGCTTCCCGATATCAAAATCTCTATGCTTAGCGCTCTTTTTACATGACCCTAAGAGGTAAACTGCTGCACTGAGGGATTTTTCTTTAAAATTAATTTAACTGAAAATCTCTTCGAATTGTATTGTTGGCTTTGGTGCAGGGCATGAAATAATTTTCCTTCGTACCCCACCATTCCTCGAAGGTCAGACTTTGAATTGGGCTGTTACTGTCTTGCTGCGGAATTTCTAAGCTACGTTAATTTTGGGTCTGCCGTTGATGGATGGAGCAGTTTGAATTCTGACATGTAGCAGGCTGACTTGAACGACCTGCAGAGGCAGATGTCAGTCTGTTATTTTATGCCCGTTTGTCAGGAAGGAAAAACAACGTCTGTTCAGGCTGTTCTGTTCTGGGTTTCCTACGTGGAAGTGTGCAAATGGGTACTACACTTAATATAGGTCATGGGGGCGGGATGTATGTGGTATTTATATAATATATATAATATATTGATGTGTAAAGGAACACACAAATGATGTGTGCATGATGTTTTTATATGCCATAGATTTTGGTATTATAAATATTTCCTGTGGGTGTAAACAGAGGTGTGTATCTTTGAACATATGGACTCACAAAATTGCTTTATGTATAGAGGAGTGTATCTGTTGATCATAACTCACTCATCTTTCTGTGGGTGTGTTTTCTTTCCATTGAAATCATTGGATATGCATCAAAATGGCATAGGTAGAAAGAGAGCATATATGGATCCCAAACCGTTAGGAAAGCAACACTATGGAGTTGGAGGTGGGAGGCTGGCAAGGAGGGAGTGGGAAACCAGAAAACGTGCAGAAAGGCCCTGTCCACATCCTGGCAAAGGACCAAGCATAGGGTAGGAATAGTCTGAGGAACCATCTAATAACATGAAAGAAAATGGGGTCTCATTGGGAGTCAGAGCTGCTTTCGTGAGTGAGTTGAAATTACCCTGAGTTCCTGAGGCACCGTGACTATGGCCATCCACTCCCAAGGACCACCTTCCCTCCTTAAGCAGCTTCTTGACAAAGAAGAACAAATAGGGAGGAAGGGTTCTAGGAACTGCCCAACTCCAATGTTTTCTGAAGAGAGGAGTTGGAGGAAGAAGATGTGGACTAGCCCTCTCCATTCCCAGCCCCAAACTAGTTTTACCTGCTTCATTTATATCTGGAGATTTTGCAGAGACTAATTTGCAGAGACTGAGTTTTGTTTGTTTATTAATTTTAATTTTTATTGATTATGCATATAGTTTTTAAAAGTCATATAATACTAAAAGCCTTAAAATACAAGTAGCAATTCCCCAAACCACCTCCCACCCCTAATCCTAGTCCCCAAAGGGAGCTACTTTCCATTCATTTATCTGTCTCTTCTGGTATTTATATACTTCTAAATAAATTCCTTAATTTATCCATGTTAGTCCTAATCTCTAGGCTTCTATTTTAGTGGATGAGGATTCAGCTCTCCTCTACATCATCCCCCACTTCCCCTCTCCTCTCCTCCCTAAATTAGTATTCAGGTTTACATCTTTATGCTGAGTAGACATGTTCTGTAGTTATATGACTTTTATTACACAACATTTTTTGCACTTGCTTAATTTAAAAAAATCTTCGCAGTGATTCTTTCCATATGCTCTAATCCTGTCCCATTTAAGTGTTCCATCTAGTCCTACCCATCAGATAATGTATCATTTGCATCTGTCAGGAGCTCCCCATACTTTCAGTTAAGTGTGGGCAGCTCCTCTCTAGGCCTGCTCCACGGCTACTCTCTTCTGTTCTCCAACCTTTGTTGTCTTCTGGAGAGTACCATTTCCCTCTTGCCTGTTTTTTGTCACTTTTCCTGGATTTTGTGCCTTCTTTTCTCAATTTACTCCTTCATTTGGTTAGGGCGCTTTACTGGTAGCATCCTCAGAAAACATATAGTGAGAGGTAGATGCTTTGAGAACTTAAATATCTGAAAATACCTTAATCCTACCCTTTGAGAACTTAAATGTCTGAAAATGTCTTTATTCCTTTTTCAAACTTGATCACTATTTTGGGTGTAGAATCCTAGTTTTAAAATAATTTTATCTCGGATTGTTTAAGGCACTGCCCCTCTGTCTTCTAACTTCTGCTGCCATAGAGAAGATGGATGCCATTCTGGTTCCCGTTGCTTTTTATGACCTGTTATTCCCCTTCTGGAAACATCTAGAATCTTCTCTATGTTTCTAGTCTTGTAGTTTCACAAAGATGTGCCTTAATGTGTGTCTTTCTGCATTCATTGAGCAGGGTACCTGTTTGGAACCTCTTAATATATGAAGGTTTTGGGTCTTTTAGTCCTGGGGAAATTTCTTGAAATGTTTCTCTGATAATTTTTTAGCTCTGTTTTCTTTTTTCTCTCCTTTGGAAACATTAATCAGAAGTTAGGCCCTCTTGGATGTATTCTGTAATTTTATTATCTTTTCTCTTCTGTTTTCATTTTACCTTTAAGAAAATTTCCTCTGTTGTACCTTCTTGCCATCTGATTGGATTTTTAAAGAATTCTCCTAATGTGACATTCTGGTTTTTTAATTGTTCATATCTACATAGCAGTCTGTTTTTGTTTCATGGACACAGTACTTTCTCTTATCTTCCTGAGGGCATTATTTCTTTGTAAAGCTTTTCTTTTGTCCCCTGTATTTCCACTTTCTTGGAGTTCTTTTTCAGCAGTTCATTTCACTTCTTGCCATCCAGTTTCCCCAAATGTGTTCTGTTCTAGTGTAGAGAGGGGCAGGGAACAAGTGTTTTTGTTGGGGGACCCCCAAGTGGTAGATCTCTTTTTGAGTGCTGCTTGGTTTCTCTAGAGAAACCTCTAATTCCTTGCCTAAAGAATCTAATCCTGGCTGGAAGAAATCTGGAAGCCTGGCAGGGAATATCTTCTAGGAGCAAAACTGTTCAGCTTGCAAACTTTTACTTCATGTTTCTGTTTCATACTTGGGCCCAGGATGTCTGAGTCTAGAGCCACTTCAGCTTAAATACTCTCTGAAAAATAAACTTTCATCTTCCGCAGAAATGAAGCAAGAGTGATCTCCTGGCTTTGCAGAATGGAGGAGGGAATAGAGGGCTCTCAATGCTCCTTCCACAAGCTTGCAACCAGTCCTCCTATTTTTCGCCTTTTTAGGATTCTGCAGGGAGGCTCAGCTTTCTTCTCATCCCTCTACAGAAGCTTGTTTCAGTTGCATCTGCTCTGCTAAGGCAATTCTTACTCTTCCCGTGGCTTACATTCTCTCAAAGCTTTGTTGACATTTCTCATCCACTGTCATCTTCTTATCCATTTTCCTTGTTCTTGTAAGTTTATGCCTTTTTTATTCTTTGATTATTATTTTTTTATTTTCATTACTTTTGTAGGGTTGGGAGAGGAAGCAGATATAAACACACGTTCAATCTACCATGTTTAACTAGAAGTCTATGAGGTTTTACTTTTCTAAATACAACCCAATAATGTGACATGTTTCTGTTTTAATATTAAACTTCATGAAAGGATATGATTAAACCACCCTGCTCTCCAGAGCATACCAATGAAGAACTCTTCAATGACTATTGAGTCTCATGGGGCTGGTGTAAACCCTGGTTTAGAAGATTCTTGGTTTGGAATTTTCTATTTGTGGACAAGTGGATTTATCTTCTCCAAAACACATTAGTGTCTTTTCTTGCATAAATAACAATGGAAAACTCAAGAAGGAAAAAAAAAAAATTCCACTGCAATATATCTGAGCAGGGGATCTGGTATTTGCAGATTCAGCCAAGATTATAGCCTGAAATGCCACTGTGAACTCGATGAGGCTACTGATAAAGGTTCTAAGATGTTCTATAGTAGGTTCTTAGATGTGAAGAAGTGGGAAGTGAAGGAATAAAAGACATAAAAGAATATTACTCTGCCACCTCCCTGCAAAGGACCATTATTAATTATTACATGGCTCTTTTCCTGCATGGCTTCTTTTGAGTAGATCACAAGCTCACCTATTTCTGTGCCTGAAAATCTAACAAATTGCTAGTATACAACTCTTCTTTCTTTTTTATTTTTGCTTCCTTCTCCTCTTTTCAACAGGACCCAATGAAGCCTTGGTAGATTTCATCAAAGTTAAAGCCCATACCCCGAAACTACTTTTAGATGGCTTCATTTTTAGACTAGTGTTTTAGAACGTAGATATAAAGAGTCTGTTTAGGAGAAATAAACTGGGTTCCTACTTCATTCATTCATTCAATGAACATTTGTTGAATGTCTGTTATGGATCTGACACTGTGCTTTGTGGTAGTGTCATAGGATTGAGTAAATCATTGAAACCTGCTCTCAGAGACAGAGAGTTGAGTGAGAAACACAGATGTTTAACCAGATAAAACACAATGCAGCAGGTGCTATAACATGTTTATTTATATAACAAACATTGATTATTAAAGGCTTTTATGTTTAAGGTATATTAGATGCTAATATACAAAATAGAACTCTTCAAAGGGCTATAGCCTTTTGAAGTCTTTGGAAGGACTGATGGAAAGAGTATAAATAAATGTCTTCACACCATATATCAAGATATTGGAAAGTCACAAGTAAAATTCAACCTGTTAAGTAAGATATTTGCAATTTTCAATGCCTACCTGGTCTGATTCCATTCTTGCCTCTTGACAGTCCATTCTGGACAAAGCAATCAGCCCTTCCACTGTATATCAGGTTAAATCAGTTACCTTCCTAAAGTAAAATCAATCCCCTATTAATTCTCCTTTTTGAGAAAAGTCAAAATCACACTGTCATTGAGCATCCTTATCCATGTACTTTACTTCATATTCATGATTGTTTCCATAGAATAAAATTCTCTATGATCACTTTATAATTCTTGAAGAGTATTGGTACCCTGCCCTTAGGACGTAGTGTATAAGATTATACTCCCATTAACAGTGTATGTGAAGGTTATTTCCCCTGTACCCTACCTGACACTGGGAATCTTAAGTTCTTAAAAAATATTTATCAATTTGACTGGTAATAAGGACATATCATTGCTTTATTTTCGGGCCTCTATTAACCAAAGAAGCTGAAAACGATTTCATATGTATTCTAAGTCTTTTATTAGCATTCTTTAATGAATTGCCTAAGCCAGTTCTTGTTTCTATTAGGGTATTCACCATTTCATACTCTGTTTAAGCACTGCTTATATATTGCAAATTTTTGTCCTTCGGGCTAAATACATGGTTTGTTTTTCAATTTGCGTAGTTTCTTTTAATGTAAATGTTTTGCATTTTAGGCTAATCTGTAAATCTGTGATTTGATGAAATCTTCTGTGTCTCATTCTAAATCATGATATATTTTAAACATTTAGAAAATACCATATTAGATACCCGTGCACACACCATCCAGTTTTAAAACACACACACACACACACACACACGTGTGCGCATGCACACGCTTTAACCTATCTTTTGCTTTGATATATCTTTGTAAAGACAGAAGATAGGGCTTTAACTTCATTTCCTCCCCTAATAGCTACTGATCTCCATGTATTTGTTTTTTAGTGGCCACTTTTCCTATTGATTTGAAATGCCACATTAAGTGATACAAATTCTTTTATATATTCAGGTATATTTCTTCATGTTATTTTGTTCCATTAATCTACCTTTTTCAAACCAGAGCATCATTGTTTTAACTACATAGTTGTATGCATTTTAATATCGGGTAGACCAACTCCTCCTTATTCACTTTTTCCCCAGAATTTCTAGCTAATTTCATATTTTTATTTTTTAATGAGCTTTAGAATCATTTCTTTATATTCTACCCCTACCCCAAAGAACCTTGGGATTTTCAGTGTAATTGTGTCAGACAATTACACTGAAATTATTTTATAGATTAATTCAGCTGAAGTTAGTAGCTTTGTAGTTGTATATCCTTCCATGGAGCTACAAATATGACTTTGTGTCTGTACCTATTTAAACCTTCCTTTATGTTTCACTGTAAAATGTTGCAGTTTTCATGATATGGTACCATGCAATTTTTTAAAATATATTCTTAATAATTATATCTTATAATTCCCATTGTGAATGGGATATTACCATTGCTTTTCCTAACTGATTATTGCTGGCATATAGGAAAGCTATTTTTTTCAAAATTTTACTGAATTTTACAATTTGCCACTTAGTTGAATAGGTTTAGTTTTCATAGTTTTTTAGTTGATTCTCTTTAATTTATCAGGTGACAATGAAATCATTAGCAAACAATGATACTTTTGCCTCTTTCTTTCCAATATGTGTACTTTCTAGTTATTTTCTTATCTTATTGCTTTGGCTTGAGCTTTCAAAAAAAAGGTTGAATATTAGTAATAATGACAATAAGAGCAGGCAAGCTTGTCTTATATTTGTTTCCAGGGTTTTGCCATTAAGTTTGATATTAGCTGTTAGTTTCCAAGAGATATCTTTTATTATGTTGAGGGTATTCTCTCTTTCAGCTTATTGTAATAAGTTCAGTGTGAAGATAATGAATTTGAGGAGTCTGGGAATATCTAATTGGATATATCAAGCTAATGAAAGAGATCTAGTCAGGGTTTCCATTATTGTATCTGAGAATTGAAATTATGAGAGTAGAAGTGAAGTTAAAGGAACAGATAAGCTCTTCCATGGAAAGTATGTAAAAATGTAAAGAAAAATCAAATAGGATGAGAAGTGAAAATAAGCTACTCAATTTCATTATCTGAGGCCATTGATGATGATAAGAGGGAATTATTAATCCTACTGAGAACACATGAATACTGTATATCATAAGGGCAGAAGACAAATTACAAGGGAATCCAAAGAATACATATCTGGGAAATGGAGATGCCAATATAAACAACTGTTTCAAGTAGTTTTATGGTGGAGGAGATATACTAATAGATTTAGCAGTAAGAAGAGGCAGAGAAAGAGATAGACATTGTTGACAAAAGGGGGAAAATGTTTAAGACAAAGAGAGGAGGAATAGTTGGGTGGATATGGATGGTAGCAGAAGTAGATGTTCAGTGGTCAGTAGGATACAATCCAGATCACAGAGTGAGAGGTTAGTTTTAGAATGGAGGACTATCCTTCTGATGTGAAAGGAAAGGAAGGGTCATTCTGTTTCCAGCCCCCTCCCCCCATTGTAAGCTTGTCACAACCCTCAGACATGAGCTCCCCTTGCACACTTTAACAGAACACTGAGTCACACTTCTCTGTTCATATGTGTGTGTAAGAGAGAGAGAGGAAGAGAGAGAGAAGTTCCACTTTTTAGGCCCAGAACCTGAGTAGCATGCAGCTCCCTGTACCTCTGGCAGAAAGTTGATATGTAATTGCCAAACAGCTGAACATTTCATTTATCCAGTGGCTTCTACTGGCTTTCAGAAAGAAGGCATATCAGTGCATGATGTAGTAGTTTGCTAGAGTACAACATGGGCCTATTAACAGTAGTAAAATTCCTTGGAAACTCTCTACCTTCTCTTTATAATTGTACCACAGAAAGAGCTTTGCCTGATTTTTTTTTTTTAAGTGAGAAAACTTTGACAAGATTCCACTAGAATAAAACACTATAGTTCACAAATTTGAATTTTCTCCTCCACCTCTTCTTCCTCCACTCATCATCTCAAATTATTGCTTTTCTGGTGGAATTGATCCTTAATGAAATCACTGAACATATCTTAAAGCTGGAATAAAAATTCTAAGATGTTACTAAGGAGTAAGTAGTCCCTCTCATTTCTTCCTCTCTACCTTCTCTGTCACCCAACACAGCTTTTGATGACTCAGAAGGATTTGCTTCTTCTAAGAAGTTTATCCACTGATACTCAAAGAGCATGTTGCACCTGAATTGTGGGTCCTTCCTGTTCCTTGTCCTCAAGAGACACTACAAAATAGGCCTTTCTTTGCCTTCTTAGTTCTAGGACTCATACATGCAAAATGGGTTAAAATATCTCGCTGATACAAACTTCTCTGAACACTTTATCTGTACTTGTAAAACCTGTATCTGTAAATATGTGGGAAGTATATGATGTTTATTCTAAATATTACAATATTAGTATTTTAAATATTAGTATTAATGAGATTATCACTTTTATAATTAAATATATATAAATATAATTATCTGAGTTGCTTTCACCATGACCGGATTTTTCCCCAATACAAATGACCCTAGACTCATTTCTTAAATTTAAGCCATTTCTTCATATAAGCCACGTTGAAGTGAAAACTTCTCTGAGGGGACGGAGTAGATCTGGTCCCTTTTTTAGGAGAGAAGAAAATAATAGTGTTTAAATTTTAGTTCACCCATGAAGCATAATTTCATGTAACATACACATTTCCTTTTTGTATTATTGACATGATACAGTGTGTGTTTATAAGTGTGTGTGTGTGTATATACAATATATATACATGTGTGTAGATAGGTCTTTGTGTCTCACTTTGATCATGTAACATATTTTGATCATTTGTGTATATTATAAAAATGTCAAGATTATTATTTTGATCACTTCATAATATTCTCTTATAGATGTGTTATAATTTTTTACTCTTCCTTTTTATTGTACATTTAGGGTATTTTAAATATTTTACTATTAGAAATAATACTTTGATAAACATCACTGCTCTTAAACCATGGTTTTTGTCTTGGCTTTTTTCCAAGGGTAGATTCTTAGTAGTGAAGTTAAGAGAGTCACAAGCCATTTTTAAGGCGTCTGATGCATGTTGCCAGTGCTTTGAAGAAAGGCCATGCCATCCATGCTCCCATCACAGCCACCAGCACTGAGCAGTGTTGTATCTTTTTTCCTTTGTTAAATGAACTACTGCTGGTATAGAGAAAAATTACAGAGAATAATGTAATCAAATCCACATACCCACCACCCAGCTAAAGAAATCAAACGTTACAAATAGCCATGAAGTCTCCAGCCCATCCACCTCATTCTTCTTTCTTTCCTGAGCGTGGTTTCATCATTCTTGCATGCATCTGTGTTCTTCAGCTATACTAGCATTTCTCAAACAGTTACTAATATGACATGTGACCACACAAGATTGCATTGTTGATTTAATTAGTATTTCTGTGGTTACTTGTGAGTTTGAACACATTTCATGGTTTTGGCCATCATAGTTCCTCTTACGTGAATTGTCTGTCCCTTTTAAAATTGCCCTCTCGTTTTTTCCTTGTCACTTTCTATTCCTTTATATATTAAGGAGATCAACCTTAGATCTATTTGTGGAACCCATTTTATTTGTTGTCTTCTAATTCTAAGATAATTTTTGAAACCCGGAAATTAAAGTCCAACAAAGCTATCAGTTTTTTTATGTTAACTTCATCCATTGCTTCTGTGCTAATAAAATCCTCTGTCCAGAATCTGTATAATCATGTGATTCTCTAACAGTTTCTTTTGTTTAGTTCTGTAAAGCTAGGTATCTACCTATGTGCTTAGGTTTTAGGTACTGATAGGGCCAGAGTGAACTTGCATGTGGCTGGGTATATTCTCTTCTTCCAGTGGAGCGTGGACACTTTGAGGGCAAGAACTCTTACGTTTTCTAACTGCGCATCCAGTACTGGCCCTGTAGGAACACAGAACTTGCTGGAATATGTTTGTTCAATAAAGAAATGACCAATGTGTTCACATTTTGCACACAGCCGTCTTAGTGAAAACATTTTATGACCCTTTCGAAATCTCACCTGGGACATTTTCTTCCTCCCCACATCCTCTTACCTCTTTTGTATTTCATTATCTTAAATAACCCTGAGTAATATTACTTATTTGCTTCATTTAAAATTCGCTAGATTTCTCCTTAGAGATGCAAAGCAATTTTGTTGCAGAAAAATGCAAAATGTAAACACCGAGAAAAAAACTAATAGCATGCTTCTTCCAACCCAAACAGCTTTTTGAATTATCCTAACCCCAATTCTGTGTGTAGATTTGTAATTTATGTATAGGTAGAAATGATCTCAAGCTTGAGGACACATAGATGAAATAGGTAAGACGGTAGATAAAAAGACGGATGGAGGTTAAGTGTTATAAGTCATACAACCAATTGGTTTGAAGCTGAAATTTCCCTGACTTTTATAGCATTTATTTATTTTTCTTGATTCTGAAACTCTGAATGCTACATCCTGAGTTGTTAAAGAAATTATGAACTTTTAACACATATAGAGGATGAAATAATATTCCCCAGATAACATTTGGTATTTGTGGGCCATGTTGGTTTCAGAGAGCTTCTGCATATAAATGCTGAGGAAGGGAGGTGAAATTCACACCTGACATGCATACCCCATGCAAGACCCAACTCCACGTTTCTTTTTGGCATCCTCCACAATTCTGATGGGTGAGGCCTCATTTCATTGATCCCAGAAATACCCTTGGTTTCTTACCACTGCTCCATGTTGGATCATACTTTCAGGGAGACTTCTGATGTACAATATCAGTTTTAAGTTAGTAAACTCTAGTGCCAATGCACTTTATTACAGGGTTAAAACAAGCAAAGGAAAACAGAAGTGTAGAAACTCATGTCGCCTCTTTCTCTGGGGAATGTTTTTTTATTGCCTAACCACACCCTTCTCCCAAATAATTACATTAAAAATACATTTAAATAGCAACAAGACTGTGATTCCTCCTGATAACAACCAGGAAATTAAAAGTTAAGCCTGTCGCTCTATCCTTAACTGAGACTGCTGTGGCTTATTCCCCTGCCAGTTTATGAGTTAACAGTGAGACACCAGCTAAACTTCCTTATTTTCTGACTGTTGTTCACTTATGTCAGCACTTTGTTGATATGACTTTAAAACACCATTAACGAGCTGTTGTTCCTGGTTAAGATGTGGCGGCAGGTCCGCTCCTTAAATATGGTTTCTTCTTCATTTGCTGTTTTCCCTTCCATTTATTTGTAAATAGAGGGTTGGTTGGAACCCAATACGCTGAGATACTGAGCGGCACCTAAAATCATTCAATGATGTAAAATTGTCTTCAGTCACTGTATGGCAAGATGAAGTTGACATTTGGAACATTTTACAGTTAATTTTGTTTGTTACAGAAAAACAATGCAGGTCAAGTCAGCTCCCCAGATAAGACCTGTTTCTTCTGAGAGTAGGAGTGCCCCCTCCAAATGGTCACACTTATTTCCAGTTTCCTTCTGACCATACAAAGGGCTGGGGGGGGAGGGGGTCCGGGGGGAAGGCTGTGGAATTATATCTGGTGACTTTCATTTGTCTTGATTTTCTTGCTAAATGTAAACTGTTTCAAAGAAGGTTGAAATTAGACTAACATTTTCCAAAGTGTCTACCTTTCAGTCTCACTGAAGAAAACCTCTGGAATTTTTTTTCACTGTGCAGAAATACCATGACACCTGTCTAGACCAATTAGAGAGGGAGTGTGGTGGAGTCTCTGCAGTAGGAATGATGGATGTGCTGCGGATGATTTTAGTGACTCATTAGCCAAATGCTACAAAGATATAAAAGTTTTTGTGGTTTTTATTTTTATTTACATCAAGAGCCGGCTTCAACCCGTACCATTCTCTCCATTACCTCTTTCTTGTGCGGTTGAAAAAGCTATCTGTTCAAACCACCTGGCATGCCTCGCATTTAGTATGCAACCTGTCTTGTTGCCAGTGTCTTTTTAGCTATTCCAATCATATTACTAACTAGTAGGATTTCTAAGCTGGAGGAAGCAAGTGGCAGGAATTTAAGCATGCCTTACATTCAACTATTTATGTCCATCTCCCAAGCACAAGTGATGGACATGCTGTGGGTTGTTTTTTTTTTCTTTTCATCTATTTTTTACTTCATATCAATTTATGGCATTTGGGTTTGCTTTTGTCTTTTATTACCGTCACCCAGGCTCCATCCCCTCATTCCCGCTCGTGTTTAGTCCTGTGGCAGGTGCATCTTTCTCTGGTGCCTTGGAAAACACTAGGCCTTTATTCATGTAAGTCCACAATATCATAAATGAAATTTCGATTCGGGTGTAGAGGTTGCCCTACTTGTAATATGAATCATAAACACCAGCAATGCAATTTTAAGACGCTGATTTCTTTTCCCCATCAAGGAAGGAGAATAAAATCTCTGAATCTGCTAGAGTCGGACCACCCTCCCTGCTTACTTACTCTGAACAAAGGCTAGGCAATCTCAATTCTTCTGAATACTGTATGAAATTCCAGGCAACATACAGAGCATGTATGGAAACAGAATGTGCAGCAGGAGATGGATTGCACCTCTTGCAGTATTTACGTATCAGCAGCCTTGTTTGCGCGCACACACATACGGCACACGGGAGGTGGGAGGAATGGCTGGCTGTTGGTACAGATTTATATTTCCCATCACTGCTCTCTATCCTTTGGGATCAACTTTGTCACGGGAACACTGGCGGGGGTTTATTACAGTGTGTGACAGCAGGTGTGGGGCTGTATGCACATTGTAGATTCATTGTCCTCCTGGATCAGGATTTATACAGTCACACACCCCTTCTTTCCAAGAGCTTACTAGGTGCATGGACATTTGTATATCTACGGGACTGGGTCTTGCACCATGCCCCTTGAGCCGGTGACCAGATCCTGGACAGCTCAGCCAGGCCTGGGAGTGCATTCAAAAAGATCTGGGTCTAAATGCTTCGTGCTCTTCTTTTTAAAATTTAGATTCTTTCAGAAGATACAAATGCAACTGAAAGAAAAAAGGAGACTCACCATGCAACAGGAAAATCAGAGGTTTACCAGTGTGATTCAGAACAATTAAAATAGACACAGTGTTCTTTAAAGCCATCGGTTTAGTCAAATCGATGTTAATTTATTGAGTATCTACTGCAGGCAAAGCAGGCCTAGTAAATGGTCCTAGAAGGAGCGCTAGAGGGTTTCTAGGATGGAGAGAATTCAACTCCTCAGGATTCAAATGGTACAACTCCCTTCCCATCCTCCTGGCTGCCTTGTGTTCTGGTAAAGAAATCCTGTTTAGGACCGACTATAAGGTTTCTGGGCCAGAGCCCTTTCTGGCAGACTATTTTTCCAAGCTTGAAAAATAGAGATGCTTTATAAATGGATGCCTTTTCTCTAAGTAGATCCATAAATCCGAACCCCAGAAATCATCTGATTTTATAGCTGCTTAAGAGAAGAATTAAAAACACTCATTTGGTTGGGAAATTGGAATAACAATTATTTTTATAAGATTCTAACACAATGATATGTTTGATAATAGAGCAAGTTTATAAATTGCTGTTCTTATTCCCAGATACGTGATAAGGTAGGAAGAGTACGTGGCAGGTGGAAAGAAGGATAAAACTCCAGAGAAAAGCAGTACTGGCAGCAAAGGGCAGGAGACCATTTCTCGGTGACCGTTTAGCTTAGATTTTGTAGGTGGATCTCATTTCATGTCACTTAATTCTTTCTAATGAAGGCCATTCATCAAATGAATGTCTAAATGTAACTTGATTGTCATAGCTCGTTTTCATATAATAGATTTATAAATCGGAATGTGTGTCTTCACTTTAGACTGGAAAATATGGGTACGAATTCCCTCTGTAAATTTGTGTTTAAAGGTAGAAATCTTCTCTTTGGGCACACAAATGGATTCAAGGAAACCAAAGTAATGGTATCTTCTTTTATGGCTTTGCTTTGGTCGGTGATTTCTGTGCACCTGGTTCCTTCCCGAGTGTAGGACACATACAGATAGCCCTGCCCAACGTGAAGTGAAAACCACAAAATTGTTCCATGATATGTTTAATCTATTACTTGGTCTTATGCTTGTGTCCTTTAAGAATATCATTTTGCGGGGAGCCTTTATAACCTTGCTAGTCTGTGGTTCCGGGACCACTTGGAGCTGGTTCCAGGCCTTGAGAGCTTGTTGGAAATGCAGAGTCCTGGGCTCCACCCTGGACCTACTGAATCATAATCTACGTTTAAACAAACACCCCAGGTGATACGAAGGCTACTGGCCTGCAGTCTGAACTCCGAATAGTGGAGCTTGCAGCCTTTTCTAACCGGGGTTCCTCTTCAGAACCACAGAGACACAGAAAATGATTTGAGAGGCTGTTTTCTCAATGTTCCACAACTGGTGGATGAGTATTACATTCTAGATGCAGAGGTCAGAAGTGAATTCATGACATACAATGTATGCCTTAGAGGATTGGGGCTTGCTTCTTTTATGGATACCCACCAGGAAAGGCATCTAGAATCCCAAATTTGGGGGAGAATTGAGGTTGGTTCTATGACATTCAAACGTCACCAAGTGTGAACACATTGAGCTTGGCAGGTGTGAGTTGTAATCTCCCTGTGAGAGGTGTGTGTTCCCATTGGTGAAAGGTTCGTTTTTATTCTGAATTACCAAAAAGAAAACCCAACATAACCAGCTTCCTAAAAACTGCAGCGTTCTAAACATTTAGCAGACTTTGCATGCCTGATTTATAAACCCCAGTGGTGCGGATCTATCTGTGGCTGATTTAAGTAAATAAAAAGCATGGCACATGCTTTTCATAGCTCCAAATATATATTGTATTTAAATGACTTCAGAATCCAAAGACATGTTTCTCAAACACCTAAAATAAAAAATCACTTTTTTTTTTTTTCCTAGAGTGTGTAGGACATTCCCTGGAAATGTGGTAATAAGAAAGATGAAATTCTTTTCCATGCTCTGGGCCCCTGAAAATGGGGCCGCAATCGACATTATTTGGCAACTTTTGCCATTAGCATTCAGTACGACAGTCACATCTGTCCTGGCCGTGTAAGCGTGTATGAGATTGGATCTGGGAAAAGAAGAAATGTCTTTGAGCATGTGGCAGCATCTGGCCTCACTACCTGGAGGAAGAGATCAGGGAATGCTGAGGCACATTAGCAGCCAGGGACTTCTGACGGTGACCTCCTACAAAATTGGATCAGGCTTTTCCCTGGCAGTCGTATTAAGCGCACACATTTGATGAAATGTGCTTATGAAGCCGGCATATTTGACTGCTTTCTTTCTCCCCCCCCTTTTTCTTTTTCTGGGGGGATAGATTCTTTATTATCTGCTGAATTCATTTCACTCTGTCAATATTCTATAGAAAAATGATGGACATTCTATAATTTTGACTTTTATATTAATTCATAATTTTGATGGCTCTACCTTAGGGCTGCTTTCTCTCTCACTGCCTTTCTTCTCCTCCCTCCTGTCCCTGACTTGGGTCTCTGGTAGTTCCATCCCGCAGCTAAGCTTATGACAGCTGCATTGCTCCTTATTGCCTTGGCAGACTGCAGGTCTTTTTTCATATTAAACCCACGATAACGGCAATGAAATTCAGATTTATAGCTGGAAATCAGCCTATTTGTAATATAAAACATAAACATTGGAGCATTTGAAAAAGCTAAAGAATTTTTTTCCCCCCTGCTTTATATTTTTCTTTTCTTGGAACTTCATGACTTGAGTCCCAAACAAGTGCTATTTTAAAATTTTCTGGCACCATGTCATATAATTGATAATAGTGTTTAAGCAGCATCTAATATCATCCAGCATAGTGCAAAGTGAGCTATCCTAGGATATGAGCTTAAAAAATTGCATTAACACTTAGACAAAATGAAATTTTTATACTTGATTTGCTCATGGTTGGACGGATGCAACTAAACACAATTTGAGCTGTCACTTTGCAAAGGGGAAAAAAATATGCAACTTTGGAATGTTTCAAATGAGCCCAATATTAGATTCTATAACTCAGAGTGACACAGGAAATACTATTTGCAACATGATTGGTTCATTAATATTTGGTAATTGTAGTACATCATTTTAAGGGGGAAATAAAATGCAAACAAATGTTTGCTGCTCCCAGTCAGTCACTGCTTCTCACTTGCCACCACCAGGAAAGGTTTGGGAGCTAAAGGATCCATGTCTTGGGAAGGTTATATTTTCCCCTCCCCATTTTCATTTTGGAAGAATAATTTTCATCATAAACCAACATGTCAGACAAAGCATCTACATTTAAAAAAAATATTATTTCATGATTTTCCACATGCACATTTGATGTAAACCCTGGAGGTGTATTCCCTGAGTACCTATTAGCTCCATTTTAGGGAAATTACATTAAATTATTAGTGACAAATTTACTTGTCTGCCAATGTATTTTTCTGGAATTTTACTACAACATCAATACTTGGCTGTTTTATATGGGCCCTCATTTACCTGTCTTTGAAGGCAGCCACCCCTTGGGGAGCCCTGTCTGTCACTAACAGAAGCTGGAACGAGTCTTTAAGTTTAACATTCGCAGTTTTGAATTAGATGGAAAAATATGTTGCACTTTAAAAATGTAACGTGCCCTTCTGAATTTTATAATTAGGCACCTTGTTTTGTAATCCAGCGTCTCATGTTTCAGATAGGGATAAAGCAACACGGATCCTCAGGTATGGGGTCTGAACAATGGAAGGTGTCTCTAAGAGTAGAATATGTCTGCCAGGGGCTGACAGCAAAATGAGGGTAGATGGTCACCCTTCTGGTGTTTATTTTGGGGAAACTGGTGCTGAGAGGATTTCCTGGGATTCAAAAGAGACTTAATTTTCGGTGTCCCTCACTTGGGAGAGCACCCGTAGTGTCTGGGGAGCTGCTGGGAGCTATGGAAGGCTCTGGGTCAGGAAGGGAGAAAGCCAGGTGTCATCAGGGTGCCTAGCAGAAATCTCACAAGAAAGGGATCTGAAAGATGAAGACCCAGCCCTCTCTTGTGACTTATTTCCTCATTTTAAATAAATATTAGTGTTGAAACTTAGTTCCATATTCCTTTCTCTCAGAGAACTCTCTGAATTCTTTTGGCTTCAGAGCCCGCAAAATCTGGACTTGTTACTAAAATGGGGTGTTGTTTTTCTTCACATCCCAGTTTGTGAACAGAGTTCTGGTAAACAGAAGCAGCGTGTCTAAAGCACAGGACAAAAGTTATATCTCAAACCGTAGAGTACTGTTGAGGGAAGTTATAAGACAGGTGAGCATGGAGTATAAAGAAAGCTGGAAACAGAAACAAAGGGAAAATGAAGGATAATGAGGAAGAATGTAAATCCCAGAAGTCTTCTTCATTGGAGTGCTTGGCACTGAGGACATTTAAAAACCTCCTACCCTATACTGGGTCTGGTTCTCTGGTTTGTATATTATTTTTTGTCTGAGATTCCTAAGTAGTTGAGTAGAAGGCTTCAGTTCATTTTCAGCTGAACATCTGGGGTCTTCAAGCTGAACAAGACCCTTCTTGTGTCTTGGCTTTACCAAAAATATGCAAATAATCAATTGTAGATACTTAAGAGTTGAGAATTGTACAGATATGCTCTCAGGAATTGTTTCCTGAAGTGTGTGGCTCCATGTGGTTCAAACGTTGGCTACGGCCTCTTCCTCCCCATTCTCCACTAGCCAGAAGCCTCCATCTTCTAAAGGCCTTTTCCTTCCCTCACCAAAGAAACACCACCATTTAGATGAAATTGACTAGAATATCTGTTTCCACTGACCTAAATTCATCCTCTCTTATGGCTTGGGAGGTTTGACCTTAATTAAACCTCTGTTTTGCCAGAGAACGAGACTGCTGGAAGGGAAGACCATATGAATTTCTGCTTTCATTTCAGGTGGAACATTTGTAGCGCCTGGGAATAGATTGTTAATGAAATATTTGTTTTATATAGTATGTCAAAACCTGGGCATTTGGCAGTTGGCAAGTCTAAATGGGGAAGAATTGGAGCTAACACCACAGAAGGGAGACAGTACTCCTGAACGGGAAGTCAGTACTCTTGAAAGAGGTAGAGGAGAGGGTGACTCAGGCCACACGGAGGAGACCTGTAGGTCATATGAAAGTAGCATTTCCTCTCTATCTTCCCATCCTTACACCACCGTGGCCCTTGATGCTAGAAAACTAAGATTCATCCTTACACTTAGTTATCACAAGCACCCTCTAAGGTAGATCCCACGATCCTCATTTTTCCCAAGAGGTAACCAAGTTGCAGGGTGATGCAACACTTTGCTTAAGGTTGTCTAAGGCTCCCGCTGGGATTCCCACCGACTTGTGCCTCCCTCAAGGGTAGGGGCCATTTCTTCTCTGCTCAGTCACCTTCCAGTCATCTGCTAATTCTGAATGGTGATCGGTCTGAAAATATTTACTCTTAATTCTTCAACCAATTTTAGAATCTCCTGAACACTACCTTGTAGGCTTTGAATATATCACCAAGTGTTGAGTAAAAAGAAATTAATAAATAAAGATGCAGCTCAACTACTTTGGTGCCTAAGGCATTGCCTTAACTTAGGGAAAGAGGATCAGTGATGAACTTGGGAAGGAAAAAAGGCAACCCTGCAGAAAGCCAGACAAATCTCTGCATTCTGTCTTAAGCTGCATCAGCTCTAGCAGTAAACTACTGTGGGTTCACATTCATTCAAACCAGACTCTTTATTCAAAGAAAATGTTTAGAACTGTTAGGCTGTCCTAACAGTTGAGATATTGTTGCTAACGTCTCCTACATCTCCACCCCTGATAGCTACTGAAGCTTCATGATTCCTTTAAACCAAACGAAAAAGTACTTGAAGAAGGTTTGGATTGGGGAGTGACGGCCACCCAGTGGAAATGTCATCAAAGCCTTTCAGTTTTGTTTTCCATTTATTGCCCTAGGAGCAATATTTATGTTTCTTTGACACTTGAAATCAATGCTTCCATTTATAAATCTCACGCCGAGAAACATATGTGTACTGTTACACTTGTGCTTTTGTTCTTAGGATGCTACTGAACTAGAATATTCTCTCTGACCCCTCCAGTATCCTGGGTGCTCCCTACTCACTGACTGCAGTCATAGCTCTCAGGCTTTCATGACGGCTTATGGGTTAAATTAATCAGCTGGATAATGACTAAGTATTTATTAAAGCCTAGGAGTATACTAGGTTTTTGGACGTATGGAAGAAATTGAGCTGGGTTCCTAAACATAGAGAAGCAGCTAGCATACAGTTGCTAGGGCCCCATGTGATGAGACCTTGTGGTGTGGGACAGAAACTGTTGTGGACACTCATAGAAACAGTGTGTGGGGACCAGGGACAGTTTCATGGCTGTGTGGGTGGTGGGGTGGGGGGGTTAGTAGGCAGGAAATGGCACAGAACATTCCTGGTGGGAGGCACAGATAAGGCAAGAAGTGGGAATGTCCTGCATCTTGCAGCAGAATATCAGGAAGTAGTAGAAATGGTTGGATAGAAAAGCAGAGAATGCTCTACCCTTGGTAGGCTATTCATCCTGAGCCATTGAAAGAACATTGACTGAGTTCAGAAAAGGTAATACCATTGATTGAAATGCCAAGAGCTTTGCAGACCTATAATTTTATTTTCCCTGTGCTGCTCATTTGTATTAATTTTGGTGTAGCTTTGGATAGAATTTTGAAGGTGTCCTTGTCTTGAACCTTCGCATAACACAGGTTTTATATTTAATTTTGCTTAGCTTCCCATCTTAAATATCTGTTGATATGGAGCTGGTCAGTGTCTTCATAGACTAGAACATTCCTGATTTAAAATATACTCTTCTGGGGCGCCTGGGTGGCTTAGTTGTTAAGCGTCTAGCTTTGGCACAGGGCGTGATCCCGGTGTTCTGGGATCGAGCCCCACATCAGGCTCCTCTGCTATGAGCCTGCTTCTTCTTCTCCCACTCCCCCTGCTTGTGTTCCCTCTCTCGCTGGCTGTCTCTCTCACTGGCTGTCTCTGTGTCAAATAAATAAAATAAAATAAAATAAAATAAAATAAAATAAAATAAAATAAAATAAAATAAAATAAAATAAAATAAAACTCTTCTCCCCCCCCATAAGTATCCACCAAATTATCCATGGCAGTCAGCTGTGACAGGCCATCATCCTGTCCCTCATGCTTCATTTCACATCCTACGCCAGTATTCTGGTTCAGAAAATGTGATCTGAACTACTGAGAGAAAGCAACAGAAAGTGAGTGGGGGTCCAGGATTGAATCAATTGCACCAAAGATATAATGTGTCCACCTTGGATCTTTGGGGTCAGCCTTAGTTTGGGGGCACTGCTTCATCTTCAAATTCATCTTCAAAGATTGAGCAGCATTCCTTCTCCCTTTTTAAAAATGCATAACCATTTCCAACCAGAGGAGTCTGTTGCAGGAATAAAATAAGGGAGTGGGGTTCCCGTCCACTCTCCATGCTTTGAAATCTACAGATAAGTCTCTTAAAAGTGCTTCTTGGTTCTTTAATCCTCTCGTGATAGTAAGAGACCCAGTTTTAAATATGGACTCTGCCATTATGGGCTGTGGAACTTTGGATGAGTAACTGAAGTTCTCTGAGCCTCTGATCATTGCCTGTAAACAGAGAATTATTATAATCCCCTACTCTGTAGGCTTATGATAAAAAGAGTACATAAAAATGTAAAGAGCTGGCAGAATGGTACTAGAAGATGCTTCTTTGTGTCTCCAACTAGATAGCGTGTTCTAATCCCAGGATGTGGTGGAATTTGATTTGGTGGAGAATCACAAGCAGTTAAATTTCAAGAGTACCAGTGGACTGCGATGGTGATCTTGCTTCTAATAGCCTGGGATTCTTAGATAACTCAGCTTTGAGGAACTGCCCTAAATGCAGAATCCTATAATGATGATCATTATTGACTGAAGTCTAGATGCCAGACAGCACCGCTAGTGTCCAGTTGTAACAAATTCATTTGCCAGGCAAAAGGAGGCCCTGTGGGTTGCATGGATTTTCCGTTATGAGTGATCTGACAGTACCTGAACATTAGTTAATGACTTAGAAAGAAGTGGCTCAATTGCCTTGTAGGCCCATGTGCAGAGCCAAGAGAAGTTCACGGGCAGCACCGCCTTGGGAGTCAAAGAGATATGACAAGGACATTATTTAAGACACCCAAGTGAGACTACGTGAGCGGATGGGTAGCATCTGGGTAGCTGAAGGAAGGCGCTGTCATTCTCCTTTACTCAAAAAATATGTCAGTTCTAAGGATTTGAATGAGATTTTTGTTTTTAAAAAGCAGGGTAACGTTTTGAGAGTCCTCCCTCTGGTATATTCTTTTATAAGATGATTTCCTATAAATGAGGTTTCTTTGGTGATTTTCTCTGGGAAAAACGTTCTAACAAAGACTATGCATTTGGCTAATAACAGCTCAGATGATTGTATCTATTTTTCTAGAAATTTTAATAAAGAAACAATTTTTTCAGGCATCTCCATCTCTTATATAAATCTCTCTTAAGTAAATTGTACAGATTTATCTTCCTTGCTAAAAGCATTGAAGTAGATGGTCAGTTTTCTTGGTATTGTTTTTCATATGTTTTTAAAATGTATCCTTTATAACACTAAGCTGATTGAAGATGATTTATTTAGAATACAAATAATTATATTGTAAGTATGTATATACCACATTTGCCCCCGTGGCCCCTAGGGTGTATTTCAGCTACTTCTCCTGGAAGAATTCACATCTTGTATGGGTCTGGAATATTCGATGCCTTTTATTTGCCCTTTGCTGCTTCCCTCACCTCACTGTCAGTATTTGATGAGGAGTCAGCTGCCCGAGTGGTCGGCAGCTAGATTCCCACATTATAAGTAATCCGTCATATAAATTACAGCTGATGTTAGAGCCCATTTCTCCCAGTTGCAAGGATTACTTACCTTCCAAAATGGTGGGGAGCGACTCCTTGCTCCTCCTAGGTTTTGAGCAGAAAGAACTTTTCCATGCATTTGCCGTTTACAAACTCATCTGTACCTAATCTTTCATTTCAGCTCAAGATGGAGGGTTTATGATTAATACAGTTGATGCAGAAAATGGCCGAGTGCTTCACTTCTTTTAAATATATCATGCTCAGTGCACACAGACTCTGAGCATCAGTTAGAGAGAAGTGACAGCCGACTTGACCTTTCTCTCTGATACGCATGTGGAAAAAGGGAATTAGCTTGCTACAATGGTGCTTGAACTTGCTTTAACTTATCACTTTCCTCTTTAGAAGGAGGAATGCACATTAGAAATGCAAAATCACCTCAGGCCTCATGTTGTTTAAAAGGAAATTAAAATTCCTCATAATATTAAATCAAATATGTCTTTCAAAAGAATTTGCTAAGGTGATCATAATAAATATCATCCAAGTTTTCTTTTTTTTTTTTTGAAACAAGCCGATATTTACATTTAGTGTTGAAATGCAGTGTGTGTGTACGTGTGTGTGTACGTGTGTGTGTGTGTATGTGTGTGTGTGTGTGTGTGTGTGTATTGGATTTTGCAATGGCTATTGAGCTTCCCCAGGAGAACGTATGAACAATAGGTCCACTAGTGAGGTATGAGTTATAAAAGCTTTTAAATTGGCTTCCATGTAACTGGAAACGAAATAAATGGCTATGGATAATGCAAAAGGAGACCTAGCAGGGTTTTTTCCATAGTTGTCAATTACTGCTATTAGAAGATCTAGTATGCTCTGCCTTTCCCTGAAACAACTGTGATTGACACAGACCTCAGCCAATCATAGTGTTTCTTGTCAGCTGTCATTAGCCTGTGATCAATTACCATGATTTTAGACTAACTTGAGTGGAAAGTAAAAACACATTGTTACCCAAAAGCTCATCAGGTAAATATGCCATATAAAAAAATATATCTTCCCTGACCTCTTTGACATCTTCAAACTGTTTAAGAGCTGAAGTTAATTCTTTCTGATGGCCTTTCATCTTTAGTTGACAACAGAGAGCCCCAGAGTGGTGACAGCTCTTGTCAAGTGGGACTGTCTTATCAAAAACAATACCCTCTAGATCTTTCAGTCCAAATATTCTAATCTAAAATAATTGCATTTAAAATTTCATGTAGCTTTTATGTCTTCCCTGAACCATCCTGATCTGAAACCACATGAATCTCTTCCTGCAGCCCACATTAAGCTTCAACATTTCAATATTGCTAGTTTAAAAATGTGTTATAGAGGTAACATGCAAGCATCGAGATTATGAAACTGTAGCTGGAGTGAACGGCTACAATTTGTTCAGCTATGTCTTTTATTTGTTTCCTCATGCTTAGAAGGTGCTTCTGCAAGTGTCAGTCCTGTTCCGTTTCTGTATCATTGTACTTCTTGTGCTTAACCCAAGCAGCATAAAATCTTGTCTCTGCAAAGACAGCAGAGATTCTGGATTTGGCTCTGCGATGATGTGAGTCATCTGTTGAATATTTAGATTTTTAACATTATGTTTTAGATATACTTTCTGAACTCAATTCAGTTTGTGATTCAGAGGAATCCTGAAATTGACATGTAATTGTAAGCGGCTCCCGGTTTTATCCCACCTCTGTGCTGGATCCCAAGTTATTTGTAGAAGGACTTTGCCAGTTTACAGATTTGAGGCAACTGCTCATCACCTGTTACCAGCCCTGTCAAGACAGGTACCAGCGTTACAAAGGACTAGTTTATGTTTGGGGTTCAGAAATCTTTATTGGCAGAATCCTGCCACAGACCTATGCTTTTCCTATCCTCATGAAGTCTGGAGTCCCTACTCCAGTCCCCGACAAGCCCTATCACAGGCGTCATCCCTGACCATTCTTGTCGTGGTCTCCCTTCCAGCTGTTGTCGTGGGACTCACACATTCTGTTCATCCATCCCTTCCCTCCACTCTTCCTCTAGATCCAGCTCCTGAACTGTGCACCTAATTGTGTCAAATGTTGTTTTTGTTGTTTGTTTGTTTTGTTTTTGTTTTATAGCTTTTTCCCCTTGAATAAACCCCTTGTTTGGGTTTGTTCCAAGGGAGGATGACATTTCAGATTGGAAGAAAAAGTTATCCTACTCAGACCAGTTTTCAGTGTTAAAACATAGCAGACTCCCTTCACATGTACACAGGGAAGGCAGAACTGCCCACCTTTCTCCTATAGATTTAAGGTTCCAGATTTAAGCAAAAAGAACTGAGAAGTAAGATCCTTTAACATCTTCTCTGATACAAGTCCTGAGAGAAAATAATAAAAGTGAAAACGTTCATTCTCTTTCAGTGTTAGTTTTCTCTTAGATGTATGGTACCCATAGAATATTTTTATTTTTCATTTTAAGCTTTTACTCAAGGAAAAAAAAAGGAGGAAAGGGGGAACCAAATGGTGTTTGTATCTTTCACAAAACGAACGTGAAAAAGAAATAGTGTGTTCAAAATAAGAGGATCTGTTTCAGAGCTGGAAGTCTGTCCACTCTTGGGAAAATTTTTCTTCAGGATCCGAGTTGAGTTTCCACATTGCTTGTAAACTCCTGACTTGTGTTTCTCAAACGACTGGCTGACCAGTCACACGTGTTCCTGATGTGGCAGAGCCCCCATTACCAATTTCACTTCCCTCCCTGCCCATCACGTATGTTCGGATGTGAATCATTACTGTGTGCCCTCCCGCTTCTCACCATTCTTTCCTCTCTGCCACCCCTTTTGTGGGGGGTTTGGTCATAAAGTATGCTTAATCTTTTCTTTCCAGACATAGATATTACTAAGGATACCATAAAAACCTTAAAATTTCATCATTCGTTTCAGGCAGTGTAAGCTGCAGGTCTCAGAAAGCCCAGATCCATCGTGTAGCTGGGTCTTTGGATCTGAAGAAAAGTTCGAATAGAAAACAGCAGTGTGCTGAGGGTGTCAAAGACGTTAGGGCTCGGATCCCAGAGGCTGGTTTTATTAGGACATGAGCAGTGCTGTGACTGCACCCTCCCCCCCGCCCCCCCCCCCCCCAGTGACAGGACTTGGTCCTGCACTGTTTCTGTAAGATTAATGGGCTTAGGGTTGTTTACACAATACTGTTCACAGGATGTACAAATGCAGACACCAGTCCTGAAATCCACGCCCAGTTAAACATAGCACAAAATCTCCAGAGATGGGCTCTACAAAAACATTTATAGTAGCTATCATTCCCCATTCAGGAGCCCCATGGGGTATCATATGGCCCTGAGAGGTTATTTTTAGGGAGGACCAAGGTCCTACCATTCCCGTACCTGGGCACCTCTACTAGCTTTACTCTCACGTAAATAAAACGTCACCTTTGTCCTCAAAAGAGCAGATCACAACCATCCCTACTTCTGGAAACTTCCACCTGTTTTCCTAAAAATCACACTGCCTTTTGTATTGCTCCTGCGCTGGGATCACTGTGCTTCTTAAAATCCTGCCTTGCTTGCAAAGAACAAAAGCAAAAACTGAAAATGTATTGGATTTTTCTTATGTAAATGAAAATAGATTATGAGTCAGCATCTCTTTATTACTCTTTTACCCAGAGGCTTATCTCTTTTTGAACATTAAGAAAAATTCTGAGTGGAAGCCTTGGATGGATCAGAGTTCAGGAAAAGAAATTCCTTCTGTCCCATAGGAGCCTCATCTTCACCAAATGAACATGCAGCCACCAGAGAGTCTGGTGAAATTGTTTGAACCCACAGACAATTCTGAAAGTTTGGATTTGGTTTTCAGTTGATCAGTATTAATCACCCAAAAAACGAGATTTTGATTTTCACTAAGATAAGTGAAGATTTACTTTCTTTTTCATTTTTCAAAATGAATTTTTCAAAATCTAATAGAATTAAACTCTCTACTTTGATATTTTATTGGTCTTTTATTTTACAGTTTTCTACTGTCTTACAATTTTTTTCTCCCAGAATATTAAAATGTTAGAAGTTTCGTTGAAAATATCCTCTCATCTTCTGCTTTCTTTTACTGTCTTAAATTCTGACTTTTCTCTTTTTATTGAGTTTTGCTTTTTCTTTTTACCCCTGCCATTCTTTGCATTCTCTTTTGCATTACTTCTCTTTCCCTCCCTTCTCCCTCCCTCCCTCCCTCCCTTCCTTCCTTCCTTCCTTCCTTCCTTCCTTCCTTCCTTCCTTCCTTCCTTCCTTGTTTTTTGTGTTTTTGTTTTTTAAGATTCAGATACACTGTTCTTATGTGTCCTTTAAGAGCTTTAGAAAATTATTCCAAAATGGTTCATTACTTTCTAGTTCTGTCAGAAGCTGGCTGGTATATCGTGCTTAAGGTGTGTGTTTCCGTGCTTTCAGAATGCAGTTCACTTCACTTAACATTTGCAAAGGTTAGGACTAGTGTGTGAGTTACCCTGTGGGTTGAAAATCCCTAGTCGCCAGGCAGTACTTATTTGCTAATCAATGACAAGACATCCCGCACACCCTCTCAAACTCTGGGGGTTTTGTTGTTGTTGTTGGTGGTGGTGGTGGTGTTTTTTTTTTGCCCCCACTGGAGATTCATTGTTTTGTTTTTAAACAGCTTTATTAAGGTAGAATTTACATGCCATACAGTTCGCCCATTTTATGTATTTCAAGGAAAGAGAAGCTTCCTTCTCATTCGACTGCAGAAGTTTATTTATTATTTGAAACTGGAAAAGCTACAAAACATGATCAAATGGAAATCTTAAAACATTCTGTGAACCCCATTCTATTTTAATGCATAATTTTCCTATTACAGCCGCCTGTTTGCACCTCCCGAGTTAAGGTCACAGCAGCGTTTGCATTATAAACCCTTTTTTCAAGCGTTTATAAATGCAGCTGCTTTTGTTTGTTCAGGACTGAAGCTTGCCTCATGAGGTTTCCATGCAATAGAGCAGCTTTTGGGGGTTGAGTTTTCTTTAACTAAATTAAAATTTTAAAACACCACATTGCCCTTTAAAAAAAAAATCATTGCGAGTGTCAAAAAGTCTAGGGAGAAATTTCTCCCCAAATAACGTTTTTATGCATATGCCATTTTTAATTGCCTTTAGTTTCCCAAAATTCTCCACCGTGCTCAGTTTGTGATTAATGTTATTTGCCTCAAATATTTACAAACCTAAATCCAAGTCAGTTTCTAAACTAAAGAAACATGTTATATACAATTGCTGTCTTTCAGCATTGTTAACAGAATTATTTCACAGTCACAGTAAAGCCTAAAGATGGAGTGAGAGGATGGAGAGCCTGTCATCCCTTGTGAGAAGTTATACATATATATGGATGCATTGGGGAGTGCGTATTCTCTAGGAGAGTTTAAAATATTTAAAAAGAAAACCATTTACATTTTTAGGATCGTATTTTCCCTTTTTTTTAAAACAATAAATGTGGGCGGTACAGGATACAGAAACAACCATGGATTATTAAATTGGTTTTAGACATTAAAGAACAGATCACTAAACAAAATACAGTGTTAAAATGTAAGTTTAAAAGAGGTATAATTGAGAATCCTGACTTGGTAATTGCCAGAAACTTCTAATCAGACCTTCACTTGGTAATTTTAGGACTTTTCAGTCACAGACCAGTGAGTATGAGATGTAACCTCACCTTATGTTTCTGAAGCCTGGTTTCATCTTGCTCAATTTTATTTAAAAGAATACTATTTCATATTTTTCATGCCAATACATATTTTGTATGGACAAGGTGAATAAAATCAAATGCAAAAGATTACTAGTGAATATTGTGTTCTGACATGTACATTTTGAAGGGAAACAGCTTTTTTTTCTCCTAAACATCAACAATGCTCAAGCCAAAAGTGTTTTTCAGTCAGGTCTATTTCGGGGTTGACTACAGGCCCCCAGAAGTCACGGACTCCTTTTCTTCCCACAGCCATTTATGGCTTGCCCATCCCAACTCAGTCCCTGCCTCCAAAAGGTTTGTTGAATGAAGAAATGATTGCCCTGAGCCGCCCCACCCCCCACCCCAGACCTTACGGACAGCAATCAAAAACTCAAAAGCCAAAACTGTTTTTCTAACCTTCTTCCCACCTCCTGACATCTGAAAACAAAACAAGACCAGCAAACAAACAGAAAGGTTTAATCTGGATTTATGAGACCAGCACGAGGGTGACAGCTGGAGTTGAGGTTCCAGCGGCGGCTGACAAAGGCTGCATCAGGTGCCAGAGAAAGGTTGTCTCAGAATCTTTCTATCATCGGAGGCTGCGATAGCCGATAGCCTTCCTAAGCCCTGAAATGTAGTCGCTTGGCTCCGAACCTCCTGGCTTTTGACAATCCTTTGAATTCAGAATATATTTATCTAATCCAATTTTTTTTCTAACCAAATAAATACAATTCTAAACCAGTGTTAGGAAAATAAATGTATTTGTTCCCTGCTAAGATATTTAATAATCCTCCTTGTCTCTCCCAGTCTGATATTTTTTTTACTGGAGGATTCTGAGTATCATCTGTATCTGCTGTTGTTTTTTTAGCCAAATATTGTTTGATTGAATTGTGGTATACATTCAGGATCATTAGAGGAATGGGAAAAATCATTGTATAAATTCACTAACAGGTTTAATCCTTCTGTGTGGTATTTCAGTTAACGGACTGTTTTTCCTGTGGGTAAACAACAACAAAAAGGTGCCTCTGAGCGCTTTTATCCCCAGCGAAGTGAGGCATTACTGAGCCAGAAACGTCGGAAGCAGGGGTGGGGGTGGGGGGTGCACAATGTTTCTGTGTAGTGATATCACCCAAACAAACATGCGTTTCTGTATTTCACATTCACACGCATGCGAGGGAAAACGGGCACCCAGCACCCAGAAAGAAAATACAATGATGGAGGTGTGAAATCATCTTCTTTTGTGAGTACATGCATCAGATTTTCATTCCAGAGTGAAAATGAATCCATCATTTCCAGCCCCCCACTATTTCCCATTAATCCCTGAGTAGTTTTTGCTCTAAAGTTAATGCTATTAAATGTGGGCACTTAGGTCCCTGAAAAACCCAGAGTTCAGGGCTCCCTGAGAAAAATTAAAATCCTGCTTTTATTTGCTCTGGTGCCATGGGGCGGGATCTTGTCAGGCCTGGCTGAAATGGTGAGGAAGGAGGGACACTGCCCTTTGGAAACCTGTGCTCCCCTTCAGCGTGTCAGCAATAGTCAGGAGCTAGGTGCCTGACCATTTCCCCATGCACACCTGGTCTGAAGACATATTTACAAATTTCAAATACATTTGTACACAGTTGGAATTGATCGGTTGAACCAGTGACTTTGGGCTTTCTGTAGCCCATATCATTTAAGAATAGTGTGTCTCCTTTCCATCCAATGGGCTAGAATGAAATTAGGCTTTGACTTGATTTGGTTTGAATTTTGGAATGTAGTCACCGTCGTTTGGCGTCTGTAGAAACTTCTCTTCCATGAGTATACATATCCCTGTCTTTTTCATATTCCTGATACAGGCAACCATGTCTTTAAACAGTTCCTCCAATCTCCCCTCCCTCCTTCCTTCCCTTCCCTCTGCCTTCCCTGTGCTCCTCTTTCCACCCCCATCTTTTCTTTTTCCCCTCCCCATCATATCACCTGTGATTTTCCTGTTAAGTATTCCTCCAATGGCAGAGGTTAAAATCCACGGTCTGAGTCTGTTTTGTTTTTTAAGTTTTCATTTAAAAATAAAAATGTGGGTGCTTCTGATTGTCTGCTTGATACCCTCTATTTAAATCTAGGCCATTCTAAAGGAAAACTTCTTTTCATTGTTGGCAGCACATTCAATTTCCCTTCTGCTCCTTATAGGGACAGTAATGAAGGGCTTAAAATTGATCCTTTTATTTTTTGAAATGGAGGAAGTGTCAAATATTCGAATTTGTCTTGATCGCTTATTTTCCACAAGCGGGGAGTAAACACTGTGAGCGATGCATGCACATTCTGTAGGTGGTTATGATGAATAAATTGGTTGTGTGATGCAGAAATCAAGTGATGGAGGGATGAGCAAATCAAATGTCTTTGCGTTCTCACTTCTGAAATGGCGTTAAGTCAGAGATTTTATAAGAGTGATTCCAAACGTCTGCTTTTCTACCAAAATGAAAGTTGCAGCTCGTGCATATCAAGACTGGAGAACCAGAAGGATTTGTGCCAATTTAGAGAGGAGGAAAAACGTCAGATTGATAAGAAGTTTGTGGATAATTGAAAGTAAGATGGCTGTTGCTGCAGTTTGTGAAATTTGGGGGCCTCCACAAGTACTGGGGGGAAAATAAATGGAACATGGAACCTAAGGAATAAGAAAGAGTAATTGAGAAATGCTCATGATAAATCCAGTTAAGTGCATGTTCAGTGGGCAGTTTTCATGACCAAACTCTCCCTGTAGTTCTTTTTTTTTTTTTTTTTTTTTTTTTTTTTTTTTTTTGGTAAAATACCTTTTAATGCTTATTAAATCTGAAACCAGAAGCCATAAAGCAAGAACTCTGCTTATGGACTGAAACTGACTATCACCCCAAGTATTATATCCCTTTCAAGACAGAACATGAACCTAGTGGAGGGTAACTGCCATGTATTTAGTTATTAGTTAATATTGCGTCACTTCAACTAGAGGAAAAGCCACAAGAAAACATTTCATCTGAAACATTGTGTTGTTGCCTGCTTTGGAATATTAGCATTAACAAATATTTAGCTCTGGAGGAATTTTTTTTTCAATTTCATCAAAATGAAAAGCAGTGTTGCTGTTGTTTTCTACCTTTCAGTAGTCTCTGAAACTGAGCAAATAAGTGATCTCACCTGGCCTGTATTTGTACTGTTTCTTCAAAGCAGAGAGAGTCAGCTGAATGAAATTCAACACCCATGGATTTTGCACCCTACTGTAGATAAGTATTACTAGGCCAAGCACAGTCTAGACATTTCTATACCCACTCTCTTGCCATGTTGGGAAGCTCAACACAGTCTTTGTTTTAGACATAGGGCCAGCTTCAAGAAAAAGGCACAGGGGAACTGGGGGAATATGTGGGGTTTGTGTACAAACAGAAGTTCTCTGAGACGTAAAGCCAGTCTCCACACATTTTGCCTGTTTCTCTTCCTCATTCTAGGTGAGGATTGCAATGTCCAGTGTCACCTTTACGAAACATGCCCTTTGTGCAGCTCATCCTTCTCTCACTCTTAGGTCAGGTGATTCAGCTATACTTGAATCGTTTGTGGCCATTTCTGGTTGAGATGACTGGTGTTGGGTTTTTCATGATGACATGTGGTAAAAAGTTTCCTTGAAAGTAGTACTCACCATGATAATACCTTCTGTTGATGTAGACATTTAAAATTCATCATAGTTCTTTCACATTTGTTTCCTTGTTGGATCTTCAAAAACAACCCTGTTGGATAATCAGGGATACTTAGGATTTTTTCCATTTTATAGAAGAAATGGGATGATTTAATGATTTACATTAAAATCACATGGAAGGAACTAGAACTGAAGCTCCCTTATTTCTAGCCAGGGGCTCTATCCACTGTCCCAGCCGGGGTTCCATAAACTAAATCCCAGGGGCCAAGACAAGCCTGTTTTTTTTAAGGGCCCTGTGAGAGAAGAATGGTTTTTACATTTTTAAATGGTTGTATTTTAAATGGTTTTGTAAGTACTTACATAATAGCCTTGATTTCACCTCTTGGCCCACAAAGTCTGAAACAGTTACTATCTGGCCCTTTAAGAAAATGTTTGCTGACCCCTACCTCATCCTTTCCAGTCCCCCCAGTTCTACTCCTTAGACCATATTTCCCCCATATCCCACTCTCCCCTCCCCCGACAATAGATTTTTGACTCTGTAAGCAGATAACTTTTTTTCCCTTATGAATTTGGAACAAAAGGTATGGGCCTCTGTGCATGTAGGAATTTGGCTAATACTATTTGACCATTTAACTTACCCAGACAAACCCAAGTATGCCAGTTATGCCTGGAATCCTGCCTTAATTTGGGGTTAAAGTTAGAAACAGGGATGCGGTGGAGGCGGAAAAGATCTAGCTGCTTTAACTTCAGTGTTTGATTTCCAGCGTAAAAATTGGTTTCAGTCTAACCTGGACCTTCAGTGATAGAGTTTTCTCTTGTATCCTTGTATCCTAAAATAAAGGGGAAACGTGTATCGCATTTAGTTCCCTGCACCCCATGAGGTAAGTCAGGGAGTTCCTTTTTAGCTCCTCTGTGACTGTTTTTAAATAAAGACAACAGAAGAGATAGTGTTTGCTAGACATGGGTTCTATTTTAAGAGGGTCTTGAAGGTTAGGTTATTTGAATGACCACATCCGCCACCCGTAGACCTTTCTGAAGATGAAATACTCAGACCTAAATTGTCAGTTTTTTTCGTTAGAGTAGAGCCAGAGCAGCCATTAAAGTAGAGAGTGACTTTGTTAGGCTCCCAAAAGCAGGTAGCAATTAATTACTCCAGACTCTGCAGTCTCTAGGAGTGGACCCAAGTGACCACCTGAAGTGCGTGGGATTGGAACAGGAACCTGAAACATACGGGTGAAAAATGGATTTTCTTCTGCCTCAGTCTACCCCAGGAGAGACATTAGAAATTGTCTCCACATGGTGGCCAACACTGGCATGGTCGTAGACATGGGCCAAACACTCCTCCTACAGTGCTTAGCAAGAGGCAGAGAGACCCAGCGACTCCTGATGCGGGGAAGGGTTAATAAGGCAACTTGCAAGGTGAATTAGATTTTAAGTCACCTGGGTAGATGTTTTGGGGGGTAATAGTGAATTCTTTTTTTTTTTTTTTTTCTTTTAAGGCTACTATTTATGTATTGCTCCCTTTCCTGAATTAGAAAATGTAGTCCAATGTAGAAAATTGGGAAAATATGAAAAATAAAATCTGAAAAAATCCGTAATCCTTCTATGCAGAGCTGCCCAGAGGTACTGTTTCAGTGCATTTAGTTTTAGTTTTATTTTATGTAAATATGTACAATTTTAACAGTGTTGAGATTATACTATATTTGGTTTCTGTTTTGCTGTTTAATTAATGGTATAGTATGATTTTTTCCTGAGTGTTTTTAATGAGCATGTTGATGGCGTAATATTCCCTGCCATAACTATATAATTATTTCCGTATTCATTCTCCTAGCAGTGGCCACATAACTTGTTTAGTTTGTCCATTTGTTAAAATAATGTTGTGATGAATTTTTTAGGAGGGATTTCTGGAAATGGGATTACTAGTTCAAGGGGTTAAACCCTTCTCAAGATCTTAGATAATTTGTATCAATTTATATTCCTTTTAGCTCTGTATGAGAGCACATTGTTACCAACTTGCATATATTCATTTATTTCTGATGTTTGCCACTCCAGTTGTTTAACAGAACATCTCGATGTTTTGATTAAATTTAATTTTTTCATGGATTTATTAACCAGTTTTATTACCTTTGAGAGATATTGGTTCATGCTTTTGCCCTTTTGGGGGAGGGTATTCACCTCTTTTTCTTACTGATCTACATGGTATCTGAAAGCCATCAGAGAGTAATATTTTTAAATTATTTTACCAAGGAGAGAGAAGGAAACCAAATGGAAGCAATCAGAATTAGGAATTCATGGAGTTTGTGGTTTTACAGGAAAGATTTAAATAAATGTAAATGTTCTTATTAAGAGCTTTTTTGGGTATGGTATGAAGATTAGGGCAGCCCCCACTGCAGGAAAAGACTTCGGTTCTCTTCCATTTAGGGGTACGACTGCTTTCATAGTGGGGAGGTGTTTGCTTCTTTGTCTTTACATTCAAGTTAAAATTTAAAATTAGAAGCTCCTAGTTTTGCTACATTTGAACGTATAACCAAAATGCAGCCTGGGTGTTGCAAGACATAGATTTCTCTTTGGGATCACACTTTTTGTGGCTTTCCAAACTGAAACAATTAAAACATCGTTTTAGAATAAAATATTACATAGTAAAGCCCACCCCTCAGATTTTAAAATGTTAGCATTTTGCCATGATTTTTTCAGATCACTTTTTTTCCCCTGGTTTTCTTTTCTTTCTTATAAAATAAGAGGTCACAGCCCACTAATCCCATTCTGCCCCTAACTCCTGAAGTTGATGTGTTTTGTTCCTGACCACGTTATGCTTTTACTACCCATGGATGTTTGTCCCAGGATCCTTTATTCTGTGTTTTACCGTTTACGCTAAGCATCGATTTCAGTAACTTCTTCCCTTCACTTAACATTATTGTCAAGATAGCATCGCTTTTTAAAATAGGAAAGTATACATTTTCAAATGCTGTATATGTCAAGGAATATCTAGTGGGGCGAATATGGTGAAAGTGACAAAACTGAACAGAGAACAGTAGGGTGCCACAGAACCAGAAATCGAAGAAAATATCTAGGAAATGCCTGTTCTGTTGGGTTACTGTGGGGGATGCACAAAGTTTGTAAACCTGTTCTCTGCCCTCAATGAGTTTTATTTTAATTCAAGAAAAGAGAAGTAAAACTTAACTCATGACAAGTTATAACAAACAGAGTGCCAAACAATTGTTAAATAGCAGCACAAGGAAACTTTTTAAATGTCACACAGTAATATATGTTTCAATGTCAAGAGATGAATTGAGTTTTCTAACACCTAAAAGCCAGAGCGGAAATATATTTGTTAGCAGAACACTAAACATTTTCTGGAAAAAGAAAAAAAAAAAAGGCTATCATTCATGGTGTTGAGGTTGTCCTCAAATATTTATTGACCACCCACTCTGGGTGAGGCGGTATGTGAGGTGTTAGGGATAGCTTGAAGGTCTGGAGTCAGACTGGGTTCCAATCCCTCTACTAGTGCTCCATGATGGATCAGATTTGGGTTATGTGCTTATTCCTCCAGAAGGGGTAAGGCGAGGGAGGTTGGCTAAGCCTGTGACAAACTAAATGGTACAGGTTTCAAAGATCCACGATGCTATTTGAAGAGAGACCGTGGTTTATACACTGACCCAAAAAATACGGCAGACGTGGTGATATGGGGCAAGAGGGAATGGGGAAGAAAAAGTCAGCTGTCTTCACATTTCTGGGCCACTTTCAGGTGCCATCTCTTGTGATGTTTCTCATGATTTCTTCCCAAGCTATCCATGAGAAATAGCCCACTTTAGACCTTTGTCTATGGCCTTTGGTCTAATTTAATTAATACACGTTTATCCAGATTTGGAAGTTGGTCCAAATGGTGTGCATGAGCAAGGTATCCTACATTCATACAAAGAGGGTCTGGGGATTCCCTTACGAACCATTGAGATGTTTCCATGCACAAATAAGATGCTCAGTATATACTTACTGATTCAATTATCTAACGACTCTAGTCCTCCCAGCTTTACCACAGGAGCATTGGGGGGTGGAGGGAGGAAAACTAGGGGGAAACTAACATCTGCAGCAAAATCTGAGCATAAACCTTCCCAAACAGAAGAAGCCAATTGACATCAACAGGCTTAAGAACTCACAAAATAAAAATTCTACTCTCTGAAGAGAGGACTCATTTTCTGTATCCTGAAAGTGAGCCTCATTATACCAGGGGAAGGGTATTCACCAGTGGATTGTTAGAGTTGTTTTTTATTTTTTTAATGACATTTTAATCTTCAATTTATTATTCATTGTGTAAATGATTTATATAGTTCTCAATCAGCTGCCATCATTTTTGATGACCTGTACTAATGGAGGGAAGCAGCCGTGGAGAAAATCCAGCGCAGTTGACAACCCCAATGCTGTTAATGTTTGCTTGTGAAATAGAACATCTGGTTTTCAACTGCAGTTGGGTTTGGATTCATGGGCTCTCTATTCAGGAGGGCCCTGCTCCTGACTTAACGTTCTCCTGTCACTACCTTGAGATTCTAATCATTTTTAAACAAAGGAGCTCCACATTTTCATTTTTCACTGGGTCCTGCAAATTACGTAGCTTGTCCTGGTTTCAGATTGGCTTTTCTTGGGTCGACTCTAACATGATTCTGCATCCCAGATGATATCCATACTGACAGAAGGAGGAGACTTCCCAAAAGCAGGCTGGTAGCTGACATCCAACCTGTGGCTTTCCTTTGTCTGATACCTACATGGTTAATGGAGAGGTAACTGACATGCAGTGAGAGTCTGTCAAACACTTAGAGCCAGAAGGGGAAGTATTATGTGTAACATCGGAATATAAAGGTCACAGAGACTCAACTTGTCCTCCTGTATAAGAACTAGAAAGTTATGGAGAAACCCACCCTTTAAGATACTGTTCTCATAAATGTATGACCCAGAAAGGTGTTCTAGCATCCCAACATTAATTTTAAGTCCTGCTCTTGGACAGTGAAAGAGAACGGGTATGAACTGAGTTTTGTGGATGAAAGGTGGTCTGTCTTGACCTGGCCAGGCCGAAAGAATTTGTGCTGAGGAAGGCTTTGATGAAGAGGAAGCTGCAGGGAAAGCAGAAAGTAGAAGTCTGTGAGCTTCCTAAAGTGTCCTGGGCCTTCTTCCTGCAGAAAAGGCTTGCCTCTCCCTTAAAGATCTGCCTTATCCCAACTGCCCTGCCCCTCACTTCTGAGCTGCGCTGGGAGCAAGGGTACCCTGACTGCCTAACAGGAGCCCTTAATCTCCTCTCCCATATCAAATCAACCTTGGAAGTAGTTCACCCTTTCTGCATGACCTCATGAAGAGTTGTCTGGTAGCCATCAGGGGCCATCCCAAATGTCTATAAGGACAGTGACAATGTCACTCTGTGTCCCAGAGTCATGTGGTATAGGCCTCGATATTTATTCATTTACTCATGCAGCAGTTACTTAAATTAGCACCCCAAAGCTATACTGAACTCATGGATGCACAGTGTATTCATTTCCTAGAGCTGTTGTCACAAATTACCATGAAGTAGGTGACTAAAACAATAGAAATTTATTCTGTCACATTTCTGGAGGCTAGAAGTCTGAAATCAAGGTGTCCTCAGGGTCATGTTCCCTCCGAAAGCCCTAGGGGAAAATCGATTCCATGCCTCTTTCCTAACTCCTGGTAGTTGCCAGCAACCCTCGGTTTGTTATTGCTCCAATCTACACCATTGTCTTCACATGACATTCTGCTCTCCTGTGATTTCACATGCCTTCCTATAATGACAGCAGCCATTGGATCCAGGGCTGCCCTCATCCAATGTGCCCTCATCTTAGTTCAGATAATTATGTCCTCAAAGACCATATTCCAGATAAGGCCATCCTCTGAGCTTCTGGGTGGACATGAATTTGGAGGGGGGGGGTACTATTCAACTCAGTACATACAGATTTTTGAAAAGATAAATTTACTGCTCTGAAGTTGCTTGCTGTCCTGAGTAGGAAAAGAGAAATGCAAATATATGGTCTATTGATACAAAGTGATAAGGCTCATTAGAAATATACGGGTCAAATGCTGTGGAAGCCCAGAGAGGGGGAGACAGTTTCCAGAGGGCAAGATCAGGGAAAGCTCTGTGGAAAAGATGACATGGTTGTTGGGTTTTAAATGATATGTAGGACTAAGACATGTGGAGATGATGTCCTGGGAGTTTGGGAAGCAGCATGAACCAGGGCAGGGAGGTAAGAATCACAGGGGTACATACAGCATATGAATTATTCAGGTTGGCTGGAAAATAGAACATGTGATGGTGAACAATATCCAGAAGAGTCAGCTGGAGCAGACCTTGGGAATCATGAATGCTTGTGGGACTCTAATGCCTAAAACATTAGAACTTTGTTCAGCATGCAGTGAGGAGTCACTGATTTTTTTTTTAAAGGCGGTGATAGACCGTGCTTGATCCTTGAAGTAGAATCAATAAGGCAGAGGTAGATAGGTTGCATTCATTCATTCATTTGTGCAACACATATTTATCATGTGCTGAACTCTGAGGCTTATAGGAGATCTGAGAATATGATGGTCAGTTACAATAACATTTCCTACCCACTAGAAGCTTCTTGTCCAATAGAGAAGACAGAGAAGTGGATAATAGATATGTGTATTGTGATGAAGCAGGGTAAAGCTGAGGTGGGGGGGACAGGTGGCAAAGAGGGCACTAAGGGTACCCCAGGCAACATGTTTGAAGGTCCAGAAGCTAGGGCCATTACAAGAACCTAAAAGAACTTCCGTGCAAGAGGAAAGGTGGTGGGTGGGGATAGCCAGTCCAGTGTAGGTAGGAGTGGGGGAAGAGGTCAGAACTGAAGCTAGGCAGAGAGATAGGAGCAGGTGTAAACTCTGTCCTAAGGGCAATGACTTAGTAAAAATTGCATTTTAGAAAACCTCCCAAGGGCTGTTTTGTGGAGAAGAGATTAGAAATTGGTTATCAGGGAGAGGGAAATTGTGGGCCTGGTCTGTAGCAGTGGCATTAGGAATGGAGAGAAGAAACCAGGTTCAAGAGCTATTTAGGAAGCATAATCTATTGGACTCCAGATTGATTGGATGCAGAGTTGAGGAAGAGAAGGTGCCACAGGTGACCATCACACGAAGACAACCACATCAATGATTCAGTGAGTTAGAAATCAGTGGAGGGGGTGAATGTGTGCATGAGGTTAAGACAGTGAGTTCAGTTTAAGTGAATTTGAGGCTCTTGGGAGATACTTAGTAGGAGATATCCATCCAGAATATATTTATATCTCTTAAAGAGATGTAAATTAGAGTATCAAAATATCGGGACTCAGATAACGGTGTAAAAGCCATCAGCATATTAATGGCAATTGAGTGTGAGTAGAGTCCGAATAGAAGAAGGTCTAGCCAGAACAGTATTTGCATAAACAGTTAAGGAATGGGCAGCCAGTTGGGACCAAGGGATGTGACCAAGAAAGTAGGATGAAAACCAGAATAGAATGGAGTCATGGAATCCAAGGGAAAACGGTGTTTCAAGAAGGGAATTGTTAATTTTTTGTAATGCAGCCGAGAGGTCAAGTAAGACGAAGGTTAAACATTGTCCATTGGATTTAGCGACTATGCAGTATTGGCGCCCTTTCCCAGAGGACACTGGAGGCTATCATCTGGCCTGTGAGATGTGCTGACCTGGAAGAGGAGAATGAAGGCAGAAATAAATGAGATGATTAATAGTCAGGCAAGCAGTCTCAAGCTTGGGTAACAGGGATGATGGTGATATTATTGACAGAAAGAGGGACACAAATGGAGAAGTTATTTATGTGTGGGAAAGGGGAGATAATGAGCTCCATTACTAGCAGTGAAAGCATCCTCAGGAAATCTGCTTGTTCCAGCAACCCTAAGACAGGTATTCTCACACATACTCCCTTGGAGACCTATGCAAGAGCTTCTCTGGGGTTTTGATGAGAAATGGAACTGCTGAGTCATACTTGGATGCAAGGCTGTTTAAGCCAGTTGGGTCGCTCTTCAAAAAGCCTCTTCCATTTTATGCTCCTACCAGCAGTGTATGAGGATTCATATAATTCCACTTTCTAATGTTTCCCAGTCTCCTAGGGGTAATGTGGCATCTCACTGTTGTTTTCAAATACATTTTTCCCTATTGCTGGCAAGATTAATTCTTCATACGTGTATAAACATTCGGATGTTTTCCCTCCTTGAATTGCTTAGTCATATCCTTTGTCCGTTTTTTCCCCTGCTGGTTTCCCATCATTTTCTCATCATTCATTTCTTCACTGTATATTTTTTATGTTAAACCTCCATTGGTTTTAGACCGATGGTTCTCATTTATTAGAAATTGGTAAATTTGATGTTGTCATACCTTCAGTATTTTTATGGTACAATTTCTTTTCCCTACCACCTTTCAACATCACAGATATTTTCTTGATCTTTCAGTTTATAGTGTTTCTTCTTTTTTTAGCTTATAGTGTTTATCTTTTGTTCTACGCTTCTTAATCCTCCTGGAATTCCCTTTTGAATATGATGTAACATAGGAATCCACCTGATTTTTCTCCCTCTGGTGAATCAGTTTCCCCAAACAACTTAGTCAACAATACACTCCTTCACTGGTTATTTGTTTGTTCTTAGAACATATCCCATCGTGCCGGTTCTGTGTCATGTCTTTGTTTTATATCTTGATATTCTTAGAATGAATTCCACATTTTTTATTCTGCTTACATACACTTTGATATAAATTTAAGTGTAATTTTGTTCATCTTTTTAAAATCCTGGCTTAATTTTGATTGAAATTATAGGGAATTTTCAGACCCATTTTAGAACAATTCATACCTTTGTAATACTAAATTGTTACATCCATGAATAGGATCTATCCCTTTCTTATTCAGATATACTTTGTATCCTTTAATATATTTTAGAACTTGTTCCTAGTAGGGTCTTGTGTCCTTTGTGTTAGATTTATTACTTGATACTTTTTAGTTTGGGATGTTATTGTGAATGGCATCTTGTTTTCTACTAGAGTTTCTAGTTGGTTATTGTTGGTAGAGAAATGCTATTGATTTTTTTTAGTTGATCTTATATCTGGCACAGTGCTGAACATTTTTTATTAGTTCTAATAGTTTATCTGTGGTTCTTCTGAGCTTTCTATCATAGATGATCATATCAACTACAACAAATGACGATGTGTCTCTAACTTTCCAATACTCACAGCCCTTAGAATTGGTTTCTTGTATGAACTGGTCTCTGTGGTGTATAAACACAAAGTACTTGTTCTTCATATTAATTGCCACTTCAAACCCACTATAGTGGATTGAACTGTGGCCCCCAAAAGGTATGTCCAAGACCCAACCCTAGGAGCAGTGAATGTGACCTCATTTGGAAACGGAGATGATATCACCCTGAATTTAGGTGGGGTGGAGGGGGTGGGGTTCAAGTTTTTATTTAAATTCTAGTTAGTTAACATAATGTAATATTAGTTTCAGGAATTAGGGTGCATGCACTTTAAATCCAAAAACTGATGTCTTTATAAGAGAAAGTTGAGGGAGATTTGAGATGTACAGAGACAGAGCAGAAGAGCCGTGAAGATAGAGATGGGAATGATGTATCCACAAGCCAAGGAACAACAAGGACTGCCTTAGCCAACAGAATCTAGGGGAGAGGCATGGAACTAATTCAGCCTCAAAGCTTCCAGAAGGGACCAACACTACTGACACCTTTATTTCAGACTTCTGGTGTCTAGAACTGTGCGAGACTAAATTTCTGTTGTTTTAATCCACCAAGTTTGTGGTAATGTGTTACAATACCTGTAGGAAACCAACATACCCACTGGTGGGCTTAAACTTCCCTGACCCTAGATGAAATTTAGGCAAATTCTATAGTTTTTCTGGCCACTCCATTTCTGTCTCCCTTGCTATTCTAACTTCTTGAGTTAGATGTTTAGGTCCTCAATTTTTAGACTTTGTCTTTGCTAATATATGCATTTAAGTTAGTAATTTTTTCCCTCAGGAGTTCTTTCTGCATTCTGCAAAATATTTACACTCTACATACACTATGTTAAATATATTTATATACGCCATATATAAATGTATGTGTTGCAAATGTTGGTATATAATATTATCATTGAGTTCTAAATATTTTCTAGCTTCCATTATGGTTTCTCTTTTGAGCCATGAAATAAATAGAAATGTGCTTTTGTTTCTAAGAATAAGGTTTTTATCTGTTAATGCTGTTGTTGTAACCTATTGTTACCAGTATTTACTTATGGTCTTAGCACAGGGCTTAATTTTATCTTTAGCCACATGGGTAGCCAGTGGTCCCAGCGTCATGTGTGGGAAAGTTGCTCCTTTCTACACCAATTCTGCAATATTGCCTCTGTCACATATCTAGAGCTATACATTTCCAGATCTGCTTCTAGACCATTCTGTTCTATCAGTCAGTTTATCTCATGTCCATTAACATCACACTGTTGTAATTGATATGGGTTTATACAAACTCTGGTAGGACAAGTCTTATCTCTTCCTAGTCTTATTTTGGTCTTAATTACTCTTGTAAATTTCAGCTAATAAAACCCCTGTTGGTTGGAATTTTCGTTGACATTGCCTATCTGTGGATTCACCGCGAGATAACTGATATTATTTCTCCTTTGAGACTTTTCATCAATGAATGTGGCATGGTTCCCTACTTATTTAGATCTTTTAAAATTATTCCAATAAATGTTTGGATTTATTAATAGGCACATTTTGTGGTTATGTAACTGCAAATAATATCTTTTTAAAATTTAATTTTGCAACTTGTAGTTGAATTATATAGAAATGCAATTGCTTGTTGCATGTTGATCCAGAGTAACGTTGCTAAATTCTCCTAATAATTTATCTTTAGAATTCCTTTTAATTTATTACCTTCACAATCATATCTTATTTGAATATTTTGTTTCAGCCTCTCCAATCATACCTTTTATTTCTCTTCTTGCTCTCTCTGTGACCTCCACCAGAATGTGAATAGGAGCAGTGGGAGTGGGCATCCTTTCTTAGTGTCCATTTCAAAAAGAAGGCTTTCAATATTTCACCATTAATAAGATGTTTGCCGGAGGTAAACACCCTTTATCAGGCAAAGGGTTTTTAATTCTATTTTGCTAAAAGTTTTCATATTGAATTGATGTTGAATTTCATCAAATTCTTTTTTTGCATCTATCGAGTAAAACATACTTTTCTCTTTAATCTGTTAATGTAGTGACTTACAGTAATTACTTTTCTGATCTTAAACAAACTTTTCATCTCTGGGATAAGTCCTACTTGGGCACAGCATATTATCATTTTTATATATTGCTGGTTTGGGTCTGTTAATACTTTAGTTAGAATTTTGCATCTATTTATTTTTATGTAATGTTTTCTGTAATTTTTCTTCCCTCACAAGATCCCGGTCAGAGTTTGTTTTTTAGTTTTGTTAGCCTCATATAATTAATTAATTGTTAGCCTCATAAGTTCGTTAGCCTCATAAATTAATTAAAAATATTTGTTCCCTGATTGGGAAAACTGAATTGGTAAACTACTGAAGGCCTTAGTTTTCTGTGTGAGTGGTTTTTGATTACTGACTGAATTGTTTTAAAAATGTTTATGTTTAGGGGTGCCTGGGTGGCTCAGTCAGTTAAGTGTTTGATTCTTGATCTCAGCTTAGGTCTTAATCTCAGGGTCATGAGTTCAAGCCCCATGTTGGGCTTCATGCTGGATATGGATCCTACTTAAAAAAATAATAATAAATACTAAAAATGTTTATGTTTAAACATTATGTTTAAAATGTTTATTTGGTTTTTCTTTTTCTTTTTTGAGTCACTTTTGGTAAGTTAGATTTTTCTAAGAATTTGTCAGTTTACCTAAATTTTCAAATTTATTGATAAAAGTTTGGTAGCGCTTTCCTCTTAGATTTTTATATCTGTCCAATCTATAAGTAATCTCTCTTTTCATTAATAACACAGTTTTTATATCTTTTCTGTTTTTTTCTTCTGTCTACCAGTGGTTTACTGGTTTTATTAATTCTTTCAAAAGTTAAAAATTGGTGTTTTGTTGAATCATTTCACTGCGTATTTATTTCCAAGTTCCATGTGTTGCTCCTACTCATTTTTATTGCTTTCCTGCTTTCTACTTTTTGTTTAACCAAACCCTTTCATTGTGGAAAACTTCAAACATATGCAAAAGTAGAATAGTAAAATGAACCATCATGTACCCATTATTTAATCTCAACAGTTATTGATATATGATCATTCTTGTTTTATCTATACCCCTACCCACTTTCCCCCTGCCCTTAGATTATTTTGCAGGGTATACGTCCAGCCCATGTAGCATTTTCTCAATAAATATTTTACTGTATATCTCTAAATAATAAGAAAAAGTTTAATTTTTGTTTTTTCATAGCAAATTTCAAATATGTACAAAAAGTAGGAAATACGCTTCACCCTTGAACAACACAGGTTTGAACTGCACATGTCCATTTATATGTGGATTTTTTTCTATAAATGCAGTACAGTACTGTAAATGTATTCTCTCTTCTTTATTATTTTCTTGATAAGATTTTCTTTTCTCTAGCTTATTTTATTGTAGGAATGCATTATATAGGACATGTAATATGCAAAATATGTGTTAACTGACTGTCTTATCAGTGAGACTACTGGTCCACAGTAAGGTATTAGTAGTTAAGTTTTGGGGAGTCAAAAGTTATACAAGGATTTTTGACTATGTGGGGGGTCAGCACCCCTGACCCCCGCATTGTTCAAGGGTCAACTGTAGTTCAGTGAGCCTTAATGTATGTATCATCCAGCTTGAGCAACTATCGATGCATGACATCTTATTTCCTCTGTATCCCTCCTATTCCCCTTATCCACATTATTTAGACAAATTTTTTTTTTAAAGATTTTATTTATTTGACAGAGAGAGAGACAGCCAGAAAGAGAGGGAACACAAGCAGGGGGAGTGGGAGAGGAAGAAGCAGGCTCCCAGCGGAGGAGCCCGATGTGGGGCTCAATCCCAGAACGCGGGGATCACGCCCTGAGCCGAAGGCAGACGCTTAACGACTGAGCCACCCAGGCGCCTCTAGACAAATATTTACCTAAAGAAATATCCATACCTATCTTTCCATTTGCAACTGTCTGAATGTATCTGTAAAAACTAAGGACTTCTTTACAAAATGTGGACACCACACCATTTTCATGTCTAAAGATTATTAACAGTAATTCCTTAATATCATCAAATATCCAGTGTTCATTTTTCTAATTGTCTCATTTTTTTTTACCATTTCCTTGAATCAAGATTTAAGTTTATACAGTTCATTCATCAAAATGTATCTTAACTCTTTATCTATAGATTCCCCATCTCTCTCTCTTTTACTTCCTAATTTTTGCTTTGTTTTATTTGTAACTTGGTTGATTAAAGAAAACAAATCATTTGTCCCTTAGATTTTACCACAATTTGGATTTTGCCCTTTGCATCCCTTTGTTATCATTTAATGTGTTTTGTTCCCTTATTTGGTGTAAATTTTTAGTTAGATCTACAGGTTTAATTAGATGCTGGCTTGATTTTTTTTCTTTTCATAAAATATGGGGTGAGATATACTTTTATAAGGAGACACACGATATCTAATTTGTTTAGTGTGATATTACAGCTATTGATGATTACTGCCTTTATCTATTAATTCATCAGAGGTTTCAAAATGGCAATATTCTGTCATTTACGTTCTGTTTATTAGCCAGCACATTTCTTAGAGCAAAATAACCTCCTCGGCAAATATTTGACTACGGGTAAAGTTTATATAGGAAATACAGGGCAAATATTTGATTCTTTCCCTTTATTTACCAGTTTTCAAATAAGGGTTGATTTTCTAAAATAATGATGACCAATGTCATCAAAAGTAATTTTATGAACTCATGAAGTTTAATATGTTGATCTGTTTAGATGGGCTAAAGTTATTATTGGTAATGATAATGCTGCTCATGTTGTCCCATTTGTGACTGTTGGGAATCTCTTTAATTTGGCTCTTATTACCTTTTGATACAGCTTTAGTCATCACTGGCACCCTCCTTTGTGGCATGATAAGATGTTCCATGTTCATTTTGTACAATTTTGTCCCAGACTGGGAATCAATTATATTTCTAAGGAGCTCTGGTTCCTCTTAGCTGAAAATAATTAAGAGACCACAATCTTGATGGGAGACTAGTTCATTGATAGTAGGCCTGCCATGGTTTTTAAGAGTTTTCAATAGACAAAGTTAGGACATGGTTTTGTTTTGTTTTGTTTTTATTATCATGAGTCTATACTGATACTTCCAATTCAGGTTTAGGACTCCAGGTTTTTAATTACCTTCATCAACCTTATATCCATATATCCTTTCTCCCATGCTGAAAATCCCTGTGCCAGTATGATTTCTTATTTCCGTATCCCACGATAGACGTAGAACAGTCTCAGCATAATGAAACCAAAACTATCACTAACAATATGATTGTTGAAAACAGTTTGAAATTTTTAGTGTATATATTATTAAGGCACTTGAAATCTTTCTTCTTTAAGGGACAATGTTGCCTACTAGATGCAATTAGGTGACATTGTTGCACTTTAATTTCAATTTTTAAGGATTGCATTTTTAAATTTAATGTTGTTTTATACTTTTATCAGATTCCAAAGTCAAATCCATAAGATGAGATATATTCATAGCTAACATCATAACTTCTTTTACTGTCCATTCCTCTTCTCTTCCTGTAGGTAGCCATTGTTTTTAATTTTTTCACTTATTCTTCTCTTGTTTATGTATATTAACGAACATATATGTGTATGTTTCCCCTAAATTCTAAACTTATGAGGGTTTCCCTAGATACCTTTGTTTTACTGATTCTAGCTTAACTGCATGTAGAGAATATACCAGTGTTTTCTGTAGTAGTAGTAATAGTATATTATGTAACTAGTCACTTCGATTCTTTGAAATTTGCTAATATTTGCTTTATCATCAATACCCAATATATGTCCCATTTCTGTAAATGCTTCACATGTGCTTGGAAAAAATGTGTATCCTGTTCTGTGGTAGGGTTGATGCAATGTTCTATCTATTTAGGTTGTACTATATGAGATTGCTATTTTTGGATGTCAAAATGGAAATTCTGCATTTTTTTGTAAAAGTAAGTCTTAATTTATTTAAAATCTGTGCAGTTAGCATTGATAGTTTTTCTCTGGATGGAAGATTTCATGTTTGTAAAATTTGGCACTTTTAGACTGTAGAAATTATTCAAATCCTCTAATTACAACTTCTCTAGCAAATGTTTCATTTATTGGGAAGCACTCCAAATCCTGCGAAGGGGTGCAGCACATTGGATAAAAGTCTGCTGAGAATGTTGGACGTGGCTAATACGTGTCGCCCAATTCAGTGGCTTTTGCCGTGGCAACCTGTGACGAGTGGGTTACTTTAAGATCAGTTTTTGATGCACAATTTCAATTTCTTGATCATATGCAACTGCTACTAACTCAAGTTTTAAAAAGAATAATCAACTATGACCTTCCCCGCCCAACACGCAGTCACAAGAACCACATCGGTAGTAGGTAGAGTTTTGGTGCGTGTTTGGGAGCGTCATCAACTGCCAGCCATCATCTGGGGCCTCTGCAGTGTCACACAGCTGCTTTTGTCACGGATGATGACTCACTCTAAAAATGTCTCTGCCGTAGTAAGAAGTGGGTGTATTTCTAAATGTCTCTGTTTTTTTGATCATTAAGCAGTTAGGGTGTTCACTTGTGCGAATTTTGTAAACGTTTTATATTTAAGTCAGAGGTTGAGGAATTGTCACAGATTTCAAATTATGAATTATGAATTAGCTTCTACCGGAACTGTGCGTGTGTGTTTGTTAAGATTTAGTTATTTATTTGAGAGAGAAGGTGAGAGAGAGTGCAAGGGAGGGGCAGAGGGAGAGAGAGAATCTCAAGTAGACTCCCCACTGAGCGCGGAGCCTGACGGGGTGGCTCAATCTCAGGACCCCGAGATCATGACCTGAGCTGAAACCAAGAGTCAGATGCTTAACCAGCTCAGCCACCCAAGCGCCCCAGCTTCTACTGGGCCTTTAATTGACCTTTGAAAGCAGAGGTCTTTGAGATTCAAATCCCCAGAATATAGTTTCTGACCCACCAGCAAAGAGCTCTTTAACTTAAGAGAGCCATCACCAAAGGCAAAATTGTTATTGTAACCTCTTTCAATGGTACCATGTCTGGTTAAATTTATATATTTCTGTTATAAGTATTTAGAATTCTTTTGAAGACATCATAATATCTACATAGTGGGGAAAAAATAACCAATAGCAAAAATAGCCCAATTATCAAAGAAAATTAAAGAATGTATCTATCATAAATTCTTAAGAGGCAGTAGGAAATGTACTAGGTAACAATTTTACTAATTTCAGACAATTTTTGACTCATCTGATACTAGCTATTTCATGTGGTAAAGCCTAATATTTCCATTAGATCAATTTTAGTTTTGTGTTTTTCAAATCTTGCATTATCATTACTTACCTTCTGTCTGCTTCACCTATTGGTAAGAGAGAGGAATGAGTTAAACCTTCATCTGTGATTGTCGATTTGCTTCTTTCTCCTTATAATTCTATCAGCTTTTGCTTTATGCATTTTGAAGCTGTGTCCTGAAGTACATACACATTTTGACTTTTTGTATTTTCCTTATGAAATGACACTCTGTTTCTAGTAAATTTTTGACTTGCTGTCTATTTTGCCTGATAATAACATAAGATGTTGTAATGTTTTTCCCCCCATACTGTTGCTTTCATTTACATTTTCCCTTTTTTTTTTACTTTCAGTTTTTCTATATGTTTTAATATGTCGGTTTTAAACAGCATATTGTTGTGTTCCTTATACTGTATTTTATAACCTTATATATATATTTTACCTTGTGTTCTTTGGTTTTATATTTTATATTTGTATTTCTAAATACAGGTGACTTGAACAATACAGGATTGAACTGCGCTGGTCTACTTATATGTAGATTTTTTCTGATAAAGTACAGTATTGTAAATTTATTTTCTTTCTTATGAATTTAACATTTTATTTTTTTCCAGCTTTATTGTGAGAGCATAGTATATAATACATGTAAGATACAAAATATGTGTTAATTGACTATGTTATTGGTAAAGCTTCTGGTGAATAGTAGGCTATCAGTAGTTAGGTTTTGGGGAAGTCAAAGTTACATGTAGATGTTCAACTGATGGGGTCAACTATGCATTTTTGCCCTCTCTTGCCTTCTTTTGGATTAGTTTGTACTTATTCCATGTTTCTTCCCCCCATGGCTCATTTGGAAATTATATACACTCTTCCTTTTTTCTTTCCTTTTTATTTTTGTTGTTAATTATATATTAACTGATCAAATTCTAAAATTAATATATTTCCATACTCTTGAGTCACTCCAAGACCTTAAAACTTTTAAACTGCATTTACCCTCTACATATGAGTATTTCCATGTTTTATTTTTATTTAACCCCACAAGTCATTACTTTTAAAGTTTTTGTTAGATTTACCCACACATTTAGATTTATAGTTTTTTTTAGATTTACCCACACATTTTTTACCCTCTGTGCCTTTCACACATTATCACATCTTTATCTTCAACCTGTCAAAATTTTCATAATGCTCAAAGTATATCCTTTAGATTCTCCTTTAGTAAATGGCCTAATGTTAGCAAACTCTGTTTTTTCATCCTTATTTTTAAAAGATATTTCCTGCACTCTTTGTAGAAGTCTGTATTTATAGTTATTTCCTCTTGACACATTGAAATTTTTTTTAAAGATTTTATTTATTTATTTGAGAGAGGGAGAGGTAATGAGAGAGAGAGCATGAGCAGGGGCAGGGAGAGGGAGAAGCAGGCTCCCCGCTGAGCAGGGAGCCCACCATGAGGCTCAATCCACCCTGAGATCATGATCTGAGCCGAAGGCAGACACTTAACTGACTGAGCCACCCAGGTGCCCCTATACATTGAAATTTTTATTCTGTGTCCTTTTCACTTCCATCATTGCCAATCAACAGTCAGCTGTCAATCTGTTTCTCCTCTGAAGGTGAAGTATTTGCTTGTGACCTTTTCATCGTCTTTGCTGTTCTTCACTTTTACTGTGATGCATCTAAATATAGGTTTTTTATTTTTTAAAGATTTTTACTTATTCGACAGAGATAGAGACAGCCAGCGAGAGAGGGAACACAAGCAGGGGGAGTGGGAGAGGAAGAAGCAGGCTCCTAGCGGAGGAGCCTGATGTGGGGCTCGATCCCATCACGCCGGGATCACGCCCTGAGCCGAAGGCAGACGCTTAACCGCTGTGCCACCCAGGCGCCCCTAAATATAGTTTTATTGTCATGTGTCCTGCTTGGATTTTATCAAGCTCTATCAATCTGATTTCCATTACATATGGAAAATTGTCTGCCGTTATTTCAAATATATCTTCTGCCTCATTCTCTCTCTCTCTCTCCTCCTGGGACTCCAGTTAAATTTATGTTAGAACTTCTTCTAAAGGTCATTTCTCTTAACCACTTTTCCCACTTTTTCACATTTTCCATATTTTTCTCTCTGTCCTGCACCCTGAATAAGTTCTTCAGATATATCTTCCAGTTCACTAATTCTCTTCTCATCTATTTTTATCTACTTTTAACCTGATCTTTGAGTTTTTAGATTTTGGTGACTAAGTGATTTTTTTTTTTTTAATTCCAAAAAGTTCTATTTAATTTGTTTTCAGTTTGCCCAGTTATTTTTCACCGTGGGTAATTCTTTTCCTGTGCTTTTTATTCTTCCTTATATGGTTTTAATAATTTATATGCACTCATATCACAGTCCATCAAGATCTGATCAGAATCTATAAGATTCTATTAAAAGAGAGTAAATATTTTGTTTGATGGGTTTTGTTAATTCTCTTGTGAAGCAGGGTTTTTTTTTCATGGTATATTTATAAATCTGAATTGTGAGTTTATGTGCTGTGGAGGCATTTGGCACCCGGATTGGAACTTATCTGGCTAGAAGGATTTTGTACTACATTAATTTCTGGGATTTGGCATTCTTGTACAACTTTTTTCCTATCCAGATTCCAGGGAGAGAGAAACTTCATTGTTATCTTCCTATGTTGGCAGAATTTCTTTCTAGCCTGCCTTTTACCAAGGATGAGTCCTTTGAGGATTCCAAGTGAAGTGGGAGTTATTTTAACTTCCCAGGACACAGGGCACGCAATTTTCTGTCTCTGAATTTGAAACACATTCCCTGTCTCCATGACACTAACCATAGTGCCAGCTCATGTGCTTACCTCCCTGATTTTTGGCCCACTCTTTGCTTCCTGGTACCTGAAGATGTCCTTTCTTCTTTTTGTAAGAGTAGTTGTGGGTTTTAAAAAATTATTGTATTTTATTTAGATTTTCTATGTTTGTTTCAAATGGGAGAGCTTACAGCTAGAATATGTATTATGGGCTCACTTTCTGGGGGGAGAGGGGTATACAGGTATGGCAGCAGATGAGAAGAAGGGGGCTTGATTAGCCCAGAAATAGTCAGTACATGTTGAGATTTTCAAAAGTATTTTTCAAGACAATTTAGGGTCCCCCTGGGAAAAGCCAGGGTTTATAGACCCTCCTCACAACCCTCCTGTTATAATTCGCCCCCTCCATTCTAAGACTAGTTCACGAAGTGAATCACAGAGCTTTTTATATTTGGGTTAATCAAATGCTACAATTTATTTAAAACAAGGCAGTATAGTAATGACTGGAACTTCTCAGGGTTGTTGGTACCTGAAACTAATCCCCAGATCTCAGCATGTAGATTTTATATGGCTGCTTAAGCTCTCCTGCTATGTCTCATCTGATTTCACTCCAAGGCAAGAGTTGGGTCTAGATGGGCAATCTGGATAATAAATAGTTCTCATTAGATTTAGGCTTAATTTCCTATTTTCCTGTATCTTAAGTAAAAGAATGTTGGAAGTTCATAGGAATGAGATGTGTGTCCATTTGGGGTTTTGTGGGAATGAGTACATCAGAAGTAGGGTTTATGAAGATTAGACATAACCTCACAGAAGATGAGTGAAAACTAATCAGAAGAACATATTCACAAGGGTTCCCATTTCATTATGGCCTGATCTTTGCATTGATTGTGTCTTGAATCTCCTCCTGAACTCCTCCAGGAAAGACATTCTTGCTTCTAGGGTTTTGTGCTATGGTTCTTTTTAACTCTAATTTTTCCAACAAGCTGTGCCTTCATTTGTCTTCTATATTCTACGATTTCCTAGTCTTGTCTAGATCCATGTTTTGTCTCATAGTAAAATTATGCTATCATTCATTATTTCAGAGAGAGCTTGAAAGGAAGGGGAGTATATATGTTCCCAATCCACTATTTTGAATGGAACATTTGTTTTAAGTTATGATCAGTGACACGGATGGTAATGCAAACATTATCATTTCTTGGAATAGAATTAACAGCTATTTAAATGTAATACTTTAAATGGGGCACCTGGGTGGCTCAGTCGTTAAGTGTCTACCTTCAGCTCAGGGCGTGATCCCGGTGTTCTGGGATCGAGCCCCACGTCAGGCTCCTCCGCTATGAGCCTGCTTCTTCCTCTCCCACTCCCCCTGCTTGTGTTCCCTCTCTCGCTGGCTGTCTCTCTCTCTGTCAAATAAATAAATAAAATCTAAAAAAAATGTAATTGTTTAAATGTAATACTTAAAAAAAATCACTGCTTACACTTAAACATTTCTAACTTGACCCCCAGGAACTTTTTGAAAGTAACAAGGGTAAATTTTTTGTGGTTTTTTTTTTGTTGTTGTTGTTCCCACAAATGACAAGTCTGATTTCAGATGTGAATAGAGGAGTCAGACCTATACTATATATATAGGCAATCTATCAAAGTAGAAGTTATTAAATTTGGTTCCCAACTGCTGTAGTTGAAATATTGATTTAGATAAGACTTGAGGAGGAATTAACATATTTCATATGAAATCATGTATATAAACAAAAGCGAACATTAATGTCATCAGGTTATTTTCCTTGTTGATCAGTGGCACTTAAATGATAACGTTTCCTTCTCTTAAAGATACTTAGAGAAGGCCAGTAGTCTGGCTGTTGTTTAAACCCTCTTGTTTACAAAATTTTTCTTTAAAAAGAAAGTAGGTATTTCTCAAACCTGTCCATTGAACAGGCCTAAAAATAGTGGTAACCCAAAAGTAATGAACATGACTAGTGTCCAGATTGAGGTGTCTAACTACCCTTCTCCACTAAAAGGAACTAGGGCTTCTTAAGGAGTGATCTGATTCTAGTCTGGCAGGTGATACATAAGGTCACAACAAGAGATCTTACTGTGCCAGAAAGTAAAGAAACTATCAAAGATTAATGAATTTTGTCAAAAGGACACAAGAAGAAATACAAATGGGCTCCCCTTGGTGATAAATGAAACGCTAGGAGCATTAAAAAAAAGAAAAAAAGGAAGTGAGATTGGTTAAAAGACATTGAGTCCAGTGACACTCAAATGAAGAGAGAGGGAGAGAGATTGAGAGGAAGGAAAACCAAAATCAACCAGTATCAGTAGGTGGATATCATTAGAATTAACTTCTTGCTCTGAAAATTGGTAACTAAAAGGAAAGATATAAGTAAGCATTTATCCTGTCTTTACCATATGAATTGTCTTTCTGGGTAACTAGTCCCAGTTAATGAGGGAAACTTCTTTTGTACAGAATTTCAACTAACACATAGGGAAGACATAATGACATTAGAGAATCGCTGTTTTAAGATCCCTGACTTCATAATGCTAAAGACAGGATGTTTTCATTTAATCCTTGTGACATGTAAGTATTTTATACATTGCCCAGAGAGAATATATATGTAAAATATTCATATGAAAAAAGGGAGAGGTAAAGCAAAATCTGAAGAATTATCAAATCTGGGTGATGAGAATATGGAGGTTATTGTCTATTTTCTCTGCTTTTGAACATGTTTGAACTTTTTTTCATAAGAAAAATTAAAATAAATGCGTTTGGTTTTGTTGGAAAGACTAGAGTGGGAATTTAAAGGCCTGAATTCTTGTTTTAACTCCATATAAGGGAGGCACTTTTTTTTTCTTTTTTTCTTTTCTTTTTTTAATTGAAGTATAGTTGACACAATGTTACATTATTTTCAGGTGTCCAACATAGTGATTTGACAATTCTATATGTTATGCTACATTCACCGTAAGTGTAGCTACCATCTGTCACCATATAACACTAGTAAAATACTATTGACAGTATTCCCTGTGCTGTACCTTTCATCCCTGTGACTTGTTTATTCCATATCTTGAAGTCTGTACCTCCCATTCCCCTTTACCCATTTTACCCATCCCCCTCCCCCCTCGCAACCCAGTTTGTTCTCTATATTTAAGAGTCTATTTCTGGTTTTGTTTATTTGTTCATTTATTTTATTTTTTAGATTCCACATGTAAGTGAAATCATATGATATTTGTCTTTCTCTGTCTGACTTATTTCATTTAGCATAATACCCTCTCGATCCCTCCATATTGTCGCAAATGGCAAAATCTCATTCTTTTTTTATAGCTGACTAATATTCCATTGTGTGTGTGTGTGTGTGTGTGTATCATCTTTATCCATTTATCTATGGATGGACACTTGGGTTGCTACCATATTTTGGCTATCATAAATAATGCTGCAATAAACAGAGGTACATATATCTTTTTGAATTAATATTCTCATTTTCTTTGGGTAAATACCCAGTAGTGGAGTTGCTGGATCATATGGCATTTCTGTTTCTACTTTTGAGGAGTTTCTGTACTGTTTTCCACAGTGGCTGCACCAATTAACATTTCCACCAACAGTGCACAAGGGTCCTTTTTTCTCCACACCCTCGCCAACACTTGTTATTTCTTGTCTTTTTGATTCTAGCCATTCTGACAGGTGTAAGGGGGTGTCCGATTGTGGCTTTGATTCACATTTCCCTGATGATGAGTGATGTTGAACATCTTTTCATGTGTCTGTTGGCCGTCTGTGTGTTTTCTTGGGAAGTAAGGAAGTATTTTAAAGAAGACAAATTGCTTCTTGGATGTTTGTTTCTGTATTTATAATATAGTTTGTTCTACATCATTGTGGTTCAAAACTTGGTAATTAGAATTCTGATCTGTGGAAATTAAAAAAAAAAAGACTCTTTTTTGAATGTAAGCCTAGAAGAACCTGCATATTATATTCTTTTTTAGAATTATGATGCATATTAGCATGTTAAAGCTTTTGGGAACTCCTGGGCAAATAAGGAATCAACCAAACATTGAACATCTCGAGCTCAGTGTTTCCCAGACATATTTAATGAAAATACCCTTCCCCTCGATTTTTTTTCATTTGACACCTATGAAATTTTGAAGAAAACCCTAGACTATACAATCTGTAAAGACCCTTTTGGTGCAGAAATTCAAGGAGTCTAATTCTGTAAGTCTTTTAAATGTCTATAGAAAATCAAAATAACCAGTTAATACAGCAGGAAAAAAAAAATCAAATCAGTTGTCTGACAGAAGTGCCTATTTAATTCAGTCCAAATGTTTTATCAAGTAGCCCCAGGTAGACCAGCTTGAGTGTTTAAAAAAAATAATCCTGGCACTATCCTATGAGTCCAAGCTTTGTTACATTTGTGAAATGCTGAGCTTAAGTAAAGACACAACATTCATTTGGTCTGTCGCAGTGATCGATGCTGATTGGTCACCAATCAGATAGGTCACAGTGATTGATGTCAGTCAGAAAGCTCAACAAATGGGCAAGTTCACTGTTGGCATGTTGCCACTCATATGACCACTGTGGCCTAAGTTGGAATAGATATGATTCTTGACCTGGGACATGTTTGTAACTACTGTGTATACCCCCATGAATTATTTTTCTAATCTTCACTCAATTATTAAAATTCATAGGGTGATAACTATAAATATGTGGGGGATTTAGGGAGGTACAGGGCTGACCATTATTTAAATAGTTAGTTTTTTTCCTAAAAGATACATATTGTCTCTTTTATCTTCCTTGAAGATAAATTCAGAACTTTTAAAAGTAGAGGCATAACCCTCAATTTCTCAATCATAAGGAAAGAAAAGGGGGCTGTCAATAGTTTTCTTGTGTTTGCTGTTAGTAGAACTTTCTAGAAGGTTGGGAAGTGAGAGAGGGAGCGGGCACATGAGCTGAAGTGATTCGTTAACAATAGAAGAAAAAGCCTGCCCAATTCTGTGTCTATCCTACAATTGTACAATACATGAGTTTTTAAATGAAACTTTTAATTTTGAGATAATGGTAGGTTCACATGCAATTATAAGAAATAATACAGAGAGATCTCATATATTCTGTAGACAGTATCTCCCAAGAACATCTTACACAACTATCTTCTGCAACATTGCAACTAGAATCACAGTATACCATTTGTAAAGAGTTTAAAGGAGATCCAAAGTAAAGAAAGAAGAAGGGCAAGGGCCAAAGGTACATGAACTTTTTGCATAAACTTTATTTCAGTTTACTTACCTATCTTCCACGTTTTAAAAGAAGAAATCAAAATCACTATTACCAGTAATGAGACATCCAGATGCTTTCTCTTTCTGCATTTGTATAAGTAAATTATATGATTTTCCATGTATATAAAGTGTTAACATACTCAGAAGTCATACTTACCAAAAGCATATACAGTATGATTTTGCATATGCCCCCACACACCCCTCTGCACCAAATAAATACATAAGGTTTGAAATGTCTCAAGGTGCAAACCAAAGCAAATTTATCAGAAGCTGGGCCTAATGAAAAGATCCCATGGCATGAATTTGCTGTCTTATAAAATTTTAAGCCTGTCATTTATATTGAATGTTTAAAGGAAGGACTGTACAAAATACCTCTCTGCTTGAGACATACGTAATGTTAAAACAGAACGGTCAGCAGGGTGTTGGCTGATCACTGTCCATTTACCTTTAACAGGCTTTTACTTCCCTGGGTGCATCTATGATGATGGAAGAATCATTTCTCTTCCTTCCTCTTTTTGTGATAATTATTTATCCAAATACTGGTGCCACATGAAACCTGCTGCTGCCATGGGTGCATTATCTATTCTTGCCCATCGTTCAGATCCTTGGGTGATGCGAATGTATGTGTGTGAGTGTGTGTGTGTGTGTGCGCGCGCATGTGCGTGTGCCAAGGGTAAATATTTGACCGTGGTTCCAGCCACCACTGCATAGCCCCTGAGTGACCCTGCATTAATTAGCTGAGAATTTCAGGGCTTTGAATCTGATTGAATCAAAATATTGTTTTTACAAGTTGATGAAGGCTCTTGATTGATGTGGGCCCTGCTGATTCTTTAAAGGATTAAATTGTATGTACAGATTACGGAGTCCTGGCTGTCACTGCTTAAAAGGGGATTGTTTTTTCACCAAGCTTAAGAAAAAAAAAATAGTGATATGTTGTGTTTTCCTCCCTATGGGCATCATGATCATTTCAGTGGGCATGTTTAAAAGAGAATTAGAAAAATTAAGGGAAATGGTCAAGAAAAACATCAAGTGGAAATAAAGAGGCAGAAGAGACATACAAAAGGAAACAGATAAAGAGAAGGAAGAAGGGGCTTGGCTTCCGTTCGTCCTGAAAATAGGTTTTGCGTGCACATCTCCCATGGTGAAGCCTGCCATATTTTCCCCTGGGCTCAGGAAAGGAACACAATCATTGGGGTCTGGCTGGTCGGGGCCTAGAGCAACTGAATGGCATGCAGCATCTCCAGTGGGATAAACTCCCATGGCCTTCGGTCACACGGCTCTTTGCCTACTGACCTGAGAGCCCTGCAGCACGAGCGAGGCCCGAGACCCTCAGTCAGGCCCTTGGCCAGAGAAAGGGCGAGACAAGCAAAGCTCTGGGGGGAAACTGACAGGAATAAAGAGGAACAAGGAGGAGCACAGCTATCCCCCTGCAAACCTTCCGTATTAATGGGAAATAGCCACATCCCCAAACAAGGCTATTCTTAATATGTTGCCCTTTTCTATTTCTCTTCCTTGAGATCTCTTATATTGGTCCCCTGTTGATGTTTTTCCTACCTGCAAATTTTAAAAACTTTAATCTAATTTCATCATGCACCCGTTAACTTGAAAAATGACTTTTCTCATGGATTCTGTGTTGTGTAATGAATCAAAACCAATCAGCATACGGAAGAAACAATAAAATGGAGCACAAATCATCATGTACCCAGAACAGGGAAATTGCTGAAGGTCTTAGCTGGCAACCCCTTGCCCAGCTTCTGAGAAGGAACCTCTGGTGCTTAAATACTTCTGGGAACATGCCACTTCCCCGAGGTTCCTTTTTGGATGAATTAGCTAGAATCTTGGACCCTTTCTGAAGTTTTATTCTCCTTTCACTTGTGTCGTGAAGGGGATCCTGAAAGTTGGTTCAGCTATAATATGTTAGGTGGTGGGTAGAGCACAGTGATGGGTAGGTGACCTAGAGCACGGAAAACGGAAATCTGTAGGAAGGAGAACTATATAAGCCTATGGCTTAGTTAAAAAAGATCATATCCACAAAACTGCATGTTCAGGAGTCTGTCAGAGTTCGTAGCAACACACCATAGACTTTGAACGAACGGAACAACAGAACTTAGGAACAACAGAAATGTATTCATCCCTGTTCTGGAGGCTGGGAAGTCAGAAGTCAGGTTGCCAGCATGGTGAGGTTCTGGTGAGAGCCCACTGCCAACTTCTCCTTATATCCTCGCAAGGCAGAGAGGGGGAAACAATCGCTCTTTGAAAAGTTCTCTTGTGACCTGTCAGGACACTAATTTCATTCATGACAGTTTCTACCCTCATGACCTCATCTCGTCCTAATTACCCCCCCCAAAGGTCCTCCTCCTAATACCATCACCTTGGGAGTTTGTGGGGAGGGTGGGGCACACACATTCACTCGACAACACTGTACAAGATGGTGGCTTTAAAATGAAGCACACGAAGATGGCAGAGAAGTAGGACAACGGAGAGTACGAAGTAAGATGGGGTCAGTGGAGAACACCACCAGGAGGCAGTGGGTCTTCAGAGGCTCCTTGAGGGAGATGGCAGGTGTGAACGCACTGAGAGCAAGGAAACTTTCCTACGGGACAAAGGACACGTCTTAAGAAATCAGGACCCTTGGTTGTTATTCAGCTTGGTCCAGGCAGGAGAGTGGTGTGGGTAAGGGAGCCAAAAGACAGTTTAAGGAAGTGGCTTCTTAAAAAAAAAAAAAAAAAATGCCTCCTGTTTATTGACAATTTGTATTTCTTCTTTTGTGTGTTGTTAGTTCATATTGTTTATTTTTCCACAGGGGTGTGTGTCCTCTATTATTCATTTTAAGCATTTTCTGTGTATTAATCTTTTTTCATCTATAATATAATTCTTTCTCTGCATTTGTTGTTTGTTTCTGAATTTTGTTTATGGCATTTTTTTTTCTTTTGATGGAGGACCATGGCTGTCACTCTGAGATACCAAAAGCAGAGGCAATAGAGCCCCAACTGCAGACACCTAAGCAGAGGGATGACAGCAGGAAGAACCCCATGTGAGGGTATATAAGTTCCTGGTATCTAATCTCAAACAATTTGATTTAGTGGGTCTGAAGTATAGGGTCCATAAATAAGTAATTAAAAGTCCCCACTCTTAGAACTTCCAAACTTTAAAATACATACAAATGACCTGCGGATCTTGTTGAAAACCAGATTCTGATTCAGTAGGTCCAGGATGGGGCCCAAGATTCTGCAAACGTAGCAAGCTCGTAGATGTGGTGGCCCCACCTTGAGTAGCAATTCCCGGGTGATCTGATAACCACGTATGTTTAAGACCCGCTTCCTGAGAGGATCTGAGGTCCAAGAACAATGCAGGTGCAGTAATCTGTGTGCATGAATTTTTACATCATTCGTTTGAGCAGTGAGAAATAAAGAGGTGATTTTTTTTTAAAAAAAGGAACCAGAACATGACCATAAAACAGTGAGACTATTTCTTTTTTGCATCCACATTTGAAATTAGTCTCATTGTACTTTAGCCTCACAGTTAGTAAAAGGAATGAGAAAAAGAAGTCTTCAGGTCTCCCTGGAATATATAAATAATGTATTATTCCTCTAGGTTCTTCTTCCTGTCTTAAGAACCAAGCTGGCATTATTTCAAAAGAAAGGGAGGAAGAGAGGAAAAGAAGGGAGAAGGGGAAGGGTGGGGGTGGGAATAAAGGAGGGAGCGGCTGAAGAGTTGCTGGAGGCGATGCTCAGCAAGGGGAGCCTATTGCTGAGAGAGGAAATAGCCACGCCTAAATTATGCGTGTGTGTGCACGCGTGCACAGGCATGTGCAGGTGTATATATGTGTGTGTATACATATATAATGGTCCATAATGTGTATATATACCTATGTGTGTGTACAGTTATGTATCATGTGTGAATATGTATATACTTATATTTCTTGTGTATGTGTGTATGTGGAGAGAGAGACACAGAGAGAGAGAGAGAAATAACGAAGCTGGTAGAAAATAAACCATCTAGGGGCACCTGGGTGGCTCACTTGGTTAGGCGTCAGACTCTTGATTTTGGCTCAGGTCATGATCTCAGGGTTGTGAGATTGAGCCCCGAGTTGGGCTCCATGCTCTGTGCAGAGTCTGCTTAAGAGTCTCTGTCTGCCCCTCCCCACCTCTCTCTTTTGTTCTCTCTCTCGCTCTCGCCCTCTCTCTCCCCCTCTCTAAAAAGAAAAAAAGAAAAAAAAATCTAAAAAATAAACCATCTAATTTCCAATGAAATAGTTGGAGATACTATGGTTATGTGTAATATAAATAGATATTAATATATTCTAATAGATTATAATCATCACTTTATTTGACACTTGCCAGTGGCAGAAGTGTTCTAAGAACCACACTTCCCTGAAACAAACATTTTTAATGTTTGCTGCAGCCAAGACCATTGACTTCTATTTTATGCGTATAAAATTTCCATCCTCCCTTTACAGATAAAAATCCAGCTCTTTTCCCACGAAGGACCAGGGTTTCTCTGTGGCCTGGCTTCAGACAGTGCACCTCCATTCCCTTACCCAGATCAGCCCAAGAACACAGCTATCCCTTGCCCCAGTCTTAGCAATGAAGTTCGGCCATCATCAAGAAGGCTAGGCAGTCCTTGGGTTTTCTTCGCTCCCCTTCAAATAGGGGAGAGTCATGAGGGTCTTTGGCGCTAGGGGACAGGAGGGAGCATGGGCATGAGGTATGGACTTCTGGGGGTGTCTGTGGCAGGGTAAATATTCTTGCAGAAAAGCAGTGCATCCAATGCAATAAAAGGGACCCCCTCCCCTCGTTCACTATAACTCTCTTATTATCCTGGGCTCAGGTGTGTTGCATGAATATACAATAACTGGGCTAACAAGATGGTTTGGGGTCACAGAGGGATAAACCATGGCGTAATCCAGCTCCGAAAGCCGTTCTGGTAATGAAAATTGTAGAGCGGTCTTGTGGCTAGTTTTGTAATAAAGATATACAAAGATGAATATAGGTTTCCAGGAATTAATCTGAGAGCATTTGATCCAATTTATACTGGAGTGGCTGCATTGAAGGCAGCTCGGTAGACGGGATTCCAATTTAGGTTGATAGAGTGCTGTGGGGTCCCAGGGAGGAAGGGCTCCCTGTAATTGGGAGATGATTTCATTTTTGAAATGCCCATCTCTTGGCTTTGTCAAAGGCCGTGCATCTGTCTGCCTTGTCTGTGAATGCAGCCTGGCTCAAGGCACCAAACCCCACGGTGTAAGCTTTTGGTTCAGTATTCAGCATGACCGACAGGCTTCCAGTTTTATTCTTTCAGAGGGGACCCCAGGACACACTGTATTTTATTGTTGCAATTGTTCTGTGGCCCAAGCAACATTAGGCCCACGGAGAAGGGAGGCTCCAGACAGCGTTCGGCACCTTCTCTTCCCCCCTTTCCGTCTCTGGCCTGCTGAAAGTGACCAAGTTGAAGTCTCCTCAGACTTTCTGCCCGGAAGCCAGGAGCTCGGGGCTGGGGAGCAGAGGGGAAGCCATTCTTACTCTGTCCTTGAAAGGGTGTCATTCTCTGGCAGATGGCCAGGTCGGGGACAGAACAGGGACGGCAGCTGAATTCAGCCTGCGGCTCTTGCAAAACTGGAATTCCTGGCACATTCTTAATAAAACAGCCCCAGACCACCCCGGGAATGTGGACCTTGCCGACCTTATTGTCATGCTATCTGTTGGATTCTTGGAGCTGCCAATTCAGGAAAAAGTTCCTGAAGAATATTTAGATTCAAAACCCATTTGATGCTTCCCGTTGGCTTTTATTTTTTGATAGGTGGCATTAGGGACTCGGTCTCTTCAGATCCTACCTTGGTAGCTGTTAGAAGAGGCTCGTATTAACAACTCCTGTTCTGCTTAAGATGTGTAAGAAAGCATTGACTTCTGGCATTCTCCCCTGGAACCCTGGCCTCCCGTTTGTGATGTTATTTAGTCCTTCTCATGGATTGAATTTGGAACGTCTATGAGTTTATGAATTTATGATTCACCATCGGAACACTTTGTGGTTATTGGAGCACCTTCTCAAGCCCAATTCGAAAAGAAGTTTGTAACACGTTTCCATTTGCGTCGTGAATTACCAGTTAGGATTTTCATATCCGCATTAGGAAAGTTAGCTATGTAACTGTTTGTTGTAGTGTGTGGGAAAGAAATTTAATTATTACTGAAGGCTTTTTATTTTTTTTCCATTTTCAATCCTATTTTAATATTTCCCTAAATGGTGTACATTGGCTTGTGTACTGTACATGCAGGGTGGTGTAAGATTTGAACTGCCTTTAATAACAAATAAAAAAGCAGTTTGTATTCAGCTTAAAATAGCCCACAGCTAAAATGAAGGATATAGCTTTGTAGCCAACAAACCCAGAGAGAGTTTAATCATTTAGCCTGCAGATTACAACTTAAGGCATTTGTAGAGGATTTTCAAATTTATATGTATACATATATATTCTGGAATTTGCTTATTGTATAAATCACCTTTTTGTTTAGCACAAAACCACAAACGTTTTAGTTCATTTTTACTTTTCTACTATCTTAGCTTAGATTATCTTGGATGGGAGGTGGGAGTGGTATTTTCAGATGCAGCACAGGAGAAAAAAATGCATTTTCAATTGTCAGTAATATTTAATTTCTATCAATAATTTCTTAATTGTTCTCCTGAAAAGCAAAGCTTTAATGTGTCAGCCTAAATTACAATACAAAAGAAATCAGAAATTATGCTGTTAACATTTCCCATTTTCAGATATTACTGATTAGGTTAGAGAAAATTATTCCTTATAATTTCACTATAGAAAAGCTATATGTCTAGTCGTATCACTACATCGAAATGAAATTAAGGAGAAACGGTTTCTTAACACAGTGTTTGCAGATTTTTTTTTTTTTTTTGAGAAGGAAAGATTGCAGCATCTAATTTTACCCATGATTTGTCTTTATTAAAAGCTCTTGTCAGGGAATTAAACTTTTTTAGGTCTGGGCATTGCCTTAAAAATACAAAGCCTATCATGATGTTGGTCTTATAATAAAAATTAGACTGATTTTAATTTAAAGAGATTTATAAGTGGTTCTCTTAGGAATTTTATTGTTTTATTCACCAAGTTAGTAGACCCGTGGAAACATACCAATGATGTTTAGCTTGCAAGTTAATGAAAAACAAATTCCCTATTGAAATAAACTAGATATTTTCTTCTTTTAATATAGAGAGATCAAGTTCATGCCTAAGTAACTTTTCAAATAGCAAAATTCTCCTGAATTTTTTTCTCACATTTTTAAGATCAGATGCCTTCTGTATCATGGAACTCACCATTTGGAGGGGGCGGGGATCTTGCCTTTTCAGAATTCAGTAATGCCATTTGGTGAGGTTGAACTTTTTTTCAGTATGATGTAAATGTCTAAAATAGAAAAAAAAAAAAAAACCCTGAAGGAATGAGAAAAGCATTTATATGAATGCTTTGTATATGGGCATCTCAGGAAACACACGTATCCTGCATGAGAAAGCCACCACTCCTCTGTTGTAAAAGACGCTAAATGAATGTGTATTTAACTTCAGATGAAAGTTGAAGAGCAGAACAAGCATCTATTAGGGAAACATTATATGGGGTTGTGTTTGTGACGGGAATCCTAAGGATTTTTCTGAATACGTTAACTTTTTGGGATAACTCTGTGATGAAAGCTTACAGCCGAGCAAGTCAATTTCGTAACACAAATTTGTAAGAACGGTTTTGATATCTTTACCTTTCATGTTTCAAAGAAGCTTTGTTAAAGTCCAGTTTCTGTAAAATGTGTACTGGGAAAGTGTCAGATCACAGGAAAAGAAGACTTTTAGAAATTCAAGGAGTATTTGTTTTTTAAGTAAAGCTCGTGAAAACTGCTGGGTGAGCCTATTTTTAGGAGACCGGATACGTCTGCACACTCTACCTTCTCAGGGAGGAGATGATACGAGGAAAAGGGGTGATTAGGGTTCTAACTGCTATTTACCTCAAATGATCAGTTGGCTGTTTTTCTTTCCAAATACGCAGATTAAGATAATAAAAGGAGTGACAGTGGATTCCTTGTGGAATTCACTGTTCTTCTCAAGCTCCATCCTGGCCATCACCGGCATTTGTGTGCACTTCCGGCCCTGCCTGCGAGTATACATGTTTGTATATCCCGGTCTCACTGGCAGACCTAATTTCAGAATACATAATGCATGATTTTGAAACCAATTTGTTATTGTAATAAAATATTTTTTAGGAATGCATGGAAGTACTTGAGAGGAGAATGTTAAATTATACATGCATTGTGGCCGAGTGGATTCATTTAGCTCAGTCTGCAGGTGAATCTCCCTGTGACCTTGGCACTTGCCGGCTAGTATAGAATAACAATCAAAGCTTGGATTGGAAATCCGACCATTTCCAAATATTAACAACTTCTTTCAAAGGAAATGCTGATTTCAGCATTTATGTTAATGGGGACATCATTATCTCTTTCAGAGTTTTTAGGGGAGGGGGAGAAATAAAAAAAAAAAAAGCAGCCATGATCTTAATAGGATTAAAAGCCGGGCTTTTTATTTTCAAAATGCTAATTTGTTGTCTGCATTCTGTTTTCATATCAGGGCTTGTTACTCACTACTTTAGGAAGCACAGACCACGGAAGACTCTCAGAATTGCATTGGTAATGACAGGAGAGTGACATTAAAGGTTTCTATCTGAAAGGAATTCTATACTCTTTCCAAGCCCATCTCCTCCTTTTCTCATAAGTCAGCCTGTGGCCAGAGCATTTCGAGATAGAGGGTGGGAGAGAACAGATATGCTCCAGGTCCTTGGCCTGGCTCCTATTTACTTACCCTTCCACATTAGGGAACAAACTTTAGTCATTAGAGGGGCGTTAATTGAAACAGCCTGAGACCCGTATGAATCAGATGAACTGCCTGGGCTGGAGAAGTTTGGCTGTGAACTTGAGTCGCCCGAGGTGCATGATATTCCATAATCTGCTTATCTTGCAGCCTTTCCCCGTAGCTCACCCATGGGTGAGGGAGCCGAACGGTGGGGCAGAGAGAGCCGGCCAGAGCTGAGACAGTAATTTACCATGTAATTTGTGTAGAGATTCCTTTGATAGATTCCACTTTCAAAGAAACTTGCAAGTGAAGGGAACCCTTCCACCCTGAAGTCAGCCTGAACTTGGGACTTGAAAAGGCTGCACCATGCCTGAGCCTGGTGGGGACCTTGGTAAATGGGACTCACCTGTACTCACCTGGGTTGAAAGAGGAATTCCCTCCGCCGTCTTTCTTTGCCTTTTGCTTTCTTGTCCAGTTGGGGGATGAAGAGAGGACTTAGAAAAGTTCCATGCAGGTTGATGAAAACCGGGTGTAGCAATCCAGAGAAGCAGGTAATTGTAAGTTCAGGTCTGTTTGGCAAATGAGGTGTCCCATTTGGGGTAATACATGTTCGAGTTTTGGCCCAGCAGGTGTGCTAATGCAAGGCAGGTTTCCTATAACTGCCTTATTTAGGGGATGTTACAAATGGAAAGACTATTTAAATGCCCACAAAGACATTAACAAAAATATTCCAGCTCTCAAAACCCTTTTCTGAGAACCAGGAAAAAAAAAAATCAAAGGAAAAAGGCCCACGCTTTGGGTTTTGCTCACTTGTGTTTTTAATAGTTGTTTAATGACCTATAAAGTCACTTTTCTAAGAAAAGAAACATAGAGGAATTTGGTAACTAAAAAAATTTTTAAAGGGAATGGAGCGGGGGGGGGGGGCGGGGGGCGGGGGAGGGGGGCGCTGCTGAGACGTTTCCTTCCAGCTGCTGAGAGAAACTGAACTGGCTATTTTCTGTGGTGCTTTGAATGGTATTTGCAGCGTTCACCTTTTCTTCCTTCCTTAACCGACTTTGTTGGAGAATACAAATACCGAGGCTATTTCTTTTTCCTGCCAGAACAGTTGGTTTGCTGGGAGTTGTGTTTTGTTTTCTGTTTAAAGGAACAGCAGATGAAAGGGGAGGCATCATCTACATTTTGCTTAGTACATAGGTTTCTGCTCAATGTCCTTTTGGAAAAAAAAAATTCCTTCAATTAACATCTTTCACAGAAACAAAGAGTTTGCTCTGTTCAGAGCTCATTATTGAAATATTCTAAGGCATATAACATCGCAGCCTGTTGCCATGAAAATGATTTGTAAGTCATGTCTTAATTAAGGGGTGCTTAGGCCAGAAGATATGCAAGCACGTCCTGGACTGGGAATGGGAACAAAACAAATGGATGAAGCCTGTAAATGTCCAACTTTGTCCTCCAACTTTGAAAGGCATTTTCTATCTTTCTGTTGCTGTTGAATAAGTACTGTGGAATCTGAAGAAAAAGAAGACAGTGGAGCAGACAGTGATTCAATGGAATGACCTTGGCATATGAGAATGTTCTGTTTAGAGAAAATGTGGCTGAAGATGGCTGGTTTTATCCCAGTAGAGGGTAGAGGAAGCCCCTGAAGAAGGTCCCAAAGCAGGTGAATGAGGAAATCTCGTAGGGATGACACTGGCTAACAGTTTTCCCTCTTCTTTGAGTCAGGGCAAGAGAAATTGGGCTTCAGCTTAACATGGAGAATTAGTTCAAAAGAAGAAAAATTGTGAGTGCTTGAAATGGATTTCCCAGTATGGTGGGTTGAATATCATCCTCCCCAAATTCATGTCCATCCAGATACTCAGAATGTGACCTTACTTGGAAATAATGTCTTTGTAGATGTTATTAAAGATCTCAAGATGAAATTGTCCTGGGTTTAGGGTGGGCACTAAATCCAATGATTAGCATTCTTATAAGAAAAAAAAGAGGAGATATGACTCATAGAGAAACATAGGGGAAAGCCATGTAGAGACAAAGGTAGAGATGGGAGCGATGCATCTACAAGCCAAGGAATGCCGAGGATTGCTAGAACCACCGGAAGCCAGGAGAGAAGCATGAAAGGGATTCTCGCTTGGAGGCTCCAGAAGGAAATACCCTGCTAGCAACTTGATGTTGGACTTCTGACTTGCAGAACTACAAGACAATAAATTTATGTTGTTTTAAAACACCAACTTTGTGACAATGTGTTATGGCAGCCCTCAGCAACAAATACACTTGGAAATACAGCAGCCACTTTGCATATTTTAAGCCCAACAGGAAATGATCCTGATAAATAGAGATAAATAGGAGATAAATCAGATATTCATCTGCCATCTGCAGAGGCCTCTTGGTTTAGCTTATATGGCACATGGCTGTTAGGATATTACCAGGACCCAGGGCCCTCTGGCGTGCCAGAACAGATCTTCAGCTGGTATCAGGAGAAGGTGCTCCAGGAGCCCCAGGCAAGCCCTGGTCCAGAATTGCCATGGCTGCGTATTGAGTTGAAAGCTCCCACAAGGGGTCTTCTACCCGACTGGATGCAAATTCTACCCATTTCTCCTTATTACTCTCTAATTACTCTTATGCCCTAGGATTTAGCCAAGGAATCCTGAGCACACAGAGAGATTCACTAAGGACCCACCTTTCCCATTATAACAATGCAAGTTAGGCACACAGCCTAGGTTGCATTGTTTATTCAGAGCTCCCCCACTTGGCAGATGTTGATGGCAGCCAACTCGGAGAATATGTTTACATAAAAGAGGGACTGACTGTCATAGAGTTTAGAAGAGCACTAAACCTAGATTTGGAAGGCAGGCCTGGACTGGTCTGGGTGATCTTGGACAAGTCATTTAAACGATAGCACCCTTATTTTCATTATCTATACAAAGTGAGACTAGCTTACTCTCCCCCCGAGTTGTGAGGAAGAAACAAAATAATGTGTATGACAATAATTTGGAAACTATTAGGTGCCCTGCAAACCTTACGTATTTGAGGTGACCTTTAGGGAAAAGGACCCCAGTTAATTTTTTACTCCTTAGCAGCATCTTGTGTCCAAGCTACTACCCTTGAATTTTAGAGTTCTACATTACAAAATGGATCAGAGGTCCCTGAAGGACTCATTGACATTTTCTTCCCAGTGCCATCAATGTGGCAACAAAAAGTAAAATTGAACAAACTATCCATGGTCCTCACTACTTCTTAGAATTAGCACCAGATGCAAATATTTGATAGTAGATGGTTTTCTACTACACGGGATGCATGACAACTGAGAGGCATCATCAAACCCGTCATTTACAGTATTTTTCTCTTAAGAGAACAAAGAGGGACTCCCAAGTTAAATACATTGCTTAGCTACCAGGATTTAACACCATAATGTGAAGATAACAGGATTTTGGAGAAACTGCTGTCTAATTCTAATAACCTGAGCAAACTTGACCACCAGGTGCAGAGAGACCTCAGCAGTACGATTCTGAAGTATGGGGATTAAGAATGGATTAAGCTAGAAAACACACCCGGTTGAAAGTCTAATGCTGTGGGCTGGTCAGAGGGCCTGATTGTGGAGTACCGTGGTGTGCTGGGTCTAGTCCATACCCTTGTTTGTATTGAATTTAAACCAGTTAGGGTGGTGACGGAAGCAGACAGGTAGAAAGGGCGAAGTATAGGAGCCAGAGTCTTTGGAGAGTGGCAACAACTGTAATCAAATATAATGATGTTGGAACTCACATCTTTAAGTGGTGGGATACTTAGTATAATCTAAGGATAGAAGGAATGCATCCTGTCTTTAAGGGGATGAAACCAAGGGTTGACAATATTGGAGATGTGGCGGGAGCTGCTCAGTGTAGAAGGGAACTTGGATGTAAACCAAGGTACAGGGTGGAGTGTGTTGTTTCCAATGAGTGAGAAGAAGCTGGGCTTAGTAGGCCTACAGGTACCAAGCCCTTGGTCCAGAGAAGCTGGGCTGTTGTGGAGCGTGGGTGTGGGGATAATGACACATTGCTAGGTTTAGATCCCATGGACTCAGGATGGGGAGAGGTGGAAGTCAGAGGTCAAAGGTCTTTTAGACTTACAGATGGGGACTTGTGACCAGAAAGTACATGTGTGGCTTACCCTGGTTGTGGCCATGACCAAGCGATAAAACCATGCTCTGACTTACAAACACGATCGGTTAGACTTTGCCCTTGTCCTATCCCTAATAGTATGTGTCTTGTTTTGGATTATAATTAATGCCATCTTTGAAGAACCTCATCCACTTGATTTTTTATTGTAAAAAAAAAAAATGCTTTGAGTTACTTGAGGATTTAATTTCGGGGTCTTTGATACAGTGATTTGTCATTTCTTTTGTGGGTGTTTTGTCTTCCTACCTAGATGATAAGCTCTTTTAGGATAATCTTTAAATTTTTTTTTTTTTCTCTTGCAAAAAACAATCCTAGGACTCAAAAACAAAACAGACTAAGAACTGAAGCCTGGGTACATGACCTATTCCAGGTGGAAATCAATTGCTTTCTGCGGCCAGCGGTGGGGAACAGCAGGATGGAGGGTGGGAGGAGGATAGGGACTGATATTATACTTAGATTGTTGCTGTTTCACTCAACATGGAGTCAGGCAGCAACCAATCACAACCCCTAATATCGTAGATTATCATGTGTGACATTAATGCATGTGAGAATTGGACCTTCAAGATTGCACATCCAGAGGCTAATCACCCTCTTTGACATCCCCTCCATCGACCAAGTCTTGGTCTTCGCCTTCATTTGTAAAGACTTTGGGTACTGCTGGTTAACTGAAAATTTCCAGAGCAATATTTTGAATCACTGGCATTAGAACTGCAACTGAATGGTTTACAGTATTTCAGGCAAAGGTCTTCTTAAATGGAGGCAAGGATTTTCTGCTTATCTTCCTATAATGGTACCGTAGCTTTGCTAGGGGGTGAATTCTGAAGTATCCCTTAACAGCAATCTAGTTCCTTAAGATTCTTGATAACATGGTTTGTATTTCACTACTAATAAATAAGACCAGTTTCACAGAAAAGCCGTTAAAAACACAGATGCATTGGATTTACCTGTACTTAAAAAAAAAAAAAAAAATTTTGTTTATTGTGTTTTGACCCTCTCATTGCCATTTAAAAGCCATTTTTGAAAAGGGAGACACCTTCTCTATCTTCCCTGGTGAGACAAGTGAATAAAGGTGTTTCTCACGGCCTCTTCTTAGATGCATCCCGTCCTGACACTACTGTGGGGGCACAGCCTTCACCATAGAATATTTTAGTGACAATGCCAACAGAGAAATTCCTAAAACAGGTGCTATCCCGGCAGATCCTAGGGAATATTCAGATCCAAAATAGTGTAGGGACCCAGGGAAGTGGCCCATTTTGGGGTAGCCTGCCCTGGGCCCCTATAATAGATTCCCCAAATACTCTGCTTCAGTAGATGAATTTACTGGACCGTCTTTGAGAAGGGACATTAATGATGATATCCCATTTGGATGCTTAAAACTGTGTCCACTCTTATGGAAAGAGTTGGCTGTAGAGATTTTTTATCTTGCTCAAGAAAGGCGATGGATGGGGAACCTGGGTGAGTTCAGGAAACTTGTCTTTCATTTCTGCTCCAGGTGCAGAGGAGGCTTGCACCAACCTACCTCAGTGATTCGAGAGCCCACCAGAGATGGGTCAAAAATGCTGGCAGGGCCTGGGACAATTAAAGTCAACTTTTGTTTCGCATTTGTATAAGAGAATTTGGTATTTTTGTTTCCATTTTAGGTAATGAGAGTTTCTCATGAACTGAAGGGAAAAGAAAAGCAGTTGCTGGGGGGACATTAGTCATCTTGAATAAAATATAAGAACAATGACCCTTAATTATTTTGTATTTGGTAAATTTTAAATTCGTGATAATTTGACCCAGTTAGGAGAAATTTGAGATTTCTGTTACCTCTGCACTCAGTTTGTAAGTATGCACTATGACAAAACATGACGAAGCATTTCTAAGCTAAAGCAACTGGTCTGTTCTTAAGGGTTTGATCTAATTAATTGTGATATGCAAGATTTTAGCACTGGTTATCTGTATATCTTTCCTAAGGCCTTTCACTTAGAAACAGTTCTTTTATTTCTGGTGATTTAGGCAATTGTATATATAGTAGAAGTGGTAAAACTGATTTTTTTAAAAATAAAGAACAGCTCAAATATTCAGATGCTTCATGAAGAATGACCTTAACACATAGTTCCCATCTGTGTATGTGTAGAAATTGAAACCTATTACCTGCTTAAAGTCTACGGTCCGTAGAAAATTCTAGAACTCCTGTCTCCTGCTTCTGGAAATTAGATTGGTTCAAATATGTTATGCGATTGTCAGATTTAGCAAATAAGTACACAGAGCACCCCGATAAATTTGAATTTCAGATAAACAATTACTTATTTTTGTCCAAACATGGGACATACTTATACTAAATATTTTATACTAAATATACTAAATATTTTAGTATATTATCTGTATATATATAATACATCCTGGATTTATAATACATACATATATAATACATATAATACATAATATAAATACATAGAGCACTTATTGACCCTAATTAGGGAGAGGTTTTGATTCTGTTTGTACCTTTTCTCTGGTGATTTCCTACTGTTTTGCCTGTTCAATCAAACCTTCAAGATCTCTGTATTTCAAATAAGGGGCAGAGTAACACCTCCCAGTCTCATGGAGTATTTTTAACTTGTCCTGCCTCTGGCCTAATGAACCATGCAGTAGCAACAACTCACAATAGTGAAATTTCAAAGGCCATATCGCAGGCATATCAGCCTCCCATCTCCTGGTTATGAAGACCTTATTTTTAAATTACGGACAGTGGCCATATGCACTGTGTGCTGTTGATCCAAGTAGAGTTCAGAGACTACGACTGAACCCCCAACCAGGGCCGCTCTCTTAGCACCTTGGGCTTCCCCAAGGATTTTATCCTTCTGACCTAGACCTGCTCCAAGCCCATTCTTGGCAGTTAAGATGGTAGCGATGATGATTGAGGCTTTATGAAGTACTGACTTGATGAGGTAACATAAGAAAAGAACTCCAGAGTCATAAATGTAGAGAGCAAGCATGAAATCAGTGGCAAATTTGGCTTCCAAAAAAAGCATTTAAAAAATCAGCCCTGTCAATGTCTCGATGATAAAATGGCGTTGCCTTTTGAAAGGACTTAGCAGCCAGTCGCAGCCCCTACAGGTCTATTAAGGGGTGCTCTTTTTGTTTCCTCTGCTCCTTGTATGCAGGAGGGGGAAGGAGGGAGATCTTGTTTTTTTAGTGTGTATTTACTTAGAGGAAATAAACTGAAGATTTTTGGCACATCTGTGGTCCCTGAAATAGGCCATGAAAAGATTTCTGTAATTGGGAAATCATCAGCATCTTGTGACTTGTTTAACATTTGGTGCAAAAACCAGTCAATAGAAAACAAGGGAAAGCAAAACAGGGAGAGAACTTGACAGACAAGCCTCCGATCATCATGGCTCTGGGTTCTCCCCCACCCTCAGGTCTTTCGTGGACGAAATGTCAAATGAAACAAGCCTTTTGAGTTCTTCTATGAAGCCCAACTCTTAATAACACACATCCTGGAAGAGGAACAGATAATATTTGTCTTGTGAGACGTGACAGTTGGTTCCCTTCCTGAGCACAGACCTGCACACAGAACTTTGTCAGGGGCTCAGTCCTGACAAGTTTGCAGATGCTCCCGCTCATCAATTAATCAGATCCAGACGCTTCTTCCAAACAATTTTCTCACTGGTCTTGCATCCCTTCCCATGGCGGGGATGGTGGTGGAGAGAGGAAGTGAGGAGAGCCGGAGTTTGCCAAATTTCTCTTTATTCTGCGAAGTTCTGCCATGTTATCTTTATAATGCCATGTGTGTTTCAAACGTGGAGTGTGTGCAGTGGCCAGCAAGTAAGCATGGGGTGGGAGGAAAGCTCCCCGTCAGACACAGGTGCTTAAAGGAGACGCCACATGTAGATTCGGGAGAAGCATGCGTGTCTTCATTTCCTTTCTCCACTCTTCTGACAAGTCATTAGGTGGTCCACTATCTCCTTGGTTGAACTTGGAGGGATGCACAGACCTGAGAGAAGATCAGAAAGAGGGTAATTTCATTAAGGCCCGGTGTCACACAGCTATTTCCATCAGTTAGATTTAGCATCTATCAGTGACCCGCCAACAGACTTATATTTGGAAACAGGGTGGGGGAAGGCAGGGGACAGAGAAGGGAGAAGGGAAAAGAGAAATAGAGGCATTCTCTTCTGTGTGCAGGGGGCGGTGTGTGAGTGTAGAGCTTGCCCTCAGAGGTTTGGGGTTCATCCCTTTCCAGTGGTCTCTCCAGCCACCAGCTCATCTTCGCACCCACCACTGCCATGAAGAACATCAAGGCTTTCTGTGTTTAATTGACGTGTCCCCATCTGCTTTTGCAATGAGAAATAAGAGGCCCCAGCAGTGACTCCAGGCATTGTGGTGAAAAATCCCGAGCTTCAATCCCGTTTGACAAGCAAAAGAATTATCCTACCACCACATGGCGCTGGTATTTGGAAGTGCTTTCCTTTAGAAAGTTCCAGGTGCCTTTGCTCTCTGAACGCACAAACTGTTTATGAGGCAAAGTTGTCCTCATTTATAGATGGTCTGTTTTCTTTCTTTCTCTCTTGAAGAAACCTGTTATTCAGTGGGCTGTAAAATGGAAAATAAAGATCAGAGGTAGTGGAAATAATATAATGTATCTGGATAGAAACACTAGAACTCTCCCATAAAATGAAAGGCATTTAGAAATTTTCACCCTATTATTTCACCATGGCCTGTTGGGAAGCTATTCTTCCTGCTGGTCCTTTTGGCCTTGTTCTGGGACATCTTCATAAATTCATGTTCTCATTCCTTTAACTCTCAGCTTCCCGAAGGAGGGAATGCCCATTAAGAACCACTTTGGATGATTAAATTTGGTTTTCTTGGCTATAATTGCTTTGATACGGACTGGCATGTTATGTCTCCACTGAGAAATTCCAGAATGGCTTTGGTCTCCACCTGGCCATCCCGAATAGTGTGATTTTGGGTTTTTCATATAGTGGGTAAGTTGTTTTGTTTTGTTTTTTCTTCCAGCTCACAAACTGTCTATCAGATAGTACAGTACTAACAGATTGTTGATTTTCCCAAAGCCCCATTTCTCTCTGCCTTCTAGTCTTGCTTCTTTGTGTCAGAAAACGTTTGTTCGCTGGATATGCCCTACCTTCTGCGCAGCTCCGTAGCATTTGTTTTCCTCATTGTTGGCTTCCCGCTCCAGCTAACCAGGTGGAATGGCCGGCCATGCCATGGCCCTCCTTCGTCCTGGCCATCCTCGAGCCACCAGCTGTCTTCGTTCACTGGGCCCATCTTAAAGTCAGTCTTGTCTTAAAACAAATCCTCCAGTGGTGGATATGCAGCAGGCAGGGTCCGCAGGGTGGGTAAGCCCACCACTCACCCCTAGACATCACCCCAGTCTGAATGAAATCCCCTCTCAGAACGCCTTCCTCTGGTCCCTCCATACATCCTCTTTCCTGACCACTTGCCTCTGGTCCCCCCCCGGTTGGTTTCTCTCCAGAGAACAATGTGCTTCCGTCCTTGGTGCCCATGCAGAGCACGGAGGGAAAGTCGAGGTCAGCATGGCAGGCTGCGTAGCTTTCTTTTGAGGCGAACAGATGGTGAAGGGTAAATGACAACTCTCTGACTGCCTCTTTTGAAGTAATTGGAGATAATTTGTATTTTGAATCAGAATTTGACCATTGTCAGAAGGGAGGGAGGTTAATATGGAAGCGATTTCACAGGAGCCCCTGTTTCTTGCGCTGCCCCTCCCCACTTCTTTCTTTCCTTCCTTCGCATTCTTGTTTCTTTAATCCTTGCTCCAGGCAATTGGTGAGACCATCTCTGGGCTCAGTGTGCCTCGTTTAGGCCGTGGCTGTTACGAAAGCCAACAACAGCTTATTAAGGCCAGTGATAATCTCTTCTACTGATGCATTGTTGCTTTCCCAAGGTCCAATTAAGGCCACACATCGGAAACAAGATCTTGTAAACCTACCGCTCCTTACCTAGGACAGTTTGCGAACAAATGCACAGTCTGCTTCCTCATTTCTGCCTCTGAATGCAAACTGACTTCATATCACCGAGAACAGTATGTCTGCAGTGAGGAAAGGGACCTGCTCGTCTTTCACTGCCTGCCACCCTTCCTCTCCAGACACTTTAAAAAAATTTATTTTAATTTCAAAGCCTGGCTTTGGGCCCCGCCTTGGATGTGAAGCGTGGTATTGTTTACCTCCTAACTGCATCCTTTCAAAGAATTTACAGTACTTCCTGAAATCCCACTTGGGGAGGAGAGGGGAAGAAAGCCCCTGAAAAATAAGAAATGCTTTGCATGTTCTAGAAAAGCAACTCAAAGGAGATAGCATGTGGATTTCCCCTCTTTCCTACCCCATCATAAATTCACCCAGGGCCAGCAGGTTCTTAAAGTAAAAATGTGCAGGGTAAGAAATTTGATATTCTTGTCAGTCTCCACCTAGGGGGAATCTGGGTGAAAACGATGCCGTCTTCTGGAGGTGGTCATGATATTAATCTAGCCAACTCATAACTGCACCATCTGGGTATAGCTGGGTACCGGGGACACTTTGGTGAATGGCGGACACGTTTGTAATTTCCTGGCATATGGGACCTGAAGTGTCCTGCACACAGCCCATGAGAATCGGTGAGCCCATGCCTTCCCAGGTGCGCGCCATCCCTTGTAGGCTTCTCCAGGGGGTGGGGTTAGGACGGGTAGTTAGTTCCCTGTCTATCCCATCTCCTGAGCGTCCACAATAGGAAGGAAACCTAACCACCACTTCGGTGAAGATGAAACTCAGTCCTTCCCATGTTGAGGTCTTAAAGGCAAGCAATTAGCAATACTCTGCCATAAAAAAGATCTGGATGCAGTAAGTAACACAAAAATGGAAGTTTTATTCTGTGCCACCACGAAAAGTTTTAATGTGTAGAATCTAGGAGGAAGGATCGGCAGTGAAGACTGAAGTCTGTCTACAGCATGTTTAAGTGCTATTTGCAACAGAAGTGCCGAAGGCAATATTGTATTTTATTCATATACATCTGGTTTATTATGAAGCACATTTTCCCCCCACTAACTTAGAGAAAGAAAAGAAGATATTGTCGTGTTATTCCTGGCTCTTTCTTAACCATCCAAAGTAAAGAAATGGCTGCAAAACCTTTAGAAGCAATTCAAGTACCTCTGTGGCTTTCATCAGACGTTCTCTGTACAAGGAAAAGAAAAAAAAATCGTTCTATCTTTTTATTTTTACTTTGCTTTAATCTTATTTGATGATGTCTCAACAGGCTGGGACATGCTTTCTTGGATGGCAATTTCACTGCACCATATGTGTCTCTCACAAGATAGCAGAGTGAGATGAATCTTGGCAGGAAGAGAACTAAACACATCGACAAAGAAAAGAAAAAATTTATTTACTTAACTCCCTGTTGCCTGCATACATTTTCCCCCCCTTGTACTCTGACTCGCAGTACAGGAGTTTAGACTTAAGTTTGTTATAAACAACTGTGTGAAATGTAGGCCCCCATTTTTCTGATCATCCGCCCTCGTTTTTCTGAACACCTAAGTTAAGCGTTTCAGTGACCAGAGGATGAAGCCCAATGTACAGAAAGAGAATATCTGGTTCCAGCCCCACCCCTGGCTCCTTTATGTGGGAGAAGCCTCAGACCTTCCCCCTAGATCCAGGTGGGATCCTCACTTCTGCTGGACACCCTGTCACCATCTGGTTCTCAGATTGGCTTTGGATGTGGTGTTGCCATGAGTTACCATAAACTGATTAACGTGGCTGGTCTATGCAGGAGAGATTGCAGTCTAAGGACTGCCAAATAGGGAAAAAAAATTATTGCAAGACCATTGGAGGTGGCTGCTTGGTTTGGGCTGTATTGGGAAATGGCTTGGATATGTCACAGTTCTGTCACTTTCATCACAGGGACAGGGGTTGTTTTAGAGGGCAGATGAGAGCCCTGGTCTGGACATTTTGGTCACCCTTGGAGGGAGAAGGAGGTTGTTTGCTGTGATGCATTCAGGTCCTGCTGGCTAAAGTTCTAACGACAATGTTAAAACTCTGAAATCTGTATGCATTTATTGTGTAATGTTTTCAGAATAGCCTAGTGACCTCGTTGTGACCTCTAGTGACACACAGCACCGAGAATGGAGCTCAGCGAGCTATTTTAAAAAGTGTTGAGATTTAGGTGAAATCTAAATTTAAAATGATGCAAGTAAGCAACCTTTTTCATCAGTCAACTTTGAGAAAACAGAAGCTGTTAGACTTATTTCCCATGTATCAATTTGAAACGCTTGGAAGCATTATTTTATTGGGGTGAAACATCCACGTTTGATGTTTCATGGGACCAGTGAATGGAATACGCCGCCCCTGTGACCCTTTGGATCAGATTCACAGGTCAGATTAGGGCAGTTAGCAGAGCACAGTGACATGTGACAAAGGGTGCTTGAAGCATAAGGTCTCCCTGGAATCCTCAGGCCTGGCCACACTGGGGTTGACGAGAATAAGACTCAGGTCACAAGGAAAGAGAGTCACGTTCAGAATCAGCTGCCTTCAGGTGTGCATGTGGACTGCCATGTGCTTTTCCCAGAATCTTACAGGTAGAAAGATCAGTCTAGAGCCGGAGAATTTAAATTTTGTGTTTTTTTGTCTTTTAGTACATAAAAAGGAATATAAATACAGCATGACAAACAGGTGTCTAATGTTCCTGTGCTGCTGGATGAACTGCCTTGCATCTCTCACTTACATTCAGGTCCCCAGAGAACAGAGTTCAGAAAGAAATTCAGTCTTCTGGTTCTCAGGAAAAATATCTCAGATTGTGGAGTTGTGCAGAACCCATTCCAATTCTACTGATTTTTTAGTTAGAAATCTCATTGCAGGGATAACATGAAAGTGTAAATGTGGAATTATTGTTTCTGATTGTTTCAAAAAGCAGGCTGATTTTAGGAACTTAGTGGATTCCGTGTTTTGGGCCTTTTTAGCTTCTGCCTCAGAAACTTACATTTAGATCAGGATAGAATGATGCCTGAATGAAATGGCAGAGTGTTAGTATGAATTTCATGACTAACTTTTAAATTACTAATGGTACACATATTAGGTGCTAGAAGCACATAAACGGGCACCATAGATATATATTTCTCTTAATTGTGCACTGTCTTAGCTTTGCACATTGAAGGGAAGAGGTGGGGAAAATTACCGAAAGCAGGGTGGGGGAGAAGGTTACTGGCAATGATGTAATTTCCCTTTGGTATCTCGTCCCACTAAAAACTCAAGATTGCCCCATTATAAATACCAGATCAATGCAATTTATTTCTTGAGTTAGGGCTCTAGTTAGAAGTCCGTTTGGATGAGATGAGTAAAAGATGCACGACCATGTGCTGGCTCCGTCGTGCTCTCTGTCTCCCTCTCTTTCTGTCTCTCTCACACACAGACGTACACACACACACACACACACACATTCTCACTCATTCGGTCACAGACATACATGTCTGTGTTGGGATTATTCATATCCTCTCAACATAAAACTGGAAGATGGAGTTAGCAGATGTTGATAGTTGTGTGCATATATATGTATATGCGCGCACACGCACTGTACACACAAAAGCAATGATATATTGAAAGAAAAGGAGTTTACCGTAACTCTTCTAAAAAGCATACCAAGACATAAATCCCCTTGAATCATCTGAAGCCTCCAAATCCACAAAATCTTATTTTTAAGCTTTGAGAACAAGATACGATAAAGCGGGTGTGAGTGTGTATTTTAATTTATCCAATTTCTCTGGAATGAAGCCGGTACTGAAATCAATATGAAAATGAGTTGTAGCCTGCATGGTTTGATAAACTGACTATTTTCAGAAGAAATAATTCTGAATTTTAGCAAGCTCTAAGGATTCCAAACTGTATTAGGAGACAAAGGATATGAACTCTGGAAAAGTCTCTCTCAGGTTTGGATAATGTGAAGTAGACAATGACAGCCAGACGCTTAGCTCCACCTCCCTCACTCTTGGTTAAACATATCCCACAGCTGCTTCCTTATTTATCAGAAGGGTAGTTAATAGTTAAGTAAATCGATTATCTTGCTAATTAGATTTCTACTTTTAAGACAAAACAGATGCATAATTTGGTCAAATTATTAGCTCATTTGTTTTTGTTTTTGTTTTTTGTTTTTTGGGTTTTTTTTTGCTAATTGTGTATTGCCAACTAGTGTTGTTTAAAGGAGGGAGGGTTGTTTCTGTTGGATTCGGTTTTCGATTACGGGGGCCACTTAAAAATTCCGTCTCATTTTCCCTTCTAATGCAGTATCAGTTAATTCTCAAGAGGAATCCAGACAAGGTGTTAAAACTAGGATAAAAGCATTGTAATACCAGAGAATCTGCTCTGTCAAACCAGGGGCGCTTTGCTGGTGAGAAAGCAGAAAAAGTAAACAGTAGCGATCTCTCGCTAACAGAAGATTTAGGTATAATTTGTTTAAATAGTAGCAATAATGATTATTAATTCACCCTTTGAATGTTAACAAAGACCTGGTTTTTGTTAGTTTGTGCTTTCGATTCATTTTCAAGCTGAAGTTTGTTTTAGGCTAATGCTGCCATTGATGGGAAATGCAGTTAGCTTTAGCTTCCCACTCCCCTGCCCCCCAAAACACATTTGATGTTTGGTAATACAAAATAAAATAATTCCCTTCCGGAACACTGCCTCGAGAACGTCATGATCACAATGGAGTGAATTTTTGTCGAATTCTTCTCTACTTCCCTGGGAAACAATAAGGAATTCTTTTTGTTCTTTGCCACAGAAGGTATAACAAATGGATTTCAAAATACCTGCACTGTATCAGCAGTGCTTAGAAGAAAGAGAAAAATCAAAGCGAGAAATAAAAATTACAAAATGGTGGAGCCCGACCACTTTATCCACAATTTGTGCCTGACCTCCTTGTTGAAAAATTTTGTGAAGGATCACCGTGGCTAGTTTTTCTCCCTTTGACGCCAGAACATTAAAACTAGTTTTAGGTATATTTTATCCTCTCGGGTGTAAAAGGGACAGAATCCCTAGAGGAGCTGACACCAGGGACCCCCTGGCATTCTCCAAAAGGCAGCGCCGTACTGGGCCTGCTGTCAACATCGACAGGCTCAAGAGCGGGGTCCAGCCTGTCCCGTCAAGTTTATCGTCCACTCCATCAAAGGGCCTAATGGTCAGCTGAGGGGGCTAAATGTGTCCCCAGTGACCTGACATTAACGGAGTGGACTGGTGTAAGTGTTACTGAGGGGGTCTCAGAATGATTTGGACGCCAATACCCGTTTCCCTCAATAAGCCATCATTTGGGTCATGACTCAATACAGCTTTGCACTGACACGGCCCAGCCCCGAAGTGCTCCTGGGGGACGTGGCCTCACCTCCGAGACCAGCAGACAGCGGGGCTGATCAATGCCCTCTGACAACAAGTGAAACAATCACCTTTTCCCTCACCCCGCCACCTCTTTGCACCTCCCACCCCCTAGGCCATCTGACCAGCTTGAAAATGATAAAGAGAAATTGTTTTATCTAAACATAGAGTCTGACACTGAGAAAAGACAGGAGGAGTGAAGAGAACCGTCCAGTTTGTAGAGAGTCTTAGATTCCAGCTTTTTGCTTCTCATGTAATTTTGATGGAAAAAAAAAATCAGTCTGTATATCAAATGTAGAGCTCGACTGATCCAGGGGGGGAAAAAAAGCCGGGAGTTGTAGTGACTATTTCTCTTCAGATTTAAGCTGGCCTGTAAACATTAGCTTTGTAGGTGTTAAGGAGACACAGGGCATTTTCTGTGTTTGGATTGGGATTTTGACAAAACCATATGCATAGGAAATAAATTTAAATTATAAGGTTCTTTAAAACGCTGAGTAGTTTTCAAAAGGAAACCAACAACATAATACTGATGTGAGAAATCTTTAGAAAAGGCTTGAAATACTGTTAAAAAGAAGATTCCCTGCAGAGTTCTAAAATAACCATTTAAACCATTTTTACATTCCTATTTATTTGGATTTGAAACAAAACTAGATAGAAACGTACATATTCTCTTGCTATCATGACTGTCATTTTCTTCATGACATAAAAAAATACAAACCTGTAATAACTCCCAAGTAAGAAATGTGATGGGTAGACAGATATATATGAAAAAGATATTTTAAATAACTATTTAACTAAAAAATGTTTAAAATATATACATATGAAAATATTTTAAATGTGTTTGGAATAGTTGAAATAAGTGGATTAAAATGTTTAAGAATTATGTTCCCTTTACTAATGATAATGTTATTTCTCAGATTGATTTAAATGTAGTATTTTTTTGTGAAATCATTTTTAAATCATCTCTTTAAGGCAGAAAAGATCCAGAGTAGGTCCAGACTTACACTCCTCATCTAAGAGTATGATTACTTCTGAATATTTACAAGACAAAAAGTATATCAGAAGCTTTAATCTCAAAGCATCACCTTTAGGACAATTTCTAAATGTCCCTTTTGTAATTTCTGTGAAGAAACTAAAATTCCATATGCGATTTTTTTTTTTTTAAATAAGTACCTGTTTTCATTTTTTGGTTGCTGAGAGTTGTCACCACTCACACTATTTCGTTTGCTGAAGCGAACTGGAAATGTAAAGAAATCAACGGGAAAAGAGTCCAATACTTTGATTTTTGATAGAGCATTTTAATTTTTACTAGTGGTTTTTATCATTCGATGTTTAATTTGTTTCAACAGCAATTCAGAACTACCTTTTATTTAAATCATTACTTATATAAGTAATTTTTCCTTCTTGGCTTTATTAATTTTTTTTCTGTCTTGTTTATACTTTCCAGCAGAGTGGAGTAAATATATTGTGTATACAGTGTTTCACTATGTTATTTCAAAAATAGTTTATACTATCAGTTGCTTAAAGATGATGTTTAGAAACTGTACATAGTTATATGGGTTATTTCTAACAAGAGAGTGAAGTACATTTTATTCTTTGTATACTAACTTTAACAACAGATTAATGTCTTCCTTTTGGGAAGCACAAATATTTATTATATAATTGCACTGGGGGGAAAAAAGGGCTAAACACCCAAAGTGTCAAAAGTCAAGCTTAACAAATTTAAAAGCAATGAAATGAAAACCCAGTTAAGCACAAAAGGTCTTTTTTGAATTTAGTGAAAAGCTGTTGCAAGAACTAAGGAAGACGAGATCTGTGCCTCCAGTATTCGGTTTATTAGGTCCAATGCTCGTCTTCAAAGGAATATCACAGCCGTGTGGCATTTAAGGATTTGGAGGAATTCTGAGAATTTAAGTGCTTTTTGCCAAAATGGATTCCGTGTGCACTTCAGCCATGAAAACTGATTTAGGACCTTTTCCTCACTCCTTGTCCTCCAGCTGTGTTTGTACAGTTAGATAACTCTGGAATTATCAGGGCGCAGAGGTAGAAAAATCAAGGAGGGACGGACCTAAACCAAAATGATACATCTTTAGCAAAAGAAAAAAATCACACTCCTCTGTTGACAGTGAGGAGCACGCAGGTGTGGTCACAGCGCTGGCCACCAGCATCGGAGCCTGCACGTTTTCAGATGCTTGCAGGGGCGTTTAGATCTATCTTTCCTCGCCCAGTGCATATGAAGATGTTTGTAAATGGTTTTAAAGTAACATCGGGCATTGTCTGGATTCAGAAGTTCCAAAGCCATTCAGCAAAACCATATCGGCACTGCACTTTAGAAATAGGAGCCACGGGAATATGGTGTGGAATGGTCCTAAGTGCCCGAGGGAAGCGCAGAGCCAGGAGAGAGCTAGGCTGTGCCACCAGGGCTGACTTGGTTAGTGTCCACCCATGACCTGTCCCTGTCTTCATCCAGGTTTAAAGGAGGCAGTTGAGACCTAGTGTTCAGATAAAAAGGGCACAAAGTCAACCTTGTCTTATGAAAATCACACCCTATTCACTCTCAAGATTTTCAGCAAGAGCTGTTTCTTCCCTTTCCAACCCACCTCCTGCTCTCTCCTTCTGTCCATGGCTAAAACCTGGGTCTAGGTTTAGGAAGGGAAGTGACAGGGATCTTGAAAGACCTAATTTTGCGATGAGGGTTTCTATCCCTGGAACTAAAGGAATAAACCCAAAGAAAGGGAATGTGTCAGGAGAGGGGCTGAAGGGAAGCAAGTCTGAACTTTGAACAAGAAAGAATGAAGTAGGATTTAATTTAAAGCAGGACATTGCTTTCTTTTTTATTAGCTTTGATTGTATATAAGACATTGCACAGTTTTCTTTTTTTTTCTTCCTTTCCTTCATTCTTTCTATTTTTAATTTAAAGCCAATTTGGTAACATGGGGCTCGTTCTGTAAATATAAAAATAGAATAGTACAATAGCCCATGTGCAGGAGGGGAGGAGATGGGGGCAGTTACCCTAGCTATGAAGATCACTGAATTTCTTACACAAAGAACAAATCTCTCCATCCTGCATTGTCATTAGGACAGAAAGATTTTTTTTTCTTTCTTTCTTTCTTTCTTTCTTTCTTTCTTTCTTTCTTTCTTTCTTTCTTTCTTCTTTCTTCTTTCTTTCTTATCATTTCAATATAAGAGAAGGACCCCTCTCAAGATGAGGTTCCTGTTTTGCAGTGTTGGATACGTTGTTATTATAAAATGCGGTTATATTCTCTGCCTCTTCCGTTAACAATGGGGGCAGGGGTAGGGGGTGGGTCCGAGGGGCCTGAAATGACAGAATGAGGGACACACAATAGGATGGCCGTGACTCTGAACAAATAAATAAAACATGTGAATCACAGTCTCTGCTCTCTTTCCCTCCTCCCTCACCCCCCAACTGTGATTAAATTTGCTGTGGTCATTTCCCAAATGTCTGCCTGATAAAAGAAGCAGCAGCCACAGAAGCAGGGGCAGTGGCAGCAGCCGAAGCAGGGGCAGCAGCACCCAGAGCTTTTTCTCACACCGTGACTTCAAGCGAGGGCCCTTCCCGGAGCTGGCAGTCTCCACTCCTGCCAGTCAATCCTCCCAGCACAGACGCGCATGCCGTTTTCATTAGCGAAAATGCTCCACGTCTGATTGCTGTCCCCCACAGCCCCCTCAAATGAAAAACAAAAACAAAAAGCAAAAAACAAACGACCAACCCTAGAACACAACTCGGCCCCCTTAATAAACAGCTTCCCCAACTACCCCCGGCATCACACTGAAACCCTGGGCGCCTGGAGCTCAGTAATGGGATTTCTCATACCCCTTCCCACAGCCACCAACGCAGCTTCCCAGCAACCTATTGAATGCACAGGGGGAGAAAAAGAATACATTTTAATAAATCGAGGGGAAAAATGATTTTGGTCCTCTAGCCCTGTTCTTTAGTAATAGAAAAAGGTGAGGTTGTTGGGGGGAAGAGGGGGGAGGAATTTAATATTGCAAGAGATAATAGCAACTATGTTAATATCCGGAATTTTCAATGTACCATAAGTACATTTTGTTTTTCCTTTTAGCACGATTTATAATTAAAGATTTTAATCTGGCTTCACATTGAGTTAATAAGCCCTTTGATTGATTAGGATTCATAAAATTGCCATTTCCCGCTGATGCTTTGTGTTTCTGGGGATGTTCTTTTGAAAAGCTGGGTTAAGGTGAATAGGAAGCAGCCATTGTTTGGGCTGAGCTGTGCCAATTCTGGGAACTCGGAACTGCTTTATTCAGAGTTTGTCCCCTGCAATATCTTGTTGTTCAGCCAAATTAATGCAGATAGGATCTGCTGGGCTACAGTTTAGCCATTTTTAGGGGAAAAGTTTTTTTATTATTATTATTTCAGCAGGTGTTCCATGCAATTTCTGCCTCTGTTTCCTGACCTGTTCTTTGCCTTAAGAAAAATAAAATAAAAACCACAATGAAATAACATCAAATTGATAAATAGAATGTTACAAACTGTTTCAAAGATAAAAGAGAGAAAGGCACAAACCAAATGAATATGAATGCCGTAAACCCAAGAAAACTGGGCTCCGATTTTCTTTTAAAAATTCAACTTCAGAGGCTGTATAACCAATAAATTATCCTCTTGCATTAATGGCCAATACAGCAATATGTGGGAAGTGTCCTCCTTCAGCTAAAGGGATGTCTTAGAAATGTAAACACAAATGAATAAATAGGAGCGAAGGCCGAGGGAAGGAGGCGGGCGAGGCGGTGTACTAATGCTGTTTATCAAGTTAAATAATACATCCCGCCACCCCTCCCTCCAGAACCAAAGCAAAATTAAGAGCAAAATCAAGAAACAATGATAAATTCTGCAAAGAAGAAAGAAGAAAGAAAAAGAGAGAAAGAAAAGAAAAAGCTGGAAAGAAAAGAAAAGAAAGAAAAAAGAATTATAAGAAAGAGCTGGTGATTTGAAATGTCCCGTCAAAGGGCCCCTTTTCTTCAGTTCATTGTACCCGACATGTCTATACGGGAGTGTGTACAAGAGAATTCTTTCTTCCCCCCTTATTTTTAGCATGGGGGAAAAAAGTGACTCTCTTCAGCTTCCGAAGGGCCTCACGGTGGGGACTGAACCAGAGCAAATTCCCTTTGTGTTCCTTGCTCTGAGGGGACCTGCTATTGTTGACTGCGGGGCCTCTTGTAAGATCCAGCCGAGCTGGGGGCTGTGGGTGAAGCCTCTTCAGATAACACTCAGCTTGTTTGGGATTTGATACTGCCTCTCCTCTCCTGTCACCCACCCCAATTTACTTGGCATGACCAGCATTTTCCGATCCTTTTATCATTCAGATGTTCTCCAAATGCAAACATTTTTAGGGCTCAGTGAGAACAAACGAGAAGCCGTGTCCAGGGCCTGTCCAGCAGGGAGGAAGTGCCCAGGAAGCCTCCCCCCGGGGGGGCTGGGAGGTGCTGCTGAACTCCTTTCTCTCCCACACCTTTACCTGGGACTCTTCCTGGCTTTCATTCCTAACGTGAAACCCCCATCTCCGTGCCTGTGTTGCCAAGACCTCGTCCCAGCCAGCATGTTCAGTACTCTCCTCACTCAGTCCCCACCACACATCCTCATCAGCCCCCTGATCCGCACGGTGCTCTGTTCCCCCCACCCCCCACCCCGGCCAGGCCCTGTTCCCCCTGAGCTTTCTGGTTTTGCCATAAAATAGCAAACACCAGCACAAAGTAGATAGCGACCAAACCCGCAGAGTGAAACGAGTTTGGGTTTCTAAACAGACAGCGATGTCGCTACCTACCCCAGGAGTCCTTGCTTTGCCATCTCTGACCTCATGAATCCAGACCTGCAGGCCTGATTGGTGGGCTTTTAAACGTGACTAATGAAGTAAATTTAACCCTCAGGGGGGAGAGCCCCCTCCCTACAACCAAATAGAGTGTGCCCTGATGCGTTATTTTTTTTGCAAGAAGAAAAGAAAAAGAAAGCAAGAAAACAAAGCCCAAAACACACATTTGTGGCAATGCGAAAATAAAATAAATTTAAGACACCCCCCCCCCTTTTTCCTACCCCAGGTCCTAGGCAATGACAGCAGAGAACGAATAATTCCCGGTGCAGTGTCTTACATCAGTTAAAGGTACCTTTGAATGAATGTCAGCTCCTTTCTACCTTAGTGCCAGTCGATCGATGCTTCATTAGGGCCGAATTGTCTTTTGCCCATGCAACCTTGAAAACAGTCCCTTTAATTACCTGTGAGGAAGTCGGGACCCTCCTTTTCCCCTCTATCTCCCTGTCTGCCTTTCCTCCTCTCTCTGATTTCTCTCTCTCTCTCAGCTCAGGGAAGTGGGGGTGGGTGGATGGGGGTCACTCAGATTTATTCAGTCAGTCTGAGTACATCACTCCTTGATAGAGAAGCTGGGAGGAGAAGAGAAGGTGGGGGCGGGGGGGATATAGAAAAGAAAGAAATATCGGACCCTGAGGTGAGAGGGCAGGGTTCAAGTCCAGACTACAGATCTATTGAAGAGGTTCAGCCAGGCAGGCCTCCACTTGACTTTCTCAGCAGCCAGCTTTATGGATTCTCAGCTGCTCCCTTTACACCATGGTGCCTTACATCTCCCCGCTGCTAATTACCAGGGGTTTCTAAATAACGCAGAATCAGGCCCTGCCAGGGACCCCAAAGGATCCTGAGTGGCCTTTATCCAGGTCTCAAGGAAAAGGGGAACCTGTTGCCTCAATCTTTCAGAGAGATTGGAGAGAGAGAGACAGGACGCAGTACAGCTTGATGTAATCCCTCCCATCAAAACCGAAGGCGTTCCAAATAATTGTAGGCCTGGCAAGTTGAGCACTGGAAGAAAGTGCATAAATAATCGTATTTGTTATGCACTATTAAAAATTCAGAAAGATTTTAAATTCAAGTGATAATCTGGTCATCCTGAGGGATAGGCTTGTATTTAATAGCCAGGTATTTTTACCTATTCAATTATGATGAGAAATATTCTAATGAAGTCATAAACCTCAGCAGAGAATGTTAATCACCTGTGCGTGCTCTGTTCGCGCCGTGTTGAAAAACATACCTGCCCGAGTGGAGCTTCCCCCCAACGCAGTAATTCAGTATCCTATTTGGAACCCATCTTCCCTTCAGAGAGGTCCCCAGGCACTGGAAATAGATGGCTAAAAACTACAAAGCTCATCTGATCTTCTCTCCAGTGGCTGTAGTTCTATCCAAGCAAGGAGTCAGGGGTTAAGAATGCATTTCCCCCCAACATTTACACAACAGAATGAAGTTACATTGCACTACCCCCCTTCCTAACTCCCCCAGCACCCACTCCCTGCCACACACACACACAAACTCTGGGTTTAGGGCTCCCTGATAAAATACTAGATGCCAATTCAATTTAAATTTCAGATAAACAACAGATAATTTTTTAGTATAAGTATGTCTCAATTCTTGCATGGGGCATACTTATCTTTAAAAAATGCACTGTTTACATGAAATTCAAATTGAACTGGGCATCTTGTGTTGTTTGTTTTGTTTTACTTGCTAAATCTGGCAACCCGATGCAGATTCCTTTTAAGTCTAGATATTTTCTGCCAACAAATGAGAGCAGTGATGATTTCAAGTCACTTAAAAAAAACATAATCGTGAAAGGATTTATTCACCCATTTTCAGGTCTAGCTTATGACCCTGGAACCTGAGATGTGACGCGGTGTCTGTACGCAGTGTATGTACACAGAGTATGACCTGCTCTGTCCACAGCCATTTCATTCAGTCTCAACATATAATCTCTGCTGGTTGAAGAGGTTACAGCAGGCAGGTGCCTGCCCATTTGGTTTGGTTGTATGAAACTGAGGACTCTGGATAAATAAAAAACCCTCCAACCCCTGTTTGCACACCCCTGTTTGCACATGCTCAGGCCGTGCCATCATCCTCATGTGGCAGTCCTCATGCATCAGCCCAGTACTCCCAAGACTGCATCTGAGGCATGTATACATGGCCCCCATGGGCCCTGCACGGGCCCACAACTTCTAGTCTAGCAACACGCGGTGAGCCTTCACGCGCCCTAGATCTGGTCACTGGAAAGCGTGTGGAGAGGAGGGGGGAATGTATCCTACATCCATGCTCAGCACTTGACCTCACTCAGCAGCCTGTGATGTCACCCCATTAAGCTACAATAAGCACCAAGAAGGCAGGAGTCCAGGGCCCCGGGAGAAGAGGCAGAGGGAGGAAGGGGAAAGACATTTCTGCATGTGCGTTGTCGGCTGGACTGAGCCGTCTTTGTGCTCAGAGGGTCCTGTGTAAGGGAAAGGGAGAATGGCAGGACCCAGGCCTCAGTCTCGGTATGCGGGGTCTTCACGCTTACTCTCAGCCGGGAGGTCAGAGAGCATTTTCATAGCCTTTACGGAGTCTGCTAAATAAATAGAAGAATTGGATTTCTATTTACGTGTTTCTGTCTGCATGTTTTTAATGCTTTGTACGGGGTAGGGAGGGAGGCATGTCAGATCTCATGTAAGTTGGCTGGGTCCAGTATAAATACTCAGAGAGACAAGAATATTTGGGATGCAGATGAGTGGGTAGAGAGTGAGGGTCAGGCTGATCTGACGCTTTTGGATCACTCCTGCTGGGTGGGCAGGGGGCAGTGCTGCCATTTCTGGGAAGAGCAGAGGAAATGTGGTCTTCGACACTGCCAGAGTCTATTCTGGAAAAGCATCTCATTTGCCTGGATCCAAATCCCCTACACTTAGGAAGCATAGGCAAAGTGATGCATGACCACACCTTTGTGTGTGCCCAGACTCAGGCCGGCTCACCACAGTGTCCACAGAGACCTCGGACAGTGAGCACATTGATGCGTGGTGCACGAGGTTGATTCTGCAGACGTGCAAATATGGTGTTCCTGGTCTGGGTTGTAACCAAGGCGTATTTGTAAATACCAGCACGCTATTTGATCTAGAAAACAGTGAAGGTGATGTAAATTGATTTTCGGAATGATATTGTTTCTTAAGGGGGAAAAACAGCCAGTGGTCAACACTTAAAAGAGAAAAGAGGAAGTATGTATGTGACTTCTTGAGAATCAGGGCATAGAATTTTCTCTGGAGGAAGGTATAATGATTCTTTCTTTTTCCCGTTTGACTGATGCTGCTGTGGTTTGTCATTTTCTGGTAAGGTAGGAAAGAATGAGATGAGGACTCCCTGCTAGAAAATTCTGGTGAGACCAGAAAGTAAGATTTCAGATCTTTGGGGTCCTGAAGGAAAAAAGGGTTGTTTGTGTTCTTTATAGAGCTTCTGCTCATGAGAGAAGACATGTTTTTCCTGAAAGTCGATTATAAAAGTAACTATATTTAAAAAAAAAAAAAAAAAGGCAACTACAACAAAACAAAGTTTAGCCTGCCAAGCAGATATGTCCTCTTTCATTGTCTCTCATCTATGAGTGGAATGGGCCCGGTGGCTTTGAAGCAGTTACTTCTGGGGACCATCGAGGCCTTTGTCCCCTTGGGCCCACATCCCATGAAAGCCACAGCCGTGTCACACCACAGAAAAATTTTGTTTAAATAAAACAAGTCTACATTACCTGTTATGATAATGGGCTCCCAAAGCCTTCCTCTAACGTGAGTCCCTGGAATATGTAGCTTGTAGCTGCAGAGGCAGAGCTGACTAACCTCTGGGGTATTTGGGATGGAGACTCGCGCCCTCATGGCATGGAAGTCGACCATGTAGTCTGAACACCTCCTTCTATTCCCGTATGTGAATGTGCAGAGAAAAACAGCGTCAAAAAGCAATTTCTTGCTGCAGTGAGTTTAATGTATTCAGTAACCTTCTGTTTATTTGGGTATTATTTGCTGAAGACACTTGAAAGCTGTGGCGTAAGAGTGTAGGAAAACCCAGCCCAAGTGTTGATCCACTGCTCCCCTCTTGACACACCAATGGCCCAGACCCACATGGGCAGACGGCGGAAGGGCTGTCGCTCCTTACTGCACCGCATCAAATAAGGTCAGTAATGCTGCTTGTGCTCCTTCCCCTTTCATTGTCCGTGTTATTGAGGAAACCCATAAAAGTTCCCTCTTTTGATATTTTGACCCACGGTGTTGCTCGCATGCTGCTTTGTGGTTTAGAGATTTAAAGAAACAGAGAGGGAAAAGGAGTGAGAGAGAGAGTTTGCCTTAGGTGATAAACAGCAGTGTAAGGCCAGAGGCCTTACAAAAAAAGAAAAAAAAAAAAAAAGGGAAGAAGAGAAGCAGCCATAGCAACAAGGGAGTTTGGAAATGTTCAAGAGTTCAGGGGCTTTTGCAGGAAGAGGTGGGGGTATGTAACCAAGGGCGTAAAATCAGTTCCACCCGGCAACAATGTAAAGTAGAATTCCAGGCATTCACAAACTCATTGACACTGTAGCTTGAATGGAGGCGTATGACATACATGGCTGTGGGGGCCAAATGGTCACGTAAAAGACACCTGAAAAGCCACAGGTACACTTGATCAACTCTCCAAGTTTTTAAAGACAAAAAACCAACCCTGTTTGATGACATAGGTTACTGGTTTCTGTCTTCAGTAGGAATTTGAAATTAGATGCTGTCATTCCTGCCTTGGACACCACCTCCCCCACCCCCATAATCTGTCCTACAGGTCGTAGCTTCTCAGGCAGACCTCACTGTCTATGGCCCCTACCTCATCCGTTATCAGTGGTGTTTCTTGGAGTAAGATGTCTAGGTGACTTCGGATTCTACATGTGTCGCTGGTTTATTGAGATGACCACTGTCCCTTCCATATGGCTTACGTTGCCTGTCTGTCCAAGGCAAGGGGCTTCTTGAAAAAGTGGTGGAAGGAGGCGCTGCTGTTGAGAGCTTGTCTGATGACCAGGAGGGGCAGAATTACCTGTTTATTTTTTCCGACTGCTTCCATGCATGGTGTCAGGCTAGCCTAGGCGGTGATTCTGAATTGTCATGTCTCCACTGTGTTAGCAGACAGGCGTGTGCCAGGGAGGGAGGAATTAGGGGCCGTGTGAGGAACAGGACCACTTGGTACAGGAGATGGTGACATTTGTATTTTGTCTGCTGTCTGGACATCTCCTCTGACCCTTGCTTTGATGAGAGGCAGGATTGTTTCCTTGGAAAGAAGAGAAAATGTATAAGCCTTTTTTTTTTTTTTGGAGAGATGTGATTTTAGAAATAAATACCTGAAGTTTTTGTTTCTGGAATGCAGTCAGTATGCACTTATTGTTGGTATACTTTCAGAGTTGGAGTTTGGGTTTAGTAGAACTCAAGTACAGAGTGCCTTTTTCCTTTTTTAATAGACTTTTTATTAAATTTTACTCCAGTACTCCTTGATGAGATTTTTTAAAAAAAACTTTTATGCAGAGGAAATAGGAGACGGCATGAGATGAGAAGGTGGAGTCAGTGACATGAAGGCTTTCCTACTTTTTAGCTTAGTCTGGTTAGTGAAAAAAATAGTAAAGCAACGATAACGGTAGTCATTGACCTGTTATGCACGTATGTCAGGTGATAATGTGCTCCTCACGTTCAACACTCAGAATATTCTCATATGACCATCTGGTTGGTCCGCTTCTTTTATTCTCACGGTTTACTTAGATCAAGAGCAACAACAACAACAGCAAAACCAAAAAGCCAGAATGCAGAAATGAATAGTCAGTATCATTCCAAAAAACCTGTAAGGCGGTGAGCTGCATATATGAAGAATTAAGACAGGGAGAAAAGTTACTTTAAAAGCAGTGGTCTTTTCAGTACTGCATCAGTAAGTCCCAAACTGGTTGTGCAGATTCCATATACTACTTTGTGGCTTGAAAGTCTGTAAGATTCCAGTAAACCCAAGACCCTAACTGGTCGGCTTTGCTCTCTTTACGGTATGTCTGCTTTCCTGGTAATGGGTAAGAGAGGGCTGATTTATGCCCTGGCATCATTTCACGGTGCTCCCGAGGAGTGGCTGAGCTGCTCCAGGTCTGCAGAGGGGCTTGGCCTGGCTGGTCTCAGGGCCCTCAGACACCGTTTCCCCAGTAAGCGCAGTTGTGACCTCTGTATTTCCAGGTCTCAGAGGCTACCCCCTTATACCCCTTAATTCATTAAGGAGTGACTGTAGAGCAGGGATCAAAACACAGGAAAATACTCTAGAGCTTTCTTCCCTTAGGGCTGAAAGCAGTGTTGGTGATGTTGAACTTGGAGCCATCAGCTGTTGAAGTTTTGAAGATAAACATCAGCCAGAAACATCAAGCCTACTTAGGGCCTGGATGGCTCGTGTTGAGTGAATAAATTCAGTTGGTCATAACTGAGTCAGGTTTCCTATTCGCTCAGCACGTGATGAGATAGAGAACTTACTGCTGGTATCTTTTGGATGCTCGGGTCAGATAAACACTCAGCAAATTAACACAAACTTGAAATGTAGGATTGGCCGATGCTCACCGTGCAAGTTTCCTTCTTTTTTAAATAAAGAATGTCATTGAATTAACCTATGCAAATACATCTTCCCAAATAATAAGACACAGATCCCTTAGTTAAATGTGTGCCTACCATGGATTGCTTTCATTTTAATAATGGCAGATTAGGTCTTCCTGTCATGGAGACTCAAAACAGAGTCCTCTGACAAATCCAGAATCTTGTGAGCTATGCAGAAGTGACTAGAAGAAAACCACATGAAAAGGAACTGCTTTAGAGAATCTGGCCTGACTAGGGGGGTGTTTTCGCTGCTATATCCCGGATGCCACTTTAGATGGCACACCCAGCAGCATTTCTTAACCATTTATTTATTCTAAGATATGTGAAAATAAAATTAACACATCAAATTCATGATCTTATAGATATTTTGGTTTAGCTTGCAGTTCAATGAAGTTACACTTTATGCAGATTGAATGAATTGCATTTCTTTTCTGCTGTACGTTGACTTTGGTGCTGCACGGTTTGGCAAGAATCATAAAAGTGGTACAAGAATGTCTGAAGTTGGCAAATGTCAACCTTTTGGGTAACGTTGGCCAGGATAAATTGAGGCTGCAGCTCCCCAGATTTTCATCTCCAAGAAACCATTTTATTTTTTTTCTGATGTAGACTTCATTTTTTGAAATATCTTTTTCACCTTTAACAAATACACTCTTCATGCAGTCATTTATTTGTTTGTTCAAAGCTATGTATATCTGATAAGCATAAAGCAGTCAGTGTTACTGATTAGATTGGTGTAACTCCAGCCAACCCCAGTTGATAAGCATAGCATGTCCTTAGGACAGTTGTTTGCAAGAATCAGAAGCCACCTGAAGTTTGACCAGTGACAGGGAATTTATTTGAGATACAGAGAGACATCTCTTGGAAACCAAGTGCCAACATCAGGAACAGCAGATGGATCCGGGAATTGGAAGGTGACTGATACCCCACCAAGAATTTTCTCTTGGTTTTCTAGCACTGGTTCTCTCTATAGATCTTTATTCTCTCTTAGCAGACTCTCTTTTCCTGCTACCTTGTCCTCATGAGATATGGCAGATGGCTGTCCATAGTTCCCAAGTTATATTCCCCAACGTGAAGGACTGGTTCTCTCAGCTCGGATTCACTGTCTCGAGGGAAGGGACTCTCACTGGCCCTGCATGGGCCAGATGGCCACTCTAATCTTACCGTTGGTCTACTGGTGCTTGCTCATACCAGCTCCTGAGAGCCAATGGTTGGATTTTCAGGAATTTCGGCAAGCAGGTTGTTAGATACAATTATTACTGAAAAGTACATTATTTACACTTACAATTAAATAAATTATATTTTAATATAATAATTCCTTATTCCATATCACTTCTTAATCAACTTGCTACATTTTACTATTTATGTTCTTGGTGTTATATTTATGTCTATTGTATCCAGACGGCAGAACTACTGTATAGTGGTACACTACTGTACATCTCTTCTCAACTCTCTGTTTGGTAATATAATGTTAGAAGCTTGAAACAGCCACAGTGGGAATATTTACACTATGGAAATTGGTGAGCACTACAAATCAGGGTGATGTCAGTGTTGTTTCCTGGAGAGCTGGTTGTTAAACATTTATTAGTACATCACTGAATCCACTCTACTCGAGGTGGCTATGGGGCCTAGGTCCCTTTCCCTGTAAAAAGATTGGTGACAACAATCCACGCCATGAATGGGTCAGGGGAATGGAAATGCGACCATTAAGAGAATCACTGTAAGCTGGATTCTACACACCAGAATCTAAAGGCTTTGCTTTTATACATAGTGAATGAATATTCTGGTGCTTATTCATTTGTTTCTGTACTTTATGCTACAAAATGCCATGAGAAAGTCCCAGACACCATTGTTATTTGGTAACTTGATGACAATAATGATAATGATGATGGTAGCTCACATTTTGAGCACTGTTTTAGGACTTTTTATACATATGATCTTATATTATTTTCAGAATATCTGTTATTCAAACTGAATTCATTTTAATTCAACAAATATTTATCAAGCACCTGAAATATACCAGGTTCTTTTCTATGTGTATAAGATACATTAGTGAGCAAAACAGAGATCCCTGGTGTTTGTATTCTATCTGGGGCAGACAGACATGTAATATACATAGTAAAACTACACATCATAGAGTGCAGTGGAAGGTGATGCATCCAATGAAGTAAACCAAAGACAGAGTAGGGTGAGGGGAACTGAAAGGTCTGGGGATGGAGATGGGCTGTGATTGTAAATGGGTGGTCAGAGGGGAACTCATTGAGAAGATATTTAAGCAAAGACTTTAAAGAGGTGAGAGAGTTGCTTTTGTGGGTATTTGAGGGAAGAGTGTTCTAGGCAGAGGGAACTGCAATGGCATGGCCCTAAGGTAGAAGCATGCTTGGTATGTCAAAGACACATTAAAGAGACCAGTGTGGCTGGAGCCTAAGGAGAAAGAGGAAGATTCACAGCTAGTCAAAGATGTAAGGAGGTGAGGGTATAGATAACCTGGTAAGACCTTGGAAGAACTTTGGCTTTGACCTTGAATAGAAGGGGGAGCCATTAAAGAGTCTTGATCAGAGGAGTAACATGACCCCACCTAGGTTTCAAAAGGACCACTCTGGCTTCTGGATTCAGAACAGAGGGCAGACGTAGAAAGCCTATTGTTGTAATCCAGGTGAGTGATGGCATTAGCTCTGACCAGGGGAGAAGTGGGTAGGGGGCAGATTCTGGGTGCATTTTAAAGATAGAGCCGAGAAGATTTCCCTGTGGTTCAGATGAGGGCTAGAGGAGAGAATTCAAGGACAACCCCTGTGCTTTTGCCTTGGCTTGAGCCATTGGGAGGTTGAACTTGCCATCACCCAAGGTAGGTAAGTCTGAGGGATGGGTAGATTGAAGGGAGAAAAATAGTTTAGCCAAGTTGATTTTCAGATGGCTATTAAAAATCCATGTGAAGATGCAGAGTCTCCCATTGGATATTGAAATTCAGATTTTCCAAGGGAAGCCTGAGCCACAGATGCAAATGGAGGAGTCCTTGGAACATAGCTGGTATTTAAAGCCATGAAACTGGCGGTGATCACCAAACAATAAGGATAAGGAAGAAAGCGAAGAAAAAAATTGGTGATGCAAGAGAGGAAAGGGAGACTAGCTAGAGAGACTTTTCAGTCAGCAGGAGGAGTAGGTTCTAGTGTAAAGTGAAGGGATTGGCTCTGGGTAAGAGTGGAAGTAGTTTATGTGTGGTAATAAGATGGCGTAAGATGAACGTGCAGACGCTCACTGAGGGGTGAATGTGGTAGTCAGGAGTCTTTGGAAATTCGCTTCTCATCGCTTCACTTTTCTTGGTAAAGTAGGAAGCAAGGTCCTCAGCTAAGAGTGAGGATGGGGAAGAAGGCATCGATGGTTTGAGATGAAAGGAGAAAATGTCATAGTCATCCTTGGAGAATGAAATGGTAAATGAACTATATAAATACACCGTGCTCTCTGAACAGCATAAAAGGTGCGCTGGAGACTGATGGTCATGTTATGGGTACAATGGTTATTTTTCCATCACAGTGCAGGAACCTAGGCTCAGAGAGCTTAAGTTACTTGCCTAAGCTTACACACCTAGTAAGTGGCAGTCAGGATGTGGGTTCAGGCAGTCCAGTTCCAGAATCCATCCTGTTAAGCACCACAAGATATGCTCTCGAGTTAACTAATAAACAACTGTAATTCTGCTCCTTATAAAGACTACTAAAATAACAGCACTTTATCTATGGAATATAAAAAATCCACAAATCAGATCCATCAAAGGTAGTAGCCTTAATTAAAAAGACAAAATGGGTCTTATGTAAAAATTCTCAGATAAGAAAGGCAGTGAGGTAAATTCTGGATTATGTCTCTTGAAGGGAAAGTTGTTACTGCAAGGTTTTCAAAAGCATTTAAATAGTAGGAGAAGCTGACCTGGAAACTAGGAATAAGCCAGTCTAACCATATTGGGCAGTGGGGATCTGTGAAGTGAAACTAAAGGGCAGAGAAGGATGGCCTGAGCCCCAAACCAATTATATGTGAAACAAAGATTCCCATTAGGAAAAGCAAGATATCTTGAGTTTTTTAAAAGCCACGCAATTCGTAAGTGTCCCATCAAATAATGATGGTTTGGAAGAAAAAGCTATTTGACATATTTGATCAAAAATAATTATAATTCATCTCTCTTGCTGGTCAACAGCTTTAAGATAGCTTTTAGGTTCTTTGCATGTTGGCATGTCTCTCCCCTGAAGAACTATCCCTGTTGGCAACTGCTGGTTGAGCCTTTACCAAGGGACAGATGTGAGTCCCAATCCACATCTGGGTATCAAGTGTTTTCTGTGCCAGACACTGGGGTTATGAAGATAAATAAAATATAGACTTGACCTCATGAAGATATTGATATGGAAATAACACAGATAAGTGAACAATCATTGTGTGGTGTGAAAAGTGAATGGCCAGTAAAATATATAAAAGATGACACTTCAGAAGCCATAATGAGCTTATCTTAATGCAACCTTCCAGAAAAATATAGGAATGTTGACAGGGTTAAAATCTTAACTTAGGACCTCGCTCTTCAAAGACCGGTCCACGTGGCAGTGGCAGTGTCATCATTTGGGGGCAGTTTTGTACACATGTTATGGTCTGAGAATCTCTGTCCTAAATTTTGGGATAAGGGAAGCAGATTCCCAGCCATGGGAGTGAATCTCTGGAAGTTCTGGTCACCTGGGAACTGCTTAGGGAACATAATTAGCCTGGGACACAAGTGACCTGTTGCATGCCCGCTACAAATTCCCTTGTAGAGCTGAGTCTTGGGGATGAGGGGAATTGTTTTTTTTCTTTCTTTTTTTAAAGATTTTATTTATTTATTTGACAGAGAGAGAGAGCAAGTGAGAGAGAGCATGACTGGGGAGAGGGAGAGGGAGAAGCAGACTCCCTGCTGAGCAGGGAGCCTGATGTGGGACTCTATCCCAGGACCCCGGGATCATGCCCCGAGCCGAAGGCAGACGCTCAACCGACTGAGCCACCCAGGCGCCCCAGGGGAATTGTTTACTAAGAAGTTTCTGTTGCCTGGATGCAGCATGTCATCCCATGGCCTGAGATCGTGCAATTAAGCCACCAAGAAGCAGGTGCACCATCGTGATGTAAAAGCAACAATGGCACAATTATTTCCAGCACTTGAAATCAGAATTTTAGAGTGTGAAAATGACTTTCCACTACATTACTATCTAGGTGAAGGCATGAAGTTACAGTGCCATTGACTTGCTTGGAAGTGTGCCTCTGTCTCACATTTTGCCACAGATTCTGATGAGTGTTTCCTGTTTGTCACCGGGACACTGGGCAGGGGCCAGAAAGCAGGTCTGTCAGGCCTGACAGCTGACCTCAGCAGGCTTGGAGAAGGCAGGGGCCAGGCAGGGGCCAGGCCAAGTCTTGACTGTCTCCGAGTGGTACCACTGCCGGGGAGCTGCCAGCAGCCCTCCCTGAGTGCCATGCTGTTTCTCTCAGCGGGACTCTGGTTGAACACATCACAGAATGAAACCTGCTGAATTGGCTTCTCCCAAAGAGCCAGAATATTTTTTATTAATCCTGTTCTTTGGCATCAAACTGCCTGAGTTCTTCTCCTTTCCCATATAGGCTTTCTTTATGAGCTTACCTGAAATTAATAGCAACTCTTTTGACCAGGGCAGCTCTTCTCTCAGCAGCCACTCTGTCCACTGGGCAAAACCATCATCTACATATAAGGGGGTCTAAACAGCAGAAAGAAATACAGAAGCGACCCGTGTCCAGATCATTTAGACCCCCAGTATATTTTACTGTATTTTTAAAGTAGAGGAAGAGCTCCTCATCCCCTAGCCTCATCACACACGTATTGTTTTCATACCATGCATTTATGCTGTGTGACCTCTTCCTTGATACGCTCATATTTTATTCTGGGCTGTCTTCAAGGAAATCCTAGCTTATTAATTGTTAAACACGTTAAGGAACTGGGGATTCATTACATGATGTTCTCAGTTCAGAAGGTTGGACAGCCAGATGCCCATCCCATATCCAGGAGGTTGATGTTCAGTAATGTATCATAATGTAGCTGGTGTAATGAAGCTGAGGTCCTGGGTGTGATTCCCAGGGCGCCAGTTAGCTTGGCTCTCTGGCTGCAGACTGTAACTCTGTTTTGGTGCTGCACTTCAAGTGTGTGGGGTTGGTCAAAAGGGAGACTGAACAAGGGGCTATGACCAACACGTCGTGGATCCCTCGGGAACAAGAACTCAGAGCACATTCCTTAGTGTGCGCATGTGTGTCCAGTCCTTGTTCCAGCCACTCCCAGCCAGGGCTGACTTCTACCCGCCTCATCTGAAGGCCTACCGCTCTTGCCTGCGCTCATGAAACTTATCCCATGCTCCCCTCAATTCCAGCAGTTAGTGTCCTTGTATTGTCTTCTCTGCTGGCTTGTAAATGCCTTGGAAACATAAACCATATTGAACACAGTTTTACATCTCTTACAGTGCTCTTGCGTGCTCAGTAGTTGTTGAAAGGGTGGAGAGAAGGATGAATGGATGGATGAGTAAGCATGCAAGTTGTCTTGGCAGATTTGTGGGCTAGGACCTCATAGGCACCCATCCAGGACAGATAACTCAGAGATGTAAAATATGGTATAATAATCATGCCTGATACTGATGCTACATCTTCCCCCAAACTGGTAAATCTGATAAGTAGCGTACATCAGTTACTCCTGGTATGCTGATAATGCGTAGAATTTCCCTTCCCGGCATCAGAACCAGATCTTTACAGATACTTAATTCGTGTCTAAAACTTCTCCAGGAGACTGTTCCCATTTTAGAGAAAAGGGAGCAAAAACACAGAGCAGTAGGATTGTTCTTCGTGAGATCATGTAGCGCATAGTAGAATCAGTGGAATTTGTGTGTATTAGTTACTTATTGATGCATAACAAATTATGCCAACGTATAGCAGCTTAAAACAACAATCATTGATGATCTCAGTTTCCCTCAGTCAAGAATTTGGGCGCAGTGTAGCTAGATGCCTCTGCCGCTAAGTGTGTGACAAAGCTACAGTCAAGAGGTCAGCTGGGGCTGCTGTCTTCTCAAGGCTGGACTGGGGAGGATCCAGTCCAAGCCATTCACATGGCTGTTGACGGGTCTCAGCTTCTTGCTGGTTGCTGGCCACAGGCATCGATTCCTGGCCTTGGGCTGCATAGGGTAGCTTACATATGCCCATATGTTTCCCTCTGGACAAAGGGATCCGGCAGAGAGAGAGAGAATGAGCCAAAGAGAAGTCACAGTCTTTTTGTAACCTAACCTTGGAAGTGACACCCCATCACAATTGGTAGAAATGAGTCGCTAGGTCCCACTCATCCTCAAGGGGGAGAGGATGACACGGGGCCTGAGGACCAGGAGATGGGGATCCTTGGGGGCCATCTCAGGCACTGTGGATCACAGTGTGTCCCGAGGATCGGAGCAGGACCATCTGCAAACTGCCTCTTGCCAGTCTGTACATACGATGTTGGTCAGAAGGTGGTGCCAAATAGGAGATCACAGAAGCCACCTGTCCCAAAAGTGAAATCTCTTTTCTCCATTTTGACAGAATGCAAAGCTAGAGGTGGCTTCTTGCTGGAAAGTTCTACCAACAACTCCTCACTTCCGGATTGGCACCTAAGCCTCTGACCTCCCTGCCTGAGTTTACTCTGATAGATGACGATGGATTTCTGGGAAATTCAAACAGATGTATAGCCTCCTTCTGCAGCCACAGTGAACTCTTCAGGCTGGGACCCTCTGCGATGGCAGGATTGCTTTCCCAGTGGGATCAGGGCTCAAATGGTGAGTTTGCGGGCGGAGGAAGGAAAGATCCTTCTTGATGTTTGGTGGAAACGAAACTCGGTTCTGAAACCAGTGGTCTCTTGTGTTGGAAATGAATGCTTCGAACTGACTAAAATCCCCTGGGAATGTATTCCTTTGTGTCTCTTAAAGCAAGGCTTTCAGGATAGATAGAATCAAAGGGACAGAGTGTACAGAATGAGGAGCGGAGGGTATTTTTAAGCCCCCTTTGCTTCGAATGGTCATCTGCCCTGCAAGCCCACTGTTATCGCCAAATCTCCTTAACTCTTTAAGCAAGATAATGACTTTTTTATTAAAGAGCAATTGCTAGATTATTAGCCACTGGGCTTAAAACACTGAAGAGTCATCACTCTCCTGCTTCCCTTGGCTCAGATCAACATGGTTTCAGCTGCTTCTGAGACGTGAAGTTCAGAGCAAGCAGTTCTCTCCATCTCTGCTCAGAATTAACCAATAAATTAGAATAACTAAGTGAGTGAGGGTGAGACAAAGGCAGCGTGGAAACCGGAGGCCGGGGCCGGGGTCGTCCTGAATATGAAACGAAGCATGGTTTATGTTTTGTATTTTATAGGTTTTAAAACAAAGCTAAAGTATAGCATTAAGGATCAAGGTCAGGGTGTTATCTTTTGTGGGGTGAATGGGGTAGGGGTGGCGAGGTCACAGCTTATGCCAAAGACTTGGCCCCTCCTTTCTCCGTAACATTTATTTTCCCGAGCTTCTGTCTAATTAATATAAGGCCTTGCTCGAGCACACTGGCCCTCATTGGGCCTGTCACTCGTTAATCAAGCGACCCTTCTAGCCTTGGGTAATGACCTTGAAAGAATATATCAGCCCATGATGGCGGAAGTGAGGAATTAAATTGTTTCTCTGAGTGCTTATGGTCATTGCTGACAATTTATATCTCGCAGCTGCCCTGGGCTGGCCATGCCGGCCATTGTGAGGCCATCATTTTCCTGGCCGGGAATGGATTGTGTGCCGGACAGGGACCAAGCTGGCCTCCTGTACATCTCCATCTTTATGGTAGTTTCCCCTCCCCCCACCTGCTTTTAATCACGTCTTTGTTTGAGAGGCAGGGATTGTACAAAGTTAAAAGCTTTGTCATTAAGGCCACCAAGAGCCAAAAGCTTGGGGTAAATCGTGTGTCTGGCTGTACCTTGCTTTGTCTCCAAGCACACTGCTGTTGCCTCTGCTGATGTAAGGCTTAAAAGGGAAGTGTCTTGAGAATTATGTTAGCTCAAAACTCATAAGAGAAAAATTACTGGAAATATTAAAAGGCTGCAAAGGGTGTATTGTGTACAAGTGATTAAGCCTGAACCCTTTCGGGGTCTTTCTAGGAGGTCAGGGAGATATTGGCTGCTGGTCCTGAGGGGAATAGGCAAGGATGGGGACTTTCATCCTTTTACCTTTTATGGTGGTATATTTAGACTTAGTGGTATCTTGGGGTACGCTCATGTGCAGCTGAAGTCGTACCCTCCTACCAAGATAAATATTATATTTACCCAAAATGAGGCACCCTATATCCACTCAGAACCCGTGCACCCCCGTCTCTTTCACTGTTTGCTGTCCTTGAAACTGAGTGAATTTTAAGAGCTCTTTTCCTGGGAGAGAGTCTTTTTCATTGTTTTACTGCACCACAGTTGGGTTTGCAAAAGAATTAAGAGGAAGATTCTCCCTGTTAGCTAAAATTTGTCAATAAATAACATACCTTTGCATAGCTCAAGCTACAATTACCAGAATTTGTATGTGAAGCTTTATAAATACAATGACATAGCTTGGATTTGTCCTGGGTTTTCTTTGTATACAGACATTCACTAGTTATCACTAAATGTATGTGCTAAAACTTCAGAGAAGAGAAATCACCAGCAGGGACCTCCACAGATGGGGAGAAAGTTAAGTACTTGTAAAACCTAAGCTAGGGTTCCTTCCTCTTGCTGGCTCCTGGCTTCGTGCCTAGGTCTGTTTACCATTATTGGACGGTGCCTTCCATACACAGGGAAAATCCTTTCTCCTGAGGTCTGTATGGTATAAGAGCTTCTGCAGGATCACAGCTCACCCTTGAAGTTGGGGATCATCCTTCCCTGACTGTGTTATGCAGAGCGGTTGGTGGAAGGGTAGGGATGTGTTGAGGAGAGGTTCTGTCTGATTGCTCAAGCACACTAGCCCTCCAGGAAAATAGGACAGTTATTCATTCTGTCCTCAGCCCATATGGGAGAAGACTGTGTACAAATGTGGAAAATGAAGACTTCTGGCAACACCAGTGAGAATGAAGGCAGATTCGTAGAATGCCCGCTGACCACTTACGTGCGGATCCTCGTAAGATTCATACCACCGTGTGTGTCCTTTAAGGGGGAGCTCATGGAAGGCAAGGGCCACATTGTTTTTATCTTTGGATTCTTTACCATGTCGAGTATAGTGGTTCACATACACCAGGCACTAAAGGAAAAAGAAAAAAATTGGTTGAATGATGGGATCCATCCATCCGTTCCATGATTAGAACATGTGAATCAAGCTGGTTCTGCAGCTCTTCGACAAAACTGTCATGAAAGTGATTCTCACCCTGTGCCTTCCTGTTTTCATTGCATGCATCTATTCTAATGGAAAGAGCACAAAACGGAAAGTCAGAGCCCTCACTTTTGTCCTGATGCCACCATTCCTTTGAACATCAACTTTGCAAGAGGGTCATCCCTTCTCTGGAAGCATCAGAGTCTATAAGTTATAAATGCAGGGCTTGGACTTGCTAATCTCTACGGTTCTTCCCAGCATGACATTACTGTAATTTTAGAGGACTGCTGTCGCTTCATGGGAGAGAAATCCAAGGCATGGGAAGAGAGTGTGTCTATGTGTAAAAATGGTCAGGATTGCCTGTGTGCCTTACCCGTGGTAGGTACCCACAAAGGCGGGTGGAATTGGTTTGTGGAAGTAATTAGATGGCAGCCAAGAAACCACTCAATTCAAAGCCATGTCCACACTCAGCCTTCTGTCCTTCCCTTACTCAGACATTTATGTCAACTATTGACCATGGCTCTTGGCACAAGCAGAACTGTTCATTATTTATTCACTATATTTTTGAAATATAATTCTAGCAATAAGGCTACTACTGACTTGAAGGGTCTACAAACTGAAATGATGGAGATTTTGAAAGTTTCATTTGCTTTTTTACCTAAGTTCTTCAAATCAGTCACCCCCTTTGGTACTGTCATTGAGTTGGCTAGATGTTTACTTAACCATCTGCTTCTGTATTTTCACTGATGAAGGTCTTAATTGCTATCTCTAAATACTATAGGTTTGGTGGTTTGTTTGTTTTGGTAAAGGATAGAGTTCGAGCATGCAAGAGACAAGGCAAAATCAAGGAGGGGAAGCTTCAAAAAGAGGTGACAGAGAAAACATCATCCATCTCCTTTCTTAGTTTATTTGTCATCCCTTCCTTCAAAACATACACATAAAAAAACGAAGCTTTCTTTCCCTCAGCACCACATCAATTGCAGTGAAACGTGCTAAGCATCCAGGGTGAGTGACCATTTGCAAGGTGGATGGTGCTGTTTGAGCATGTGAGAAATGCCACGAGTGTGGAGCGTGCTCCCAAGTATGTCAGTGAACTTTCCCCATTGGACAGAGCCACCATGTCACAGGGGAGACAGCACCAACCCCACCTCTAAAGTGGCACCTGAGATGCAGTGAGCAGAATGTGCAAGTCCAGGGAGGGCACAGGTGGTTATGAGTTTGGAAACCACTTAGTGTCAGGGCTTAAATCTGCATGGTAAGAGATCTCATTGTACCAGGCAGGTACTGTGTGCCAAAAATTCTTTGCTAAATAGCTTTTGTGTGTTTTTGCTTCTTTAGCTTTAAAAAAAACAACAACAACAACAAACTTTTCAAATTGTAAATAATCCCAAATCATTTCATGGCAAGTCATGTATATTTGTTATCCCCCAAAACAAAGAACATTCATGCTCTGATGCCTATGGTCATTGAGTGAATAATGATGAATTCTTCCTATATTCATTAAGTGCAGACATATATAACTAACAGTCAGAACTTCTGTGAATAATTGGATGCCCAAGGCTTCCGTGCAGACGTGCTATAATTTCAGCCATAGGGAAAGGGACTTGGCATTTTCATCAAGGCTTGTGAGATCTTTAATATGGGAAGACACTACTTTAGCAGACTCAGGATGGGACCCAGGGTGGGAAACCCCTGCTTTTACTGGTGGAGGTTTAGGCACCGTAATAAGCGGAAGTGGAAACAGTTGGTCAGTGTGAGAGTTTCATCTTTTTGAGCAGGGTCCCTATTCTAGGGAATAAAGAAACCTATTCTTAGAGGATTTTTTTTTTTTCAGTTTTCACAGATGTCCACCTTTCTCTACATTCACTACATTTTCTCACAGCGGCTTCTCAGCAGGGGAGAAGGAGGGTGCTGTTGGGTTGGGGAGTGTGGGGTTCCATGTGAGCCAGAGATGTCAGCCCTCCTCCAACCTGTCTGTAGGATCTATCTGTTAATTTCAGTAAGTTTACCAGCACTGTTCTGATAGATTCAGAATTAGTGACACAGTGATTTAGTTGAAGAAATGATTATTACTATTACTATTATTACTGTTATTAATGGCCATTCACATTCATCAGGCTTGGTTATATGCCAAATTTCTCTCCAAACTCTTTATAATAACCCTTTAAGGTAGACATTATTTTCTGCATTTTATTGAGGAGATTCCTTAACTAGAAAGTGCCGTAGCCATTTTAACATCTGCTCTCTCATCTACTGTATGGTGTCCGACCAACCAACCAAGAAGGAGACCTAGTTTACCTTAATAATGGAAGGCTAAGATTCCCTAACTACTTTGAAAAGCATGGAGCTGTTTAGGATTTGCTTTTTTGGCTTGGTCTTTTGCACTGCGATATTCTGAAATGCTGGATTCAATACTATGAAACTCTTAAGGTTCCAAAAATTGGTTCCTGGTTCCTCTAACCACAATTCAGAGTTTATATCTCCCTTCTCTTAAGGAATATTAACTTGTCCCAACATATTATCAGTATCCCTTCAGTCTATAGTTCTCTCTCCCCTTCCTTTCCCTGTATTATTCTACGGCCGCTTTCAAGGCAGAATCTATATCTTCATAGTCATCATTTTTTTAGTGTAAATAATATATGCTAAATAAATATTTGTTAAATTGCTTTTGTCTAAATTTGCATTTAACTCCATAGATGATCCAGTTTATTCCTTCACTAAACATTAATTTCACTTGAGAAGAAGCCAGAGAAGGAGCTAGAAGGTGAGGAAGTTGGCTGGGGACTTTGAAGGGCAACTCAGCTGCTCTTCTAAAACCCAAAGAAAGAAGAAAACCAATATTTGCGCTGAAATTTACCAAAATGGCAGTTTCATAAGATATTTTCCAAAAATCTCTTTCCTCAAGTGAAAGCCCATGGCCGATTTTGTTCTGTACAGGAATTTAGAAAAACTGCAAACAGGTTTCTTCAGCTGTGCCTTTAAATTTTAGTTTTCATTCCAGATCAAGACAAAAGACTATATAATCCTAATTCTAGTTGATAAAATGTGGGGCCATATATGGAACGTTCCAGAAAATGGAAATTTGGGGATTAGACATAAAATACAACAATCATTGAAAGACACAATAATATTCAATTAAATATTTTTAAAAATGAAATTTGAACCAATACTTTCTTTGAAGATTTTATTTTTTTAGATGTTTTTCAGTTTACAGTAAAACTGAGAGGAAGTTACAAGGATTTTCCATATTCCCCCTGCCTTGCATATGCACAGCCTCCCCAGCTGTCAACATCATTCATCAAAATGGTACATTTTTTTCTACCAAAGACAAACCTACATTGACACATTATAATCATCCAAAGTTCATAATTTTACATAAGGGTTCACTCTTGGTGTTGTCCGTTCGATGGGTTTACATACACATTTAATGACATTTTTCCATCATTATAATATCATACAGAGTATTTCACTTCCCTAAAAATCTTCTGTGCTCTGCTTATTCATCCTCACCTCCCCCTGGCAACCACTCATCTTTTTACTGTTTCCGGAGTTTTGCCTTTTCCAGAATGTCAGATAGATGGAATCATGCACTACGTAGCTTTTTAGATTGATTTCTTTCTCTTAGTCATATGCATTGAAGATTGTTCTGTGGCTTCATGGCTGGATAACGCCTTTCTTTTTAGTGCTAAATAATATTCCATTGTCAGGATGTATCAGTTTATTTATCCATTCATCTACTGAAGGATATTTTGGTTGCTTCCAAGTTTTGGCAGTTATAAATCAAATTGCTGTGAATTTCTGTGTACAGGATTTTGTGTGGACGTAAGTTTTCAACTCATTTGGATAAATACAAAGTGCAATTGCTCAGTCATATGGTAAGAGTGTATTTAGTTTTGTGAGAAACCAACCAAACGCCTTCCTATGCAGCAATACCATTTTGCATTCCCACCAGCAGTGAACGAGAACTCCTACTGATATACATCCTTGACAGCATTTGACGGTGTTCTGTATTTTGGCCATTCTAATAGGTGTGTGGTGATATCTCATTGTTTTAACTTGCAATTCCCTGATGACAGAGGATGGGTAGCACCTTTTTATATCCTTATTTGTCTCCTGTATAGCTTCTCTCATGAGGTGTCTTTAAAGTCTTTGGCTCATTTTTGAATCAGATTGTTTTCTTACTGTTGAATTTTAAAAGTTCTTTGGATATTTTGGATAACGGTCCTTTATCAAATGTGTCTTTCACAAATATTTTCTCCCAGTCTGTGGCTCCTCTTCTATGAAGCAACACTATTTTTTTTCTTTTTTAAGTAGGCCCCACACCCAGTGTGGAGCCCAGTGCAGGGTTTGAACTCATGACCCTGAGATTGAGACCTGAGCTGAGATCAAGAGTCAGACACTGAACCAACTGAGCCACCCAGGCTCCCCAAAGCAACACTTTTAAAATGCATTCATTATCTAAAAGAAAAACTCTCTCTTCCTACTCCAAACTTGAGTTTGTGAAAAAGTGCCTGGCATGAAATGATATCAAGTGTACAATGAGTCTATAAAAACCAAGCACAAATGGCAGCACTTTCCATACTTCCTTTGATCTTTAAATATGTAATTTGCCCTGTACCTAAAATACCATAATTTCAGCTTATAAAGAAAGGCATCAGATTTTTTTCACTCCAAGTACACTACACATACACCTACTTTTCATAGAAATTTTTGTTTTGAAAATGAAATAGTCCTAATTCCTGGTAGTTTGTGATCAATGCCACTTAAAATAGCTGAGGATGGTTTGTTAGTCAAGTTGTTTCTTAGTGGCAAGTGACTGCTGGTGAAAGAAGTAGTCCGAGTAATGGGGCTACCACCACTTTATCTCACTCTGTGGAGAATACAGAGAAGGGCTGGCTCTGCCTCCTCAGCCCCTCAACCACTGGAGTCCCAGGGGAGAGAAACTCTGGTGAAATGAGAACAGAAAGACTAGACAGATGACATGTGACCAACAAGAGCCAGGGACAGAAAGGTGGTCTCATCTGGGAGGTAGGAAATGGAAAGGGGAACAGTCCATTTTCTTGGACTTTGCAGAATGTCTTAGCCTTTGCTGCTCTGCCTCTCTGGTGCCACAAATCTCAGTGCTTTTGCTCTGTGGCATAATGGCTACTGTTCTTTTAGGCTGGGAAGACGTGTTAACGTTTTCATAGCAAAGTGGTCACCAAGTGCCCATGCTGTGCTTTTCAAAGTCGTCTGTGGACTTGGAAATGAAGGCAGGCAATAGAACAGAGAGGCAAACCAAAACCAACCAACCAAACAGCTTAAGGATGATTTAGGTTAAAGAAATAGAAATTTTTTGTTTGACAGAGAAAAATGTGTTAAGACACTTAAGTTTGTTATTGGAGGTGTTTGCTGCATCTCCCTCTATGGAGGTCTTTAGAATTCTTGTCTGTGAAATGGTTGACCATGTCTTACTCAGGGCAGGGTCTCCTAGCTGCCTGCCAGGCGCTGAGCTGTTTCCCCTTGTGCTGAGAGCTGGGCAGGCACATCTCCCTTTCCCTCTTTGAATGGGGAATTAACAGTGATTTCTCCTCACAGAGGGTTAGGGACCTGTGGATAAAGTGACTTCAGAGAATCAATCATTTGGCAAAAGGTAATTGAACAAGGCAATAAAAAAGGAACTAATGGGAAAGTACACAAGTAAATCCTAGAAGTATACTTCTTTATTCAGGAGCATAAGACCTAACCACATGAAAAAGTAAATAACATTTCTAAACAATGTATGCTGAGTCTTAGATCAGTACTTTAAATAGTCGATTGAAAGAAGATGATCTCAGTGTCTGGAAACTGCCAGTGTAGCAGAGGCTCCAAGTGGCCTGCCTGTATACCTTAAACCTGGGCTGTCCAATAATGGCGGCCACTAGCCACATGTGGCTATTAAGCACCATAATATGTGGCTAGTCCTAATTGAGATATGCTCTAAGTATAAAATGCATACCAGCTTTTAAAGACTTAGTATAAAAAATGTAAAATATCTCAGTAATTTTTTTATGTTGATCACATGGTGAAATGATAACATATTGGGTCAAATAAAATATCTTAACTAATAAAAATATATAGTATTAAAGTTAATTTAACCTATTTCTTTTTACCTTTTTAAATGTTGCTACTAGAAAACTTAAAATCACATGAACTATTTCAGGATCTATATCTCTATACCTGAGAACTTCTTCTGGAGTTGTGTCGATGGAAATAACTGGGAATTAATATTCTTCCCTCCTCTACGTGGGTCCTCAACCAATAACTTTTAGGAGTTCGTGTATAAATACCCCAGCTCCCTTACCTTACGGATGGTGCACGTTTTGCACCATTTCCAGTATTTTTCCCATAGCTGTCCACGGTGGTCCCACTCTCTTGCTCATTTTCCTTGCTCTTCCCAAGTAAGCCATATGCCCTCAGATTTCTTGCCTCACATACTGAGACTACTAATGCAAACTCGGGCAGTCAGGGTAGAAGGCTGTAGAGTTAGACATAGAATTTGAAATGTGGATGGGATTTGAAAAGATAGATGGGAAGGAACTTCATCTGCGTATTTGTTTACCTATGAATTTTACTGATGAATGTAGGAAAATACAGAGTTTGAGAAGGCAGAGGTGACCATGCCTGTTAGAAGAGCATGAGATGACAGATATTTCTAGAGTAAAGGAGAAGAGTGGGAGACACAGGTAGACAAGGATGCAGATCCCCAAATGTGGATGGTCTCAATTGCTTTGCAATCCCATAGGCCACAGGGAGCTTCTTATTGGTGGTGTCAGATGGTGGAATGACATGATCGCCACAGAGCTTTAGGAGATCTTATTTTAATGGGAATATGGGATGATATGAAGGGAAATTCTGAAAGCAAGCAGCTTGTTACATTTGTTGTGGGATCATGAAGGTCTCAACGGGGGTTCTGACAAGCAGAAGTTGAAAGGAATAATTCTCCTAAATATGTATGGTGTTACGCAGTTTATCAGACATTTTCATGCGCTCACTCTCATCCACCGTTAACCCAGGGGGTAAACAAGTGCAAAGAAGCATTTTGAAGAAAGATACGACAGGATTTGTGTGTAACTGGAAAGGAAAGTATTAGAAGAGCCCCACAGCAGGGAGAATAGTGACATTAGTGTTCCATCCATCCATCCACACAAATCACTCAACACATGTTTCTTGAGTACCTACTATATGCCAGACACTGCTCTGGGCCTTGGGAATACAGTTGTGAACAATTCAGACAAAGCCCTTTGCCCCCATTAGAGTTCACATGATAAAAGTCATGGGGAACGGAGACAGGGAAAATTATGTTGGGGAGGGGTGATGATTTTGTTTTTAGACATAGTGGCTTCAAGGGACAGTTTTCAAATGAAAATGCCTAATAATCTACAGGCACTTTGAACTGTCATTCCAGAGAAAGGGCTGAGCCAGAGTATGGTGAACATTACCTGCAAAGAGGTGGTATTTGAAACTAATATCACTACCCAATAGCAGCTAGGTGTCATGTGTTAGAACATTCAAATGATTAAATTTGCATACAGTGTAAAAATGATGAACTTTGGATACTTGAATATATTTTTGATTGTGTGTGAGTGTGTGTATCCTTTGTGTACAGGTGTGTATATGTATATGATATATAAATATATATATATGTTTACACACTATTATTTTCTTTTCTAACCATATGGTTCCATGGACATCAGCCACAGTAGAATGTAAGCCCCATTACAAAGGAAGACATACTGCTTTAACTTCGTCTATACAGCCCCAGCTACTCAATGTGATTTAATGCTGTTATCTTTTCTGGCAGTGACAATATTTAGTGTTAGGATTTTGTGTGACTTGCTTAACTTTTCAAAATGCATTCATATAGGTCAATGCATCGTATACTTCAAAGAGCCCATGGGTCAATGTTTAACGGTTTTTGCGAAGAGTTAGCAATAGAGGTGCTGACATGTTTTCCCCCTGCATTCTGTCTTTGAATGTAAATTTATTTCATAGGGATTACTTAGTTCCATGTTATATCCTGTGAGTGGCAAATGACCAATGGAAACAATGCGTTTGCATTTGCACAAAGAATATAACATTTTAACTGACTCTACATCATCTTCCAGCTGGGCTTGTTTGACTGAGTTAGCCCATCCGTCCAGCCACACAATCATTCCGTTTAAACAGCTGGTCAAATGATCAAAATAGTTAGACATAGATACAGCTCAAAGAAATGTCTCTCAAATAGAGTCCCAGATTCCTCCATGACAGATTTTAAATGGTCCCAGATTCCCTGTAGCCATAAATCATTTCAAGGGATTATTTTCCAGACTCTTCTCCATTACATACTTCTAAAGACACCATATTCTCATATTTGTTCTCCCTCTCCTCTCTTTTTCTTCCTCACTCTCTGTCTTCTCCTCTCCTGTCCTCTCCTCTTGCTTCTCCATCCTAGTTTAAGCCCTATTTTATTGGCTTCCGACCTCAACTCCATCTTTGTTACCCAGAAATCCCTTTACATATTTGACTTGGTTATCATTAACCAGTACATTCTGTTCCAATTTAATGTGCTGTGTCCTGCACATCCCCGAGTGCACAGAATTGGTAATTGGCAGCCTGGGAAGCTTAACAAAAAGACGACAAGACTTGCAGAGCCTCAATTGTGCTGCCCTTCTGCACACACAAATCCGATTTAGGTCAATGAAAGTTATGTAGATAAAGGCGTGGAAAGGGAGCCTTCAGAAAGCAGATTTCCTGGCCTGTATGAGATTCAAAGCATTCTGGGAAGTAGCATGGAAAAGCCTTAGAAAAGCATTTGGGCTGCGTATCTTGCAATGCAAATGCTGGAGTTCTGTTTGGTTTTATTTATTTGTTTCTTAAGACATGAGTCCTTTTGGTTTATGAGGAAAAAAAGAAATTGGAATAAAATATCAAGATGGTAAAGATGACTAAGACCAGCTCAACTGTCATCACCCCATATGTGGGAGAAAGAGAAGGAAGGGATGGAGAAGGAGGATGTCAGGATAGTGGTATTCCAAGGTAGATCAAGAACCTTGGCAATTTAGCTCGTTCATTCATTCACTCATAACAGTTTGATCAAGCTCAGTGGCCCACCCTCACCAACCCTCTGTCTGACTTCTAGGCAGAGATGAGTGACATAAAGTACTTTGGCAGAAGGGAGTCTTAGATCTGGCAGATGTGATGTTTAGCTCATCACTTATGTTTAGTTTAGCTTATTACTTATAAATGTTTAGTTCATCACTTGTAAACAGGAATAATAATACCTATCACATAGGGTTATTGATTAAATGAGATGATAGATGCAAAGTTTGTTCTTAACCAGTGGTTGTTAGTATCAGTAGTGGAAGGAAATGATAATAATAATAATAGTAATAAAAAATCAGAATATTCAACTTCATCACATATAAAATGGTAGGTAATAATAATAGGATCTAATTCATAGAGTTATTGTGAAAGACAAATTGGAGAATAGATATAAAATGCTTAGAGTAGTATTTGGCATATCATATACCATCAATAAATGGTAGTCAGTATTATTATTACTAGTAGTAGTGGTGGTGCTGCTGGTGCTGGTGGTGGTAGTAGTGGTGGTAATCATCACCTGCCAAATACAGATTCATCCTTCATTATGGCTGAAATATCACTTCCTCTATGAAACCTTTCCTTCCACTGTCAACCCCTCCTGCCTCTGCAGAACTGGTCACCTGGCCTAGCAGAGGAGAGAGAATGGCTGATACCTACAAGATGAGTCCTCCTGATTATTCATTGCCTCCCCTATGAGGGGGAATGAACAAAAGATCCACGCGCTTTGTGCTTATTCTCACAGGTCTACCAATATGTCTCTTTCACGCTTCCTTGTTTCCAGTCTTCCTGTCTTACTCCTTCCAGGCTCCTGACCAACCAAGTGTTTGCCACTGCTCACAAGGGTTTCTATATCTGACGTCAAACCATTATTTTGTCTTCACCTTAAACTTATGACCAAATGTACTAGTCAGGGCTCTGCTTTAGAGGAGAATGACCCATCACCACTGTCTTGTAGGCCATTCTTGAGTGATGCTATCAGATCATTTACAGTTCACACCAACATACTGTGCCAACATATTCATGAACCATTCCCCAGTTCTTTCTTCCTCTGTTATCTGATCCAAAGGAAATACCCCTACCATGAGCAAATGGTATGGATTGGGGGGAGGTATCCGTGTAACAGATGGGTTGACTTAGGGATCTTGGCCATCTGTCCACATAACTCTGGACCTTCTTATACCTGATCCTGAATTTACCTCTATTAACACTTAATGATGATATGTCGGTCTGCCTATCCAACCTTGTGACTAATTCTTCTACTAATACCCAGCTCATGAAAGGCAGCTCCAGGCACACAGTCCTTTCGAGTTCCATGGTCAGATTTTCAGTCACTATTTGGGCTCAGTTGCACACCATGGGCTGCTTTTCAAAGAGCTGTCCCCATCTGTCTCACCCCTCAGAACAACATGATTTTTAGCCATCTCCACAGATCTCAGATTGCCAGCTCAGCCTTGCTGAGCATGACAGTTACTATAACCGTCCGGCCTTGAATGGTTAAGTGCCACCATCTGACCTATACCATTCCAGAATCCTGTCTTCCTCATTGAAATTAGAGGAACTTGTTCCAAGATGGCATTTTCTTTTGTTTACCCTGAGCTATAGAAGACAGTCACCAGTGAGCATAGGGATGTCACTGCCAGTCTCACTAGTATGTTCTTTACTGATTCAGCGAAGGGAGTGTTCTCTGGGCCTTCCTAGGCAACATACTCAAGTAGTGGGTCTATAGTCTTAGATAATAAGTTAATTCTAACATTCCTACCTCCTGACCCTTCTGACCCTTCCTTGTATACAATGCCAAAGCAGTTCTACTTCTCTCTCCCCATTTGCTGTAGGCTATCACCATGCCCAAGAGTTTAGTAATTCGAATTAGCCCAGGCAAGCATTAAGACTGGCTCCAGGTTTCTTTGCCAGACCATAATAGAGTCTCCTTAGTGTACTCAATTCTTCCTTTATTTGCCCTATTTTCCAACCCTCCTGTTTCAACATCCTTTAGGCCCATTCTCGTGGATGCTCCTTGTTTCACTACAAAAACATCAGTTCCTTCAGTGACTAAGCTATTTCTTCCTGGAGCAGATAATAATTTCCCCTCTTGAATTCTCCTGAGGTCTAGCCCGGTTATCAGGCTATCAGCAACTGGGGACAGTGAATCCGGAGGAGGGCAAGCATGGTCTGCCTCAGATGAGGTCTTTGCAGGTGAGTCTAGGTAATGGGAGGCTGTTCTGTTCTGGCAAAGGGGAGAGTTGTGTGCCTCTGCCAACTGTACAGGGGCAAGGAGTCCAGAAATTCAAGATTCATAGGACCATCCACCCAAATTATTACACTTCAGGTGTAAAGGTCCCACTCTTTTTCTGTCAGTCCTGACTTTGGCATAGGATGCCTGTTGAGACTATGCATTTAACCTCCTTTGTAGTTCTTCTACCCTCAAACCGGTTATTACGTTATTTGTTGGAGTTGATGGTGGCAGAGAGGATAAGCAGTGGTGCCGCATACAAGATTCCACTGAGATCTACCTCTGAGGTCCTTTCTAAACCCTAAGGTGTGGACTGAGGGGGAAGTTAGCTACAGCAAGTACACTGGGTTCTGATATCTTCTTAGAGGAAGAGGTGAAAGAAAAGAAGAAGACAAACCTGAGCTGCCATTTATAGCTATTCAGGTTGGATACTGCACAACCCCTCGGGCTGCCACGGATGTCACTGCAATGCAAGTCAGTCCCCTTGGAGTTATCCAGTACATCACCTACACATCAGTACATGGCAGCCCTGGGTGATCTTCCTAACTTTAAAATAAATAGTGAAGAAAATTCAGTCCACACCCTTCAGATTTCACAGTTTAGTTGAGGCATCACATAAGCAATTAGAATACCATATGATTGGTGTTATAATCGTGATCTATATGAAATGCTATGGGAATTCAGAATGGCAAGTGATGAATGATATGGGATTCAGGCTGGGACATTCATTCACCATAAATTTATTAAGTGCTTACTATCTAGGTGCTGGGGATACAGTAGCAAGCAAGATAGATATCACAGTCTGTACTCTCGTGGAGCTTACACTGTAGTGGGGGGAAATGGACAATGGACAAATGAACAAGAAAAATGTCAGATAATGATAAATTGTATGAGAAGAATTACAACAGAATGATATAACAGCCAGTGGATAGTGACTTTAGAATTGTTGATCAGGGATGTCTTCTCAGAAAATGTGACATGTGGCCAAGATCAGAACGACAAGAAGAAGCCAGTCATACCAAGCTTATAGGGGAAAAAAATCTCTCTCTTGAGAGGGAACAACTCGTAAAAAGGTCTCAAAGAAATACTCTGGGCACACTTGAGAAAGAGAAAGAAAGCAAGACTATCTAGACCAAGGTGGAAGTGGAAGGAAATGAACTGGGAGAGGTAGTTGGAGCCTAAATCATGCAGAACTATGTGTATTGACCTTTATTCTAAAAGGGCATTGAAAGGATTGGCTGATGGATTGGTGTGGAAGGGGACCACAGCACAGAATAGTTGAGAACTGGGTGATGGTAATGTGGCCATGACATTTACAGAAACAGAAAGGGATCTGGGTTTTAATGGGTGGGTAGAAGTTCTTCAGATGGGGGAGGAGGAAGGGTATTTTTAAAAGAATTTTAAAACAACTGACAAAGCCCAAATATGAAGATTTTCAGTTCTAGTAGCTACCATTATGACCAATTTGTACCCATGAGAATCAAGGCCAAAGTCAAAGAAGCTATGCCAGAGATGAGACCTTGAAAATATCTAATTAATTAGTATCAACTACGTGAATGTGTATTTCTCCATGAGACTGCATTTGGAATGGATTTGATCCCTTGGCACTGAATTTCTCTGGCTCTGAGAGAGTGTGAAGGGTGCCTCGAGTGTTCATATTTAAGCCTTTATACATTTGGCACAGGGTTATCTTTTTCCAAGATTTATTCAAAAGACATCATGGACCTTCAGCACAGTTCGTAGTTTGGTGGAAGTGTCAGAGACACACAGCCTCCTTTGACAAAGGAGGAGAGAGACATACTGCTTCTATTTGTACCATTTAAAGCCTTAGCCTTACTAAGCCAGTTTTCATTCATGTCTGGACAATAATGTACCATTGCATCTGTGTATATTTCCATTGTGTCCTATTCCCCTGGACCGTGTTTTGCCTGTTTTTGATGATGACTTGTTGGATGATGGAGAATAAATTGAGTATGATTCAGGGTTGTCCAAAGTTCAGCTCATGCTATTTCCCTTAACTGGTTCCATGTGATAAAATGAAAGCTTTGTTTCTATGCTCTGCCTCACTCACATATGCGTAATGACAGTCCTGAGGAACGGCATGTCCGTGCTTCAGGTAGAAAAGCCTTTCACCCACGTGGAGCATTCCGTGGTAGTCTGCTCAGATCTTTTCCCCTGGAACATGCTTTCCCCCTTCCCCCAACCCTTTTGTGTTAAGGTATATGAAGAGGAACAAAAAGTAGCCCTCACTAACCGATCTAATGTCTTTTTGTTTAAAGATTTTATTTATTTATTTATTTATTTATTTATTTATTTATTTGAGAGAGAGAGAGAGAGAGAGAGAGACAGAGAGAGAGAGACAGAGAGAGACAGAGATAGCAACAGAGCACGAGCAAGCACGAGCCAGGAGGAGAGGGAGAAGCAGGCTCCCCACTGAGGAGGGAACCCAACGTGGGGCTCGATCCCAGGATCCCAGGATCATGACCTGAACCAAAGGCAGATGCTTAACTGACTGAGCCACCCAGGCGCCCCCCCCCCACAATCTAATTTCTTTTCATAAATTGTACACATTACCCCAAAAGCTCTTAGAACTATACTAAACTTTGATGCTTCCACATGGCCCATCTCCCCCATTTTACAGATGAAGGAGTTGAAGCCCGGGAAAAATAACTCAGCATACTAGCAGCAGAATGAATCTACTTATCCCTGTCTCTGTGAGCTTTGGGTAGATCTCAGAGCACCATGTGGGTTGTAATGAGTCTGGTTAGCTAATAGGATCAATAGACAGTTGGGGAAAGTGACTTTATATGAAAACCAAATTATCGTCTTTAAGCACGTGCGAAAGAACTCCATATATTATTATCTTTGCCCTCTGCCTTGATCCTAGTATTTGTTGAGCATCTTTTATATCTAGGCACTTATCTAATTTAATTTTACAAACATTTTAGAAGCTCATCATAATTTCAAGGATTACAGCAGTTAAAAACTTACCTATAGTCTCACAAGTAAAAGGTGGCAGAGCTGGGGTGCCTGGGTGGCACAGTCATCCAGGTTAAGCCTCCAACTCTTGATTTCAGCTCAGATCTTGATCTCAGGGTTGTGATCTCAGGGTCCTGAGATGGAGCCCCACATAGGGCTCTGTGCTCAGTGCAGGGTCTGCTTAAGAGTTTCTCTCCCTCTGCCCCTCCCCCCTTCAATAAATAAATCTTAAAAAAAAAAAAAAAGTGGCAGAGCTGAATTTCATGCTCATTCTCTGCCACTGAATCCACCACTCTTTCCATTGTATCTGATGCTAGGTCAGGTACCATGAACTTTCTGGTTTAAGTAGTTATTTTAGAAGTCACCACAGCGCGAGAGGTATTTTGTATTGAACTCACAGCGTTATGGCTCTCAGCTCATAAACCCAGGATCTCTCATGTATACAGTAGGCGCAATCCATTCTGGATCTACATCACCTTGGTTTTCTATTTTATTCCCCCTCCTTCACTGAAACATTCTTGCTCTTCTCCCTAAAAAAAGAGAACACCTAAATTAGGTTGCGTCTGTCTAAAGAAGTAAACAAGATATAGGCAGACATTAGAATCAAAAAAACCTTGCTGAAACTGGGAAGGGCTTTGAATCTGTCCTAAGAGTGTCAATACAAAACTGGAGAACATTGGTCTAGGCGAAGGGAGGCTGCAAAGGAAGGAACACACTGTGTGTCTGCGGAAGAAGGAGCCAGGTGAGAAGAGTCGTGTTGGAGCCCTTTAGGGGATGACGACTGTTTCACACGGCATGGTTTAGAATGGATTTCCGGGTACAAAATACACATTATCACCTTGGTTCGGCCAAGAAGAAGGCTCTCTGAGGCCACGTGCATATTAAAGTGTGTAATCTTGCCGTTACTATGGGGAAATAATTTACAGGATCATACAACCCGCTGCCTCCTGTCATCTGCTGGGACCCTGTGGTTGCCGTGGCTGCACGTGGGGACTCGGCTACAGAGTTAATGTCACCTACTGTGTAAAATTGCACCTCAGCAAAAAAGAGAAGGCTGATTGGTCTTGGCCAGGGCTACATGTGGTGAAGGCTTAACTAGGAGAAAAGCTATCTGAACCCCTGTGGCTCCTGGCCAAGGGGGTGTCAGAGCCAGGCCTGACATATCTGCTTTGGTGTCATGTGTAGGATCATTCTGGCTAAAACGCATGGACATTCTGTTAGCAGATCTGTGCTAAACTTCAGAGCATTTCCTTGAGACTCTGTGTTAACATAAGAATATGAATGTTCGGCTGGGGAATGAAATCTGGAAACTGAGTCTATATATCCACAATAGCCTATTTATTTTAGAGGGAACAGTTAGGAAGGTGTGGGGTGTAGAAAGAGATAAGACAGAGAAAATGGGAGGGAACTTGTCCATTAGATTTCTTAGGCATCCCTAAATATCTGGGCCAGGTTCAGGCAGAGTGGCACTGTGGGGAGTGGGGGAGGGAGCTTGGAACCAGTAGCATTTCGTGAAAAGATAAACTTGCTGTGAAAGATCTTGGCATTGGGGGGGTGCCTGGGTGGCTCAGTTGGTTAAGCATCTGCCTTTAGCTCAGGTCATGATCTCAGGGTCTTGGTATCGAGCCTCCAGTCGGCTCCCTGCTCAGTGGGGAGTGTGCTTCTCTCTCCCCCCCTGCCTCTCCCCATAGCTTGTGCTCTCCCTCTCTCAAATAAATAAAATCTTAAAAGAAAAGAAAAATCTCAGCATCTCGGATCAGATGAGGCCCAGGGCTTAGGAGATTCTCTGCGAGATCCACTCCACAACAAAGCATCTGTGGACCCAAAGCAGACCTTTATACACTTGGGGTTTCTATGTCTTCATCTGCAAAATGGTGAAGTTTGAACAAAGTGAACTTCAAGACCCCCACCTCCCTGACCCCCCTCCTGCCGCAATTTAAGCTCCTCAGTCTTTACTGTCTCCATATTCCACACACGCTGTCCAGCAGGGTACCTTGCACGTAGTGGGAACTCAGGAAATACTGAGTGGAAGAGAAGGACACATCCAGGGGCAGAGTGCCAGTCTCTTCCGGTGCATCGAGCAGGAAAGATTCTGCTCCAGTGAGTCCATTAGTGTTAATGGCGGCCGTGCTCCTTGGTTCTGCTCTGCAATTCCTCAAGTTTTCCATCATGGGAAGTGATAGTACATTTCAAGGCAGGCAGGAAAATCTCACAGTGGCAGCTGCTGGGGGTAAAGTGAGAAGCCGAATCTAGGTTCAGGGATGACCAGGTGCAGCTACCAAGACTTACACGGGTACAAGAAGTAAAGCCTGAAGAGTAATTAAGCATTGGATCCTTTAGACTCAAAACCAAGCGAACTGAAATCTCTCCAATCTTAGCTTGATATATTGGGCTTCTGATTTTGTTTATATGTATCTTTTGCCTTTTTTTCCCCCCTCGATGTGCTTCAGCTTTAGTTAAAGCACCAGGGTGACTGGCTAGGGAGTTAATGGACAGGTCCAAGGAATACAGAAACAGAGAAGCCCCTTGACTTTGCAATCAACCCAGATATTAGAGTTAATTATTGAAAGGGATAGGAGAAGAAACCAGTTAAAGAGAAAGTGAGCAAGTGGTCAGCCCCAGTGTTCAGGCCCTGCCTCCCCTAGGTGACGTTAGCCTTCCCCGAGAGGCGAGAATTTTTTTTTTTTTTATTTGTTTATCTCCACTATCAGGTGGCGCACTGGCTGGCATTCTGCATTTAGACAGCAGAGCAGGGAGGATATACATATATATTTATATTTATTGTATTTTTTCAAGTACATTCATCTGAAAAAGCTTGGGTTGATTAATATTTTCCGCTGTCCGGTAACCATGGCAATAGGGTCAGCAGATATAATACTTAATTTAATCTTCCAGCTGCCTCAGTGTGCTTCACCGGTGTCCCGAATAATAGAAAGCCTTTTGCCTCTCTCTCTCTCTTTCTCTCTCTCTCTCTCTCCCTCTCCCCCCACCTCGTATATTATTATCTTTGCCAGTGGCTCCCTCACATGACCCAAAAGAAATTCACTGGGTTTTTTTTCCCTCATTTCATTTTGTATATGCACCTAAAATAAATTCCTATGTGATTCTGCTTCCCATCCAGCCAGATCCCCCCTTCAACAACCCAACCAGCCTCTTCCCCCCTCCACCTCCACTCCCCACCGCTCCCCCCCACCCAACACTCCAGCAGCCAATCTCCACGGAATGACAGGAAACGTGGGAAGATCCTGATAGCTTTCATAGCCGCACCGTAAGGTTTATGAAACACACTCCTCGGCCAAATGAACCCATGCCGACTCTCCTCCCTGCTGCAGACCCAGGCGATTGGCTGAGAGCGCCTTGCTGGTCCGATTCGCTCTCCAGGTGGGTTAAGTGCATTGCTTTGTCTTCATTTGGCCCAGTTCCCTTGTGTCATATCTCTTTATTTCCTTTCTCTTTCCTTCCTCCTCCTTCCCTCTGATAATTATCTTTTTTTTTTTTAAGCTACCATGTCTTTGCACACATTCAATATTTGGTTGGTTCTAGAAGAAAGGAGAATTAGCTTTCAAACCTAGATAGACTTTTAGCAAGAATGACTCCAAAGAAAGACCGTTTGGGGAAGATGAGGGGGTTGAGATCGGAAATGAAGATTTTTGTTTTTCCCGCTTTTCAGAAAAGCTGATGTGAATTCTCTGGTTTGAGTTCACTTGGTTCTTTCCTCCTTCGGTTTATCATCCTGACACTATTTCTTCCAGAGCTGTTAAAAGAAAACATTAAGATTAAAATAATACTTTCTTCCCAATGCTGGGAAGGGGTAAGGTGGTGGTGGGGGGGGGTTAAAAGAAAAAGGTGGGGGGAAGAGAAATGGTTGGGATATGGGTTCTAAGAAAACCGAAACATTTTTTTTCCATTTCTGTTTATTTATTAATCAGACTTTTATTAATCCTCTCATTGACTCAAATAATAAACATATTTTCCCATTTATGCTCCCCCTCTCTACCTTTTGTTGTTGTTTTAGAAAAAAGAGCAATTTCAAGAGCAGAACAGTATTTTTTGAAAAGGAGGAAATGAACAACTATCACCCCCATTTCTTCCTCTGAGGAGCATAAAGTCCAGTTTATCCCTTCAGGACTTATTTTTCTTTTTTGGAAGAAACAGGTAAAAAATACCACAAAAACACTGATTGTGCATTCATTCATTGGCTTCAGTCTGAAATTGGGCCAATCCAGTTGATTACATTTTTCAAAAATGGAGGAAGCTTCCCCATCTTTCTTTGATAATGTGTGTCATGTAGATAGATATACATTCACTATCTTCACTCTTCAAGGGCTAGCTCCCCGTTCCTTTTTTTCTCCCATTCCCCCTTCCAGGAGACAGTGCATCCAGTTAAATCATAACGTTGACTATAATTGACATGCTGGTAATTGGAAGCTGAGGGAGTGAGGTTGGGACTCAGAGGAGAATGGACATGCAGCTGTCAGTGTCATGAAGTAGGTGCCACGGTGGAGCCACTACCACCAAGAGCAGACATTGCAGTCATGCCTTTTGCAGGCAGGTCTCGTGTTAAGCCATGTGACAGTCCTCAGGCAGCTCCTGTATATGCGAACATTCATGACTTGAAGCAAAAGGATGCCCGTAGTTGTCGATATGCTCAATGTTCCAGACATCCTCAGAGACAAAGGTACCTGTAGGCTTACCTGGGGCTGCTGATGCGGTGTATCTAAGTGACCACAACATCCAGACCCTGGAATGCTAGGTACACAAACAGCTACGTGTGAATACATAGACAAGTGTCTCCAGCTCATCACCATGGCTACAAATACCTCCCAGATGAAATCTTGGATCTCCACAGGCCACAGGCCCTGTGGTGTGAATGCTGACTCCCGTCTTATGTGTGCATAATCTAGCTCTGATTAAAGCATCCCTCAAGAAAATGGGAAAGGGGACCAACAGTTGCGCGTGCATATAACACAATGGGCTTGATTACACTAGTCCATGGAGACACAGGACTCACCAGTAAATGCCCTACAAGCGGTGCTTCCATCATGTCTAACACTATCATAGTAGTGTGTCAGGGAGCGGCTTTGCTGTTGCAAGGAGCCAGGACTATCTGAGTTGACCACAATTAATGGAGTCTATTGTAAAAATAGCCGGGGAGATGAGAGGAAAAGGAAGCCATTTCATGAGTTCACAGCCGAAGATCAGAAAGAACTGGAGCGTAACTTGGAGGCACGCAGGCCTTCTGGTAGTTGAGCATCTATGGCTCGGTAGCTGTCGTGGTCTTCATCTCCTGGCGTTACCAGGCCAGTCTTTCTCTCTGGTTTTTTCAGCCTCTGAGGCCCACTGCTCCTACTCGAGCAAATCTGCCGAGTCCTACACTAGGGATCCAAGAGATCCACTGATTTCTTTCTGTGCTTCTGTTTCTGTTTCTCCTACCGGCCCCAATTCTCTGTCCTCTCATTGCCCATCACTTCTACCTTCTTTCTTTGGGGTTCTCAGCTTGTGGACCACCTACCATCTCGATAGGTCTGAAGTCCACACTGCCCATGAGCGAGGGTCTGAGTGGTTGGTGTCCACGTGGTGCAGAGCAACTTCTCAGTTCAGGCTGCTTCACAGGCCACTGTCCCAATACCTATGATTGTCTTGGGATGAGGGGCCCATCTCTCACCTTTTTAACTGTGGTCAATTGTTAGGGCCGTAAGGTAGACAGGAGGCATGATGACCGCTTCGAAGGGAAACATGCTGGGCTCCCTAGGTGTCTTGGCCAATACCTTTAGTCATTAAATGTCCCAGGCACCCCACCTGAACACTGCCTGGCAGGTCTTGTTGGCACCGGACACAAGATTTTATCAAAGAAAACCAAGAAAAAAAATGTGCATTTTCCAGGCCGCTTTCCTTAATGGCCTTTTAGAAGTTCCCATTTATATTCAAAATGGACTAACCACAGGTTTCTTGATCTATGGCCCTTTTTTGCCCGATCAGTGACTTTTAATGCTGTATCTTCAACCACTTTCAGTGGGTTTACCTCCTGGTAGAAAGAAACAGAAAAGAGAGATAACCTGCTGCTTGTGGGAGGCACAGTTTATCAAAGCAAATAAATGGCTCTTTGTTTTTTAAAAAAATCCTACATCACAGCAACCAAACCTTTGGTCCATAGAGTGTCTCCCTGGAAGTGTAAGGAAGGTACTTTCAGGGGCTCTTCATCTCCCTGAGGGAGATGCTGGGTGTGGTCCCAAATGTGGGCACAGGCTGACTCTCTGAACTTCCATCTTCCCCACGTGGCAGCTTTCTCTCAGGTTACTTTTAATTTTTCTAATTAATTTTGAGAGCTCTTGGAGACATTTTCCATTTTGTTCACAGTTTGAGTCCTGCTCTGAGGTGTTCTCAGTAAATGCCTTGGTGTCTTTAGCAGAATTCTTTCAGTGTAATGGATCGTTCAAAAGAGACTCTATTCCCATTTAATTTAGATGCCTGATCTGATTGTCATTTTCAATCCAACGATGGCTTTGATTATCGATGGTAACCTATAAATCATGAGCACTCACGGCACAGTTCAGAGAGGGAGGAGGGAGACTGCTGGTTAAATATTCCAGAATTAAGGAGCTCGAGTAGGATACGATTGCCTCTTGTGAGGTGCTGGGTTTAGCTTTTTTTCTGAAACAGTTGGCCTATTTCATGCTGAAGGCAGGGCTGTTCCAGAATCTCAAATTGTGAGTGGGAGGTGTGGGTGTGTGTTTAAGGAGAGACAAAACAGGCAATATTTTTGGTGTAGATTTTTGTAACCCTTGTGTATTTTTTCTGTTTCCATGTTTCCTTCCTTTAGTTGCTGAGACCTCCTCTTACGATATCGATAGTCTCCACTCATTAAGCTTTTATCTGGTTTTTCACAGATCTGGTCTAGTTGGTTCTAGCGTAAAACTGTGCTTCTTACATGTTTGCACATCAGATGGATATTTGTACCATAACATGAGGAACTTAGAAGGCAATTCATCTGTTTTCCCAAATGTGTAACTTGGAAAGATCCGGTATTCCACAGTGTGAAAACACAGATGTCCTCCTCCACTTCAGAGAATGCCTGTCAGTCAGTTACCACCTGTTCAGAAAGGGAACTGCTGAATGCAAAGTGGCAGCTTGTCACCAACTTCCCAAACCCAAGCACACTGATTAATTCATGCCCCCTCACAAAAACTCATTTGCAGCCCGCACAAAGATGCTTCTCCCCTAACATGGCAGCACTCAGGGGAATGCCCCTTGGGTAGATGAGCCTGCAGCTGATTGTCTTTCTTGGCCATGACCCAACAGAGGAGGTCATGGGCTCGAGGGCCTGGAAGGTGCCCCTGAGTTTCTCCCCCGGGGCCATCGAATTCTCTTTAGCTACATGGGATTTGCAGGCTCAATCTCCTGCTACCTAGGACGCCGAATGAGATCCTTATTTAAATGAGCTACTGTAGTTTTGCCCGTGATTGTAACCCTAACTCCAGCTCTCATAAGCACATAGCTCACACATTTTGGGTGGTGGGATACTGTTAGGGCAAAGTGGTACCTGCTCCTTCTTGCCTCCACCCTGTAGTAGAATCTTCCAGCACCATCCAGATCCGTCCTCCACTTTAGAACAGAAGCGTTCCTTCCCTTCGCTGTTGGAAATGTTGGAAGCTGATAGCTCTTAACAGAGTCCTCTCCCTAGTGGTTGCCACAGGTTAATCCATTCCTTTCCGCAAAGGCAGAGTACTTCCAGTTCTGCAGCTCCCCCTCAGATGTGGCCTTGGTTTGATCTGTATCACAGTTCAACATCTTCCTTGACCGACCCTGCTTCCTTCATCTCACCAGAGGCAGTGTTGATCCCAAACACACTGCTCAATAATCTTTGTACCTGGATGTACCCCTCACAGTCTCCTCACCTGAGACCCGTTCCCAATAAGACCTTCAGTGTGGTGCCCAAGAGGCAATTCCAGGCATCTTGAGGCCACCCTGAGACCTGCAAGGCGTGCTTCTTGTGGGGTGCTGGGTTCCTTCTCACCAATAGCTATTCCTTGGGCTAACTTGTGTGTCTGCCACGACTGCCAACTTTCAGGAAAATGCCCATCCTTTAAAATGACGGTGTAGCCATCATTTTTCTGTAAAGAAATAAATATCCCTTCTTTAGCTGTTCAGGGGTTGAGGTTGTAGGTCTTTTGAAAATGATTATTTTCATGTTTTTTTTTCTATTGATGTGTGCATACGTATAATAAAGAGCACAGGTCTTAAGATGTCAGACATCTCCAGCACCCCAGGAAGCTCCCTCATTCCCCCCAGCCAGTGTTCCTCCACCGAAGGCCAATACTATTCCAACCTCTACCCACATACATTAATTTGAAAATGATAATCTTGTGCATTTTGAGTTTCCACCTTTCATTTGTGGTCTTCGGAATTTGGTGAGTGGAAGTCATCCTTTCTGTTATGCTTTTAAAAAGCAATATTTAGGAAGCAGCACACAAGGGGAAAACTCACAACTCAATATTTACACCAAGTGCTTAGAAGTCTAAGCAGTGACACTTTTAATATTGTACACACGTAAAACCGAATAGGCATTTAGAATTTGCAGAGAAAATGGTTGCAAAATGCTACAGAACCAAAGTGTCAAATTATTTATAACTTAGTGGGATGGTTAGGTCGGAGTTGGGGGAGTCATTAGGCTGGGATTTTGAAGTTATATTAGGATACACAATCTAAGCTCTGAATATATCACCATTTTTGTTTTGTTTTGTTTTCTAAAGGAGTCCTACATTTTATAAGGTATCATGCCGTAGTTCTTATAATCCTTCTTTCCCCGGTGCTGTTGAAGTTCTCTGCCTTTATCTCACCATATCCTTTGGGGTGTGTCAGCCTTCTGTCCCACTCCTTCTAATGCTGTTTCCAGGATTCCCAGAAAGTTTCAGGTTGCATTTACTGAGGTCCCACAGCCAGGGCCCTCTTTCTCCAGGGGGAAGAGGAAATAAAGGTATTGTGTAATAAATGTGGTTGTGGCACATTTGTCAGATGGTCTCCAAGAGGCTGAGGACTGGGTGAGGCTGGAAGCAGATTTGGATCTTGCTCCTTATCCACGTATTGATCCACACTTCCCCGCTGAACCAGTCAGGTCCCAACCAGAGGAAGAGGGTCCCTGTACTTAATGCAGGGAGGTTACTATGGGGTCTAGTTTCAGAGGTGCTAGAAGGGCCCAGGGAGGCAATCAAGAGATGAGCGACGGAGGGAAGCCTAGAGGAACAAAGGGAAGAGGCACTGGCACAGAAGCCAGGGAGCCGGCTGGCTCTCTGGAGGGAGCTAGAATCAAAAGAGGGCAGACAGGCAGCGACTTCCAGCGGAGACAACAGGAGTGGGGAATTGGGAGAAATGGGAGAATCCCAGGTCCCATCCCGCAGGTTCCTGCCAAGGCCTCCCATTGGCTCATCCTCACCAGAAGCCTTTGGCAAGGGAGCTCTGGGGAAGCGGAGTTTGCACAGGGCAGTCCTCTGGGATGGGAACCGATGGAGGAAAGGAGGGTTTGGCTCTGAGAGCAACATGGCCCATGACCAACCCACCCCTGTTCCCATACCTCTACATTAACTGATGAAGAGAACACCTTCCTACCACTTGGATGTAGAGTTCATTTTTTAAGATGCGTTTCTCGGGACAGCAAAAGGCTAAACATTTAGTGTGTCTTTGTTCTCAGGGTGTGGGGACCTCCATCTGATTCTGTGCTAAGGGCTCTGTCTCTTGCTCTTTGGGAGCTTATGGATGCAGTGCCTTACTTTAGGATTTACAGGCTATCTCAGTTTCATAAATCAGCGATGTGCGCTCCGCGTGTGAGAGTCTGCAAATTCTAAACTAATATGTTGCTCTCTTTCTGTCTAGCATCATATTTATGTTAAGGCTCCATAAATCGTGTTGTACGTTTCTGCAGCACAGCCAGGAGGAAAAGTGATGTAACCAACAATAAGAAAGAATGGAAATTAAAATGCAAGAAAACAAAATGAAATAAAAACTCACGTGACTTGCAGTTTCCAGCTACTTATTTCAGAAATGTGCATTGGTTAAGGGAAGGGAATCAAGGATTCAGTCTGCATTTAGCCATTTGGCCACAAAGCCATTCACCCTGTTCTGGCCCATGTCAGAGATGCGTCTTGCCAAGGCCCTGAGGATTGTCGCTGGATCAGAGGTGATGGGGAGCTTTTGAGCCTGAAAGTCTTTTCTGGGGCATAGAATTTCCAGAGGGACCTTAGGGGCCAGGGCATTGAGGTGGGATGCTAAGGGCAAAGCTGCCACTTTCAGAGACCAGATTTTCCCACTAGCAGGTGAAGGCAGAAGAGGGACTCACAGAAGCACTTCTCAGGATTGAGTTAGAAAGTTTGCTGTTTCCTGCCTAGTTTAGCAGACAGAGCAAGGTGGATTTCAGCTGCTCCATTTTAGCTCAAGCATTTTTGTCATACAGATTTTGGTGTCTTATATACACACAGATCTCTTCGCTCTGTATAAGACTTGGAGAAGACAGGAATGCATCAGAGTTAAAGAACAAGCCTGCTAAGTCGTTTGGTTGGCTGGCAGAGGGCAGTGATTTCAAAGGGAAGCCACCCAGACAGAGAGCATCTTCCTTTTCTTTAGGGGTGTTTGCTTTTCAAGTTTGTTTATTACATATGAAAACCAACTGAAACATCAGGTTATGCATTAGACCAAGGAATAAAAGGTAATATTTTAACATGCTAAAGGAATTCTGCCAGCCAGTCATAAGTATCAATCCATCACAATTATTAGAAACAATGTACTCTGCAGCAGTAAAGAGATACAGCCAGTATGCAGACACACACTAAATAAATTCCTTCTTAGACTGGCTCTTTCCTCCCTTGCCCTGACAGATGCAGAAACTGTTTATACAAAAGAGAAATGCTGAGAGGTGGAACTCAACAGCGCACAGGTCCCCCTTCCCCTCCCCCACCCCAGATCTCATTCATTCCTGCAAACTCCCTGAATAGAGCTTATAACAGCACCGCCGTTCCCCTCTTAAAATCACAGATTGGTTCTGGATTCGGGGGTTTTCTACACACACAACATGATTATAATATGAATGATTACATGTAAGCATCAACAGAAACTGCCTTTGGGGAGGAAGAAACTGAGGGGTGGATGGAAGATGCAAACTGATTCAGCCCAGAAAATGGACCTCACCTAGGCATTTATGCACATGCAGATACCTGCTTTTGTTTCTCTTCGAGTTCCTTTCTTTTCCAGCCATATCGTCATTAGCAGAGAGAACGCTGGAGGCAGCCCCTCTTTCCTGTAGCCATTTGCATTACGTAAACCAGCTAGCAAACCGCTCCGTTAGTATTGATGTAGACATTACCGCAAATCGCCACTTAGGGACCTGAACGAATTGACTAACTGGTTTCAGATCCAATACACATAACTTGATCAGACACAAAGTTTAAGTACACTTGCAGGCGTGCCAACTGCACCTACCAGGAAGTGACTCTTTGGCTGCCAGCTTCAAGAGGCCCTAAGGGAAACCCAGGAGGAAGGCGTGCAGAGCTAGGGGTGAGGCAGCGAGTCTGGACGTTTCAAGAAGCACAGCCCAAGGTGGAAAGAAATAAGGCATTCAGGGCAGGAAGTAAGGCAATTTCAAAAGCCACATGGCCCCTTCAGGCCAGGGTGCATTTGATACAACTTTCATTAATTTGGCTTTTTATTCTCCCATCCAGTGGCTCTGAGGTCTGGGAGACCGAGTGTCAGATGACTTGGGAGATGACTGAACTGCGATCAGAGAGAAATCTCAGCTGATCAAGGGTCAGCTGCATGTGCATCTGCCCACCAGGCTGCCGGGCGCCTGAGAACAATGGCTTTTGAGTTACTTGTCTTCTCAGTAGCCAGAAAATGACCTGGGCAGAACTGGGCAAAGGCCTTGGGCAAACTGAACAGCACCGACCCTGAGAGGTCAGGGCTGGTGTGCGGTGGGCGGCGTGGTGGCGCTGAGGACCATGCCGGCATGTTCCACCCAGTCCGAATGTTAAAGTGTCTTACTCCTTTGGGGTAAAAGTGTTTGCTTTCCTCCCTTCACCCTGGAAGTAGGCACGCTGCTTTTCTGTGGCGTGGAGCTTTCCCTCAGAAATTGTGTAATAGAATGCTGGCTGTGCAAGTGGAGGGATAGGTTGGATGTGTAGTCATGGGAGTTTCTGAAAAAAAGAAGAAATGAGAAAAATCTGTCAGTTCCACAGAGGTGCATGAATCTGTATGCATGTGTGTATATGCGGGTAGGGGCAGTATTGATAAAGGTGAAGCAGGGAGGGTCCTGGCAAGAAAGGAATGCACAGTCTATTAGAAGCAGACAAGGCTAACAGCTGCAAAACAGTAGGTGGCTCAGGGCAGACAGAAAGTTAGAAGGGAGTGGAGGGCTTAGCTGCAGGGAGAGAGTTGGATATGGGGGGACTTCAAGAAGAAGGATTGTATTAGAATGAGAAGCCTTTAAAACCAGAAAGAAAAATCCTGGCTTAAACATAGACAAAATCCCTTATTTCTTGTGATATCATATATTTATTATTATATGTATATTTAATATTTTGTTTTATTATTTGTTTAATGGTTATGTATTGACCACCTACCCTGTTGTCAAAGCATTGTGGATGCAGTGAGAAATAATACAGACATGGCTGGCGACCAAGCAGAGTTTACAGTCTTACAATGTTATCTGTGAGCAGATTATTAAAGGCTTAAGGCATTTGGCAGTGCCTAATCCTTACAAATTGAAATAACTTAATGTTAAAGGTGATTTTAAAAGTGATCTAATAATAACACAAACAAATAATTGTGAAACGTATTGAGCACCAAGATGTACCCAGGAATTGTGTGGTAGATCTCTATATTGTATCACTTAATTCTCACGACCATTTTATAAGGGAGAAGCCTTTAGTCCTATTTTGTATCTGTGCCTTAGAGAGGTTAAAGTACTTCCCACGCATTATGGAGGAAGAACTAGGTTCTGACCCCAGATCCTCCCCTCATTCTGTTCTATGCAGCTTCCCTGGTGGCAATGTAGAAGTTGGGTCAGGGTGGAGAGAGACTGGAGTTAGGGAAACCAACAAAGGGGCTAATAATATTATTATTCTATGGAGTAACAGTGAACCTACAAGCTGTAGAACGTACATGGGGCAAGGGAGATGGAGAAGAGTGTCAGATTTAGTAGTCTTGTCGGGGCTACCTACAGAATTGGGAAGCATCTGGAATTACGAAGATGAAGGAGTCGGAAGTGGCCCTTATGGTTTCCTGCTCGGGTGACTAGGAGGGTGGGACGTCTGAGACATTAGAGAAGGTGGAAACAAGGCAAAGAGGCAAGAGATGGCAACAAGTTTCATTTTGAACAGATTTATTTAAGGAGGCAGTTGGACATCCAGATAAATATAACTGACAGTTGGATATATGTCATTTGAGAGAGGTTAAAATGAGATACACAGACTTAGAAACCATCAACAAAGGGACCACGGAAGCAGGAGGACATAGCTGAAAGCAAGCAATTGTTCAGAAACACTCAGTGGCACAGTGGGCAAGATGCATTTCATGGACCATCTGGTAGACCAAGGTTTCTTAAACTGAGTTCCATTGACAGTATAGGCCAGATAATTCTGTCTTGTGCATTGTAAGACGTTTAGCAAAATCTCTGGACTTTACCCACTAAATGCCAGTGACAACACTCCTCTATAACAAAAATGTCTTTGGACACTGCCAAATGTCCCTTGGGGGATGAAATTGCCCCCAGCTGAAAGCCACTAAGGTAGATGAAAAAAGTCCATTCTTGTCCGTGTGACTATTTATAAGTATGCATGTCATGATATATAGCTTCTTTATACATGTTACATATATACCTATGCTACTTTTCCCATCAGTGGGACTCAATGTTACCCTTGTAATTGCACACGCAATGAAAAATGACTCTGATATGAAATGGTCAGAATGCTGCATATTTCTGAATGCTTTGGCTCCAGTTCCTTGCTTATGATTTGAAATCTTTTGCGGCTTGTTCAAGCTCACTTAATTATACAGTTTGCTTTTAGTGTCTGTGTCAAAGACAGTTGGAACTCACTAACCATCTATGTGCTCTGTTATATTTCTGAGACAGATGAGTTAGAGCCAGGTGACTAGTTCTAGTCAATGGATTGAGAGAGAGAATGTGACCTGTATTACTTCTGGGCTGAAACAGATAAAAGCCAGGTGCCTTTCCATTTATCTCCCCCTGACACAGTGGCACCAGAGCGCATATTCCAGATGACTTAGCTTCAAGATGGAGAAGGAGTTCCTGAGACTTTGCATGGATATTATGTGTCGAGTCACTGAGGCTTGGGGTTTATTTGTTATCACAACAGAGCTTAGCTTTACCCTGACTAATAGAAATCTCTTAAGTATAAAAGGCAGGAGGAACAAGAATATTTTAATGAGGTTTTGCCAAATGTATATCTACTTTATAAAAACATGACAACTGCATATAAAAACTATACCTAATTGGGGTGCCTGGGTGGTTTAGTCAGTAGAACGTCTGACTCTTGATTTCAGCTCCGGTCATGATCTCAGGGTCATAAGATGGAGCCCTGTGTCAGGCTCCATGCTGCATGGGGGGTCTGCTTGAGATTCTCTTCTCCCTCTGCCCCTCCCCCTGCTCCTGTTCTCTCTCTCTCTCTCAAATATATGTTATAGAGTCATAAGATAAATGTTAGTCACCATGACAAATCTGACATCATATTATATATTCATTCAAAGAAATATCAGTTAGCAGTCACCTCTAGTTTCCTGGTTTCAATGGAGTTAGCTTTTATTTTATTTTTTTAACACTAGGTAATTCTGTTAAACAGAGCTTATGTCAATGAAAGGTGGAATTATGTAACATACCAATTCAGTCTTGATTTCAGATGTGTCATGAGCACCTTGACACTAATTCCCATATAGCTTCAACCAAAATAAAAAGTTCGCTAGTTTGAACAATAAGGGAATCACTTAGGGTTTTTTTTCCCCCCTATGTGCTTAAAAAGTTCTAAAATAGGAATTGGGCAAAACCTCGCAACTCTGTTACAAACAAATACAAAAAACATCCTGTCTTTGGAAAGTACACTTGTGGAAGTGCTGGAATTAATGTGCCGATTCTGGAACTGGATGTCTCAGTTACTCCTCCGTCCTGAGTGGCAGTAGAATTCTTGATAAAATTGTTAGCATGTTGGCCGGTAGTATTTTCATTAATTTTAAGGTGAAAATATAAATGTTTTAAGATCCTCTTCTAAAAGTGTTTGAATAACTACAATGAAATTTTGTGGGAAGAAATTTGTAACAATTACATAAATGGTGCATCTTCGTTTTTATGCTTGATATGTTTTTCATATTTATATAGCATAAGTGGAGATGCTTTAGTCACTTGGTGATTTTATTGAAGTATAGATCAGACATCTTGACATTGTGGAACACAAGATTTAAGTGACTGATCCCTGCTCTTAAAAGAAGGCTAATAATGTCGCAATTACTATGAACTTTGTTTTATTCAATTGAAAAAAAAATCTAAAAAAAAATGTTTAAGCATTCTGAATCAGAACTTTGGTTCTTATTATAAAGTGTTATCCCCTAGAATCGTATTCTTAAGGAGGGGGAAATTATATTGAAACCAGAATTATTTGTGAATATTTTTCCTTAGAATTGATTTAGAAGAAAGCAGGATTTCTAAGATAATGCTGCTTAAAGAAGGTTACAGAAGAAAATTGCTAGCAGTAGTATTTGTTGCAATTTTGATCCAGTGCATGAGGTAACAAGGGTGTCTCATGTTAATTATTGAATTATTCCAGAGCTTTGAAAGGCAAATCTCAGTGCTTCTATGAATTATGCTGGATTCAGTTGGAAAAAAGCCCTAAATGGGATGATCTGGAGAAGATATGGAATCATTTCTATGTTGTTCATCTTACTTTGTCATAAAATGATCTTTTTAATGAACTTTCAGTTCTTAAATCATATCTTAATGAGAACTTGCTAGCCAGATGGGATAGAAATAAAGATCAACTATAGTTGAATGTGCATATAGATTTTTATCAGGAATATATTAGAATCCCAAACATAAGGAAATACAGAACTTTCTTCTCTCCCTACCAGTTTCAAATGCTGTGATCAAGAGGGCATTTTCCCTAATTAATATATTTTAGGTATCAGAGAAGGTATTGATGGGATTCAAATGGTGAGATCTTTGTGGATAATCCAAATGCATTACTCAGAATTTTGAGAAAATGTGGAGCACTAAATAACTATTGAAAATAATGATAATATAGGGGCGCTTGGGTGGCTCAGTTGGTTAAGCATCTGCCTTTGGATTGGGTCATGATCCTGGGGTCCTGGGATCGAGCCCCGCATCAGGCTCCTTGCTCAACGGGGAGCCTGCTTCTCCCTATGCCTGCCACTCCCCCTGCTTGTGCTCTCTCTAGCTCTCTCAAATAAATAGAATCTTAAAAAGTTTTTAAAGAGAAAAGAATGATAATATAAAGAGTTTGCTATGTACCAGACAGATACTCTGCAAAACACTTTGAATATATGATTCTTTACAATCATCACAGCAACCATACGAGATAGGAACTATTGCTATTTTTACAGATGAGGAAACTAATGTTAAGTAAGTTGCCCAGGGCCAACAGCTAGTAGGTGGTTAAGGTGGCACTGGATTCTAGAATAGATGCTCTTAATCACCATTCTGTCCTCGCCCCTATCAACTGGGCATACAAATGGACGTCGACTTCAATAGTGGATGGGATGATGAAAATGAAAACAAAAATATTGTCTAGGCTGACACACAGCTTTTGCTGGGTTTTGTATGCCCTGTCATGCAGCTTTATTCATTGGGCATCCCATGCTTTCCTAAATCACAACCAACTGCCTGGAATGGAGGAAACTTGATCAGTGAAGCTTTTCCCAGTAGGGTAACACCCCACCCCCCAATACCATGTATTCGTGCTCCAACAGAATCCTAGGAGACAGCCATGAAGATTTACATGCTGTATCCACCCGTGTCAGTATCAACAATACTCTGTTACCCCTTGGCTCTCCCAGCATGGACCTTGGTACTGGCCTGCTATTTGGCCACGAGATCCCTGCTGTTTGGGTTCTGTTATTCTTTACATCCTTTTGGCTTTCCCTTAACCCCACTCCAAACAGTGCTGGCCCATGTTGCTTTTGTCATTACCACTGTAGTGGGCTGTCCCTCCTTCTTTTGTAACCCTCTTCTTGGCTGCTGTCTTTAATCAGCCATGATATTGTTAAAACTCTGGGCAGACAGCCCTAAAGGATGGCCCCATTCTTTTAGTTTTCTTACAGTATTTGTAGCTCTTTTATCAGTTCCTGGGAGAGCAGCCCTGTTCTCTCAAGTTCTTCTAGGCTCCTCTCTTGAGGACCTTGTGTCAGTCATCGATTGCTGAGTAACAAATCACCCCCCCACCAAATTAGAAGCTTAACATAAAAATGATATATTATTAGTTCATTCATCTGTATGTGAACCATTTGGGCTGGGCTCAGCTGGGACAGCTCATTTCTGCCCCCACATAGTGTTAGCTGAGCTCTGGGACCTCAGTTGGGTCAACTATAGCTGGACCTCTCTCTTCCTTTGGCTTCTCCTTCTCAAGACTGGTCTAGGCTTCTTTCACATGATGCCAGAAGCACCAGCAAGCAGCAAGGGAAGACAAACTCCAGTGCAGGGGCAGTTTTCAAACTTCTGCTTGCCTCACATTTGCTGAAGTCCCATTGACCAGAGCAAGTCACATGGTCAGTCACTGCACTAATGTGGGAGGGTCTACATAATCACGTGGATCACACAGAGATGTGATTCACTGGGCCATTGCTATAAAAGACCTTTATCAAAGTCCTGGAAATGTTTCAGAAGACATTTGAGCGACTCTGCCCTATCATGCCAAACCCAAAATGTCCATCATCAACTAAAATCTTCAGTTTGATATTCAAGGCGCTCACCAATGTGGCTCTCTTCCAAAACTATCCTTTTATAAACCTCCTCAGGAATCCTGTACTCTCGCCACTGTTCCTTCCTATTCACCATCCCCTTCCCATTTCCTCAAGGTCAAACCCTTGCTCTTTCTGAATAGGAAGCTATTTCTGCTTAAGGAACACTATTCTTCTACCAAACTCCAATCTCTAGTTCCATTTCCCATCATTTCATTTCTGTTATTGCTGTCATCTCATAAGCCTGATTTTTCCAAGGAGGTTTTATGCTCCAACACATGTATACCTAAGACATAAACACTCAGGAGCCTGCACTGAAATGGGCTTATGATGAAAGGAATTTGCCTCACTGTGAATTCCCTGCAAGGGTTGAAGTGGTCTTGTTCTGGGTTATGGGTAAAGCCTGAGATCTTGAAGTGTGCAGAGCAGGCACAGCACACAGAAGGATATATTCTTTGCAGTGTTTGTAGATAAAAATGAATTCCATTTATGAAGAGGAAAAAATAAGGAAGGGAGGCCCTAGATTCATCAGGAAGTGAGGAAAGTTCTGGGCTGGAATGAAAACCACATGACAAAACCCATGAGGCCAACAAGCACCATTGAGCTAATTTGGTATTTGGAACACACACTGGTCTATCTTTATGTTGGGGCTTGCTGGGAGTCTTGAATTGATAGGCTTTCTGGCAAGCAGAATTCCCCACTGCAAAAACAGAGTAGTGGAGAAGTGCTATCAAGTGACACTTAAGGCCCTCAATTAAGCTGTTGGAAATCAATTAAGCTTTTGAATAATCACATGGTATTTATTTAACACACGTTTATGGCTCAACTACTACGTGCCAGGCACCGTGCTAGGTAATGGGGGCACCACAGTGAACAAGAGAGAGGCAGTCCCTGCTCTCAGGGAGCTTACAGCTTTGGAAAAGTGAACAATTAGAGAACTTTCTATTAGGTTCTAGCACTGGGCACTGTGAGAGCACATAGGAGAGGGCTTTCCTCACACTTGTGGTGTCAGAGAAGGCTGTCGGAGGAAGGAGCATCTAAGCGGAGAGCTGAGGAGGAGGACACAGATGAGTCAGCCTCAGGGGTGTGTGTGTGTGTGTGTCCACGTGTGTGCTGACAGGTGCTTCCGTGACACAGTAGAACAGTGCGTCCAGAGAGTAGTTTGTGTTGAAAGTAAGAGGTGAGAGAAAGCATGCTGGGTTCAAGACACTGAAACCCACTTCGTGTGGTTGGATTTCTCAGGAGCAAAGGCGGAGAAATGAGGCTGGAGAACTGGGATGTGCAGGCCTGGTCAGCCATGCCACGAGGCAGAGCTAGAACAAAAGCCCAAACACAGTCACAAAATGGAAGGGAATTTTTTTTTTTTAATCAGAAATATTTTTTTTTTTTTTGCTTAAAAAATAATTTGTAAATGTTAGAATTACACTCCCTTCCCACCATCCATCCCTGGTTTCTCTCCATAGAGACTTGAAAATTTCTCTCCACAGACACTTGAATCCCGGATTGTACCTAGCAGTGGAACAATTCTTTATTTAAAACTCGCCAGGAAGGGAACAGTCAGGGGAAGCTGCAGAAAGAAACCTGGGGCCAGTTTTTCCTCCGTCTACTGAGTGGGGTCTGAACATTACAGAGCCAAAAGAAGCCAGCATCCTGGGCCCTACCTCTCCCCTCAGCTCCATTCCCTAGATTACCCATTGGTCCCATCTGTGGTGACACTGCGCAAGCAATTTGTCATTTCCTTTTACTCATTATTCAACGCTCTGTTTGACTTTGCTATGACCTGATCTCTTTTTAGTCTTTCTCGTGTTTTTGTTAATTTTCCAAATGTGCACAACTCGCCATTAGTTCTCTCTCTACCCTTTGGAGGATGAAATTGGTGGGATCCTTTTGTACCTGTGTCTCTGAGGATACTTCAAACCTTATAAAACAACTTTTTTGTTTTCCTTATGGGAAATGCTGTCTAGTTTTAAAGGTGTGTATGTGGCTGTATCTTTCCAGTTAGCTAAGTGGAAGGTTCCTATTCCCATCCATGTTTTAACACTGTACATTTATGAAATGTAAAAAATAAAATGCCAAGGCAATGCATGAAATGCCCCTATGCCACAGGAGGAATATAAATGAAAGACCTATTTCCAGAGAGGCCTTTTTCATCCAAGGCATTCCTCTGGCAGAACAAATAGATGGTAAAACAAGGGAAATTGGAAGGTGATTGCTTTGAAGGAGAGAGTGCTTTGGGAAGTGTGTTTCTTCGCGTTGTAGCTTTTTGAACACAGTTCTAGCTGTCCCCTCTGATGCCATGCCTCTCCTTTGGGGCAATTTGGCCCTGAGCTGACCATTCCCCTTCACTCACCCGTGCCACACAAAGGGGTGAGCTCATCCCAGCGTCATCTGATATTCCAGTGGCCCATCTGGTCACCAGTCACCCAGCTCCTGGGAACATGGAATTAGGCTATCTCAAGGGAATGCCCAGGGCGAAAGTCTCCAAGCCTTTTCTGCTAGAGTTTGGGGCTTAATGCATCGTGATTGGAGGTGTCCAGGCTGAGTATCTGAATTGTTAAGACATTAAAGGCAGCCAGAACTTAACAACCTTTGGGAGTGAGATGGAAGACAAAACCCAGCTCTGTCGGAGGACGCCATGTTCTCTGGACCACTGGAACAAGGCGAGGACACTTCCTGGAAAGAGTACTTCCTCTGACACTTCAGGTCCAAAGCCTCTGTCATCACCCACGGCTCTGAGTCATAACATTTGCCCCAGGACTTCTAAGCCTTTCTTACCTGCAGGCCTGGGGCTCTGGCACAGAAAAGAGGCTCTTCACCCCACCCATGTTCTTCCCCCTTGCAAACTTGACATTCTTGCAATCAAGTCCCTCACCGTCTGGGGGGAGGGGGGGATTTCAGACTGTTTTCTTATTACTAAATGGAGAGGTATTAACAACACAATGCAGAAATTAAAAAAAAAATAAAGGCAGAGGGTGAGGAGTGGAGGGAGAAAAGAAAAGACAGCCGCCTGCTCTTTTCTTCTTGGTATTATTATTTGTGACAAAGCCCTCGGTCCATTTTTCTTCATAATTTGCAGGACTCCTAATGGGAACAGCACCTCCCAATTACCATGGCTGCCAAAGGCTAATTTGGTTACCCTCCGGATCCACAATAGCGAAACTGTGTCGAGCCTTTGTCGATATTTGCATACTATACATACCAGGAATGTAAAACAGCTGCCTGGCCCCTCTCCCACTATCATGGCAATTATGGGTCATTAGTTTACCCCCCCCCCCTCCCTTTTTCTTGTTCCCGTCTTCCAGGGTCTGGTAGGCAGTGGTAGGCAGCTGACGGATTTGCAGAGACAAGAAATGAGAGTGCTGAGCTGCGTGGCCTATTTGTGGAGCGGCCGAGGCTGACGGACTGCTCTTGAATTGCGCTAACACGGCGCGGCGCTTTTATTCATGATTACCTCCTTTTTTTCCACCCCGCCAGCCCCCGCCCTGGCTCTCGGCTCTCCTCGGAGGGTCGCTGCCGGCCCCGCACGTGTCTGTGCGTGTGTGCCTTGGTCCTGGCCGCCCGGCCCAGACCGAGGGGCGAGGCGTGTGTCGCCACTTGGCGCTGGGGACGCGCGCTTCTGCGGACGCGCTCTCCTTGGGGATGCGCCCTGAGGAATCAGGCCCGGCCGGAGGCCCAGAGCACCAAAACTGTTCCGCCTTAGGAGGAGGGGAGGCTTCCCTTTTCAAGTTTTCTTACTGAATCTTAGCCCCTTGGAGTAGGGGGGAGGGCAAGAGGGAGGCGAAGAATAAGAAAGGGGCTTCACCATGACGTGCTCTCTCTTTTGGAACAATGTGTTGTGTCTTGCGGTAGTTAATGGGAAGTTATGGTTTTGAATATAATTTTTCCCCCTTCAAGCTGCTAATTTTATTGACAATATGGATAGATTGAAAGACCCAAAGCTTTTGTGTTGTTTTGTTAAAGCAAATAAGTGAGGCACAAATGTAAATTACATCTCCAGGTTCACATTAGAGGTTTGCAAATAATACTGAGCTAATGGTTATTGCAAAGGAAAATAGCACTGGGATCAATATTCTATACAGTGGAAGGCGATACCTCTCTCTCTTTTAATCACCTCATTGCAGAAATGGCATTGAAATTTGAAATCTCATTTTCTCCATTTGTACAAATTGAACATAAATCACCATGAGTGAGGGGAGGTGGCAGGCAGCTTCACTCTTTGCGGGATTGCATTACTAATTAGTGTTGGGCTAAAGCCGTGCATGGGCTGGGAGAGGTTTCGCTAGACCTCTGGCCAAAGGCAGGATGCTCTGGAAAGCCTGGACGTGTGGGGGGAGGGGCCCTGCCCCGTCTAGTGGGGAGCCAGTGAGGCCAGGGTCAGCCCTGCGAGAAAGAATGGAGACAAAGGGCAAAAGGCGTTCAGACCCTCACTGGCTTAGATCATTTTCTGTGCTGGGATGGCAGCACCCCACCAAGCCCCTTAGATTCCAGTGGGTCAGAATGTGGAAGACATCACTGTTCCTAATAAGTAGCAGGCGAGATGGGAGCTTCCAAGCCTTATCTTTTTCTGTATCTGTAGGGCTAGAGCACGGGGTATGTGAGTTGGAAGAACCCTGCCCGGACATGGGCACCCCCATGTTACCCCCCTAGCCCCCCACAAATCTGCCTCCTGCCTACCAACACCATCCCCGCTTCCTTCCCTCTTGCGCTTCCCTTCTGTTGTTCCTAGATTCAGACACTTGCATCTAGGGGCCGGCACACCTCTGAGCTGGGTGACAGATACTATTGACAAAAGATCCACTGAGATGTCAAAGGGCTTCGAGTATTCAACCCACTTCAGCTGTATTTTCTCAGTGTTACAACTTACTTTACCTTGACTGTGGGATCATAAGGGGAAAAGAAGTCAAGACCTCTTCCCCCCCCATGGAGCTGAAATAGCCCGGGCTCAGGCGCTTTGGGACCAGGGAAGGTATAAGGGAAGAATGTCTTTTCTTAAAGGTGACAAAAGATGGGTGAGGAAGTTGGTGTCTGAAATGTGGTGGAGGAGAGAAGAGAGCAGGGGAGAAGGGCTTTGATGTGGCTTGTGGAACTCCTGAGTTTAGGACTTTGTTCTTAAGGATTTGGGAAGAGCACATAGGAGGGAGTAGTGCCCCAAAGGCTTTGACTCATCTTTGCAGCTGGTCACTTGCCCTCTCACTTGGAGTAAATAACGTTCTGCTGGGTGATGAACGGAGGATGTTGGGCTCATTAAACTTGATACCCCAAGGGCAGGATGGACTGGTAAAATATTTATATATTTATATGAGAGGCTGCTCCCATAGGGGCCAGTGTGTGCAGATTAGCCTGAAATGGGACAGGCTAGTGTCCATCAAGGTGAGGCTTCGGTGGTCACCACTGATACCAGCATCCCCTGATGCAGCCAATGGGTTGCCATTAGGCTAAAGAAAGACAGCTTTTCATTGCCAGTCAGGAAGGCCATTAGGAAGACCAGAGTGGGTCCTGCCATGGCTCAGGAGGATGGCCAGCCAGTGTGGAAGGCAGCCCAGACACCTGCAGCTTCCCAGGAATACTTGCGCCCTCTTCTGCCTACCCCTCCTTCTCCGTGCCTGGGGAGAAAGGCGGAGGGACTCCCATAGATTTATCAACACCCCAGGAATTTTCCGTCCTTTTCCTTGCTCTTAACAGTGGCAGGAGGAGTTAAAAATAGGGGAGGTTAGGGGGAAAAGTGGAAACAAGATTCATTACCTAAGGTCCTTCTCATCCATTTCAATAGATGAAAGCAAAGAAAATACAGCAAACCCCATCCAAACAGTAAGCAGGTGGTGGCCGCTAATAGAGAAGAAATAAAAACCTTTTAGAAATCAGAGCCAACTACAAAAAACACTGACAAAGTGGAATGAAAGTTCTGAACAATCAGTTCAAAGAAAAGGGTGTTTGAAATAAACCCTTAAAAACATTTCAAATGGTGAAGAAGAAAAAAAAGAAGCTGTTTTAGATATTTGAAGCCAGGATGACTTAATCTGGAGAGAGGATTTTTTGGATTTTACTTAAAAAAAATAAAATAAAATAAAACAAAGAAAGCCTGATAGGTTCTTGGAGGTGGTGGGGCTTGGAGGACAGACATCCATCAGGTGCACATGGACTGCCTTGATTTCCAATCACAGGTCCATAACCAGCTTCTGGGTTGACCTGGGGCTTTTAACCTCCCTGTGCCTCCATTTGCCCAGCTATAAACTGGGGTTGCTAATAGGCATGTCCTCTTACCCCCCAGGTCCCTGAGGAGGTATAATAGGATAATGGCCCAGATCCTATTGATGGAGCATGAGTAACTGCCATTTTGTGACCTCTGCCTCTAGAGGCCAAGCAGGTATCCTTCCAGAGACCTTTGGAGGACCTTCCCCTTTCCAGTGAGTTTCAGTATTCATTAATTTCACATGAGGTGAGCCTGCCATAGTGGTATAGTGGTATATAATGACAAAATGAGGAAAGCACACTGTCCCCTCCTTCCGGTTGATCACAGGTTGAAGGAGGCAGGCAGATTAACAGGTGACTATAACACAGCATGAGAGAGCAAGCAAGGGATATCCAGGGAGTGCAGCCTGGAGAGGCTTCCTGGAGGAGGTGGTGACTAAGCTGTTTCTGACAGAATGGCAGAAGTGGCTGGGTGTCGAGGCTGGAAAGGCGTCTCAGCCAAGGCAATAGCGTGTGCAAAGGATGAGAGGATGAGTTTTGAGAACAAGATTCAACAGGACTCCTATGGCAAAGGATTTGGGGCACAGAGGGCAGAGTGGAGACGGAGGAACCAGGGTGGGAAGCAGAAACTACACCAGTGAGCATTTGGTGAGTCAAGAATTGCATTCAGTTGTGCATCTTGACGTTGGCAATTCACAACTGTGGAGGCTCTGAGTCATCAGCAACCCAGGATCCTTTTATTTTCCCACACCACCTTCCTTAGCAGGTGGCTTTTATCTTCAAGTTTGCTTTGCAGGTGAGGAGAAGAGTAGGAAGGACATGGCATAGGTACCGAGCAGGCTCTAGCACAGCCTTTCCCAACTTGTGAAGGAGTGCATTTATCTCGGGTGTGGTCTGTGATCATTATCTCCATGAGACGTTCACTCATCTTGCTTTCACACCCTATCGGATATTTGCATGTCACTCTTGTGTGTTTTATGAAAGGCCTAGCAGTCCTAAGGGATGGACAAGCTCACAGAAAAACACTTAGGTGAGAAGAGGGTAAGACATTTAGAGATTTGCTGCAGTGAAAATAAAACCCCAGAGTCCTAAGACGTAGGCTGACAGCACACCTTAATTTGCTCAGGGGAGTCCTGGCATGTGCCTATTTCGGTGTCCCATGCAGCTTGACATTTGTCCCAGATTTTCCTTTTATTATTTTTAACAAAGTGTCATTATTACTCGTTGCATTAAAATAAGCCAGGAGGGGCTGGTAGATCTTCATTTTGTTTCACCGGCTCCTGCCAAGGTCTTATCCAGCTGTGTGTGAGATGCAAGTTCGGTGAACAGAATTCTCATTGTAACTTTTGGTGAAGGCTAAAAGACTTCCAGGGGTGACTGGTCTGTTCTCCCAGTTTGTTCCAAACGCAAGGTAATGGACACCACCTTCCCAAGTGCAGCGTGCAGGGTGCTTGCCGCTGATGCAAGGTGTGCTCAGCTGTGAGCGCTGAAGTTCATTAACTCCTCGGGGGCCCTGGTGGTGCTGGGAAGCCGCCGCTGCTGCTGCTCCCGCTGGTTACCTGTGCTTGGGACCCACGGGGTACCGCGAGCCTCTGTGATGCCTGTTGACAGGCTTTCTGGGAACCGGAGGAAACTGTAAGTGGCGCCGTGTAGGAAAATAGTGGTCCCATGAAGGAAACCGAGTCTGAGCAGCCCTCCCATAGAACAGAGAATGCTCTTGGGAGGGCAGTATTATCTATTTGCATTTAAATCCCCAATGTTTATTTTATTATTTGGTAACACTTTTCTTTCCAAACCATTTTGGCAGCAGTGAGCTCAAAAAACTAAAGTACATGTTTGATGAAAAATTCATTTCTGAGTTTCTTAGGAAAGTTGATGAACTTGCACAAAACGTTTATCAACAATTTCCATCCACGGTGGCCAATGACTCCAGGAAAAACAGGAGACAAAATTTGCTAACAAAACATCAGCATCTAAGTTTAAGAATTGGTAATTATTTTAAGAAGTGCTCTATTACAGGTGATGAATCTGCAGGAGGTGGGCTTACAGAGCCCTCTGCAAAGCATGATTTTTCATTTGTATCGAATGATTTTTTAAAATAAATTTCACTCATTTTAATTCTAAGTCTTCTTACACATGTGCAAAATGTGAAGTGTTTGTAGTTAATAAGCTGGCACTTTAAGGAGAAGAAAAACTGCAAATACTTCAAGGCTATCAATTTTACTAGTGCTGTGAGTTGCTTCACAAAGAAACTCAGCTAATTCTAATAATTGGTTCAAATTTTTACTTCCAAAGGACGAAATGAAAATAAAGTTTCTAGAAACTTATTCTGACGAAGGTGAAATATCTGGCCTTCTGGCGAACACTACTGTCAAATTCATTTTTCAAAAATAAGCTTTAGTTTAACATTGAAGATTAAATGATAAATTTTTATAGTGAGAATACACATTCTTACATGACATGGCTTCACGGCAGAAGCAACGTCATTACAAAATGAAGAAACTTACAGGTGCAGAAATCAGTTTGAGATTGGTTTTGGTGTTCATATAATTCATACTTTAGATCAATTAAAAGTTGCAGTGGTTTAAATTTACAAATTACAAATATTTTTACATATCCTGTTAGAGCAGTTGAATGGTCCTGTCTCAGTATGCTTTCTCTTTGCTGTCCACCATCTTTGCTGCCGTTTTAAAGAATTTGCACCCTCAAAGAACTACTTTTGTAAATCAGCCTACATGTTTTGTGGTGGTATTGAACTTTCATAATCACATTTGTAAATTTTGGTTGCATTTTATTCAACATCTTTTGGATAACTTGAACCTAAATTTCAAAAGAATAGCGTGTTCACAAAACTTCATTTTAAAGCTTTGAAGCAATTGTAATCTTTCAAAACACTGCTTACTCATAGGAAGAGTGAAACTTATAGCAGAAAGGAAAAAGGTGAACAAATTAAATGTGAAGAGCTCAAAAAGTATAGAAGACTTTAGTTTTAAAATTATAATTGCTCTTTGGATATCTTGATCTGTTGGAAGACTCTTCTGATGACATTTTTATTTTTAATTGTATAAAGTTATATTCTTGCTGGATGGAACGAAACTGAACGGCTTATGATTTGGAATCATAGATACAACTTATTTGAAGAGTTTTTCCCTCAAAAAATAACTGTGAAAGTTAAGGACTTGGGAGACTAAAAGACAATATCTGAGAAAGCATTTGGGCTAAAATATTTACGCATTTTAGTATGAAAAATAGGGAATTGGAATACACACTAGTAGAATTTGCTTTAAACTTACAAGGCATCTTCGTAACTAGAGAAAAAGTATTTTTCTCAATTAAAAAATAATATAATCTACAGAGGAGATTCAATTGAGGATGTCAACAGTTTCAAATTTGTTAACAATAAAATGCAATGTTAGTACTTTCCAGTATGTAATACTTCAAAAAGCTTTAAAAATGCAACTTTGAAGATTATATGCAATTTTATGAAACAAAAAGATTAAAAAAATAAATCTGTGTTAAAAAAATTCTTCAGGAAAATACCATGACATAGTAATATTAGAAATAAATATGACTTAAAGAACCATGAAAATATATGAATATATGCCAAGCACCATTATTCTGCTAATGGTATTGTTTAATATTTGGATAATAGATGGAACAAAATAAATTATTTCTAGTTTGCTTTAATGGGCACAGATATATTTATTTGGTGGCAATAATTTCATTTTTGAAAAAAGGTTTTAAATAAAACTATTTTATAATTCCACCGATATAAATAAAATCGGCCTATTGGTCAATAAATTAATATTTTAGGTTATAGAATTTTGATTACTCCTAGCACTGCCTTTGATTCTCAATTATGTCCTCATTCAGTTGATAAATTATGTGACCTCGCCAATAATAGAAATAAAAGCTGAAGAAATCCTCAGCAAGAAGAGAGAGAAAATGGATGGAGGAGTTAGCAAAGGGAGGAAAAGTAAGGAAACCCATAAGCACAGAGAGAGGAAAGGAAGGAGGCAGGAAAGGAGGTGGGGAGCCCCAAGGGAGCTGGGGCATAGCACTGGGCTCAAGAGGACGTCCCTCCTAGGGACTGCATAGTCCAGGAGAATCTCAGGTGTCAGGCAGACACCTGTTGGTTTCCCATGTATCCCCTACCTTATTCTTGTCCTTCCCCTCATTTAAATGGAAGTGACCCCATACACAAGTCAGCTAATGTAGGCTCTGTTCTCTGATACAGTTCCACCCAAGGGTACCCAAGAGAGCTGGGTACACCAGGGTATACACCCGAGATGAGGGTGGGCAACAGGGAAGAAGGAGCAGTGAATCCCCATGAGTTCCTAATATATGTCCCTCTGGTGGTAAGTATCCATCCCTCTTTCTGCAAATCATTCATCAGCTAGAAAGACAGTGCTTTCAACTGTTGATTCGTCCATTAACTATTTCATCCTTTACTCATCTGCTCAATTCATTAATTCATCCACCCAAGAAGCATTTGCTGATTACTTGTTGACAGTGCGCCAAGCACTTTGTTAGACACTGGTGGGGCGCAAAATGGAATCAGGCAAAATTCAAAGGTGTGCATAGTTTTTGGTTCCACAGATAGTCAAGGAAGCTGCCAGTTGGAGTGGGGGCATGTTGGAGGGCTATAGGGTGCCCAGAAGGAGCATCTGCATAGAGGGGTACATGGAGGGAGGGACGGTGATACCAGTTTCTCCAATTAAAATAAGCTTCCTCCTCCTTCCCCTCCTCCTCCCCCCTCCCTCCTCCTCCCCCCTCCCTCCTCCTCCCCCTCTCCCTCCTCTTCCCCCTCTCCCTCCTCTTCCCCCTCTCCCTCCTCTTCCCCCTCTCCCTCCTCTTCCCCCTCTCCCTCCTCTTCCCCCTCTCCCTCCTCCTCTCCCTCTCTCTCCTCCTCCCCCTCTCCCTCCTCCTCTGCTGCCTCCTCATCCTGGCCCTCCCAGCCCATGCTGTCTTACCTGGCAGGTAAGGGTTTCATGTCAGAATGCAAGCCACTGCCCTTTGCTCTTGATATTTTTAATAGTAAAAGAAGAGCAATAACGCAGATTCCTAAGAATGATTCTCTTTGCTCCTCGGTATGGCTTCCAACTGTTGTTGCATTCCTGTCTGGTCTCAGACAGTGTCCTGGAAAAACTTTTAGGACCCAGTAGCTGTTTCCTGTTCCAGGTTCCTCATGTGTTGTTTCTGGGCACAGAAACAAATCCAATTCAAGCAAATAATGCTGTCATCAGGATCTTGTGCAGGCGTTGGATGGGGGAGGCCTGGCCAATGGAGTGCTATGTTTAAAATATCTTGAGATCTTCAGAAACATTTGTTTTTGTTCAGAAATGTTCATTTGATGTTTCCCTGACCCACACAGTTTCCCTATGGGCTTAAGCTCCCATTTGTTAAAGAAACAGATGGGAAAACCTGTTCAATTTGTGTTTGTTTTAGCATTTAAGACAGCTTGCCATGAGTTGGTAGAGTTTGGACACGGCCGATAGGGACACATTGTATTTAGCAGGCAAGCCAGGGAGCAGAATCATGTGACCAGTTTAGAGAGGTAGAAGCCGGGACCTGCCTGGTTCCACAGAATCAATCACCGGTGGCACTGGGGGTAGAATCCTATGATCCTACTGTGGGGTCAGTTACCCTGAGTGGGATGATCTAAGGGGGACTGGGAGAATCTTAAGTGTCTGGCCGATTTTGCCAGCTGCTGGTAGTTTCCCATATATCTCCCACCTTATTTTTGTCCTTCTCCCTATTCCAATAGAAGTGACCCTATACATAAGTTAGTGAAGGTAGGCTGTTGTTATCTGATACAGTTCCACCCACGGGTACCGCAGAGAGCTGAGGAGTGCCCCAACCCACAAGGATGGCCCCTGTCATAGTCAGGGTCCTGGAGGGGAAAAGCCAGCATGCTCAACATGTTAATCCAATGAAGAGCGTTTAACGATGAAACTGTTTGCAAAGGTGAAAGGGTGAAGGGTAAAGGGAGCTGACAAAGGATGATGACGAACGTCAGAGGATTGAGGTGGCAAGCGGAGAGATAGTGTTTCTGGTCTCTGGTGAGACCTGTGGCTGCCGGGGTTGCTGTGGCTATTGGTAGAGGGTTTGGCAGCCACTGCCAAATACATGGTGAGGCAGGGAGGGAACCAGAAAAACCAGTACCCTGACCTCTGACCTCCTCCTGGGCCTTCCCATAGGTTAAACCCAATGGTGAGCTGAAGGACAAGCTAATCCAGGGGCTGAGTCTGTGGAGGGCAGTGTCCCAGGACACAGAGTGGAGTGGAGAGGGATGAAGGCTGGCAGGTGGGTCTGGAGGGGCAGACAGAATAACCAGCACACCCGTTACTTTTACAACACCCTCTCGACTCAGGCAACTATGATCTATCTGAAATACCATATGCTGTTTCTCCCATTGCTGGCAGAAGCAGAGAATGTGCCCTTTCAATGTGGTGGAGCTTCTGGCAGTAAACTAGAAGCTTCGTGGCTCCATCCCAATGCACAGTGGAGACAACAGCCTACAAGCCAGCTAAGGGTGACTTCACCTTGTGCCACCATAGGCAAGATAACCCAAGAGCTATTTCTTTGAGTCTTTAAGTTTGCCCGTTTTTAGAGATTAAAAAAATAGAGTTCTGAATTAGGCGTCAGAAAACCTGGGCTCCTGTTCCGGTTGGCTGTGGGTAATCCGCTCTGGGTGTTTTCTCATCTGTGAAATGAGGAAATTGGGTTAAAAGCTGGCTTAAACCTCTGTTGGCTCTAACATTTAGTAGGACTTTAAATCAAAACCAAAAGATGACTTAGGAGGAAGGATCCATGTATTCAGGGAAATATCTGAGCATCCTCAGACGTGAGGGTAAGAAGAAGCAAGAGGAGGTTCTGAAATGCTCAGGCTGCTGGACTGGTTGGGCATCACATTGTCAGAATCAAAAGGTGAGTGGGTAATTAAGCAGGCTAGCTCACATGCTGAGAATGCTAGTTGCTCTCAGAGGCCTCAGCTTGCTTCACGGTCTTCTCCAGGCCAAGACTAAGCATAAAGAGTCAGACAACTTCTTACCTTTGCCCTTTTCCACCCAGGAGAACAGAGAGAGAGAGAGAGAGAGACATTTGAGTCTCCCTTAAGTGAGCGCCTGCCACGGGAGACTGCTAGCAAATGCCTTCCATTCCCTCTAGCCTGGTCCCCAGGGACCTCAGACCCTTAAAGGGTCCCCTGAGATCTCCTTTCCCCACCATTACCCAAGTCATTTGAACCTGTAGTTAAGGGTAGACCTGAAGACAAGGGAGATTTAGAAGGGCGGTCATGAAGTGGCTGTCTGTCTTGTCCACCTGTAACACGAGTAGGGGGACGAATAGCCTGCCTTGGCCCATCTCTTTACCTGGGATTCGGACTTGGAGGTGGTGCAGTGGGCAGCATGGGCCTCCAGAAAGAGGCGACTTGGCTACACCCACCACTTTGTAAGAACAGCCCCCCAAAGCAGCTCTAGTCACACATCCTAAGAGCAATCAAGATTCCTACATGGCACAGTTAATTGTTGACTATGATAACACATCTTGTTATCAGTTTTTCTTTAATGAATTCCCTAATAGATGTCATTAGGCATTAAGTGCCACATTACTTCCTCTCAGAAGAAATATTTAAGGAAACTACACACACACACAAAATTCTGCATTCTGAATCAGCCCTGAACGCCATCCTTAGCAATCACAAACCATGCTATGGAGTCATGTTCTTAGTGATGTGCTCATGTTAGCTTCTTTGGCTCCTGAGAATCTGTGTTTCTGAGGATTGAATTTGAAGCTACAAATCTATGCTCATTCAAAAAAAGGGGGTAAAGACTTTGAATTCTAAGAAATTCACTGGATCTCATAGGAGACACAGAGTCATGATGAAAAATAGATAAACAATCTCAGTTTGTCAGCACCCTGTGTAGGAATTAAACTCACAACTTCCATGTTAATGACACTTTCACATTTAATTTCCTGTGTGCCACACTGAAAATGCATCCGCCGAAAGTGGAATTTCAGTCCATAGAGCTGTCTTATTAAGTGAGTGTGTGTGAGGTTGTACCTGTCAAAACAAGATTCTGGAAGCTCATTTAGAACTATAATTTGGGGGGGGGGAGTGTATACAGAGAAGATTGTACCATGTAGGACTATCATTGTTTTCTCGATGTCATTATTGATGTTAGTAAGTGGTTACTTATTAGCACTATGCATTAATTATTAATATTAATAAGAGCTGTATTGAGCACCCGTAGCCCGCTGTCTGCTATGTCCAACATGGGCCATTCTAGATCATCAGCTTAGGGGATGACATGCTGAACATGAAGACAGTGTAGACCAAGCAGCAAGGAGCAGAGCTGGAGTCCTGTCAGGGAGGGTCTTGTTACAGGGGTGAATCTCGTCTGGCCTCCAGACAGCCTTGCATAAGGACACAATGCATCAAAGCCCCCAGGAGGATAGCAAAAATGCACATTTATCTGTAGGAAAAATGCAAGAGTTAAACTTGCTACTCAAAGTCAAGTGTGCCCCCAAGATGGGCAGCATCAGCATCACCTGGGAGCTTATTAAAATGTGGTCTCAGGCCTATCCTGGACCTTGTGAAGAAGAATCTGCATTTTGCGTTATCCCGAGGATTAATCCCAACTGGTATACCACCTATAGTTTCTTCTCCACTGGCCAAAATTCCACTTCTTAAGAGTTATTTCTTTGGATGTTAAAGACTTGTATCACTCACTGGGAAAGAGCTAACAAAATATGGATTCCATAGCATGGGCTCCTAGCTTCAGTCTTTACAAGTGACATTCTTAGCAGGTTGTCCAGTGCTGGCAGAGTGTGTGGACAGCACTGGGCGGCTGAAAGGGCAAGGGAGACAGTTGAAAAAAATCTACCCTTTCAGTAATGTGCCAGTCCTCTTAGGGACAACTTGTCTTGAGGCATGAATTGATTATCTTGGATATGGTTACCTATTTTTCCCCAACTTTTTATTAAAAATGGCAAACACATACGTTGAAAAAAAAACATTTACAGTGAACACTCACACACCATCTACATTCAGCTGTGAACATTGGAGCATACTTGTTTTCTCTCAGTCCATCTGTTTGTCCCTTTGCCCATCCTTCAGTCCGTCTTTTTTTTTTCATTGTATTTTGAACTAAGTTGCATGCATTCGTACACTTTCTCTTGACTCCTTACCTCTTCCCTAAATTTTGTTCATTTTAATAACTTCTTTGTTTATGTCCAAGCCCATTTCCCTGCAAGGAAGGAGAACAGGAGCTCCAGGGCCAAGAATTATGACTTAGAGATCCGCAGAGATCTTTCCCTTGACCCTTCCAATACCCGAAGTTACAGGGCAGTGAATGGAAGATGGAGATGCTGTCCTTCTGGAGGTATCTTGCCTCCTCACTCTCTACTCTTAAATTTGCTCCAAGATTATTCTCTAGGTTTCTTTGAGCCTTATAGGTCTCCCTTCTTGCCTAACTCCTGTCATTTACTTCCATGGCTTGTTGAGGTACAAAGATCATTCCTCCTTAGCCAGAATCTTCTGCATTCTCTTCAAATAGATCTTCCTCCATAAGCTCTGCAGTGAGGCCTGCCTCCCTTTGTCCCCTTCTTAGGACATCTGCCCAGCTGTTCTGTCCATGTCACTCTAGAAAATCTGTTTACCTCCCCTTGGCTCAAAGCTCAGGTTTGGCTCTGTGTTTCTTATCTTGGTGCTTCCTGTGGTTGCAACTCAGTCTTTTTTTTTTTTTTTTTTTTTTTAAGATTTATTTATTTATTTTAGAGGGAGAGAGAGTGTGTGTACAGGGGGAGGGGCAGAGGGAGAGAAAGAGCAGGAATCTCCAGCAGACTCCCCGCTGAGCGTGGAGCTTGACCTCACAACCCCCACCCAGATCAGGACCTGAGCCATAATTGAGAGTTGGATGCTTCACCGACCACACCACCCAGGCGCCCCGCAACTCAGTCTTCATTGGAGCCTTAGTCTCCTAAGCGCCCTCCCTGTTGCTCTCTGGAAACCCCAGAATATCAGACCTCCTGGAGCTGAAGAGGGAATGAGGAATTCAGGATTTGCTCTCAGAGTTTCTGGCAACAAGATAGGTACCTAGAGGGATTAGTTTGATTAAAGCTACCGCTGGTTGAGAGCTTGCAATGTGCCAAGCACTTACCTCATTTTATCCTTGCAGCTGTACTTTGAGGTAGGTATTTTTATTTGTCTTCCTTTTATAGATGAAGAGGCACAGAGAAGTTAAGTAACTGGCCCGTGTTCGCACAGCTAACGAAAGTCTTCTAGTATGTTTTGAATCAGGGAAGCTCAGGTTAGAAAGGATGAGTTTTGTGGGGAATGTGGGCCTAGTCCTTGTAGGGCTACCGGGTTTTTTTTTGTTTCTCAAGGCACTGTTTTTCAAACTAGAATCTTCAGACCCCAAAGGTTTGTGAATATTCTTGTGTTTTACTACATTTTCTTTCAAAGGGCTGTGTGCATTCTTGCAGTTTGAGAAACGCTGGCTTAGAGAGAGGGGCGTGGTGTCTTCTTCCCAATCTGTCTTCTCCCTGTTGTCATGGACCCCAGACTTAGTCCAGGCCATGTTTTTACTCCTCTCCCCAAACTAGGTTTCACAGTCCTTTTGTAATAATTTTCTTACCCATCTCATCTGCACATCGGCCTAGAAGTGGGGCTAGGAAAAGGGAAAAGGACTCAGAGAAGTGGAGAGAAGGGAGAGGTTGTATTCCAGGTAGGCGGCAAGTCATAGCAAAGGCTCTGAGGTGGGAATTTGCTGGAGCTCTCTGGAGTAGTGGCGAAGCTCATCACCTGTGGTTGCAGGGCAAAGGGTAATGGCTGGAGGAAGGTCTGCAGGCAGCGTATCTGTAGAGCCTTGAATGCCAAGTCATAAAGCGTGAACCATGCTATTGGCAGTGGGGAGCCACAGAGAAACAGATGAGCAGTTCCTAGTGAAGCCTCAGAGGGGACAGAGGAACCCGGAGGTGGCAAGGTGGCTTCCCAGACGGGCGGAAGTGAGGCAACGAGTGGACAGGGCTGTTCCGGCAGCCCTGAGCTGGGCCTGCCCAGCCACCAAGGAGAAGCCACGCAGGAGATGGGGCCCTCTGGTTCCGTCCCCCCACCTGCGGCAAGGAAAACGTAAGCCCTGAAGATCTTCAGCTCTCAGACCCTAAATATAGTTGTTAGCTTCCTTCTTCCGAAAGAAAAATGTTTAATTCTGCTTTTTGAACTGCCCTTTGCTTCAGTGCAGCATAAGCCAAAAAGAGAGAAAGTAACTATTAACCCAGAGAATTGAAACCAGAGAAATGCAGTCAGTGGTTCTCTGTGTTTCTTGTAAGCACTGGCACTCTGTCTGTACCGCTCTCGTGTGGACTGGGAGTCCACAAGCTCCTGGGTCCCCCAATCTAGTGACTGCACCAGCCCTCTCGCATGTCCCATCCGGCCCTGCCTGCCCCTAGGAAGGCGAGAGCCCCCACTCTGGCCCAGCCTTAGCGGCTCCTGGGATGTTCCCACTGCCCCGAGAACCTGAATAAAACCAATAGCTCTGTGGCCTTTGATGGTCAAGGGACATACCGGGAAAGCGAACTTTCCCACGTGGACAAAGGAAAGCCAAGGAGAGCGGGACCCAGAGGTAGGTCAGAGACTAAGTTAGTCCCCAAGCCCCTCGGCGTGACTGAGCCCCAGCACAGCTGTGACATTAGCAGCCGGCATTTGAGGCACAATAATAATTCTTCAGATCAAAGCAGCTCCGTCTTTAGACAATTATAGTAAAATTGAAGCTCTCCTCTAAAAGAAACACATGCTCTTGTTGTGTTCCCCCCCCCCCGCCCCCTTCTTATTTTATTCTTTATGAACAAATTGGTTTTCAGGGCTATAGAAAGAACCGATTGGAAGCTTAAATTCTCACTGTCTGCCCAGGGGTGGATTCGCAGGGGTGGACCTGGAACATCTGAAAGCTGATTTTTTTTTTTTTAAATTGATATCCAAGAATAAAAGAGAGAATGGTAGGAGAAGCTGATCAGGAATGAATAAAGTCTTCTTTTAAGCTGAAATAACCCCCTCCCCCCATCTTCCCTCCAGAAAAGCTGGACTGTAATTGCTTGCAATCACTCGGCACAAATTGTCTGCTCGTATTTGCTTTTTAATTTTGTATAATCTGGTCCATTTCTCTCTCTCTGCCTTTGAGCTTAACCTCTCTTTCTCTCTCTCTTCCTCTTATTCCTTCTCTCTTCCTCTCCCTCTTTAATTCTTCAGGGCTGTTCAAAAAATTAGTAATAATTCTCAATGATATTTGATGGCTTTTACCAAGCAAAGGCACTCAGGGAAAAGAAAAAAAAAAAATACACATGCGCCAGAGTAGAATGGATCCGGGCTGCATCTGCTTACATGTTCATTTCTGCATCCAAAGTATTGTTGATTTTAGTGAATTAATACAGTCTCTTAAGGCAAGGTAGACATTTTAATTAAAAACTGGACTGACCCCAAAGTGGGCAAAGAAAAAGCCAGAACAAGAGAGGTGATTTCTCAGAGTGACTGTGCAGGCTTATGTCTACTGGCCCCGATAGGTCCCCACTTGTTCTCGCTCTAACGGGTGTGCATTCTGTTCAGCACGCTGCCGTGTCCGTCCTGCCGCCCCACCAACCAGTGCCTATCCCTCTTCTGCCGGTGCTTCACGTATGTGGGGCCCGGTGAATCTGAAAGGAGGCGCATCGGTTGGTATTGCTTCCTTTCCAACTATACAAAAGGTGATAGGGAGGTGAGGGGGCATTTCAATGGGGAAAAGTCCAGAGGGAAAATCCTCAAAGGACAGAGAAAAGAAGAGAAATAGAAAAAGAAGTGGGTGTGAAAAGAAGGTAAACAAGACGAAAAGCACAGGTTATTCAAGAAGCCAGGGATGTGGCTAAGACTCAAATATATGCTTTCTGTCAGCACCATATGCCCTGGTCTTCTGAAAGAGACATTTTATGCCAAGAAAAGGAACTTCGCTTGAGCAGCGTGGCTAAGAGTCTGGTATTTGTCCTGCTTCAGATCCTTACTGTGGGTTTGTTTACCGCTTACTTCTCTGTATTTCAGTTTCCTTTTCTGTAAAATTGGAATGACAATATAACCTTCCCTGTGGGGTTGCTTACGTGAAATAACACATGGAAAGTGCATAACAGGTGCTTGCCGTGTTTTAAATGCTCAGGAACTCTTAACTGTTATTATCATTATTTCGGTTTAATATCAGATTACTTAAGATATCAGGATTCAATCAGGGAAGTAGATCAGAGTATTAGGAAATAAAGAATTTATTATAGGCATTAGAAGTTGCACGCTTGTGGTAGAAATTGAGGAAGTAAGATCTGGAAGGAGAGCTAGAGGAACAGACAGAAATCATTGGCCTGGTGTTTCACTGCAGAATTCTACCAAGTGTTTAAGGAATTAACACCAGTTCTACATAATTTCATCCAGAAAGAAGAAAAAGAAAAAAATACTTCCCACTTCATTTTATGATGTTGATAGTATCCTGATACCAACACCAGACTAAGAGTCCAAAAAAAAAAAAAAAAAAAAAAGAAACTATGGACCATATACCTCCTGAACATAGATGCAAAAGTCTTTAACAAAATGCTAGCAGATACATTTCAGCAACATACAAAGAGAATTATATACCATAACCCAACAGGGTTTATTACAGGACTGCAAAGCTGTTTACATATTCGAAAATTGAACAATATAATCTACCATATTAACAGGCTAAAGAAATATTTCATGATTATATCAACTGAGACAGAGAAAACATTCAACAAAACGCAATACCCATTCATGATAAAAATTCTCAGAAAAATAGGAATAGAGAGGGACTTGTTCAACTTTATAAAGAGCATCTACAAAAACCCTACAGCAACATTATGCTTTTTTTTTTTTTTAATAGGCTCCACACCCAGTGTGGAGCGCAGTGTGGGACTTGAACTCATGACCCTGAAATTGAGACCAGAGCCGAGATCAAGAGTCAGACACTTAACCAACTGAGCCACTCAGGAACCCTGCAAACATTATACTTAATGGAAAGACTGAACGCTTTCCCCCAAACATCAGGAATAAGGCAAGGATGACCACTCTACCATTCCCGTTCTACACAGTGCTGCAAGTTCTAGTCAGTGCAATAAGGCCAACGGAGAAAACCAAAGGCACACAGATTGGAAAGGAAGAAATAAAATGATCTTCACTTGCAGAAGACGTGATTGTCTACATAGAAAATCCCTAGGACTCTACAAAAATTAATAATAAAACCTTCTAGAATGAATAAGCAAGGTTAGTAAAGTCAGGGAACATAAGATACACATACAAGAACCAACTGTATTTCTATAGACTAGCAATGAACACATGAAAATAATAATTAAAAATATAATGCTATTTATAAAAGCCTAAAAAATGAAAGGTTAGGTGGAAACCTAATAAAACATGTATATCTTGTATGTTGAAAACTGCAAATGCTGATAAGAGAAATCAAAAAGACCTAAATAAATGGAGAGAAGTACTATGTTCATGGTTTGGAATATTCAACATGGTAAAGATGTCAATTTTCCTTGAATTGGTTTATTCCTCAGTGTAATTCCTATAAAAATTCCACCAAGATATTTTCGTAAATATATACAGAATTATTCAGAAATTTATATGGAAATTCAAAGAAACTAGAATAGCTAAAACTGTTTCAAAAAAAGAATAAATATGTGGCAGTTTAATATCAGATTACTTAAGATATCAGGATTCAATCAGGGAAGTAGATCAGAGTCTACCCAATATAAAGACTTCTTAACTGGCTACAGTAATCAATGTTCTTCAATATTGTCACACACATCAGTAGAGAAGAATAGAGAACCCAGAGGTAGACCCACACAATTATGCCAAAATGATTTTTGACAAAGATCTAAAAGCAATACAATGGAGGAAATATGGCCTTGCAGCAGATGTTGCTGGTGCAATTGGACATCAATGGACAAACAAAAATAAACTTCAACCTAAGTTCACAAAAATTAATTCAAAGTGTATTGCAGAGTTAAATATAAATCATAAAATTATAAAAACTTTTAGAAAAAATAGGACAAAGTCTTTAGGCTCTAGGGCTAGGAAAGTTTTCTTAGTGTTGACAGCAAAAGCCCAATTTATATAAGGAAAACTTGATAAATTGATTCAACAAAATTAAAAACTTTTGCTATGTGAAAGATCTTTCTAGAATGAAATAATAAGCTACAGAGTGGAAGAAGATATTTGCAAACCTCATATCCAACAAAGGACCCATTTCTAGACTATATAAAAACTTTAAAAACTCAACAGTAGGAAAAAGCAAACGTTCCAATTAGAACACGGCAAATAACATGAAGAGTCATTTCACCAAAGATGATATACAAATAGCAAATAAGCACATGGAAAGATGCCCAACATCATTAGCTATTTGAAAAATACAAATTAAAACCACAATGAGCTATCGTTACCCATCTATTAGATGGGATAAAATAAAATAAAAAATAATGACAATACCAAATACCGGTAGGGAGGCAGAGAAATCAAATCACCCATACATTGCTGGTGGGAATGCAAAATGATACAACTGTTCTAGCGAAGAGTTTGGGAGTTTCTTAAAAACTGAACATGTAATTATACAACCCTGAGCATTTGTACTCCTGGACATTTACACAGGAGAAACGAAAAGCTATATACTATGCAAGAACCTGTACATGAATGTTTATAATGACTTTATTTGTAAAACAAAAAGCTGGAAACAGCCTAGATGTCTTTCAATGGGTGAATGATTTTCATCAAGAAGGAAAAATATACAGAATATTGGGGATAAAGGTTGGGACGAGGAACATGGAGAGGTGAACCACAGTAGGGAGAGGGAGGTGATGAATATAAGGACAAAAACCAAGAGTCAGAAAAGCTCAAAGTTCAGGTATAAGGACTTTACTTGGGTGTCTTAGGCAGCAAGTAGGTAACCACTGTGGGGCTGAAAATTATGTTTAAAAGGACGAGAGAAGAAAGAGGGGGAATAATAAGAGAAGTTTGAAAGAGGGAGGGGGAGAAATTTCTTTAAGGATAAATTTTTGAGTTGACTAAAGAGGGGACAGAAAAAGGAAAACCAACAGCTATTACCAAAGTAGGGAACTACCGGGGATGCGGGTTGTGATGATGCGGGCCATAATGGTTCAGGTAACTTTCTGTGACACCAGCACATACAACGTGACAGAAGGACCTTTTCAACAACTGAGATCAAGCACCTTCTTCTTCAGGTAGTGTCAGGCTTAGAATAAGCTGGAATGGAGTGCAACTCCAACCAGGCTAACTTGTCCTGAGCTAGGCTGTGTGCAAAGAACTTTCGTGCATTGTCTCTTTTAGGCATCACCATGAAGCAGGTATTACTCTCTCATTTTATAGGTGACTGAATGAGGTTCAGAGAGGTTATGTAGCTCCTACAAGATCATTCTGCTAATAAGGAGCAGATCCATGTGGAAAGAAACTTTCCAGCTCCCACAGTGCAATCAAAGCCAGGTGCTTCAGGGCTGCTACTGGTGGGAGAAGAGTTCTATGAAAGGAAGGCCAGATCTCATGGCCTCCATATTTGATGACCAGGGTTTATACTCCCACTGGAGGTGTCTCATCATTACCTCTTGACCCACCAGGCTGGTTGCAAAGAAAATGCTACCCCATGGAAGAAAACTGTTGGTTTCCTTAATAAAAATCCTCCAACACTAGAAGAGGACTATATTGGTTGGGGGGGGGGGGCAGACAAGGGAGAGATCTGGGTCTTCCAGTCTACTTAAAAACACAAGCCACCTTCCATATATAGTGGTCCCCCTTCATTTCTAACCTGAAGCAATCAGTGGACTTCCTCCCTTCTGAATGTTATCTCTAGTGTATCTGATCCTAGAGCCCAGGATCCTTCCATTACCCCATACCGAAGGGAACTCATGGGGCAACACTCTGACTGACCATTCAAGTACTTATGCCTGAAAGGTGATTACAAAATTTGAGAGGGAGGTAGGCAGAGAATTATTAATACCTAAAGTGGATGCATGTGGTTTTCAGTGGTTGATGGTTAGTAGTTTTTTGTTAAATAAATAAATTATCAAATGCAGCTTGATTCCATCTTTCCATCCAGATAGAACATAGGATTACATCTGGATCCCATTCTCCAGGCTTTGGAGCAGTTCCTCATTCATTTTAAGGTTGTAATTTTCATTTTGATGTCAAGGCAGCTACTTTTAGAACCGAAACAGAAGAGATGAAAGCTTGTGATTTTTGAGTGGCACCTGGTTTTTTTTGTTTTTTTTTTTTAACCATAGTTGGCTGTGGTCTTTTCTATCAGAACATATTGTCCTATGTTTTCACAGTTTTTAGCAGTAAGTGTTCTGTGTCTAAGAAAGTAACATTTGCCCAAGAGATTCAATTGTGGATATTTTCTAGAGGATGTAGCCTCAGTGACACTTTGGTTTGTGTTTTTTGCTTTGTATAGTATGGAAGGTGATCTCTGTAACCACATGGGCCTTCGTGTGCTGCAGCAGATGGGAAGGAAGGAAGGAAGGAAGGAAGGAAGGAAGGAAGGAAGGAAGGAAGGAAAGGAAGGAAGGAAGGAAGGAAGGAAGGGAAGGAAGGAAGGAAGGAAGGAAGGAGAAAAGGAAAAGGGAATCTCTAATTTGAAAATTGATCCCAGTCTCTAGCTACTTTAAGAACTCAACAAATTGAGAAAGCTCTTTCTTTTCTCTTCTTTCCAGGAATTTGAAGAGAGAAATGAGGAGCAATTCTAAAGTGTCTCTGTCTCATGGCCCTGTCAGATTCTCAAGGCAATGAACGTATGGGAGGCTACAGGATATCCTAGCAAGAGAGGCAGCAGGCTTCCGACTCTTGAGATGAACTCTGCCCCCCTCCCACACGTCCCCCGTTGATGGGCAGGCTCCTCTAGCACCGTGATCTTTATGGACTGTTCAGAGTCAGCAAGTATGGTTTCCTGGCCTGGAGAAGTCTGACTACCAGTTTTCCCCAGGTAAGTGATATTTCTGCTTCAGATTCTAAGAATTCTAACGGATAAAAAATAACCAATGTAGGAAAAAAAATAAACACTGCATTGTTTGGGAAAGGGCACCCTTTGCCCAAGTGCTAGGGCATGTATCACAAGTGGAAATAATGTTGGAAGCACCTACCAACCTAGATTAAAGGATCTTTCCAGTTGTGCCTCCCCACCCCTCCCCAAATCAAACATATTCCCTCCGTAAAAATAAATTGGTACCTGCTTCTTAACAAACAAACCCTTTGAGGGCAAAAAAAAAAAAAAAAAAAAAAAAAAAAGCAATATTAAAAAAAAGAAGAAAATTACATGTGTATTTTCTCCTGGCAGAGTTTTAAAAGCTGTTTGTAGCTGATTTACAATGCTCATAGTATTCAGCTTTTCATTTGAAATTCTAATAAGTGCTTTGAATGGGTTGGAGCTTGTTAGAAAGTAAAGGGAATGAAATGTCTTCATTGAATTGTGTGGTTTTACTGGCTTCCTCATGGATGTCCTAGTTCTCTCTTCATGTCACCTTTCTTTCCATGGAACGTTGTTGAGCTGATAGGACAACAAAAGCCAATATGGAGTCAGAAGTTGACCATGTAGAACCATCATGTATGTTCCATTTTTGCAGTCCTCTGGGTCTGTATGTCCACCCCTTGTTCTGCATTTTCCTATGCTGAGCAAGTGAATTCGAAGAATTGTTTTTTCCATCCTCCCCAAGAAATTCTCCTCTAAAAATACAAATATAAAGTCTCTGGGAAGGGTTCGGACCTCTCAGGTCAAAGGTGCCATTTTTGTGGACTAAATGTGTTCACCTTTGTTCTAAAAGCAAGTGTTGGCTGATAGGAAAACCAGGCCTTAGCAGACCTTGGTTCCTATCAGTAGGCCCTGCTGTAATTCCACAAGCTGCCCCATCTGTGATGGGCACCAAACAAAGCCATAATGATTTTAAAAAGGCAGTCAAGTCAGTATTCGTTAACGATATGCTTCCATTTCTAAATCATTTACACAATAAGTAGCATGTTCTTGGCATCAAAGGTCTAATTCTCATTTGGTCTGACCTTGGCAAAGATAAATCAAGGGCCAGGTTAGTTTGCTATAGCAGTTTTTTTTACTGCTTTATGTTCTAATATCCTCGCTTTCCCAACACTGTTATTATAAATGATGGAAAAATCTTGAATATTTGCATAACATTATAGAAGATTTGTGACTGAAAGGATAGGATGTTACTTATGCAAACCATATATATCTTTTCCTGTGTGTTTGTAGTCACTTCTCACTCCTCTTCCTTAGCCACACAACCCCTTTCTGGGGGATGACTTTCTAACTTGGAAAAAGAAATAGGAATTGTGAAGGGTTTGAGTGGGTTGAGGAACGAATAGAAGGTGAAGAAATTGAGAACATGTGGATTGGCTCTTCTGAGAAATTTGGCTGTGTGAGTGAGGTGAAAGAGCCTTGGTATTTCCTAATTAACCTGAGTAAAATTTCTGGAGAAATGGCTGAATTTGGTAGGTCTACTGGTCTCAACAGATGTGAAATCCTCATAAGATATTTATTCCCTTGGGATTGTCATCAGCTTCAAAAATCTGACTAGTTTTATTGTCTGCTGTTTGCTCGAAAGAACACATCATCTTTATATCATCTGTAAAACAGTTTCTGGTTGTTTAAGGTTGTCTGGATTTTCTCTCTAGAATAAAAGTAACAGGGATCCGAGATGGTGGCAAAGGCATAGTTGCATATTAAAGCCTCTTCGGATTCCATGTATTTCTTGTTGCCTTACAAACCACCCCAAAATGCAGTGGTGGAAAACGACACTGAGTTTATAACTCTCGTGGATTCTGTGGGTCGAGAATTCGGATAAGGCGCAGTGGGGATGCTGCCATCTCTGCTCCACAGTGTTTCGGGCTCAGGGCTGGTTAAATGAGAAGAGATTCTTGGCTATGTTGGATTCAATGGCTGTGTCTTCATGTGACCATATTTCTGGCATCTGAAGAGGTTGGAAAAATGTTTCATATACCTAGGACTTCCTATGTGAATTAGACTCTTTCTGCCAGCTAGAAGAGTTCATTATATTTTTAATGTGATTAAAAAATTTAAAATAGTGATTTTTATATATAGACGTTGATGAAAGATGTGTTTTTAAAGCAGTAAATTAAAATCTCATTAATATTTCAGTGAGAATATTTTGTGCTTATCTGTTTCATCTCTATTTTTGACCTATGGCTTAGAGTTCACAGCATGAAGGAGATGGTGAAATCTGTTCACCATAAAATGTTAATTATAAGTAAATTACAGCACAAACGTTCAATCAGCCACATTAATTCTATGTAAAGTGAATTATTGTAGCAGAAAATTTTGAAATGTGACTGAATTTTGTAACTTCAGTTTCCTTTTTCTACCTTTTACACCAACTCTGATTCCCATGTGTTTATCCCAGAAACTGAGCTCTTTGTGTAGAGTTGAGCTCATTCTACTCACTGTGTTTTGAAAGTTAAATACAGTGTGCACCACCCCCTCCACCTCTCCAAATGATTCTGATTTGTACATAACTCTGTTTGCCCATGGCAACTTAAATGAAAGCTTTGATATTTTTCAAGCAGAGTTTGGCTTTTAAATGAAGGTGTTGGGTTTGTCATATGAAAGAGTTCTCTCCTAAAATATGATCAAAATGTCCTCACATATGTCATATATATATATAAAATTGTCATTTTCTCTTGGATTTAGGTCTGTTTTAAAGTTGCAAACTTTTTTAAAAAATTGCTTTTATAGCCAAAACCCAATGGATCTTCCATCTGGGATCATCTTAGTCACAGAAAAATACTAAGGGAATCAAAAATCTTACCCAAAGAGTAATAATAATTTAGAAAATGCTTAAAACATCCAGACTGCATATGGAAGCTAAGCTAATTGTTCATTAAGAACAAAAATACAGATGCTTCCTCGAATAAGAATGCCTCAGTGTATTCATTTTGTCATCAGAAATAGGGATGCTGCTCATTATTAATAGGGTATTTAATGCAGTGACTAGATGCTGTTAGGTACCGTATTCAAAAGAAGATACAGATTTTGCAAAATACTGGGGGGTGTACTTTTTTATTATTTGGTACATCGAACAGTCAACTGAATTTAAATAAGTAGCCTAAAGGACTTGCCTGTTGGGGTTTTCAGCTCCTAGTTGTTTTCAGCTCTAAAGTGTTTTGTGATGGATGTGGTGTGCCTCCTTCCACTTATCAAGGTCTGGTGTATCCTGGTGGATCTGGAATGTTTATGTTGAAAATTTGGATCGTATTCTGGAGGATTCATTTCCAATCCATTTCCTATCCCTAAGGCAGACGCTGCCACCTCTCTCCTGGTCTCATCTCATCCACTGTGCTAACATTATTACTCAGGTATCTACTCTGTGACCTCAAGAGAACTCCATGACTTAGGCGAACATAAAGAATGGCACATGTATTGTTACCTACCAATGCCAGGCTTCTATATTAAGGATCAGTGTTCCCATTAGTTGAAGGAGGTAGTCTTTGTTCCCTCAGATAAGCCATTCCATTTAACACTCATTAACTCAACAGAAGGCTGAAGCATCCAAGAAAAATGGAAATGCTTTACAGACTGCATTAATAAAGGAAGATGCAGAAATGGGAGTCATAGTACTACTAAGAGAAAAAGACCCCACTATAAAAGGGACGAGGGAAAGAATTTCCAATTTGCTAATGGAAGAAGCTGTTAATCTGCAAATGGATGCAGGCATTGGTGAATCTGCCTTTGACATGCTCAGGAAACCTTGAGGATTAAAATATCTGAGAGAGTCAGAATTAGGGATCTGGTAACCATTAAGAGAAAAGGAGCATCCATGTCCTAAGAGGCTAGATCTTCTAAAGAAAATAGCAGAATAAACAATGTAGTAAAATTGAAATGACAGCTACTTTAATTTGAAACCATAGGCAAAAATATGAAAAAAATAAAAGTGATGTGATACTTCTATTATAATTTTCTCCCCCTTTCTTGATGCCCCAATTTCCCAGTCTGGGCTCTTAGTATCTTCCAGTGTCTACTTTCCTTTTCTGCCATGTACAAAATCATAAATACATTGATAACAAGGTGATAGAAGCCTGTATTTTTCTTTTATAGAGTAATGACTACTGTTTTTGCAAAAATTGTATATGTTCACATTATAAAATTAAAAAATGGTAAAGTACAAATAAGGCAGAATTTCACTAAAAATCTCACTACTCAGAAACAGTCATCTTTCCCACCTGTTGAACATTTCCCCAAGAATTTGTTTACCATGCACATAGAAAAAAGAGAAAAACAAGTGAGACAAAGACAATGAAAGGCTCAAAGAGACTGAGAAAAAACTGAGATTTTTAAAGAGGCATTGTGTATGACAAAAATAACAACTACTAAGTGAATGGTACTAAATTATTTTTGGGGGTACTAAATTATTACATTAAAATATAACAGAAAAAGCTTAAAGGTGAAACTGAAGGAATTTTGGATCCTTGGGGGGGGGGATATTTTCATTAGACTATACTTCCTAAATGATCTATCTATGATTAAGAAAAAAGATAAGGAAAAAGCTTTGTCTAGATTCCTTATTCTTTTTTAACTTCATGTTTCATTATTATATAATAGTGGTTGACTCCCTGCTTAAAAGATGAGAAAATTGGCACACAACCACCCAATTTCCTTCTTGTTTCCTGGTATTTACTGGTTATTGCTTTACTTTGTCATAGTGGTGACATTTTGTCATCTCGTAATGAACCATGAATAACACGTTAATTTTGTCATATTTTTATACATCTAATTCAAATAACAATTCAGTGCTCAATTCTAGTTTTTAGATCTGTGTTTTTACATTATTAAAATTCTATTTCTTTTTTAGTTGGATGAACTTTATCTTTAGACTTTTAGAAGATATTTAAATGTCACATTTTAAGTTCTTGCATATCTGAGAATGTTTGTTGCCTTTATATTCAAGGTGTAGTATGAAGGGATAGGAAGTAAAATAAAAATGAATAAATGAATAATTAAAAGGACACTTTAGCTGGTGATAAAATGTTCACATCATGCTTTCTTTCCTCAGAACTTTGTAGGCCTTTATTCATTGTCTACTGGCACTGGGTACTGTCCTTTTATCACAAAGTTGTCATTCGTATATTGTTTGATTGGAAGATAGACTCGTGGATCCCATACTCCGAGTCCCTTCATAGTTGAGAATGTCTCAGTGCTGTGTTTGTGTGTGAACATCAGCTTGACTGGGTGTGATACTCTACAGAGCATACTTTTCTCTTCAGCACCTTGTAAATATTGCTTCCTTGTCTCCTGGGATTAATGCTATGGAGGAGACCAAGGCTCATCTAATTTTTCTGTTTACAGAGAACTTGATTTTTCTACCTGAATAAATAAAAAAACTTTTCTCTTTGTCCTTTAAACTCAGCAACTAAACCAGAATATGCCTAGCATCAATTAATTAGGATCAGTTTTTCTTAGAATATACTGTGTCCTTAGATTGATAGATCTACTACTTCCTTTTTTAAGGTACTTCCCCCCCATGATAGATATCTGATTTTTTATCCCATCTGTTGTATTCTCTGCTCCAGGGCCATAGAGTATTTTTTTTTCCTTTTTTCTTTTCCTTTTCATTCACTAAGATTTTCTCAACCCTTTCCCCCATGCCACGAATTCTATTTTTGGTCATGTTTATTATATTCTACTTTTGCTCATGTATTTATTCATTATATAATGATGTTTTGATTCTCTCTTTGTCTCCAAAGCTCCACAATCTCTTTCTATCATTTTGCTACTTTAATAGCCTACCATTTAGCAACTATTTTAGTAAATTTGTGACATATTAAACTATTCTACAGCATGAAGTACTCAAAAAGAAATTTTGTTTTTCCTTGGGTTGTATTTTCTTCCAGATGAGTATTCCATCTCTCTTTTGCATGTCTTACTTCCTTTTTAATGTTCCTTAACATGTAGTCTTTTGAGATCATGGCTTAATGTGGGGAGGTCTCTTATTAGATTCATTACCCTGGATGGATGGACGGTGGGCATACTGATACCTCTCCCACCTCACATATAGCAAGACTGTCAAAACCGAAATCCAAATTTTCTCATTTGGCAAATATCCTCACTCACTGACAAATGCTGGTGGGTTAAAGAGGGGCTCTTGCACTCCGCATTCCTTTCAGAGTTCTGGAAGTCCCTTTAGTTTGATCAGATCCTTGATTTCTCATCATTTCTTCATGTTTTAGTGTTTTATCCTGCATATAAAGTTGATTTCAGCAGAAGGTCTAGTCTAAAAGAATTATCGAAAACAGAAGTTTCTTCATGTTTTTTTCATTCATTCATTCACTCATTCATTCATTCATCTGTTCTAGCTTAATATGTGAAGCCATGTGGAGATCTTTTTTTTGCACTGACAGACGTTGGGTAAATCTTATTGACCCCTTCCTATTTTATCTGAGGCCTGTTTTTCCTCCTACTAACACCTTAATGTTCTATCCTATTGTCTATATCCGAAGTACTCTGAAGGAGGGATTATTCTGATGGACTTTGTCTCAGAGAATCAAGGACTCAGCTCTTCTCCTGAGATTTTGGTAAATGTCCCTCATCAGAGTTCACTTCACCAAGTTGGGAATATATCTTATTACCTTGAGGCCCTCTCTCTAAGATATTGAGTCTGGGCAGTTTTTCCTGCCTCTAGTAAGACTGAGGTCTTACAGTGATAAGGCTTCTATTCTCAAAATTACTTTCCTGACTCAACCCAAGATGCCTAAGTGTACCTTTCATTTGTTTCCAAACTGTGAGGTAGTCAGGGAAAATTCTAAACATTTTCTTTACTTCTTAATACTCATTCTAATGTTCAGGGTCTAGTTGAAAGTAGCATTGAGGTACATCAAAATATATTTCCTCCTCTTCTCAAATGATATTTTTTGAAGTTCATAGCTTGAGGTTATTCCATTTTCTTTGTTTGACTATCCCTGGTGAGCATTTTGCTGGTTTTCACTACTTTTTGCTCCTTTTGGTAGATATTGGAGCAGGGAGATTCTATGTTCCAAATTCACTCCCCCTTCTCCCCCTCACACACAAATCTAAGATTCTGCATTTAAGAGAAGACTTCTTGGCAATATTGATGCTATCCCAAATGAATGACTACATTGTCTTTATAGAAATAGAAGTAGACCCTGAGATAAGTATCCAAGTAAAAGTCATTTATCTGTAGGGTGATCCCAGGAACTAGAAAAAGTGTGGGAGAAGCAAAGTGGAGAAGGGAAGGTGCTAAGAAAGAGTATATTAGCAAGCAAGTTGACATTGTGGGCAACAGAAGCTTAATTTAAATAGCAAAACTCAGGGAAAAACAGAGAACATACACTTCACAGTTATCCCACCCAAGGGAAAAAGAAGCTGGTGTATTTGTTCACTAACTCCTGTTATTTATTAGTTAAGATCTGCTTCTAGGGGTAGTAATTCCCTTTCGAGTTCTACCTACCACATGTATAAGCAATGCAGCAGGCTGAGACGGCCAAAGGAAGAGCTCAATGAGATCTGGTCTCTAGAAGTGGGAAGTTGGGCTCTCATACCCTGAAATGGTAAAATGCAAGGGAAGATAGGTAGGGCATGCTGTGCGATTGTGAATTTTAAGCATCTTGGCACTTGGGTAGAGCAAGCCTGGGAAGAAAAGAGATCAGCCCAAGGTTGCTCAGTGGTACCTATTGAGTGGTTTCCTACTTAATACCAAGTAGATCTTAGGCGATGGTCCTTTCTAGTTTATATAGTTATACCATCTCTTCAAATTCAGTGGATGCACTTCTAGAAAAAATTAGGGGAAATATCTTGGGAGGCCTAAAAAAGGGTAAGAGGCTGCTGTTTTAGTTAATAAAGCTGGGAAAACCATGGATACTTTCTAGAATTTTATATATAATGACAAATATGGAGATACACATGAATTTTGTCCATTGTATATATGAAAATATTTTTATAAGAGGGGAGTATAGAGGTGATGCACACACAATAAATGTATGATGCAGTATGTTGCATGGGTGCTATATGGACACTTTGAGAGCATTAAGAGTGTTGCTGAATTATATTCCCATCTGTTCTGATCTGACATACAAGGAAGGGATCACACGGTTCTTATGGAGGACACCACATAAATACATTTACCCACAATCCTACTTTCAAATAATCCCTCTTAAAAAGGTATCATACTAATTTCAGTTTTAGAAGGTACATTGCTTTTGACTGCTGTACACATCCTGTGTCAGAATGGAGTCCCATAAATCTATCCCTTTCCCTCTGCAAACTGTAATCTAGGGGCTAAAAAGTGGTCAGTTACATTAAACCTGAGAGGAAAAAACTAAAAAGACATCCAAGCTTATTGATTAAGTTAGAAAATGATCATGTTAAGTACAGCAAGGTGGGGAATTCCAGTCAACTCCTTTGCATATAAAGTATACATTCAGAGTATTATACTTTGAAAGGTAGGTGTATTTCAGAGGTCCCACCCGAGGGATTAGAACTGTGTATATATTCATGTGGTAAAAACATATCAACTTGCTTCCTTTGTGGTACTTGACAAAATTATCCGCACTAGAAATCCTTATTTAAAAATTTTTTTGAGTGTTCTTTGTATGTTTTACTGAAGAAAAGCTAAATCTAGGATGTCAGGTGGGAAAGGGGAGGACGTTTTGATATTTATTTATATTATTAAGTTACTATGTATAATATAACACAATTATTATATATTGTTATCTTTTTTTCTCTTGTAAAATAAGAGAAAGCCGAGGAGTAACTTACCAACTCATATATATATTTTCTGTGGATATTTCTGAGTAACGATTCTCCAAATGAACAAAGGGAGGAAGAGAGAGGAGGCGGGGACTGGGGTAGCCAGAACAGAAGACTAGCAGGGAATGTGAAAGAGAATGAATTCACCAAAGTCGGAAGCCTTGAAATGCTGAACTTTGGCTTCCATTAGCAAGAGATTTGGGTCAGACATAAGAACCAACTTTTTGGTAGGCAGAGTAGATAAATCAACAGAGCAGATCTCTAAGGGATTTTGTGGAGTGCCCACTTCTGTAGTATTTTAGAGAAGAAACTACCATCTTTTACTAAAGGCTTATGTGAAAGGGCTAGGCCAGAATTTGAACATCATTATAATGCCTGGAAGCTCTGATTATTCCGTGAAGGGGGATTGTCTATTGTTTTAGGAAAATGTATCTTCAGAAGCACATCTCAGTAACTTCCATCCACAAAACCATCTGCTTCGCCGAACTCAGTCTCCAAGTCTTTGCAGTTACGTCACTGAACATTTGGGCTTGCGTAAGCTTGCAGATTTGTTTCTTCTGCTCTCTATGCGTCGTTGTCACATTAGCTTCAAATCCATCTATGAATTTATATGTTATGGGCTAACTGTGGCCCTCTCTCCCCACCCCCAAATTCACCTGTTGAAGTCCTACTCCCTAGTAATTTAGAAGGTGACTGTATTTGGAGATAAGGTTCTACAGTGATAAGTTAAAATGAAGTCATTACGGGGGCTTTACTCCAAGATGACTGGTGTCCTTGTACGAGGCAGTGTGGACACAGAGGTGTGCAGAGCGAAGGTGATGTGAAGGAGGAGATGACCATCTACAAGGTGAGGAGAGAGGCTGCAGGAGAAACTTGGTGGCTTGATCTTGGACTTCCTGCTGACACCCTGATCTTGGACTTCGGTGTGCCAGAACTGTGTGGTAACAAATTTCCCTTGCTCTGTGTAACTGCAGCCCTAGCAAACTCACACAGATGACCTTCTCCTTTTATCATGTCTCCCTTCCCTTTGCCTTCCCTTGGATGACCAATTAACATTTCTTTTCCTTCTAGCCATCCTTAAAACATACCCCACCCTCCCGTCTTTAGGTTCCCATTCCCATGTCTTCCCTCGGAGCTGTCGTTTTCTTGCTGCCCTACCCAGGCCCCCATCGAAGACGAGAGAAAACAGTGTGAAATCCCAAGACTGACTGCTGAGCAAGTTTCCATGCACACACATGTTGTCTTCCATCGTTTCCATCTTAGAAAAGGTGCACATTTTCGAGTAAGTTCTGTATCTGTGTTTGGCACCTTGCAGTTTACAAAGCATTTTTGCAGATACAACTTTGCTTAATCCTTCCCACATTTCAAGTCCGTGCTTTTTCAAGACAATGAAATTCAGAGAGGTTAAGTAACTTGATCAAAATTACACAGCTGGCAAATGGTAGAGCTGGGATTTGAACCAAGGTAGAAAGAAGGATTGTTATCGATTCCCGCTGCAGGATAGTCAGTGGAGCAGTTTCACGGTGTGGCTGCTTTTTCTCTCCTCTGAAGCGGCCATTCTTGAGCTTTATCTTGGTATGTGTCGTTACCTCTGGCTAGGTGTTTGCTCCGGAATCATTATTATCCCAAATACATTGGAAGCTCTGGGGAGGCAGGTTCTGAGCTGTGCTTTCTGTTCAGTTACAGTGTTTGAGGAACATTTGTTGATTGATTAGTTAAGTGGACTTTTTTGCCAGAGAATTTGGCACATTTCTTGGCATCCAGCTTTCCAAAGATATATGCAAAAGTGACAGGGATCTCACAACATTGATCTGGTCATTGTAGACGAAGATTGGGAAAGGGTATGTATAAACATAATACCGTGGATTGACATTATATTATTATTATTATACCCTGTATTTATATATCATTCTCTCTCTCTGTCTCTCTCTCTCAGGGGTTCATAGTCATTTGCAAGCAGTGGGCCTTATCCTGCTGCTAAATAGAAAATAAATTGCTTATCTCTTGGAAGAGAATTAACTCTTTCAGGGCACTGGGGTACCATTTAGTAAATTAGTAATCCTCTAAATGGCACTCTAGATACGTAAGATTCCCCATATAAACTGGAAAATGAACGTGTTCCCAGTGCTTAAAAGAAATCAGGGCATGCCTAACAGAAATCAGACAGCAAGCTTAAAATATATGTAATATACTTATCTCTCTCCTCTAATAACTTTGTATTTATTTTCATGGAAATCTGTTTGTGACTAAAGATGAATCTATTTGCTAAAAGCTGGCACTTCTGATCTTTTAATCTACTAATATGAGAGCAATAAAAGGGAAGGGAGCAGATGATAGGAGGAGTAGAGTGGTGTTTATATGCATGGGATCAGTGATGATTTGTTCGGCTATACACATTTTGAGAAGCTGATGAATTTAAAAACAAAAACAAAACAACATTTGAAAGGCTGGCCTTGATAGTTTCCTTAGGTCCTAAGAATGTTTACCTACTACCAGAATAGTAGTGAGTTGGAGTTAGCCCCGTGGATCTCCTTGGAGCCATCTAAGCAAGGTAGGGGCCTAACCGTGAATCAACAGTAGCTTTAGAAATTCAACTCTCAAGCAGTCGGAAATGAAGTGGCGGAAATTAACACAAACTCGTAGATGCTGGAGATTTTCCATGGCTGGCACAGAGAGGCAGGAATGGTGAACTGGTAGTGAACTGGACCATTTTTTAAAATGCATATCAACTGCAGGCTTTCTCTCATTTTCACTTTCTCTCTCTCACACATCCCCCACCCACTGCCTTTAAGACATTGCTTCCAGAATTATGATCTGACCACTTCATCTCATTTAACAATTTTGGAGTTCACTCGTTGACTCAAATGCCTCTTGGACGCACTTGCTCGTTGAGGTATTGCTACACTGAATTCTGATTGTAATTCAGTAACACATTATTGATTGTTGAGACTTTCGGTTTATGTACAATGAGATAGAATTTGGAAACTGGTGGTGTCTTATTGACTTTCTGATTTGTGCTGCTGGGAAGCTCATTGGACGGTCAGATGGGTTGCTGCCAGGCAGTTTGGCAGTTCAGTAAACACTCTGTGGTTATCATTCCCAACAGTACCCTCTCCCTCAGATCCCGCTCACTCAGGAGCAACGCATTTGACGACGAACTGCCACACCTGTTCCTCTCATTCAGCCCTGCGTCCAGGAGTGAGCCTCTCTCTCGAAAGCGCCATCCCTCCTCTTTGGGTTTTTTTTTTTTTTCTTCTTCCTTTCCTCTTCCTGCCCCACTGACAGCCAGCTGCCAGGGGCCTCTTTACACAAGCCTCAGCTTTTCAAGGTAAATATGCCACATCAGTTCAATTTCAGCAATCCACACACCTCTGAGCCCCTCCAACTCCAAGGAGCATCCTTAAAGGGAAGAAGCAGCAGGCTGCTGCAAAGAACTCAAAGATCAGCAAAATGTCTTGAAAGGGGGAAGGAAAGACGAGCCGCATAGACCAATGGCCTTCATTTTTCCAGTAAGCAATGTGACTGGCGACAAAAATAAACACTATTAGGGAAAGTGTGTGTTCAGTCTAATTGTATAATTGCAGGTTGCTTTCTGTACATCACACGGGGACTAAAGTAGCGTAGCACCGGGAAGGAGCTCAGTAGTTTCCCTCCTGCATCCATAAACATTTTGCATGTAGTTGCACTCTGGCGTAAGTCGAAGCCCAAATGGACCAGGCTTGAGGATTCTGTCACCTATTACTCACCATCTCAAGGTGAAGGTCAGTGGCAGTAACGCTCTGAGCTCAGAGGTAGCACAGTGAGGTGAACAAAGCTGGCAGAAGAAACAGAGCCACTAATTCATCTCCCAGGTGGCCCTTTTAATATTCCAAACTGCATTTAATCATCAAGCAGGATGTTGAACCAAGGAGCCTGGTCAGCAGTGTCCTTCTGCTGACTGACTTTTCAAACTTTCCAGCAAGTAAGGAAGCTGATGGATTTCTTATCCCCCTCCCCCCTGCCACCTACTGCTGATATGAGACCCTCAGAGACTTTTCCAAGGATGAGAAAGCGAGGGCGTGTTCATTTCCTTTCGTTTTGTGAGGAGGGCAAAACCCCCATTGGGTTCCCTCCTAGGATCATATGAGACAGATGTGCTCCTCTTGTCTAAATCCCCATTCCTCCCTTTTGGGCATTTTATCACTCACAGATTTTCGCTCTCCTCAGCAAACACAGTCATGGCTTCCTTGCGCTGAGCCATCAAGCCCCCTTTGTCTCGGATCCTGGCTTCCATTTCCTTTGCTGTTCATGACCCTGATTTCCTCTTGAGTGGAAAACACCATCACAGCCTGGGCAAGTGGGAAGTTTTTACAAAGGGGGGCATTTGCACTGCTGTTGTTGTGGTAATTACCACATTTTATTTCCAATTTTTCAAGAGGAAGCTAGGACTGTGGGAAGAGTTTGAGATTCTGAAAATTCTAATTCAACCCAAATTTAGTAATAATTTTCAGGGGTTATCATTGACACATTATTATTTTTTCACTTTATAACTGAGAATTTTTTTTTAATTCCTCAATTTTGTATAACCCAGAGGCAGTGCATAGATGAATAATATAATTTGCATTGGATATTTGTTATTGTTTCCTGTCAATATAGAAAATTGCTAATTCACAAGAACTTAAAATACATTTGGATGATTATTTCTTTCATCTAGTTGTATGCGTTTTGTAATTTGCTTTCACTTCCTCTTTGCTCATGATTTTTGTGGCTTTGTTCAAACGGCCAAGACTGCCTTTGAGCCACTGAGTTCCTAATGATTGATGGACTTATCCCAGGGACCGAATTATCAGCATCTACCCTTCTGCAGGGAAAACATCTTTACCAGGGAAGATCCAATTTTTGTTTCCCCCTATTTGTTGTTAATCTGACTTTGTGAAAATGTCATCAAGCCTTATTCTGTACTTTTTCTTGATGAGCTGGAATTCTCTGGAGCTGAGAGTTGCAGGCATGGGAGAGAGTGATAAACTGGGACCATGGAATTAGGCAAATATACTTCTGACATCCCTCTGCCTCAGACATAAAATTGATGGGCCCATATTTGCTATTTCTTAGGTTTGGGGCGCTTGGCATTCAAATCAAGCTCTGTTAGAACATCTGACTCAAGAAAAGGAAGCCAAAGAGAAAGTTGAACGTCCATATTGAAAGAAAATATTGCCTTTACTTTCAGCTTTCTTTTGTGTCCATTGGTTTAAAAAAGAGGCATAATATTGAGAAAGACTGCAGAGGAATTTTCAAGGACCCCTTTGGTCTGCCAATACTTTGAAAAATTAACAGGCATTAATGCTTCATGGATAAAAATGGCAAATAGGGCGTATCTAGAAACTAGTGAGTTAAAACTTTTTTTTTTTTAAGATTTTATTTATTTATTTGACAGAAAGAGACACAGCCAGCGAGAGAGGGAACACAAGCAGGGGGAGTGGGAGAGGAAGAAGCAGGCTCATAGTGGAGGAGCCTGATGTGGGGCTCGATCCCATAACGCCGGGATCACGCCTGAGCTGAAGGCAGACGCTTAACCGCTGTGCCACCCAGGCGCCCCTAAAACTTTCTTTTGATTAACATTTCCAAGTTGGAAATAGTGTTACCCTCCAAAAGCTGGTAAACATAGACTTGTTAGTGAAAATGTTAATAACAGATGATCTCATTTATTCAGAAATTGCATACGGTACTACTGACTATTTAGAACAAAATAAAAAACTCCCAAGTAATGGGGAGGAAGAAGCCTTCTACAGAAAAAATGGTATGATACCAAATGCACACACTAATACTGATTAGGTCAAAATCTTTGACATATTCTTATTTAAAATGTTTTAGAAATATTTTCTTAAAAATACATAAAGTGAGGGGCGCCTGGGTGTCTCAGCTGGTTAGGTATCTGCCTTCGGCTCAGGTCACGATCCCAGAGTCCTGGGCTGGAGCCTCCTCGTATTGGGCTTCCTGCTCAGTGGGAAGTCTGCCTCTCCCTCTGCTCCTCCCCCTGCTCGTGCCCATGCTCTCTCTCACGCGCTCTCTCTCTCTCTCCCCCCCCAAATAAATAAATAAATAAAATCTTTTTTAAAAATACTTAAAGCGAAAGCAGAGCTTTGGTGCTTGAAGGCGTAGGCTTTAGTTTCTACCTCATTCGTACACGAACACCCCTTAATCCCATGCCAATAAAAAAGGCACTGTCGTGCACGACCCTTTTCCTAGAATTCTACATTAGTAGCGTTAATTTCTACAAGCCTTTTTGTAGTTTGCAAGTTAAAGATCGTCACCAGGAAGGGAATTGAGCATCTTGTTCTTTCCTCTGTTACTTGTTAGTTGTGTGACCGAACCAGTCATTTAATCTCTGGCGTTAAATTTTTTTAATCTGCAGAATAAGGTATTTCTCCAAAATTAAGTTTCCCCTATTTGTAAGAAGTCAAGTGAGTCTTCTGCTTCAGTGGTTCTAGTTGTTATATCAGGCAGCTGGTGGGCTCCAGGCCTCCCCAAAGTCTCTTTGGCCAAGAAACTGAGGAAGTTTCTGTCTCTGAGAAGTCAAACTAGCTTGAATCAATTATAAGGCATCAGTGGAAGGCAGAAACTCATGATCTGGAACTCAGGAGTGCTGGTGACACGGATGTGTGCTTTGCGTCAACCCCTCTAAGGCTCCTGTGTGAATCCAAAGACCTGTTTTCATTGAAGCTCTGTACCACCCCCAGAGAACAGGTTGGATGGCTTTGGTGTCCATCTGCTGGAGTCTGAAAACAGACCAGAGCCATTCCTCCCACTTCAGCCAGGATATCACCTGGCTTCACTGCATGGATGGTCTCAGAGAACACCGGGAGCTAGCCACGTGGGGCCCTGATAGCCACAGTGGCAGTAGTGATGGATAGCCATTGCCCAGCACTCTGGGCCAAGGGAGAACTCGCCACCCATTTGGGGAACATCAAGTATGTTATGGTATGGACATCAGTGCTGGGAGGGCATTGTTGAGCTCTGGAGGGCAGCCCAGCCTTCCGTGGCAGAGAATCACTAACAGGCTGAAACTACCCAAGAGGCAAATAGCAGTTTCCTAAGGTAGTTGCAGTGACTCATGTGTGAGTTCCTGTAGGAACCAACCTGATGAGCAAGGACACTTGAGTGGAGACCAGGTTTCTATGACAGCATGTGAGGGCACTAGACTGGGAGATACAGCTCATGACTGTGATTGTATCTTTGTGGTTCTTATCCAGGGCAACTTTGCCCTTTGGGGGCATTTGACAATGTCAGGCATTTTTGGTTGTCATGACTGTGGGGAAGGGAGCGCTACTGGTATCTGATAGGTAGAGGATGCCAGTGTTACAAGATGCAGGACAGTCCCCCAACAAAGAATTATCTGGTCCAAAATATGAATAGTACTAAGACTGAGAAACCCTGCGGTCCTTCAGGCAGATGTGACAAAGGGAAACACAGATTCCACCTACGTTCACCAGAATGTGTGTGCCATTCTGAACATGTGCCATACGGCCAAGCAGTTTACCACTGAGGATGATTCTGTGGTCAGAGTAACATAAATCATATCACTGATAGTATCGCTAACATGTATGGAGTGTTATCTTTTACCTGTCAGAATCTTCTAACCATTTCACAGGTATTCACTCATTTAATCCATATCCCTACTCTGGAAAGTACACATGGTTCTTATCCACAACTTATAGGCAATTTAAATAATGGTGCTGGCAGTATCAGCCAAAGTGCTCGTTTGACCACTGTGAGTGATCAGCTCGGGCAAACTGTGCCTAAGGGACCACTGAAGTCACTGACCTTGCTCATCTCCACCACTGTCGCAGCAGCTGGAAAAGCAGAAGGCCAGCCCAGCACGCCCACAGGCCTGTTCTGCATCTTGAGATCAGCCCCGATTGTGTGATCAGATCACCTCCAAAAATAGATTATTGTTTTCTCTGGGGTGGGACAGGGGTGAGGGGAGAAATGACAAAACCGAAGACAAATCAACACAGCACAAAGTCACATCGAAAGGGGTTGGCAAGAATCCAGTGACTCCACGTATCTATTAAAATGGATCATGAAGCCTCCAAACTCTCTTTTTGCCTCAATTATTCAAGCACATGCGGATTGTTTGTAAATTACCCAGATAACTGGGGCACGCTAGCCCTGCTCTGATTTTATAGGATTTTAGTAGATACACTAATGAGATGGACTAATTAGTTCCTTAGTCCGTTGTGCTGTGGCATTGGTGTCTTTAGAGGAATACCACAGCCCTCCCATTCACCTTTTATCCCAATCAATCGCCTTGTATTTACTAAGGGCCTCAGGAGGGGGGCGTGAGAGGTGTAGATCATTCAATTTGTCACAGCACATATTTTCAGTATTATGATAAGAAGACAAGGGACTCTGCATTTTGTCAACTCACAAGGCCAAGATCGATCCGCAAATAGATGGGCCTCCCCGTATTCTGAATTAAAGTGTGTGTTTTTTGGCGGTTTATTGACAGTTGATAACTACTGACCACTAGTCCTGATAGAGTTACAAAGGTCGGGTCAAAGCAGGTCACAGCCACAAAGAACACCTCCTGCTCCTGGAACCCACCGCCCTCCCAGAAGGGATGTGCAGGTCAATAACTAAGCCACCTGTAGGGTCTGAAGTCTTTTCCAGACTTTCTCCTTCTGGCTGTGCTGTGGAACCCCCCCCCCCCCCCATGCAGCCCTGTCCTCTCTTTTTTCACCCTGACATGGCTGCTGCCCTGGGAGTCCTGCAAGTGCCTGCGAAGCCAGGACTCCACCCGCAAGGACAGGAGACGCAGGGCCACCATACTGTGGGCTTAGCTCTGCATCCCACCCCAGAGGCTCTCCTGGAAGGGGTTGCCAGCACAGGCCGTGCTTCTGCCCATGACCTCAGAGAGTTAAGGATACATAGAAGCAAAGGAACTGGCCGTCTGTATGGCTCCCCCATGAGCGCCAGCCCTCCTGAGTGTATGCGTACCACTCTTGGCAAGCAGGAGTTTAATTAAAAGCCTCTCAGAATGCCTCTCCAGTTGGGGTGGGCCTCGGTCGCCAGGAGGGGCCTTTATCAAGTGGATGCGAAAGCATACAAATGATAGGCCTTGTTCCTAGGAAATGTCATCTGGTCTGGGCCTCTCTTGGTGGCTTGCTGGGGAGGCGAGGGGGATGTCTGTGCCTGTGTGTTTGATGCAGTATCCATTGTCTACCTGGAAGATGCAAATGAGATTCAAATTTGGTTCCAGTGTTATAGGCTGCTTGCATATACCCCACAGCAACCCTCCAGCAAGTGACTAATGGGAACATGTGTTCTTTCTATTTTTATAAGACTGGGAGAACAAGGGGATGGAGGGCTAAGCTTGTGGGGTTTGAAATCTTTCTTTCCAGGGGACTTGCTGCTGTCTGGAATGACAGTAATACCCAGTGGCAGCTCCATGGCAGTGGCCCAGACCTGCCTACATGCTCTGCTCCTTGGAGGCCCTGAGGCTGGGTACATGGCCCTGCCTCTCCCTTCTATTCAGCCAGAAGAAGATGGACCAGGGGACACCACAGGGCTCCCAGGACAGTGGCAGGGCCCTTATCTCTCCTTCCTGATGGCTTGCCCACACATCAGTCTTGGCAGGCCTTTCTCCCAGCCAGCGCTAGTGGAGTGCTTGCCCTCAGCGTCATATTGTTGGTACCACCTTAGTCTGGGTTTTTTTTTTTTTTTTTAAGACAGAGAGACAGCCAGCGAGAGAGGGAACACAAGCAGGGGGAGTGGGAGAGGAAGAAGCAGGCTCCCAGCAGAGCAGAGGAGCCCAGGGTCCATCCCAGGACCCTGAGATCATGCCCTGAGCCGAAGGCAGACACGTAATGACTGAGCCAGCCAGGCGCCCCATTGGTCTGAGTTTTTAATGAGATGATTTCTGCTAGGAGGGAACTTGAATGTAAATAAAATCATGCCTATCAAAAGCCTCCTGTAACCTCTTACAGCCCAAATCAGAAAAAAATCAAAAGAATGAGTCTATCCAAGATAGTCTTAGTATCCAGACTCCATTGTTGTGGCTAAGTCCCCATCGCTGAGACTGTTGTGAAGGCGGTGGTGGGCCCCCCATGTTGCAATTGCTTCTGCTTCCGCCTCCCTCCAGTGACCAGTAGTCAGGTGCAGAGAAAGAGGGCAAACAGAAGGCAAATGAACTCTTTTCTGTGAAAGGGGATCTCTCTCTCTCTCTTTTTTTTTAAAGATTTTATTTATTTATTCGACAGAGATAGAGACAGCCAGCGAGAGAGGGAACACAAGCAGGGGAAGTGGGAGAGGAAGAAGCAGGCTCCTAGCAGAGGAGCCCGATATGGGGCTCGATCCCAGAACTCCAGGATCACGCCCTGAGCCGAAGGCAGACGCTTAACGACTGCGCCACCCAGGCGCCCCAAGGGATCTCTTGGCGTGTGAATGACAGTGTGCCAGAATCTTGACATGCTAGGTTTTGGAGGGATTGAAACAGATCAATGGGATTGGTGACCATTCAACAGGAACCTAAAAATTCTTTTCTGAAAGGAAGGAAGTGGTTTGGACTCTAGACTCCTCAACCCTTTGTACAACAGTCTAGCTCCAACTGATTTGTTTTATATTGTGTGTTTCTGTAGCCAGACTGTAAAATGAGTTATGTGCTAACTCCAGTCAACTAATCCAGCCTACCTACATGGCTGTGACGAGGACCCTGAGGCCAAATCCAAGATCTTTGAAAAAGAGGCCTGGAATCACCAGGCCCAGGACTGGGGGTAGTGGTGATATAAACCAGGCACTCACTATCCCAGGTGTCCACCTTGTTCTAAAGAAATGGTTCTGAGATTTTTAGAAGTTTAAAGACCATCAAACTCCATTTTCTTGTGTTTCGATAGGAATCTTCATTGAAACCTAGGTAGAGATACATTTTGATTTTAGTGATGAATTTTACAAATGCTCATGGGAAGCCATTATCAGCTGAGGAATTCTTAAAACCTCTTAGTATAAGGAAACCAAATGGTTGCCTTCATAAAAAATCAAACCTCCACCTTCCCCCTTGGCAAATGGAGGAGAATGTTAGGGGATGAGGTTCCAAGGTGGTGCCAAAATTTCGTTACTTCTCCCTGTGTGGAAACGCATCTCTACTGACATTAGTGGAGGTACCAGCTCGTCTCAGTTGGGTGTCTCTTTACACCTGGTTATAGTGATTCTTAGAGGTCTGGTGCTTTCTGTGCTTCGAGGGTCTTAACCAAAGTGCATGCCCTTGACCAGACTTCTAGGATTTTCTCTCCTGAAATAAATCGTGGAATCATGTATAAGAAAAGAGGGAATCATATAAAAAGATGCTCATTGTTGTAAATAATTTTTAAAAAACTGGGATTAACTAATTGTCTAACAATAAGTCATTGCACATATAAGTAATAACAATTATGGATTTTATATATGTGTGAGTATACATATATACACATATATGGAATAGTATAAGGCTTGTAAAGATCTTCCTTTTTTAAGAATATGAATGTTTTTGAAAACTATGAAGTGAAAGGAACAGCATACGAAATTACATAAAATAGGATCACAAATTATTGTATATATGTGTAGGTGTATACTGAAGGGGAGAAATAATATACACACATGTATACATGTGACAAAAGGGATAGAAAAATGCACCAGATATTGACAAGGACTATCCGTGAATGTAGGAATTGTGGGTGAGTTTTGGGCCTTTTGTAACTTTTCTCTGTTTTACAAATTTTACAACCAAAAACATGTTTACAAAAAAATAAAGCCCAGGTTCCCATAAAACTTAGGGTCCTTTATTTTTAAGGGTATCTCTCAGCCAAAGTTCCTAGAAACAAGTTGCCTTAGAGAGCATCTGTAAATGCAAAGTGAAGTGAATTTACTTTTTTTTTTAAGATTTTATTTATTTATTTACTTATTTACTTATTTACTTATTTATTTACTTACTTACTTACTTCTTAGAGCTAGAGCATGCCCAGAGGGAGAGGAAGAAGCAGACTCCCCATGGAGCAGGGAGCCCACTGCGGGGCTCAATCCCAGGACTCTGGGACCATGATCTGAGCCTAAGGCAGATGCTTCACCGACTGAGCCCCCCACAGGTGCCCCGTGGATTTACTTTTAATATCCACTTGGGCTTAATATGTACATTGCATTATTCAGCCTAAACAGAAAACCGCTCTTTCTCTGATGTTAGTTGTTTGGCCTTCTTTATCAGGGAACTGGCTTCCAGTTTTTATTTCGCTTTGCTTGTGTGGCAAGCAAAATTCAAGTCTTGTGGTGTACTAAAGCAGCCAGAATTTGACCCACTGATCTGGCCCACTGAGTCCCTGCCACATGCCAGCCATGTGCTAGGCACCAGAAGTACAAAGATCATTAGGATGCCATCCCTTCCTGCAGGGTCAGTGGATGAAGGGAGCCCAGAAATGTAGCCGATTAAAGGTCAGTACTACAGGTCACCTGTTGCGATGCTTTCCCCCACTTCCTGCCAGGCTTTGTCCTAGGACCATACCTGAGTACATTACTGCCTCATATGTTCACATCAGCCTGCAACACAGGTGTCATGTCCCCGTTTCTGAGATGAGGGCGATGAACCCTCAGGGGGTTGCTGGCAGGTGGTGGAGCTGGGACTCAAGGACTCCTCTGCCTGGACTGCCTTCTAGTGTAACTCTTGAGCCAAATGGATTGATGTCAGAACAGAAGAGGAGACCATTGATTCTGCCTGCAGACCCTCGCTCCATGTGGAAAGGGATTTTGGTTTTGATTTTGTCGTTTGGGTCTACTTTTGTTTCCTGCTGCATCCCTCACATCTAGAACAGTGCCTGGTAAGAATGTAGGGGGGGATGCTGTAGCAAAGGTAGGGTGGTCAGATTGAATTTACATTTCGCGTTAGCAGTGGATACTTTTTAGCGTAAATATGCCTCATGCAATATTTAGGGCATACTTATACTTAAAAATTATTCTTTGTTAACTGGAATTCACATGATCCTGGGCCTCCTGGTACATCTGGCAGCCCTGAGCAAGTGAGGTAGGTTGTACTGAGTGAGGTTGATGGCAGGTGGGACGGCCCTCACCAGTTACAAGAGCCAGACAACGCAGAGTCATGAGCAAGGTGTGGAGGGGTGAGGATGTGGCTCATTCGGGGAACTGTAGACCGCATGTCAGGATGAGAGTGGGGAGCGGGCTTTTTGTGAGGAGAACGGTGCATGAGTAGATTATCCAGCGGTTTTTACTTCCAAATAACAACAGTCAGTAGGTGAGTAGCTGTCCCTTTCGTCCCTTTTGCCAGGGTGATAAAGGAGGCTGGGCCCTCCCGTCAGCTGCACTCTCCTGGTGCTTTCTTTGAATGTATGTTCTCTCTTCTTGGGCCATACAAGCTTCACTGTTTGCTGTGCCTGTCTGACAGTGATTAGATTAACAGCTCTCCCAGTGTGAGGTGCCTGGGGAATCACTATCCTGGTGTGGGGTGACTGAGGGAATTCTTACCCTTGATGTGGGGTGACTAGGGGTAATTGCTACCCCATTGTGGGTGACTGGGGGGAATTACTACACCCACTATGGGATGACTGGTGTAATTCCTACCCCCGGTATGGGGTGACTGGGGGGAGTTGCTACCCCCAATGTGGAGTGACTGGGGGGATTGCAACCCCAGTATGGGATAACTGGGAGGAATTATGACCTCAGTGTGTGGTCTGGGGGAATTGCTACCCTGGTGTGTGGTGGTTCCGAAAAGATGAAAAAATTAGGAAGGAAGGAAGGAAGCAAGCAAGCAGTCTGGCCGCCCTTGTCTAGGTTGCTAAGTGCCTGTAGACCATGCCAAGGAATTTTCTTCTACAGACAGAGGGATCAAGTGGGTGCTTTGGAAACTGGGTGTGTGGCTTAGCCACATGTCCTTTGGAATGTAATGCAGGTGACGCCGTGGAGGATGGATTGGAGCAGACAGTGAGTGACGTCAGTATGGAGGCCGTTGCGGTAGGTGAGGATGGTGAGGATGACAGGGAGAACAGGATGTAGAAGACAGCCTAGATAATTGTTACCCATCTTCAGGTCCTTGTAGAAGGGACTGCGTGCTTCCAGAGTGTTCGATTCCCCTCATGAGCCAGTTACTACTTTGCAAGCTCAAGTGGAGAGCATGATAGGTTTAGGGGATGATGACATATAGTGATCTGCATTCATTCAATCTGTCTATTTGTCTATCTGTAATTTATTTATGGTGAGTGAAGAAGGAAGAAGGCAACAGATGGAGTCAGAAATAAGCACGATCCCCCCATTTGCTTTGCCAACTCCCCTCGGCTTGAGGTGATGTAGTTATTCCCCTGCCCTGTGTGTCTGGCTGACCCAGGCTGTCCTTGCTGGTCACAGGTTGCTGGGGGCAGATGCATTCATAATGGAAGAGACGAACTCACCATCGGGGGTTGGAGGGAGGGCATCCCGTGTTCACCCGATCAGGAAGGAGCATGGGGAGGTGTTTTCTTCTCCAGTAATAAGATTGTCAGGGCCCCTTCCTGGCCTGAACGGACCGATGGAGGCTGCCAGGATGGAGAGCTCACTCTTCTTAATTAGCACTAATGCAGTCAAGGCTGTTTTCTTAGCCTGACCAAAGGGAATAGTAATTAATATGGTGGGGGAGACAGACGGAGAGTTCAAGGCCGGCATGTGTGCCCCTGACCCTGGGGTCATGGGGAAGGAGAGCTTGGAAGACAATAGCCTGGCTCCTGCAGGCCTGGACAAAGGCTGGCCCTAGTTCTCAAACCTTCGCTCTCTGTGGCCTTCCCATTAATGAGAAATTCTGTCCTCCCACTTCTGGAAAAGGGGCTTAGCAGGTCTCCTGGCTAAGGTGTGTGTGTATGTGTGTGTGTGTGTGTGTACATATCAGTCAATGTATGTGTTTTAAGAGATAATTTTTCTCCCACTTAAACTGCTAACTTCACAAAGCCTGGGGAGGTTCTTCCTTCTCAATGCTAGTACATGGCTCCTGTTGGTGATGGTGGGGCCTGGGTCTGTACCCCCACCAGGCAGAACAAAACACAGGTTCCACAGTATCCATTTCACTCTGAAGCTTGCACAGCAGCCCCGGACTGGGAGCTCAGCACTGAGGATGGTCATTTACAAGCTGGGAAGAGGTCCCCTGAGGGGCACCAGTCGTCAGGGGGCTGAACAGCAGGCAGACTGACCCTCACATGGCAGGGGCTGAAGCTAGAGGAGGTGCCGCTCCACCTCCCGGGGATCCCTGCAGAGAGGCGATGGGAGCCAGTGGAATGGTGGTGCGCGCAATCTACGTGATCGTCTCCCTCATTAAGGATGACCTCACCGCTCCAGATGACAGGGGGACGTGCGGCATCGTGAAGAAATGAAAATACGTTGGACTCTCAGTGCCTCTCCCCTAGTTCAAGCTGCTGGTTTTCCCCGAGATGAATTTGGTTCTTTCAGATTTTGCCCTCAACTTTCCTGACTTAGACTGGTGGTTTTTCTTCTTTTTCTTTTTCTTTCTTTCTTTCTTTCTTTCTTTCTTTCTTTCTTTCTTTCTTTCTTTCTTTCTTTCTTTCCATTTCTTTCTTTCTTTCTTTCTTTCTTTCTTTCTTTCTTTCTTTCTTTCTTTCTTTCTTTCTTTTTTTCTTTTCTTTTCTTTTTTCTTTTCTTTTCTTTTCTCTTTTCTTTTCTTTTCTTTTCTTTAATTAAATATTGCTTCCTGACTCTTTCAGGTCAGCAGCAATGTCACTAGCATCAGCCATGAATCACAGCCGAGCTGACATTTTAAAAATGGCATCATCAGGGCAGCAAGTGCAGGCCAGACACCCAGGCACAATGGCTGGACCCCATAAATTACACTAAAAGTCTAATCAGAATAATCAACACACTGACATCTTTATGCATGTGGACAGAACTTGGGGAAGGGAAAGGCACTGTGTTGGATTTCTCTGAGATTTCCCTTGCAGCAGATCCGGGTGCTTTTTGAGGATACCGGGAGAATGCTCAAGGCGTGTCTTTGAGTACTCCTTCTTCATGTTTACATTGTGTGATAAAAACAGATCTAACGAGTGCCTCTCAACAGTGTGTTGGTTGATCTGTACCTCGTGCAGCACAGCCATATATTTTTTGCCTGTTAAACACCCCACATATTTCTCTGTCAGTGCAGGTGCACATGAGTGGCTCACTCTTGCACACACACACGCACACAGGGACACACAGACACACACACCCAATAAATGTGATTGAAGACATTCTTGGGTGCTTCTGGCTGTGGAACTATAGTCACACTCTTTCCTTGTAAGAGTTTCCTTTCATAGTTCTGACCCAAAGTCTTTACCAGTCCCCATTAATGTGATTTCGTAAGGCCAGACAGGACAGCCACCGTCTGGCTGAGACCATTCATCAGCCTTCATACTCCATGTTAGTTTCTGACCTTTCCCTTTCTCTCCTTGGAGCCCTTTCTCTGTCTCTCTCTCAAACTAACCCCTTTCCTTTCTACTCTGGTTTTTTAAAAAAAAAAAAAAAAAAGAACCTCTCCCAAAGCTTTGGGCTCCCTGCCTCTAATGGAAGGTCAGGGGTGCTCTTGGCCATACATATGCAGAAACAGAGCCTTTCGGTGATTCATTGGTCCTAGCAGGTCACAGGCACAGAGAGCCCATTTGTCACCAGCCTTGCTCTGGCCATCATGGCCAGGCTGCCCGGAGCTTGTGGGCGGCCCAGTGCACACCAGCTGGGACTAGCCAGTTAGTGCCCACTGAGGTGTGGCCAGCAGGGCCCCTAGGGTGAATGCCATCAAGGGTGGCATGGGACGCAAAAGAAAGAATGAAGAAAAAGTGAAAAAAAGAGGGTCACATTTGAAAAACGAAAAATGGAAACGTTTTCTTAAAAGGTAAAGAAATTGGTGTCTGTTTGTTTTCATTGGTTTTGCAAACATTTATTGAGTACCTACTATGTGCCTTAATCTGGTGCTAGACGTTGCTAATGGAAGTGCTTTGATGGATTTTGCCCATCTGATTTTTGCGAAGGTCTCAAGGGAAAGAATGGCTGATGTTCATATGCTGATTCTGCAGCTAGGTGTACTGAGCTAGGTGCTCTGACTTGCCCAGGGCCATCCTGGGAGACCTGGTACACCTCTTCTCTAGAGCTTCTTCTGTGATACCACACATGAGGGCATCCACCAGGATGACTCAATTCTACCATGTCCTTGGGTCCTCCAGCATCTTCTGACCAAGGGACAGCCCCCAAACCCTTTGGCTCTGGTTTGGGCTCTGGTTTGAGTTTTGACTGCTTTATGCATTGGCTATATGGCCTTGGACAAGTCACTTTACCTTTTGCATCCTCAGTGTCTCCATCTATAAAATGAGCTTCATACCCTTAGATTGGTGGTGATTAAATGAGATACTAAAACTTGCGGGCATTGTGTCTGGCACAGGTTAAGCGATTAGCAAATTGCTAGGTATGTAAAGTGCATATGTTTGTATATAAACATTCTTTCTGGGCTGGGCCGTCTAGGCGCCCCCAAGTGGCCGCAGCCTAGGCATGCATCCTGAGCCACAGTCTGGCCAGGGAGTTGAACACAAGGACAAATGTCCCACAATGCAGTTTCCAGAAATAGGCTTCCTCAGCTTCTGCTTGTCGATCCTCCTATCACCAGTCTCTCCCCAACCTTTGTTACAATGATCCCTACAGCCAAGGATTTGTTCAATAAGCACTTGTGGGTAATTACTTCTGGAAAGCACTGTATTAGTTGTGGGGCAGGGCAGGTGGGGGATGAGGGGAGAAACCAAGCAGTGTGAAAAATAGCAAAGTATAGGAGAGGGCAGAGGTAGGCAGGACACAGTCATGAGACCCCAGTTATGAGACCACCATGCAGATGTGTCCTGCTTAAGAAAACTCCATATAAGAAAGTACAGCCCGCTGTATGGTGACTAACATAATATAATAAAAAATCATTAAAAAAAAAAAAAGAAAAAAAGAAAGTACAGCCCAGTGAACGATTTCAGGAAAGGGTGACTCCTACAGGATAATACATACTTTTTTGATAAAGAAAGAGGATTGACTTTTAGGTCAGTAGTTTACACTACTTGACAAATAGTTGGTTGCAGAGCTCCTTGAAATAACAAGCCATCTTGGTGAATTTGATTATAATTCTGCACGCAAAAGTATCAGTAGCCCAAATCGTTAGGCCACTTTGCTTACAAACATGTATGTGGGAGGTATGAGAAGAGCAATTTCCAAGATACCAGAAGCCCCAGGAAGAACGAAAGGTAGTAGCAGCCCTTGTTTTTGAGCACCTGCTAGGTAGATGGCGCATCGATCTCACTCAAGTTATACAATAATGTTGGACTAGAAGTATTATTATTGCTATTTTACAAATAAGGGAAACTGAGGCACTAAGAGCGACGAGTCAGTGTCTAGTAAGTGTCCTGAAGCCATTCTATTGGTTAGGATGATTTTAGATGGAAGTGGTAAAAATCTACTTGAAACTGGCTTAAATAATAAGAAAAAAGTATTCATCTCACCGAACAACAGTTGGGTGGTAGGGCAGGCTCTCCAGTGGGTGGATTTCATGGTTCAACGATGTCATCAAGGATTGGATCTTTTCAATCTCTCCTGAACAATGCTGTCCTTGTGTTAGCTTGCTCTTACTTCATGTCCCCTGGAGGATGCAATAGAGGCACAGAAATTCCAGGTGTCTTCCCAAGATCCATTATGGTTCAATATGATCCAAGATCGATATGGTTCAATTTTACCAATATGGTAAAAAGTAAAAGGGAAGCTCACTTAGTAGATTTCTTAATAGCAAATTTTGCTAAGAAGCCCCCAGCAGACAGGCCTCCTCTCCCTCAGGCCAGACTTGGGTCACCTGACCGGACCTAGAGCAACCACTAACAAGTGAGAGGAATGACCCAGATAGCACAGACTGGTCAGAGGAGATTAGGACACAGGCGCACACACAGAGGAGAGACCATATGATGACACGGGGAGAAGACGGCCATCTACCAGCCAAGGAGATGGGCCTTGGAAGAACCAATCCTGCCAACACCTTGATTTCAGACTTCTAGCATCCAGCACTGTGAAAAAGTAAATTGCTGTTGCTTTTGGTCCCCAGCCTGTGCCACTTTGTATATGTGCTGCCGAAGCGAGCACCAGCCTGTGCCACTTTGATCCAGCCGCCCTGGCAAACTAATACAGGGGAATGACAGATTTATAGTTTTCCTTCCAATCCGGAGTATTCATTGCAGATTGGGAATGGCAGGGGAGGTTTTGGGAGAGAGGAGGAGGACTGCGAAGAAATAGAGGGAAGGTGCAGAGGAAGGACTGCAATCAAGGACTAGATAGGAGGTGTGGATGTGCTTCTTTCGGCAAGTTGATCCATCATGCAGTAAATTCAGACCTAAGCCTGGGTGCCTGGAACATTCAGAGCACTGCTCGCTTACTGTGAATTTGAAAGGGGGAGTCGCTTTGGATGGAAAGATGAATTTAATTTAGGGAATGGTCTCTTTAGTCTTTGGTAACTGTGAAATAAATAATTTATATATTTTTCCTTGCCAGTTCCTGTGCCAGGACATGAAGATGGATAGACAGTGTGACCCTTGACTTGAGGAAACTGATACTTACTCAAAAAAGAATGAGTTTCGCATTAGTGGTGGGAGGAACATTAGCATCAGGAATCTCGCTGCCAACCTCCAGAACTCTATGCTCAGAAAGTTTATGATATGCTGGCATCATTGCTATTGGTAAAGACGCATGGCCCCAGCCAAGGGTAGAGCAGAGGAAAATATCTACAGAGTTAGCCTCCCAAATAGAAAACAAAACAAAATAAAACTTCTTAAAACATTCAGTTTGACTTCCATAAATGATCTCCTTGTGCTTCCTAGATGGAGGGGAGGAGTGGAGAAAAGGTGCTTGGATTTAAAGTAGAAATAGGTAGAAAGCAAGGACTTCCAGGAGACAAAGTATGTTACCTGTTATCCCCCCCCCCCCAAGCATGGTAGAGCAGGTATACTTCTCTCATGAGGAAACCCAAGGCAGATGGTGGGTCTTATTGCATATCTGTGCTTCCTCATGCGATCTTGCACGTTTTCCTGGTGGACTTCAGAAGATTGCTCCAGTTGAAGGAATCTGGGTTGGTATCATTTGTGACTTTTTTGAAGTTCCATCAAACCTAAGGCTTTATCCAGAGTAAGTCAAGGCAGAGCATTTTCTCGAATCTCACCCTGGGTCTTTGTGCTTCTGAAGAGAGAAGACTACATTCTGCCTTGCATCCTTCCCCCGCCAGTCTGAAGTCTTAGAGACATAAAACTATGGTGGCCCATGTATTAACAAGCGTAGGGCATCTGAAGTCTCCCCCCCCCCATTCCTGCAAATGGAAATTCCATATCAGCCAACCCAAAGGGGGGATTTATGGCAGATCTACAAAGATGACAATTTATTTAGGCTGTCCTGCCTTGAATTTCTTGTCTTTTTTTCTCTTGATTTTTATTGACATAAAATGTTTTACATTTCCTTTTGCCCATTTGTCACTATGACAGCGATGTTTGGATGAAGACTGTAAATGAAATATGTATGCATCCTAAAGATATTTATATAATTTAGCAAAATTATTTTTCAGGTTCTTTGAAAAGATTCTGCTCAGTTCATGTCTTGCTAGCACCACAAAAACATTTTACCAATCGTACCCCTAATGTGGGAATGAACACATGTTACTTAAACATACCAAATATGGGAACATATAAATAGTGTTTAAAATATCTCTTACACAATAAATTATGATCGCTATGTTGAAATTCCAATTTTTAGAGAAAATTGATTTAGGAAAAATAGCTAATCACAGTATCCTGTGAAAGCAGCATCCTTTCAGTATCATTTAATTTTCAAGCCAAGAGATTTGGACTATTGTTTCATTTTGTGTTCCATTATTTTTCCCCATTCATTTGCGGAACAATAATCTTCTAAAACATCTCACTTCTGCAGTGGTATCAACTGGCATGATACCAAAAAGATGTAAATGATTTAATTGAATTAGTTTAATTAGGTAAATTAACAGTTAAGCATATCACACACAAGCTTGTTCTGTTTATCCTACGTTATAGAGATAATTTAGTGCAGAAGGAGAACGGGCATGACCAAAATTCCAATGCAGTGAGCCAGATTAGCTGGCAAAGGAAAAAAATACACAGATAACAGTCACTGGAATTAAATCTGAGTAAATAATTTATGTGCTGGATTCATTATGTAGTTTGGGTTGTAGACAAACGCTGATAGTCAACGAATGTGCAAAAACATTGCTACTGAGCAAAAGTGTAAGGATAACCAAAGCGTTTCTGACCTTTCCAGAAGCATCTTCCCGGGAAAATTTCAACATTTCTTGGTAATCTGGACACATTGAGGCAACGAAAGCCTGTCTGCCTAGTCAGAAATCTGAGTTAAAGCAGAAAAAAACAAACAACAACAAAAAAAAACGAATAAGCCATAGTTTGATTGTTTTTGAGTACATGCTGTTGAATCAGATAAAATAGGGTTTCACAACCTTGGCACTATTAACAATCTTTTTGAGGTTGTGGGGGGCCTGTGTCTTGCACTGTAGGATGCTTAGCAGAATTCCTGGTGTCTACCCACTAGATGCCAGCAGTACCCCTCTGCCCCCAGCTGTGACAACCAAACTGTCTCCAGACATTGCCAGATGTCTTCTGAGTAGGAGGACCAAAATCACCCTGGTTGAAAACCACTGAAAGAGAACCATTGAATATTATCCAATATGGATCTTTAGTAATCTTGCTTTAGTGAATTACTCACAGAGGCTTGTATCATTCATAGCACTTACTTACATATGATGTTTATAAAAATTTGAAAAATATTGATTACCTTAAGTATTTGAAACATCCTGTTCTTTCTCTTCCATTCATTCATTTGGCAAGTGGGTATTCCGCCCTGAGCATAGGGTATTAATAGATACAGAGTATCACCCTCTTCAGCAAGGAGCCCTAGGCAGACCTGGGGATGGAAAATCATGGGGTATTGAATGAATGCTGGCGGATGTGGGGAGGGGGGCAAGGAAACCATGTGCTGTGGTAAGAGAGCCCTAGCCTTGGGTGACTTGCTTTTAGTTGTGTGTGACAGAACACAAGGCCAGAAAGGATAGCAGGTGCCACTACCAAACATCAAATGTTGGCTAAGACATTAGTTGCCCCAGTGGCACTGTGAGAAATTGGAAGATTTTAAGCAAGAGTGTGTGTTACATTTGGTGAGTGTTGACCTTTGGTAAGAACAAAGTGTTAAAGTCATGCCCAAACAGATTAAATCTGACTCTGCCACTCATGAGTTGGGCGACCTAAGCAAATTGCAGATTTCTGAGCCTTATGTTCTTATCTATGAGATGGAAGTAATAATAGTTATGTCATCGCAAATTTTAAGTGGGACAGTGTTTATAAAGCACCTGGCATGATATCTACTGCATAAAAGTCACCCAATAATTATTAGTTTTTCTTTTTTTCACTAGCCAGAATGTCCTACTTATATCTTTCTCACCAAGATGCAATGGGAAACATACATTTGTGAGGTCTGCATTCCCCCACATCTGCGTTGTATCGTTTAATGGCACTGAAGTTGTCCTAACCTTGCCACTGGATTTTGTTTACTCTAAAGCTGAGTGCTTAAATCCCTTAAATTGGTAATGTCAGTTTGACGTCCGTGTTAATCGTCCATAAGATTTTAGAATCTGAAATCTGGCGGTGGCTTTCTCTACCACGTCCACTGATCTGCAGCCAGATGTGGCCGTTATTACCACGGGGATCAGGGACAGCATGGAAAAACCCCCACTGCAAGAAATGCTCATTTTCTATATATACAAAGGAATTGTAATGTTTTGCCAAGCAAGTTTCTGGCAACATGTCTTGAATGCCTGCATTTTCATTCTCTTAGAAAACAGGGACAACCAAATAGAGGGGAAGGGAGACCTGTTTTGCATTTGGAAATACCAACAAAACCACATTCCCACCCTTCTGCAAATTTATCACTAAGCTTTGTATATATAATGGAATGCAGGGCTAAGCTGTTTTCTTTGGGATTTTGACATGTCTGTTTCTCTCACACACACTCTTCAGTGATATATGTAAAAATGAGGAAGACGTTTCCAAGAACACACTTCATTGTCAGACACATATATACATAATGTAGTTGACACCACGGACAAAGATGTCCTCTTCTTCCCCCCTGCCCTGAACCCTTGGCTGGGCAGCCCCTTCCTGTCGTGTCCTGTGGTGATGGGATTCCTCATTCCAAGTTAAGCCAAGTGAGCCTCTGCGAGTGCACTCTTCAGGGTGGCTGGACTCAGACCCCAGCCAGCCCTGAAGACACTTCACATCACTCCCTGCTCCACTGGCCACCAACTGCCACTGATGAGGAAATCAAGACTTCTTTAATTTCTTCCACAGCTGCGGACTTATTCTCAGAAGTTTATTTAACCTGTGTGTGTTATGACTGTAATAACATACAAGTTCAGATTAAGCCAAGAGAGCACTGCAAATTCTCAGTGCCCTCAGATTCTAGATGGTTCTAGAAGGAATGGTCAGCTACTGTGCTATATCTCTATCCCGTTATCCATTCTCTGTATCCCCACCCCCTACCGCCTCCACAGCCTTGCCTTTTGTCTCTTTTCAGAAAAATTTGTTTTGAAATCATTTTAGGCCAAATAGAAAAGTTACATATCTTCTTCACCCAGCTTCCCCTAATGCTAGCATTATATGTAACCATAGTACAATGATCAAACCTAAGAAGTTAATATTTGTACAGTATTAGTAACTAAACTACAGTCTTTTTTGGTTTTCACCTGTTTTTCTACTAATATCCTTTTTCTGTTCCAAGACCCAACATTGCATTTAATTGTCATGTGACCTCATTCTTCTCCCCTCTACAATAGTTCTGTCTCCCTTGTCTTTCATGACCTTAACACTTTCGAAAAGCACTGGCCAGTTGTTTTATAGACTGTCCCTCTATCACTGTGTGTCTGATATTGCTCATGATTAGAATGAAGATACCCATTCTGTGAAGGATACTGAGGGGCGCCGGGGTGGTTCAGTCAAATAAGCATTATCTGACTCTTGATATCGGCTCAGGTCATGATCTCAGGGTTGTGAGATCGAGCCCTGCATCAGGCTCCTCGCTGGGCGTGGAGCCTGCTTAATATTCTCTCTCTCTCCTTCTGCTCCCCCCACCAAAGAAAATATTAAAAAAGAATACACGAGAAGTAATATGCTCTTCTCTGTGTGTCCTATCAGGGGGTGCATGATGTCTCTATCTTCCTATTGATATTAACTTTGGTCACGTGGTTAAGATAGTGTCTGTTGAGTTTTCACAGTCTAAAGTTAGTTGTAGTTTGTACAACTTTGTAGTTAATAAATATCTTGGGGGAAATGCTTTGAGACTCTGCTCTTACGCTGTTTCTCCTCAAACTTTTGTCCTCTGGCATTAACATGCATGGTAGTTTGAACAGTGAAGGTTAGATTATTTGTTTGTTTTAAACTGCATGACTTATCAGAACCACATCTTGCCTGTACCAGTTGTCACTGTGCTGGTCTCAATGGCAATTTTCTACTCCTCTCATTCCTTCTACCTTTGTTAATTGGAAATCCCAAGACCTTTTGCCTGACTCCCCACAGAACTTGTATCCTGACCTTGTAGGGTTTTGCCTGGCCTCACACTCGGGTCCCTAAAAAGGGCTTTGTAGATATTTTGGAAATTGGAAAGGAGGAGAAAAAATAAACAAAAATATAAAAGAACCCAGAAAGATTCTAATCCGGGCTCCCCATGTGATTTTCAACAAGTCAATGTCCTTCTCTGAGCCTCAGTGAGTTTCTTCTTAAAATGCCATCTCTGAGCCCCTTCTAGCTCCAAAACGCTATGATTCTAGGACGGGAGGCCGGGCTGTGACTGAATCTGCAGGTGGTGTCACCAAACTGCCCAACAGTGAGATGAACTCAGGACAGCAGCAGCCTCAGACGGGAATTCAGGGAGGAGGGGAGGAAATGGTCCATGAGTCTTTTACAGGCACTAGTAATACTGACATTAATAATACTTTCTACACCAAGAGCCACATTGGAGGGGCATGCCAAGGTTTGGGGAGGAGGCAGCCCCATTTGGGATGAGGTCTTTTATCTTTGGCCCTTGAAACAGATGAATCAGCCCTTTCTCTTCAGATCGAAGAATCCACACTGTGTGTTTCCCCTGTCAATTTCATTACTTTGCATCAGGCCTAATACCCATTGAAGGCCTAATGGTTGCAGAATTACACTGGATATAAAATACAGTTTTTAGCAGGATAGTTAAAATGCTGAAGTTTCACTCTCATCCTCTATATAAAGTTCACCCAACATCCAGGCCTCAAGGCTAAAACATTCTCTCCATCTCTTCTAAGCTAAGTCTGTTGCTTTTTTTTTTTTTTTAAGATTTTATTTATTTATTTGAGAGAGAGAGAGTGAGTGAGCACTAGCAGGCTGAGGGGCAGAGGGAGAAGCAGACTCCCTGTTGAGCAGGGAGCCTGATGTGGAGCTCGATCCTGGGACTCCGGGATCATGACCTGAGCCGAAAGCAGCCACAGCGTCTTTACCAACTGAGCCACCCAGGAGGCCCTAAGCTAAATCTGGTTCTACTGATTTCCAATGCAAAGCCAATTTTTGTTGATATTTTAAATATACAATTAGAGATTACTGTTTATTTTGCCTATCTTTTAGATAGTTCAGACATTAGACACCATTTTAAAATGTTAGACCTCAGACATCATCAAAAAAAAAAAAAAAAAAAAGACTGAGGACGAAACATTTGTGATTATAAAAGGGAGGGCTGGCCCCCAGAATTCACAGTGAATGCTGAATGGGGCAAGACACCCATTGATCAGTTGGGCTTTTCTGTTACAGAGGGAGAACATTCCAGAGATTAAGTAAAATCAAAATTAGTCCCCAGCTCTTTTTATTTGAGCCAGTACTTGTTAAACCCCTTTTCCCAACTAGTCTCTTCTCAGATCTGCTAGCAAATTAGGGGAATGTACTGATTTGGGATCATACCTCTTAGTTCCCCTATTTCTAATAAAGGAATTTTTGAAATTTCACTCTAAAATTGACTTCTGTAAATATACTTTGGAAGATCACAGGGAAAGTGAGAGTAGGGGAATGAGTAGCCAATTTGGGACAAATTATTATGAAGATTATGCATTACTTGATTAAACATAAGTTCCTTCCGGACAGGAGCATATATCTCTTAGTTACTGCTGTGTCTCTCATGCCAACCACAGTGCCTGACACATAGTGGGCGCTCAATAAATCCCTGATACATGAATAAATGGTTGATTATAGAAATTATCTTTGTATGAGTTATACCCTGATACGGTCCCTTTTCATCTAGCTTCAAGGTGAGGATTGTAGGTGGGAGGCAGTCTAACAAGAATAATTGTACATCATGGGCTATATCATGTATTTATATAGTACTTTGTAGCAATATTTTTCAAAATGCATTTTTTTGGAAAGTTAATAGATATTATTCAGTAAAAAGATTCTTTGTCAAAGTTTGAACAGTAAAGATTTGACTATTTGTTTTAAGCTGCAGGACTTATCAGAACCTTTGATATCTTGAATAAGTGTTGGGACTCACCAAGGGAGCCATAAAACATCAGACTTCTGAATCTTTTTTTTTTTTTGGTAGCATCTTTTATTTAATGACCAAATGAACAGCTTGAGAAACATCAGTAGTATACAGAGCATTTTATTTGCATTTATCCTTCTAGAACATTTCTTTTATCCTATCTTTGATTTTAGACTAGTGTGAATCAAGTGTATATAACATAAAAAAGTGCCCTCAGCACTCCACATGTTCAGCAAATGAATGAGTGAATGATTGGCTATATCAGAATAATATTGTTAGATGATATAGAAAGTAATATCATCATTATCAATATCTAAGAGATGTTGAGACTTCAAAAAACCATAGATACTTTCACATGTAGCCCTTTCTTGCCATTCCCATTGCCACTCCTTCCGCCCCTTTACCCCAAGCATAAACTACTCATTAACTTTTGCTAATTGCAGTAGCTTTTTAACTAGTCTTTCCACATCTGGTCTTGCCGTCCTCCACTCATGCCTAAGCATATAAACTCCTACAAGGCAGCATTTGACTCTTTTTTTGTTTTCAGTGCCTAGCACGGCTCCTTACACACAGTGGGACCTCAGCTACTGAGTTGAGCACTCATCTTAAGTAAGATCCATAAGTGTATCTCTGTTACTGCTTTTCAATAGAGCAGCACAAAGAGACACAGGTCTTGCCTTAAGAAAGCTCAAGTTCCAAACGGGAAGCCTGCTTATTTCTACAACTTAGAAACATCAAATTTACTACTGCGCTACATTGCAGAAGTTTATTTGTAAGTCTGTTCATAGTCCGCGTTCAGTTTTCCCTTAGAAACAGTATTATGCACGGTGGGTGTGTCTCCCAGCCAGCCCACAAAAGCCTATTTAACTTGTAATGTGTCTAAAGTCAGATACTAATAGCAGCCCCAGGGGTTCATTGGCCTCTCTTCTCAGGCCATTGCCAGTCTTAACACTACAGACCTTGCCCTGAGGCAAAGTATGAGGTGGGGATGGGATGGGATCAGGGGCACATTCTCTAGCAGCTGTGGATGATGGAGAGAAAGGAGGGAGGCCGGGAGGCGAGGTCTACTGTGAGCAGGAAGGAGCAAAGGGGAAGGAAAATGGCCATGAGAAACTGAGCGAGGGCACCCAGACTGTGATAGCCCTTCTTGCGTGATAGGTACAATGGGAGCAAAACGCATGGGGCTTTAGGGGATACATGCATTCTCCCGGCATCTGCTTTTATTAGAAAGTCATTGGAAGGCTACCTGCCTATGCCTGTCTTGGAGGCTTTGATGATTCTTCCTCGAGTTTCAGGAGAAACTAAGTACATCAACAAAGAAACCAAGGGAAGACTTATTTCAACATGTGGAGGCACCTGCTATGATATAGACTGGAATGCACAAACTTAAATGCCTAAGGGGCCAGGCAGGCCATGGAAAGCCATGATGCAGAACAGGAGTAAGGATGTGGGGGCTCTGGCGACAAGCAGAGCACACACTCCATCGAAAGGAATCCTGTCCTGCTTCCCATAGTGCAAAACATCCATAGTTCAAAATATTCAACTTTTTCAAAAGAAGTCATCAATCTGACTTTTTATGTACTGTCCCCTGGATTTTATATGTTGACAGTTAATTAGACCATTTTTAAACATTATGTAAAGCAAGCATACATACATACACACACGCAGAGTTTTGGACCCCACCCACGAAATCTTTGTTGTAGAGGGTCATATTTCACTTACAAATGGAATCGTGTAGGTAGAATCATGTATTCCCATTCGATGGACATTGAAATTTCAAAGATGTGTTCCCTCAGAAAAAGATTTCTGTTCAAGAGCACCCTTGAAAACCGTACGTCAGGGAATTGTTGATGTACATATTTCAAGGAGCAATTGCCAATTTCTGACAAAATCATAATTATACACCAATCTCCATTACATTTAATTGCTAACACCTCTACAACCTTGAGATTTTCAGCAAAGGACTGGGATACTTGTGGACAGAAACTCATGTCAGCATTTCTGAAGTCATCCCCAGCACATGGCCATTGCCATTCTCCACAGAGCATCACGGCACCACATCTCTACAATTCTCCATCTATTTACAGTACACACTAGGGTCACTCACCCAGCATCCAGGGGCCCAGAACGTTTCTGGCTATGCTCTTTCACCCTTTGATAGTGTCCCCCAGCATGAAAGTTGTGTGGGTGGTCATCAAAGCTATATTTTGAAGACCGCTGGCAGCACGGCCGAAGAGAACGGCTATAGCCGTCTCACGAGGCAGAGCTCGATGCTCTGTATGGTGGACAACTGGCAGTCTAGAGCACGGCATCTTGCCTGGCTTTGGATGGTGGATTCCACATCTAGAGCTGCCAGAGTGAGCGTGGGCAAGTCACTCATACTTTCTGTGCTTTCGTGTCCACATCACCAAAAATGTACCCGTCCGCTGGGTTGTTATGGGAGTAAGAGGAGATCATGCCCAAGCATAGCACATAATTTGTCCTCAGTGGATGGTGACCATTGCGATCACTCATTCTTAGTAATGTCATTAGCATCAAAGGGGAGTATGGCCTCTCCTGTTTGGTTCTTCCTCCATTCACCGTGAAGATCATACTGGTCCAGGAGCAGGAGATCAGCACCCAGCTGTGCTGTGGGTACAGACCGGAGACGTTTGTCCTTCAAGTGAGAGATATTCCATGAGTCAAGATTTCTTACCATTTCATCCAGGACATAGTTGTCTCCACACCAAATGTAACTGTTTTTTCTTGTCTCTGGGCGTCTTCGGGCTTGACGATTCAGCCACAGTGTGTCTTCTTTATGCTCAGATGCATCATCGAGCTTTCCGGGCAACAGGCAGCTTTTAGAGGACTGAGCATATTCTTCTGTCTTGCTGTTTGCAATGCCTGTCCTGACACTATAAACAAAAGGTACTAATAAGTTGCTTTTTTAGCAAGGAAAGTACGCATTTTGAGTGAAATATTCATCTCGAGGATGAATTAATACTTTCATTTCACCGAAGCTGGCTTTGAACAAATGAATGAATCCTTGTACTGAATGCAGGGAAAGAACTGTTTAAATGAACAGTGGGAATCCCTTGCACAAAGCCATGTTGAAATGAATGGGGAGAGAGCCAGCCTTTTTTGGGAATCCCTAGAGCTCGTGTCCACACAGCTTGATCCAGTCTGGCAGATGAGGACAACTCTGGTGTCGTCTTGGCTGGAACTGGACGTGGCTTGTCATCCTCTCCCAAGGGGCAGTTAGAATAACACATGAGCCCCATATAAGGCCATACCTGTCTTCCTTCTGAGCTGTTTCTTCAGACACTGACGCATGGCAGCATCTTGGCCAAAGGCCTGACCCTCTGGTCTACCCCATGGGACTGTCAAGGCTACTGCTGCCCTGACTTCAAGTGTAAAGGGCCCCAAGGTCAGTTGGAAACCAGATTTCCAAAGCTCTGCTCTGCTTGTGCTCCCTCATTCCCAAAGGAGTGAGTATTCCCAGCCCAGAGCCTTGCAGACACCACACATTGAACCACAGCCCTTCCAGCTGTTAGGATTCCGACTTGCCTTTATTTCTTGGCCAGACTGTGCTGCGGATGAAAAGGAAGGGCAGATGTGTCAATGAAGAACCAGTAGCAGCTGCATCTGCTGCTGGTTAGAGTTGTTGGCATCCAAATCCCTTTTTCTGTCACCCCATTGGCTTTAGACCTCAAGATCCCGTCAGGGACTCAGGCTTGTCCTGTTCTTCCCCCTGAGTTCGCGCTCTCTCATCAATTCTGCTCCCAGATTGTTGTCTCCACACATGTATTTTGATGGTGGATAAAACAAAAGACTTCTCTTTCCTCTGTATCTGTTCTGATGCTACTTAATGCAGAAATGCCTTTCGGGGCCTTGGAATGAACAACCATCCTTTTAGGTCCCAGGCCAAATCCCTCCACCCAAACGGATAAAGCAGCTCCACAGGCTTCTGCAACCAGAGCTTCTCCCTACCCCCAGCCCCCCACCCCTGACAGCCTTCCCACTTCTAGCCTTGGCCGCCTCCCCAGTGGCCCGAGTCTCCTGTTTCCATCAGAGGGAAGAGTAGGTGCACTTCCCTCAATGACTGTTTGCTTTCCCCTGGCCTGTGGGAATCAGAGGTTGGGGTAGGAATTTATAAAAGCGAGCATTTTGCCATAAAAAGAATCTAAGAGGGCAATGGAAGGCCATCCGTATGATTCCCCAGGCTGTCTGTCTTTGAAAAGGAAGATCTGGCCAAACCTACAGAACTTGCTGCCTCTGGAGTTTACTCTTTATTTCACTCTGTGCAGCACGTCCTTGTGTATGAATTAAAGATTAAAGGCAACTTAACCTGCATTTTGCTGTATCTCTATATACAGCAGAGGAAGGGAGGGAGGGAGCGTGTGTGTGCGGCATGAGCTCCTGGTTCTAAAACCGAGTAGGAGAAGGCAGACTAAAGGTGGTCTCTTTCCGACCGGCTACGCCTTCATGCAGTGACCTCTCGCAAGTCCTGGAAATGGGCTGCGACTCCATTTCATCAACCATAGAATAAGTATTGTGATGCCTACTTGGACCACCGACGTGTCCTCTGCCCCGGTCTGTGGGTTTCTGAGCACAGATGACATCATTTCAGCACTGACCATTTGACACAGGCCACAAAGCATGAATTACCCCTCAGTGGAAAGATCAGCATTTGGCCCCACCCCGATTTTGAAATGAAATCAATTGTGGGTGGTACTAACCTGGAATCCCAGATGCTTCTAGTCACCAAGTATAGTAGCTACCTTTTGCCAACCCTTAGAACAGGGCTTCTAACCTCAGCACAACTGCCGTTTTAGGCTAGCACATTTTCGTGGCAGAGGGACGACAGCATGGGTGTGCATCTTTGGATGTCTAGCAGCATCTCTGGCCGGTAACCCTAGATGCCCATAGCACCCCAAACTGTGACAACCAAAAATGTCTCAGACTTTGCGAGATCTCCCCTGCAGGACAGAAGCACCCTCTGTTGAGGACCACTGCCTTAGAATCAGCGCCTCTTGGAGGAGGCATCACCAAAACCCTGGTCCGGTTAAGAAACTACAGCACAAATGCCTGGGCTGATGCAGTGCCTTTTTCAGGAACTGGAAGGTCACCAGACAGTATAAACCAATTTCAGCAAAATTTCAGGAAGATAAGATTGCAAAACAAAGTACATTCCCAAGTCATTCTCTGTGATCTTGCACACACGTGTTCTTTATGGCACTGATGTCCTGTTGGTGCAAATCATGGATCACTGACCCAAAGAAAAGACCATTGTAGAGCCCTAGTGTTGTACTAGCATCTTCTGGGCACTCCGTTTTTCGGGCACAGGCAGGATGTGTGCAGTAAAGCATTTTACAGATGCGTATGGTCTGGGTGTGCCCATTTGGCTCTGGACCTGTAGTTAAGCGTCTATATAACAAAGGTTAAGCGGAATTTATTGCATTCCATATGAATGCATGAGCTTGGAGCAGCTCCTTGAAGCTCTTGGTATCTGCCCAAATGGAGATGTCTTGAGGATGAGACTTCTTAAACATCAAATAGTAAAAAGGCAGGAACAAGCCCTAACAGTAGACACTGTTAGCTCTGGTCATCTGAAATTGTCTGTAGGTCTAGCAGGGTCCCAGCTGGTCCTGCCTGAACTATAATTCCGTGCTAGCTCCTTTGGCTGCAGAGACCCCGCGGCAGGGGTTTGTAGATGGATACAGTGATGCCCCCATTATTTACTAAAACTCAGTCAGTAAGGTCTAGGTGCCCAACCAGAGTCACCGGCCATTGTCAGAACAGAAAGAAAGGGCTCTTGGTGCCCAGATCGGGTTGACTCTAAGATGGAAGGATCATTCAGGCTGCTGTTTGCAGCTAACACTCAACGAGGCATCCGCCAGGGCATCTTGAGGCCAACTTGCCTGTCCAGATGTTTTTGCTTTGCTGCCTCCTCCTAGAGAATCGGGAATATATATCCCCTCCCCCACTCCCTAGAGCTTGCACCCCTGCAGGCATCTACACGGGGTGACTTTTGGAAACCGCATTCCTGGAGGAATTGTTTGTAGGGCACTTTGCAGTCTCCCCTGGAGCCAAGAAAAGATTTGCATTTTGCTGTCCTTGTTCAACAGGTCCCAGTCATTTCCTCTCCTTTCAAGAAGATTCCAAATGAACATAAATCTCACCCGGGCTCTGACAGCCTCCAGTCATCTGTTTACCAAAATAAACTTTAAGCATACATTGAAAAATAATTCCTAGTGAAATATGCATCCCCATGGCATTCAAGTCTGGTATTTAATGTCTTTTTTATGGTTAATAATGCATCAAAAGCATCCCCAGTCTGAAGCTGTCATTGCATCACATACATGATGTGCAGGGCCCATTCCAATGACTAAAAAACTTGGAGTCCATTTTTATTTAAAAAAAATACTAATGTATAATTACAGTGGCCTGTTTCCTTCTTTGTGTACTTCTTTTTAATAAATCTGCTTGATGAGATCAATCTGCCCAAAATACCTGGCGAGGTTCTTTGCACTATACAGATAAAGAGGCATGCTATATAAACAACTCCAAAATCCCCTCATTAAAACTGGGCTCTGGTTGAAAAGCACCCTGGTCTATATATATATATATATATATATATATATGTTGCTTTATTAAAAAAAGAAGTCATCCAGGATTGTATAAAGGAATACAGCTAAGCTTTGTCCTTCTTGGTAAATGTAGAAAAAATAGAGTATTTGAACCAAAATATTGACATTCATTTTAATTCCAGCCTTCTGAAGTTAAAAAAACCCATTTGCCTTCTGTTAATGCAGAAGGAACATTACTGGAGAAGTCTTTGCTTATATCCCGTCTGTGTGGTCACTGGTGCTGAGATCAAGGTGGATGGGAGGGCTGAGGGGAGGCAAAAGTATCCTTCCTGCGTCATCTAGAGCCTCCTCTCACCCTGCAGGTGTAAGAGCCCCAGATCCATCCCTGCCACATGTAATGACCACATTTATGACCAGAAGTGATTTCTTTGCCACCATGGACCATTTCCAATGGTCTGAGGATGATGCGACTCTGTGGGAGCAGCCAGCTTATAAGTGCTTAGAGGTTGGGCAGTGTCTGCTTACCTTGATTTGTGGCTCTGAGGACCAAGAGAGATAATTAGATAATGTATGTAATTTGCTCAGGCTGGCCACACACCTGGGAGATTCTCAGGAAGTGGCAACAGGCAGGATTTGGAGGGGCAGGAGGGAAGCAACTAGAGCCTGGCTGTGGGCTCAGATACTCTGGGCGAGGTGGGACATTCCTAGACTCAGAAACTTAGTTTCCTTGTGTGTAAAAGGAGGATAATAGTTGCTGAGAAAGTAGATCTTAAATATTCTCACCATGAAAAAGAAATGGTAATTATGTGACATGATGGAGTTGTTAGCTAAGGCTATGGTGGTAATCATTTTGTAGCATATAAAGCTATCAAATCAGCACAAGGTACACCTTAAATTTACACAACCTTATATGTCAATCATATCTCAATACAGCTGGAAGAAATGGTAATGATAATACCTACCTTACTCTCTTACATAGGTATGATGAGGTGGACAATGAACTAATATGTATTAAGTGTAAAATATGTAACAACACCACCAGCAATACCTGTAATCAGCCCTATCATTTGCGAACACTTAGGTTATGTGATGAATAGTCACTTCGTGGGCCCTTCTACTTAGGGTTAGCGAATGACGGATGATTCGGACCTGCGGCACTAAGGTTGAGCCAAGACTCATCCTAGAACATCCTCGGACATCCTCCCCTGCAGATGTGGTAAACACCTGGGTTAGCAAGTGGGGAAAGAAGTAAAGAACAGCTACTTTGGGGGCTTGTAGGTCTTACGTTTTGGATGGTTAGTTCGTGAGAAACCATTACAAACCACTGAATATAGGTTGCATTCACGCCTTCTTTTGTGCCTGGTAGAAGACCCTCTGTCCAGATACTAATGGCTGGCTTTGTCCAGGGCAAGCTGGGGCGGGGGTGGGAGTGGGCTGTAGGAGGGATAGGGTCCCCCCTCAGATGGCGTTAGCCTCTCCCCAGCTCTTGACACCCCTGACACTGGCTCCTTGGCTGCTCCCTACCAGGGTTAGAGCGCTTCCGAGACTGAACCCTGAAAGCTCCCCCTGGCACAGGGAGCAGTTTTAGTTTAGTTTTGTTTTCCTTATACTCTTCTAAGACCTCCATCGTGGGGATCCCAGTGGGACTCCTACTCCCTTAAAGCTCCTTAAAGGAGTTTTTCTTCCATCTTTGCCTGGAAAGTAGCATACTGATATCCAAAGCCGAAGCAACAGGGGCTCTGCATGCCACCCAGGCCCGGACATTTTGGGCAGTCTGTTTATCTGGCTTATTCACCCTTCATTTCTTCCTCACCCTCCAATGTAACTCTGGTTTCTGCCCCACCCCCACCCCCACCCCGGGGCTGACAGGCCTCACAATCCGGAGATAAATGCAGCAGGCGCTCCCTTTCACGGGCGGTTTGAGAAGTTACCATTTGGCTGTGTTCACCACTGGCTTCCTTTCAGCTCCCCAGCACCCCCGCCCACCCAGTTCAGATCCTTTCTTGGTTTCCCTATTGTCCAACTTCACGGTACTTTTTAAAGTGTCAAAGCAAATTTGTGTTTCCAGTAAGAAAGCACCTTTTGCTTTTTGCTTTTTTTAATTGCATGTGACCCTCGTGATTCTAATTCCCACGGAAAACTTAACTGTATCTCTAAGAAAAGGCGCGTGCACACACACACACACACACACACACACAAATGTGGCCAGCAGATGCTCCTACGCCTTCGCACACCCTTGCAGACACACAATTGCATACCGCAAAGCTGGCTAATGTTGATGCATCCAGGTTGGAAATGACAGGATATTGTGGAGGGCCAGTCACTTAATGAACCCCTGCGGGACCAGTCTTGGTTACTAACAATTTCTCTCCAATTCATCAGGCAGGGGAATCACAGCCCTCAGTGTTTCACTCCATCACGTCCCCCCACTGCCCCCTTCTCTCTGCTCTACACAAACAAACCAATTATAGCAACGGATATAAATTGGACCCCTTTTCTGAAAATGCTCCCTGAACCTTCTTTCTGCCCTTACTTACTCAGCTCCAATCAGCCTGCCCCCCAAGTGGACTGTAGGTACACACATGCACACTCATGCACACACGCACACACATGCACACCCCCGTGCACGCATAGGCATACCCAGGTATATGCTTTGTCCCACAGCCTTCACCTACTTCCTGTTCTTTCGTCCAGCAGGGCTTTGGCTATCTTTTAGCCCCTTAATCTACTATCCCATGGAATACAGATTTAGAATCGCTTTTCTTTATTATTTTTTTTTACTTTCTTTTTATACAGCAGCCAGTCCCAAACCTTTCTCTCCCTCCATCATACTTTGGGGTAACTTCCTCATTGATTCTTGGAGAGTGCCTTGTGTAACTCGTCTTGGTATTAATTCTACCCTCCATTGTAGTTATCAGTTTGATTACTTAGCTTAGAGGCTTTATATAAAGACCTCTTCCTGCTCAAATACAACTAGTGTTAAAACATCAGATCTACAAAGTCTTATACGAAGTGAGAAGTTGAGTAGTTGGGATTTGAGCCATTGTAAGTAAGGTAGCAAGACCGTCTGTTGTGTCTACAGCAGTGCTACTGAAATATGGTCCCCAGGCCACTCCTGGTTGGTGAACCATTTGTTAGAGGTCCTCAACAAATTTAGCACAGAAATTTAGAATAAGAATTTAGAAACTTTTATAGTAATCTGCCATCGCTGCAACATTCAAGCAACATTTTATGGTCCTGGTAATTCATTTTTTATATATTTTATGAAGTGTTAGTCCAGGAAGGATTGGATGTGAACAATAACAGTGACAGAAGGGTGTTCTTCCCCACAAAAATCTGAGAAGCAGGTTCTTGATCATTGTGAAGATGTTCAGATTTATATAAAGTGATGAGGGGTCCCTTTGAAAGATGAGTTAATTTGGGCACAATTACATGTTTGCTTACCGAGCTCTAACTGTTCGAGTGGACAGTGTGATAAAGATACTTCTGAATAGAGATTGCAAAGAAATGAAGATAAACTTAGTGTGGACTTCATGTAGGTATGTGGGAAATGATCACATTTTGCAGTGATTCTGTTTTGAAACAACTTTTGGGAAACAAATTGATCATGCTTGGGTCTTAGAATGGCGAGCCCATATCCATATTCTAGAGGGTGACTCTTTTATCATGCTGGAATCAGGTTATCTTCCTAACCTGTCTATTAAAAGCTTGATGCTTTCATTTTCAGAGGCGGATATTATTAGTCCTTTGGCATCTACAAATCTCCATGGAGTCAAAACCTTGTTCTTACAGGGTTCTCTATACCTAAGCCTCCAGAGAGATGTACAAACATTTCAAAGAGAGACTTTTGTTCCCTCTGGTATGAGGAACAATTACCCACTTATCTAAGTAGAATGATAGGTGTCTATGACAGATTGTAGGCTGGCGACATTTTAGAAATAATAATAACTTGCATTTTTAGTGCACTTTCCCATTTACAAAGCGAGTCCACCTCTATTAGTTCCCTTGATGCTCAGAGCTGGCCAGCAAGGGAAATCAGGCAGAGTTTATTACCTCCATTTTAAGGCGGGCGTCTGTTACCTAGAGCTCATCTGCTCCACCGTCTGTATGTGTCTGTCCAGATGCTGCCCAAGGCCCAAGGAGATGCCAAGGAAATGGAAAGAACCTCTCCTTGCAGTCATTTTTACATCTTATAACTCAAGGAGAGCCTACCAGGGGGACACTGGGAGATTCCAGCCATCCTCTGGGTTTTGGGGTGTTTTTTTTTTTAAAACCAAATACCTGTGGGTGTTATTGGCTGGATTGTGACTGGAGGCAGCCAGGAAAAGGAACACCAGGCATTAAAAATGACAAAGCACTTTCATTTGTGAGAGCCATCCAAGAAAGGTGGAAACGAACATATTTTTCTGAGGGAAAGCAATTTCACAAGCCCTGCCCGTGTACAGATGAGCAGGACAGTGAAGAGGCACAGGATGGCCTCCGACATTCCTGGGCAAACACGGGTGATTAATGTTTTCTCATTACGTGGGCTGGGAGGGAGTTTTATGCAAAATTCAAAGGAGGAAAGAAACCCCAACTCCTGCCCTCCTTCCTTTCACAAGGGCCTTCCTAGAAGTGGAGACGGCCAGATGTGGCCATAGAGCAGACCCAGAATTACGCAGAGGTGATGAGATCGTCTCTGAGGGTAGTTAGATGAGCCAGACACAGCCAGGTCTGGTTGCTGGAGAGGGTAATGTTTCCGCCAGGGAAGAAGGCAAGGTTATAAATGGCTTTTGCAGCAATTAAACGCAAGAGCAGCAGGTGAGCCTCCAACTCTGTGGTCCATCTCTTTGTTTTCAGAACAACAACATCAGAAATGACCACAAGGCACCGATTGGGAAGAACCATTCCCCTAACCTGGATGCAGGCAGCTGTCGGCTTTTTCCCTTGGTGAACTCTCTTCTCTGCCTCTCCTTGTGGGTTTCACAGATCCGACGTTTCGTAGGAGCTCAGAGAGTCCCATTATATCTTGCATTTGCTAAAATGCATTCAGAATCACATTATTATAGATTATGCAAGATTGGAACATGGTTGAGATGAAAAAGTAGCCCTTGATGCTTCTGAGAGAAGGAAGTCAGACTGACCCTTTGGAGACCAAGCTGCTGACTCTTTGTTTTTCCACAGATCTACTTGCCTGAGGGAACAGTTCGGCTCTTCCTTCCTTTTAATTCCTGTCTTATGGGAGATGTGAAAACATGAAGCAAGGAGAGACTATCCCTGAAAACTCCTGTCACATACCAACAGCTCTACACATAAGCAAGCAGGAGCGTGTGTCTCACACACACACACACACACACACACACACACACACACACACACACACACGGCGTGGAGTCAAGGTTTTAGAACTTTACTTAGACGGGGCAGCTTGCTTATGGGAAAAAGGTCCCAAGAGCTGGAGCTCAGGAAGGCAGGCATTCATTTCTACTCTGACTAGCTCTGTGACCTCACAGAAACCATTTAACCTCTCTGGGCCTTTGTTTCCTCGTTTGAAAAAATATGAGGCTCTGGATTTGATGACTTGTGTGATTCCTTTCAGACTCAGTGTTCTCTGATTCGGTGAATCCGTTTCTAAGTGAAAGGCTCATTCTGGAAGGCTCGTGAGTTGTGTGTGTGTGTGTGTGTGTGTGTGCAGGCATCCCAGCTGTGCACAGCAGATAATCCAAGGACTGCATTTTGTTCCCTCCCAAGCTCACGCTCCGTGGATGTACTGTCTGCAGTCTACCCCTCCCCCTGCCTTCTGTGCACTTTTGATGGCCCCGTTCTATTCAGACAGCTACATCTCCTGAAAATCATAATTAGAGTGAGGCTAGCATGACACATCTCTCAAGCCCCAAACACCAGTGCAAACCAGCACTCGATTCCTGTTGGAGGCAGCCGAGGTAAGCACGGCCCACTCGAGCGTGCGGGGAGGTTGGCTCTATGCTCCAGTGCGCCATAGCTTGTCAATACTCCTGAATAAACTAATCAACCCATTTGCACCTTCGTGAAAACACATCTTGGAGTCAATGAAATAGGTGTGGTAGTAACAATACCAACATTGAGTAGGGGAGAAAGAAGGAAAAGGGTCACAAAGAACAAGCTCACTGCTTTTTCAGAAGGAAGGGAGGTGTCGTGTGTCCAGCAACTCCGGGCGAGGTTAGAGAGATATGCCAAGCCTCCAAGTTCCCTCTGCTTTCTTGCCTCGGGGCCATGGGCCCCCCTTGATGTTTCCACCAGTGTCCCAGAGGGAAGAAATTTCCCAAGTCCCCAGTTCTTTCGCAGCTACTGTTTAGTAGAAACAATACTGTGTTACCTTTCTGAGGACTCATTCTACACAAAGTTGGATACTCGGATTCCAAACCTTCCCTTTGACTTTTTCCCCCAGGCCTGCTTAAGACGCACTACTGGTGACCATCTGTGTTGTGATGGCAAGGGACCGATGCTGGTTCAAGGTGGGAATCTTAACAAGAGTTCCTGGCTGACGGGACTGCGCCACTGCGGGCTGTACATTCTGTGCCATGTGTGTCAGCTCACAGAGGAGTGAGGTCCGGAAGTGTGCACGGACGGCCTCTGCAGATCCCACCCCACTCCTCTGATGAGGCTGAGTCCTATGTCCCCCGGAAGTGGGAAGGGCTCAGTGCTGTGCTGAGAAACTGGCTCTCAAATTTTATAAAAAAGCCCAGTTTGGAGCATTTGCTGATTTTTCTAGTATAAATGCTCCCCCTGTGATTCCCCCGGTAATGGCTATAGTTAACAACTGGCTCTCACAATTCCTGAAAATTTAACCACCAGCTCTTGTGAGCCACAGGCTGGTCCCAACATCTTCCTGAAAGGGATTCCCGTGATGCTAATTAGAATTACCAACAGTGGCACGGTTTTCTTCCTTCCCCTAGAAATCTGATGGGTTGTTTATTCCAGGGATTAGTAGAGAAATGCTAAATGTGTACTCAGCCAATTCTACTTTTCCCTGGACTCCTTCTCTTCTTTCTCCATTTCCATGCCCTAAAAGGACAAATCTAGGCCCATGATTGTATTTTTTAAATTTATTTCTTAGAGAGGAGGAAGGGCCTTAGGGAAAGGGAGAGAGAATCTTAAGCAGGCTCCACGCCCACTGTGAGCCCAACACGGGGCTCAATCTCACGACCCTGAGATCGAGACTTGAGCCAAACACAAGAGTCAGACACTTAACTGACCGAGCTACGCAGGCACCCCTAGGCCCATGACTTTAAATTCCATTGATTTGCTGAAGACTCCTTGAATTATCGCCCCTGAACCCAGACTCTTCATTTTACCCTCTAACAGGCATCTCAAACTTAGCCCTTTTACAACAGGCCTCTCAATGTCCTCCCCCCAAAATCTTCTCTGCCAGTCTTGCCTAATTCAGTAAATGGCACCACTGCTTGCCTGCTCAAGACAAGAACTCTCCTTCATCCTCCACATTCTATCTGTCAGCCAGATCTGTTGATTTGATCTCCAGAACAGATCCTGAGTCCAGCCCTTTCTCCCGTCCCCACTCCCAACATCCTGGTCCCAGCCACCATCATTGCTCACGGAACCACTGTACTGAGATCTCCACTGTTCTTCTTCATTCTGTTCTTGAGCCCTGCACCCTGACCATAGCCAAAGTCATCATCAATCTTCAATCAAATCGTACCTTTTTTGCTCTCATTCCCTCTATCTACGCACACTCACACACCTACACCCAGAGTAAAACTCCAAGGGCTTTGTATCCCATTTAGAATTGCCTCCAGACTCCTTATTCTTATTCTCCACCCTCACCCAGGACTGTTACCCTAATGACTACATCCCAGCCACATTATTCTCCTCTTCCATTCCTTACACACAAGTTATTTTCTACTTTTGCATTCAGTTTTCCATCTTGCTGAGTCCTCAGGTCTTTGCACGGCTGGCTGTCCTTACCATGTCTCACTGTATATGCCACTTCCTCAGAGAAACCTTCCCTAACTACCCTCAGTATATAGTGTCTGTTTAGAATGTAAGTTCCATGAGGGCATAGACTGGCATCCATAACAAAGACTCTTATGGCAAAGAGGCCGGATGGTAGAACAGCCAAAGGACAACGAAATGAATTTCTTGCTCACAAGAGAGCTGTTCAGTTTCCTCCCTTCATGCGGTTCTGCTGTCTTCCAGGGATCACCACCACCTGCAGAATCAAAGCTCACAGAGGAGTGAGGTGCCGCCCATGGGAAAGGGATCAAGTAGGAGGCAGCATACCCAGGGTCTTAAGGCCTAGGCACAGACATGGCTCACACTTCCTCCACCCCTCCTGCCACCAGCAAGACTCCTCCACATGCCCACCCCTAACTACATAGGAGGCCAGGAAACGTCACCTGTCCATATGCTGGAAGGATACCTGGGTACTTAAAATGCATGGAATGGATGAACAACAACAACAAAGACTCTTCTGGTCCAGCAGGTACACATTTCAGTGTTCCCTGTTTTGGAAGCTATCATCGCTGCAAAAGGTTAGGAAGGTCAAATACAGCTCTCTCCTGTTTGATTTTACATAGCACACTTGCACGACGGAAGGCATTCACAAATAAACCAACTTGCAGTCATCACAGAATGGACACATTTTCCATTCTCTCCTCCCCATGAGCTTCTCCCCATCCTAGAAACTGAAAAGGAAGGGAGAAACATGCCCCTGGGAGGCCAACAGAGAAAACTGTGTCTTTCCCATTTTTAATCTCCCTACCTTCTTCTGAGACTCCTCAGCCGCTTCTCCCCAACTTCAGCAGAATACTGCATCCCTCTAAGGCCCTGTCCTATTTATTTCAGGTAGGGTGATGATTATAAAAGAATGAAGGAGGAAAACAGGAATCTTACAGTAAGCCGTTGTTTTCCTCTAAACCTTGTCAAAAGCTTACCTCTACCGAACACGTACATGTGAGCACATTTAACTGAGTCCTATGGGACAGCTGGTATGTACAGGAACAAATCTGAAGATGCCTTGTATGTCTGCACTTAAGGGAGGAAGCTGGGGTTTATTAGTGGAATGCCTGTAGTGAGCTTTGCACACCAGGACCCCTATTCTGCTATGAAGTCCAGTCTATAGGCCTTTTCAAGGTATTCATCACATAATCACTTATGAAAGAAAAACAATTGGTGGGGCGCCTGGGTAGCGCAGTCGTTACAGCGTCTGCCTTCGGCTCAGGGCGTGATCCTGGCGATCCGGGATCGAGTCCCACATCAGGCTCCTCCGCTGGGAGCCTGCTTCTTCCTCTCCCACTCCCCCTGCTGTGTTCCCTCTCTCGCTGGCTGTCTCTCTGTCACATAAATAAATAAAATCTTTAAAAAAAAAAAAAAAAAAAAAAGAAAAACAATTGGTGTCCTTAAATAGCAGTATAGGAGCTTTAATAACTCAGAAACACAATCCATTTGGTGATATTTATAAGACCATTAACAGTGACTACGTACTAGGTACTGGGAATAAGGCCATGAGCAATTCAGAATTTCTTAAAGAAAAACTCATATAGCACGGCATAGGGTTTCTCAGCCTTGATCCTGTTTGCACTTGGGGCTGGAGGGTTCTTTGCTGTGGGGGCTGTTCCTCTGCATTGGAGGATGTTTTGTTGTATCCTTGGCCCCCACCCACTAGATGCCAGTAGGACCGCCATCCCCAGGTGTGACAAGTAAAAATGTCCCCAGACAATACCAATGCCCCTTAGGGGTAAAATTACCATCACTGAGAACCACTGCTCTAGTGAGGAAGTACGGGGTCTTTGGGATCAGATCTGGGTTCAAGTCCTAGCTCCACCCACTGTTAGCTTTAGAACCCTCGGGAAATTTCTTTGTTTTTCTGGGCCTTGGTTTCCTGATCTGTCAGGTGGTTTTATAAGAGAATGGATATAAGATGGCTGAGGTCAGCGTTCAGTGCGTAGAAGTAGGGTTCTGGAAATGTTATCTAAAGGGTATGATGCAGTTTCATTTGCTCTGAGACCATGTTAAAGTTTCAGTTAGTATAAAATCTAGACAGTTATTTATCATGCCAGTTTTGAAGATTTCAGCAGGTTTTGTGTACCTTTGTAAGCCGATCTGTTCATGTCTCTGTGTAGAGTTATTTGAAATATTAAATAGGACATTAGTACATTAGTAGAGTTGGTGGCATAGAGATGGAAACGGCTAGAGTTCTTGTTCTTAATCAACAATTCAGTATTTTCTAGCAGTTCCCTTTGCAACAGCTCTTTGGCCCACTGCATATTGTAGTGACTCCCATTAGAATATGTTTTCCTACCTCTTTCCAGAAATCATGTCCCCACTTCCTTTAGTTTATTCATTGTGATTGGAGCTGGGAAGTAGCACAAAGTGTCAGAGGGAAGATTCGTGTGAGAATGGAGGTGTCCTGCCAGTAGAAACGAGCGTATCTTCCAATGACTTTATTTATTTATTTATTTATTTATTTATTTATTTATTTATTTATTGAGGTTTAGAGACACTTTAATGTGGGGAACAGTGTTTCCTAGAAGGGGTTGAACCATGCAAACATTTTAAATAGTCACAGACTTACTTTAGTGTCTGTAATTAAAATAGAATGGGTACATCCAACCTGTGAGTTTGGTAGAGTTGTAATGTTTCCTTTTTTTTTAATAATATTTTTTATTATATTATGTTAGTAACCATACAGCCAATGACTTTAAAGTTGTGAAAGGCTCCAGTTACAGTAGGTATGTGTTCATTTCTGCTTCAAATTCAAGATCATAACTTTGCTAACAAAGGAATTACCATGTGAACAGCTGGCCAGACTAGTAGCACTGAATGTCAGGTTTGTGTGGAGGAAAGGAGAGGGCCATGAATAGCAGGATCTGGATGGTGAAATACTGCAACAGCTGTGGGGCAACCATTAGGGCCAATCATCGGACTGTGGGCACAGACAAGTGTATCTTGACAAGTGACATGCTGATTCTGTCAAGGAAATGTTAAGCTTAAACTGGGGGGTTAGGAGGGAAAAAATATGAACCAAATTACATTTTAAGAAATTAAATAAGGTAGAAGATTATGAAAAAATCTTGAAAGGATAATAGAAGTTTTCTGATACTTTAAAGAAAAAAAATACAAGAATGATCATCAAAGATAGTCTTTATGCCCCAGTTTTCTGTATCCCAGCATACTTTATGTAACTAAGAAACAAAGCAAACTTGAAAGTTTAATGGAGGTATGGAGATGTTCTGTGAGTTCTAAAAATGTAACAGTAAGGTATGGAATCCTTGAACCAGTGGGCTGAAACGTGGTGGAGAATGTGTACCTATGGGTAAACAGAAAGAAATGGAAGAAGTGATATCCTTATGGGAAGTGATATCCTTATGGGAAAGAAATGGAAGTGGTGTCTTACTGTTCTACTCCAGACCACCTAGACAGATCTCTTGGCTCATGTTTTGTTTTCCACGACTCTGAACTTCACATACACAAAATGCACCCTTCCACATACATTGCGTATCTCCTTCTGTTAAAAATACACTTCCTGGGGTGCCTGGCTGTCTCAGTCAGTGGATTGTGGTATTCCTGATCTTGGGGTTGTGAGCTTGAGCCCCAAGTTGGGTGTAGAGATTCCTTAAAAATATATCTTTAAGAAAAAATACACTTCATGAAACGTTCTTGACCTCCCTTGCTCAGCATTTCATCTATTAGAAGGTTGAGACAAAAGAGTAACTGCCAATTCTGGACTTGATTCTTGATACCTCTTGAGCAGAGACCCGAAGTCCTCACAACCTTCCAAGTGTAAAAAGGACAGTGGCATCCAGGAGCAGTGACAGAGGGGCATTCTAATAAATCTAGAGGAACAGGTGATGAAATCAATTGGTGGGATACATTTCAATATGAATTTTAATTTTTTAAATTTAATCTCAATTTTATCATTCATACACATTGTTTTTAGATATATACTCTCCCCTGAAAGTCACCCCCCAGTGCCTACTGTCCAGAGATAAACTCTTTGAATTCTTTTAACTGAGATTCTTAGGAATTTATCTCCATAACTGTAAATACCATTTTTTAAAATTCCCATTTCTTAATTTTTACTTCTAAGCTTTATCTGTTGACTTCCCACCATGGAAAATGAGACCCAACTCTCTTTTAAATCCCCTCTCAAAAAACCCCATAAAATTCCCATCCTCCCAATATTGTGATACCATAATTTCCATTAGATCAGTATTCAGCCTAGCTGAGCCATGTAGTGTAATTACTCATTTTCTGTTTTCAGGAGTTCTGTTTTTGCTTTTCTTAGTTTTCTATGTAGTAATCATGGACACATCTATAAACTCTTCCCCATTTGTGTACATCTCCTCTCAATATATTCAAATATATTGGGTGTTCTGTCAATTTCATCTTCGTAATAAAAGTCCTCCCAGAGCTTTCTGACCTGCTCCCATCAAGACCGATGGTCCGTAAGTCTGAAGTCCAGTTGCTGCCTCAGGATATCCCTTCCCATCATCCGGGGACTTTTTCCTCCTCTGTGGTATGTTGGAATCCATTTCCTGCATCCAGTTTCGTTTAATCCCCACCCAGGAGTAGCTACTGTTATTAGTTCTATTTGGCAGATGAGTAAGCCAAGGCATGGGGAACTTCAGTGCAAATTTCCCAAAGGCATATGGTTTGGGCACACACGGCACAGCCAGGCCTCAGATCCAGAATCCATCCGATGCCAAAGCTGTGCCCCTAACTGCTCGCTGAACAGTCACAGCAAACGTCTGGCAGTCTGGAGGCGGCCAGGTGGTGGAAGCTGGGGGCATTCACAGGTGGCTAAGGGTCCTGTGTGGGCTGTGCTTCCCATGTTCAGGGCATTCTGTTGCAACATTCCTATTTCAAAGCACTTTTACGGCCCCTGACTCACTGTCCCTAATGGCAGCTTCTTATTTCTGGGATTAGTGGGTAAAAAAAATAGCTTCTAGGCATGTGACACTATTCTCAGGCCTTTAATGTCAGAAATAATGATCGTGTTAAATTGGAGCTCATTACCACAGAATGAGACCTCATTGAGCCCTCTTTTTGGGGGGTTGTTTAATGATTTTTTTTCTTTTTTTTTTTTTTGCCTCCTCCTCAGTAGCTCTGACATGGTGCACCAGGGGGGATGTGGGTGTTTGGAGTGGCAAATTTTTAAATAATAAAGAAGATCTCCTTTCATCGATGTAAGGAAAAGGGTTCATCCTCCATTGTTCTCACCAAACGCTGGCTGTTCCTTTGTTATGGTCTCAGGGAAATTTCCTGAGCCCCTTAAGCCACTAATACCAGTTGTATCCCCAGCAGCCACAACACGTGCTTAAAGCATTATATTCAGCACAGCCTTTCCCATAATGAATCTGACAATCCCATTTTATGATTTGTTGAGTGGTTAATTCAAAATACGCCATTCTGTAGAACCAGCTTTCTGGAAGCCTCTAGCCACTGGCACAGAGGCCTGGCGTGATGATTCTCAGAGGGTACCACAGGGCCTGATTAGAGCATGGTGTTACCCTGTGCCTTGGACTCTAGAAAGAGAGCGCTCATCTCTGCTTTCTGCCCTCCGAAAGCTCCTCTGCTGACCTATCAGGGCTATGCTGACAGAAGTGAATGCCCTGCTTGAGCAGAGACCCGAAGTCCTCACAACCTTCCAAGTGTAAAAAGGACAGTGGCATCCAGGAGCAGTGACAGAGGGGGCAGGGAGCTTACTCCACACCTCGCAAGGAACAATACAGGGCCTGGGGCCTTTAATCCAGGGAGGCAAAATACAAAGGTAAAGCTCGCCAGTTGTCTCAAATCTTGATGTGTTATTTTATAAAGGGGTTGTCCCGCTTTTCCTGACTCGTCCCAAAGGGCAGGATGGGAACCAATAGTTAGAAATTAAAGGAAATTAGATTTTCACTCCAAATTAAAAAAAAAAAAAAAGCTTTCCAAAGGCTGTTGGGAAACATTGCAGGATTTCCTGTGAGCAATTATGTGTTCCCATTGATTGGAAATGTCCAAAGAGATGGGACATCCGCAGATATTCCAGAGGAGAATCACACACACAAGGCTTCAGGTAGGACTAGTAGTCTAAATACATCTTGTAATTGTAGGGTTCTGTGAAGCTAAGAGGTGGAGGTTTATGAATTACTTTTATTTTATTTTTTATTTTATTTTTCATTTTTATAATAATTTTTTATTATGTTATGTTAGTCACCATACAGTACATCCCTAGTTTTTTATGTAAAGTTCCATGATTCATTACTTGCATATAACACCCAGTGCACTATGCAATATGTGCCCTCCTTAATACCCATCACTGGCCTATCCCAATCCCCCACCCCCCTCTCCTCTGAAGCCCTCAGTTTGTTTCCCAGAGTCCATAGTCTCTCATTCATTCCCCCTTCTGAGTTACTTTTAAATGAAAGAAAGACCTTTTGGCAATTAAAGAAAAGAAAAAGATTTTCCAGATCTAAGGTGCTACTTTAGAGTAAAGGTCAGTAGTAAACTTTTTCTTGAAGGGCCAGAGAGTAAATATTTTAGACTTCGTGGACCATATAATCTCTGTTGTGGCTGCTCAACCCTGTTATAGTCCAAAAGATAACACACAAGTGTACGACACACAAATAAGTGTGTCTGAGTTCCAATAAAACTTTATTGACAAAACAGGCAGGGTGGGATTTGGCCTGTCACCCCGGCTTCAGAAGATACTAAGAAACCCAAAGAAGAAAAAGGCCTTGCTAACACCATGAGTGTGCTTGTGAGTGTCACACTCACGTACAGTACACATATGTGCATCTTTGTGTCAGTGTGGCTTTGGGAATAATGAGTAGAGAGTGACAGAACACACATCTGCACACAGAGAGAGAAAGCCTCTAAGGTGCGCTGGGCATGGTCTGCACACACCAGTTCTCAGTCACAGTGATGTAAAGGCTCCAGCCCTAGGGTTACCCCAAGGGGAGTTGTACACAGTGTCTGAAATTCCTACTGCTTCACTCTCTTTGCTTTTGGCATCTACCTTGTGAAAGAAAAGGCCTAACTGAATGTAACTTTGTCCTGAAGGAGGGAAAAACAGGGTTACCCAGATTGGCTGGTTGTCACATAGGACTTCAAACAGGGGATTCAGGCCAGACTGTGGTGCCTGATGCAGCCGGCACAGCAAGGAAGTGCTCAACTCCTGGAAGGGAGGTAGCCAGGTAGTGAATAGAGAGGGAAGAGGAGGAGCAGGAGGCAGAGATTTGCACTGCCTGCTTGGCGGGTTTGCTTAGGGCTTACCTTGCCAGCCTGCCTCCAACCCCCTGTCCTTTCATCTGGGACAGTCTTGGGGTCATTTTAAACAAGGTATTTCTAAGCAGCTAATGAGCATTTGTAGAGACATTTTTGGGTCCTTGATCTGGCATGATTATAGTTGGAGGTGGTTACAATACTGCAAATTCCAAGCGTCTTGTAGTCAACATACTTTACTGGAGGGTCGCTTCACCCAAATCTTCACCCTTTACTATTCTCCGGCCGCTTTCCTTGTCGACTGCCCCTTCTTTCTACATGACCCCCTTTTTTGCACCTGAACCTTACAAGCCTCCCAGCCCAGGTAGCACCCCTGGGTCCCCCCCGCCCCGACCCCCGACCCCCGACCCCCGCCCCGGGCATGCACATACATCTCCTCCAGCTCCCGGGAAGCCCCTCCGCCGCCATTTGCAGCTGCTTCGCGTTTCCACAGCGGCCATTTTGTCACATCTGAAGGGAGGGAAAGCACAGCCTCCCCCGTTCCTTGTGAAGTGCACTGTGTAGCACTGATTTTTTTCCAATCATCTCTAAATAGAGCTTTCTCTCCCCCTCCTACCAGCTCAGCACCCGAGCGCGCAACGAGCGTGCCCTGCATTTGAAATCTGACATCTCCCTCTCTCCCTCATTCACTCCGTCTTCGGCTTGGCAGAGCGCTTAAAAATTGGTATCCCTTTAACTAGGCGAGCTATTCTTCTGCTGGGAGATGACCTTTTATACAGAAGATAGGGCTGTCATAAGTGATCTCTGATATATGGTAGTTTCCTGTGTGTTCCGCCAAGGAACGGTACCGCACAGAAGAGCAGTGGGTGTTTGCAGCGTGTTCCTGTGCCACGTGTGTAAAGATGTATTATATTACTTTATACGGACCTGAATAAATTATTACCAGTTCTTGAAAATACTGCCAGCCCTCATGAGGCACATCCGTTCAATTTTTTTTTTTTAATTAAAAATTTTTTTTTGTCCAATTCAAAGGCTCTTGGGGGAAAGGTTGGGGGGAAAATCATTGAAAATAGGAAAATTGTCCATGGGTTTTATAGAAATTAACTGCATTCAAAATTATGAAAATAATCGTTAAATAATTCTTCCCACAGACTTGGGAAATGAAAACAATGAATGGCTTTTTATTCTCCAAGGTAATAGGTTATCCCGAAGCCTTCAACATTACCCCTCTTTTCTTATCAATCCTAATGTCTGATTTTTCTCCCAAGCAGACTATTATTTATCTTTTTTTTTTCCAAAATGTTAATCTACATTACGATGGAGTTGTGGGATTCATGAAGCAAAATGAAATGTGAAATTTCCAAAATGGGAAATGATAAGGATTTGCTTGCCTGGCACAAATCCACTGTGTACCGCACTTAGCGTTAATGAGTCTTAACTTGAGGACCTTGTCATTTGCTCAGATAATTCACCTAACAGAGGTTATTAGTATACCAAGGAAACAGGACTCACACAATCTCCACTGTCAGATGGGGTAGAAATACCAGGGATGTGCTGACCACCTGCAATTGGCTCTATTTTGTCAGTTAAGCAAGAATCCTGGGATGACTGCTTTTGGAGTGAACGAACTGCTTCCCTTTGCCCCTGAGCCCTTTCTTCAAGCTACTGGAACAATGGATTCTGAGGGTATTCTTAGTTTTTCTGAGGCAGAGCATTTACAGACTACTGGTTGATGCCACCTTTGACTTACGTGGTAGGAGGCTCTTGGCTGTCCCACCCTCAGCCAATTCTAGGATTATCCGTCACAATTCAGTGATTATAATGACCTCTAAGAACTATATATTTTAAAGCCTGAGTGTTACCCAATGGCCACTCCAGTCTCTGGAATCCCTCTTTTGACTTCTGGCCATAGGGCCTGTGTTTTGATTGTCAAGGTCATTACCTAAGGACTATGCACACCGCCATTTTCCAAACATAATCCTAAGAACGACTCTGTTGCTGTGACTGAAAGTCTAACATTAGGAGTTCCTAATGTTGGATTAAAGAAGGAATTGTTCCCTATAAGGAACTAAAACTATATTAATATTATGACTATAATATGATTTTTACAATGTAGTGATAGTCTTACAACTAACCACTACATGCATTCTTTCATCTCACTATGATAACCCAGCAAAGGAAATATGTTAAAAATAAGGAAATGGGGATTCAGAGAGTTTAAAGTTACCCATACTCATACAGTAAGTGGTGGGCCTGGGATTCAAATCCAGATCTACCTGATTTGAAAACTGGTGTAGTTAATTCCTATGGGTTGTTTAATAAGCCCCTTTCCAATCTGTTTACTATGAGGGGGGGGGGAACACACATTGGTTACTTTAAGGTTGAGAAGATGCTATGAGAATCTGGGATAGTACTGAAGAAAACATTACCCACTGTAGTTTTGCCTGGGGTGACCTGCCCTTTGATAGTTCTTTGCTCAGTTGACTTGAGGCAGGATTCATGAGCCTTTTGGCCAGGAATTTTGTTCTGGAAAATGAGGGAATGTTGTGACATGAACTGGTGGCAGTTGGAGAGATTGAAGCTGCCACGGTCAGTGAGCAATAGCAACTTTGGTGATGGCCAGGCAACAGGTGCCCCAGCTCCAAGATGGGTAGCTATTTTTTACACGCTCTTGTGCCGATGTGCCAAAATGTTTTCAAAGATGCAGGAGTCTTAAGAAGAGCTTCCATGGATGGTGGGAGTGCACGTGGACCTAGATGTTCAACCACAGTCTAATGGAAAGTTTTATTAACTTTTCCCATCAGGACTTTTTTTTTTTTTTTCACTTGTAAGGCACAGATACCCCAACTCCAAATGGCAGAAGCAGAAGAGGATGTATGAGCTCACATAACTGAAAAACCAGGTCAGAGGAAAGTTTGCTTAGGGACTGAAACCAGGTCACCAGCTTTCTTCTCTCCCTCTGTCACTTGGAGCTGTCTCCTCCATACTGGTTCCTTTTCCTCGTCTCCTTTCAGGGTCATGAGATGGCTCCATCAGCCCAGATCCTACATTCTCTCGCTACAGATGTTCTGGGTAAGAGGGAACATCTTTTTCACAGAAGTTCCCACAAAAGTCCCATGGGTCACATAATCATCCCTCCACCAGTAATGGTGGTCCAGGAGAAATGCAGTATGCTGATTGGGTCAGGCCTGGGACAGATGCTGTCTCCTGCCCCTAGCCCTATGAATTGGAATGGGAGGAGAGATAGATCTCAAAATGGCTGCCATCAGGAAAGGAGTGAATGGATGCTGAGGGTCAGAAAGCAGAATCTGTGTAACTTTTTGACTGTTCCCAGACATCTAGATGAGCTGAGGAGAGAGTTCCAGTCCCTTCTTTTGGTAAGTGCTCCTAGGCTTGTATCAAAAAGTGAAGCCAATAAAGCAAGGATACCCAAGACTTTATTGGATTGTGACTTACTCAAGTTACGTGAAGCTACAGAACCAAATTCATGCCTTGTACATGGTTGATACTTGAGGTTTATTAGTTAGTTCATCATACCCTTGTTTTGTTTTGGAAAAGAATGTCCTCAAAGAGGACAAAGAGCTCCTCAAAGAGTGGCTCACAGACTATCTGCATCGGTGTCACCTGGGAGCGTCTTAGAAAACCAGAATCCTTGACCCCCACCTCAGACCTGCTGAATCTAGACAGTGGCCTGGAGCACAGGTCAGCAGATTTTTCTGTAAAGGGCCAAATGGTAAATATTTCAGTTTCACAGGCCTTATGATCTCTGCTGTGGCTACTCAAGTGTCTTGCTGATGGAGCTCAAAAGCAGCCCATAGAGGATATATAAATGAATTGTTGTGGCTGTGTCCCAATAAATCTTTATTTAAAAAAAAAAAGACTGCAGGACAGATTTGGCCCTTAGGTAGTAGTAGTTTGCCAATCCCTGGCCTAGGGGATTAGATACCATGGCAGGAATTAATGTCACCTGGTCTTACCTCTGCTTTGGATTTTTATATATCCAGATAGATTATTAGAACATGAGTAAAATAATCTGTTCATTCATTTCTTTCTTCAGAGTGTATTGAATATCCACTTTTGGGAAGGTATTTTGGCAATACAAAAATGATGGAAGGGATCCAGAATTTCCTGAGTGCCTGCAACGTGGTAGTCCTCTCCAGAGGGCACTCACTCTTCTCAGTAGGCAGAAATGTGTGCATGTGCACAGTGCAAGGCACTGCTGTTAAAGACCGGCATGTTTGGCCAGTGGGGCCCTTTGTGCCTGCCTCCTTGGGGAACCAGACGCAGCCTCGGTCATGGAGAATAGAACATCTGCAGCTTGCCCTGATGCAGCTGTGAGATGCAGATTGGCAGAGAGCTAACAGTGTCCACCCCCCCCCCCCCGCCAGTACCTTCAGATCCACTTTCCTTTGCCTGCTCCCCAAGGGATTGCAGACAACAGAGAGACCTCCACAAAGATAAGCTGCATAGAGCTCTCTGGCAGGCTGCAGGGTCCCTCTGTGGAGATGCTATTCTCTTCCCTTTGCAGCAAATGTCAGCTCTGCTGCCTCTCCCCAGCAGCCTCACGTCTGTGTGTGTTCTTTCGTTTTTCTCTAGAGATCCCTCCTGTCCAGGACGTTTTTTATTTTACATTTGAAAAAGCAGAGTCTCTGCACAGAGCCTGAGTTACCAGCTCTAGGCCCAATGCTGCTGTGCAGCCTCAGATTTTTGCCTCAGGCTCCCTACACTTTGCCCAGGGAAGGGGAGCACTCCTTTGTGCTGTCACTCTAGCTGCTGGTCCTGCTGCGAGGTGGGTAGACCCCACTTGTGAGCTGAGGAGAAGCAAGTTGTTACTTCACTCTGACCACTTACCCATAGAAAACTCTTGGATTCACGCACGGACGAAAATGACTCCCAGCCAGGCGGCTGCTTCCCATGGCCAGCCTCATTAGGGCAAGAATTCACCAATTCGTCAGGATTGCAATGAGTCTTCTTGCTTCTCCACCACCTCCCCATAACCAGAGCCAAGAAGGACAATCAGACTGGACCACGTGGACCAGTAAAGCAGGATTATCTCATGACTCACCCTGGCCAGAGCAAGCTCTTGGGTTCAGACAACCAGTGGCCCACGTTTGCTTACACGGAAAAACTTAAGAGAGTCATACCATATTCTGAACCTTGTCTTCCCTCCAAGAAAGGATCAAGGAGTCAGCCCAGAAACCTTTGGCCGAGAAGCCATAGGGAGCATGGCATAGTTGTTTTCATCAAAACCAGCCCATGTTTATTGAACATCTATTAAGCCCTCTCTGGGGAGTCTGCAAAAACATCCTGGCTGGCCTCCCTGGTTCTATGATTGCCCCCTGCCCCCAACAATCCATTCTCCACACAGCAGCCTGAGTGGTCTTTTTAAAACATAAATCATTATCGCTCCTCTGCTCAAAATCTCCAAAGGCTTCCAATTGCACTTAAACTAAAATCCATACCCTTTGCTCGTTTTTCTGTTGGGCTGTTGGTCTTTTTCTTGCCAGTTGGTAACAGCTCTTGAAGATTAGAAATATCAGTCATCTGTGGTACAAACATTTTTCTCAAATCTGTTGTTGTGTCTTTCGACTGTTTATGGCATCTTGTGTCATATAAAAGTTTTACATTTTTATATAGTCAAATATATCCAACTTCTCTTTTATGGCTTCTGGTTTCTTGACTTGATTAAGATGGATGCCCTTCTTAACATGATTGTACAGCTAGTCCACCTGGATTTTTCTTCTGAAAGGTTTTTGTGGTTTATATTTTACGTTCAGGTCTTTACTCCTTTGGAATTTATATTTGTATTTGATCAGAGATGAGGAGAGCTGGGGGGTGGATGCTAATTTTATCTTCTTCTAGAGCAGAGATTGATAACCTATGGTCCACAGGCCAGTGCTTATGTTTGTAAATAAAGTTTTATTGTAATACAGCCAGGGCCACCCATTTACGTATTGCCTCTGCTGTTCTTACACTGTAATGGCAGAGCTGTGCAGTTGCATCAAAGACCACGAGGCCCACAAAACCTAAGCTAAATATATATGACTACTACTGCTCTAGATGGTTAGCCATTTGTGCCAGCACAATTTGTTAAATCAAACCACCTCTGTCCCCTGAAATGAAATTGTCTTTGTCATATATGAAATTCTAATGCATCCTAGGATCTTTTCCTGGATTTTCGATTCTGTTCCACTGAACTCTTTGTCTCTCTGCCAGTACCACTTAGATTTGATTGCTGTGACATTATATCTGGCAAGGCATATCCTTCATTACAATTATTTTTCATGGTTTTTTATTTTTTTACTGTTCTCATGTGATTACCCTTTCATTAGAATTTAAGGTATTTTTTATCCATTTCCAAAAAAGGGAGAAAACTTTGTTAGAATTCTAATTAGAATTGCATTAAGTACACACACACACACACACACATACATACATACGTATATACATACGTGGAAGAACTAATAGTTTTCCTGAGAAAATACTTTTCTATCTTTTCAGTTCTTGTTTGGGGTCTTCTAATAAAATTTTACAGTTTTATTCATATAGATCCGTATTAGTCAAGGTCTGGTCATAGGCAGAAACCACACCAGTAATTTGAACATGGAAAATGTATATAAAGACTTATTAACTAGTGAAAGGTGATTAACTTCTAAAAGAGTTAAAAGACTTTAAGGAATACAGGAATAGCAAATGTAGGAAGCAGCTATTATTTGTAGGACTGAAAGAAAGAACACAAGGATGGAACCAAGAACTTGGAAGAGGGACTCCCCACCCCCACCCAAACCCAAGGCCAAAATTCAGACATCACTGGAGAAGGTGTAGCTGCCATAGGAAAATGTAGCTTGGGTTCAAATTATTTTGTGTTAAATTTGTCCCTATGGATTTTTATGATTTTTTTAAAAATTCTATTATTATTTTTTCCTGTTCTCACTTCTAGGTACTTATTGCTAGTAGAGAGTGAAGCGATTAATTTTTGTGTATTTATCTTTACTAAACTTTACTAATTTACTTGACTAGTGTTTTATTGGAGTCTCTTGAGTTTTCTAGGCATTCAAACATATCAGCACAAAAGAGATGATTTTATCTATTTTTCTGAATATTGATACCATTGATTTTGTTTTCTTGCCTCAGTGCATTCGCTAGTTTATCAGATACTGTTAACTTTAGCAATTTATTCTTCCAAGGTGTTTTTTTTTTTTTTTAATACTTAATTCCCTCTGCCCTTACTTAATTTTGTCTTCTAGATATGTCCATTTCTGGGAGATATGTATGAATACCATCACCTCATTTTATTTGAATTAAAATCTTCTTGTATGTTTAATAGCTTTTTTCTTTATATATTTAGCTATTATGTTGCATAGTGCATACAAGTTTGCTGATATTATATCTCCTTTATAAACTGTGCTTTTTAACATTATACTGTGATCTTCGTTCTGTTCTGTATCGTCAACCTTAAATTCCATCTTTTCTTAAATTCATATTGCTATTTTGCTTGCTTGCTTGCTTGCTTTCTGTATGTATGTATGTATGTATGTATTATATTGCCTGGTTACTCTTTATATTTTCTACTTCAACTCTCTTCTCAGTTTCTCATTGTAGAGCCAAATAATATAGCTATCACTCTTGAGTTTCTTTAGAAGTTTCCATAGTAACTGTGTTTCTGGACTCCAACACCTCTTGTTGTTGTTTCCAGTGGGTGTCAGTAACACTTCATGCTACCTTTAGTCAGAAGTAAGCATTGCATATACACTCTGTTCTTTCCATACCAGTTTACCCCTAAAACAACATTGAAACCAGTACGCTACAAGTAGGATAAGAATAAGTATTTTAGCAGTAGACCTCAAATAAGACCCCAGCCCTTTGTTCCTTATCACCCTTATCACACGCCTGATTTTATTTTTGCCCATGTTGACCCAACCTCTTCATTCTTAAAGGACCCAAAAGACCAGCAAGTTACACTTACTTTCTGCTTATATTTTCAGTGACTTTCACGTATTGAGTTTGGCTCTACAGCAGACACTTTGCCTACTCCATACACATTATCTTACTTAATCCTCATGGCAATCCGGGGGAATATATTACTATCCCTGGTTTACAGATGAAGTGAGTTAGGTAGCATGTTTATGGAAATACAGCCTGTAAAGAGCAAAGATGGAACTTGGCATTTATTTTGTTTTACTCCAGACACTGCTTCTCCCTTCTCCAGAGTCCACCAGCCCACAGTGCAGCTCTACCCTGTGCTGAGATCAGGGCTGTGCAGTCATAGAAGCAGAAACAAAAGTATTCCAGAACAACTCAATAAAGGCTATTTTGCCAACTTCACCAGATTGGTACTAATACCATCATAATGTCTATTTGAGCTGACCACCTTTACTTGTGGCTCAGAAATCAGGTATTATTATTAAAACCTGACAGTTCAATAAGAATCTTTCATTACAAGGTTTGGTGTTATGCAGATATAAAAATATTTTAAAAATTAGATCTCCCCAAGTTGCCATTGACAGATTCCTCTCCATAGAATCATGGGAGTCATCCACACACTGTGTTCTTGGGACTTTACACAAGACAGTGGTATAAAAGAACTGTAAGTTGTGCTATCTTCCTCCTTGAGAGTTTTACATTTAAGTTAGGATGTTTGCTCTCTAAGAAAAAGTTTTTAGAAGGTAGATGGCAAGGAGCACGGGGAGGTGCTGCAGTAAGTGTCGCCGAAATCGGAGATGATATTCTCCCAGGGAAAGATTTAAGGGGATAGAGCACTTGAGGTAGGCATAAAAGGAGAGAAGAAAGGGACAGGTGAAAAGAAAAAAATAAGATGGGGACAATGAGAGCAAAAGCATAGAGGGGGAAATATACCACAATGGGAAGGAATGCGGAGCAGACCAAGTTGGTCAAGGATGAAGATTTGTGTGAGAAGAGTTATGGTGGAAGGTAATGCTGGATCCTTTTGGTGCAGGTCATGCTCAGGGTCAGGACTTTGGATTTCATCTTGTAGGTAGCAAGAATCATTTGGAAGTGTTGGAGCAGAGGTAGTAGGTACACCGTAACTGCTTAGAGGTATTAATTTCACAGTGGTTATACCTGGTGGGTTGGAGTGATGTGAGAAAGAAAGCAGTTTGGTAACTGTTACAAGAACAAAACAAACATTTCACAAAAGAAAAACTTTAAAGGGCCAATAATCATTTGGGAACAAAAAATAACTTCACTAATTATTAAGGAAACACATATTAAAACAACCATGAGGTAGCCTTCTTCACCCCCACAACGCAAAAGCATTTTAAAGTGTAATAGTCAGTGTTATCAGAGAAAGTGACCTTGACCCTTTCATATGCTGCTATTGGACATAGAAGACATTTTAGGGAAGAATTTAGAAATTTGGACAAGATTTCCTAAAATATCAAAATCCCTTTGACTTATTTTTTTTTTGTCTGAAGACTAACCATAAGGATATCACAATCATAAGGAAACAGGTCTGCGTTTAACATTTTAGATACAAAAATCCCCATTGCAGCACTGTTTTTAATAGCAAGAAAATAGGAGCAACTTAAATATTAAGAGCGAGGCATGATGTTAAATAAATGGTGGTACTAATGGCATGTTCATACAGTGCAATACCCTGTAGCTGGTGGCTGTCAATAGCAGTTGAGAGGGAAATATGGTCATAAGACAATGTGTTCATCCTTTCCTTTTGGTGTCCCTAACCACCTCTGTCATAAAGCAAGCATCTAAGTGTGCAGGTGTCTGTTTCTGGGCTTGTTGTTCTGTTCCATTGGTCTCTTGCTGACACTGCACTGTCTTAATCACTATAGCTTTGTAAGTCTTGAACCTGGTTAGTCTAATTCCCCTGACTCTGGCTGCTGTGTGAACAGTAGACCTGGCTGGAGGGACAACGGGTGGTCAAGTGGGGCATTCTTGCAGTAGTTGAAAGTTGAGGTGGCAGGGGAAATGTTTTTGAAAAAAAAAAATGGGGTTACTCTAGTGCTCTACCAAGCCCAGGGTATTAAAGGGTGATACTAAGAACTTACACCATGTATGGGCCACTCAACAAAATATCTTAGATCCTGGAACAACTCCTCTCTTCTCAAACCAGCTTCAAAATTATGAAGGAGGAGAAATCATTTTCTAAGCAGAGTGTTGAATTTAAGGTTCTCTGTCCCCTAGGTTACCCACCATGTCTTCCATTTATGCATCTAAATACGGAGGAGGGACATATTCCTCCCCCAACTACCACATTCTATTGATCTTTTTATAGTTTCCAGAAAGTGTGAATCGTCTCGTCTAGTCGCTGCCATTATAAACAGTGTGAATTAGGACTTCAACAGTGACTTGAGCCAATGGTGAAAGAAGTGCAACATTGTTACTCACACAACAAACATTAAGAAATCCCAAATGGTTTTGCTTTTTTAGAAGAGCTAATAAATGATGTCAAGGGGTTGCCTTCCTTCCATGAAAAGGAAATGAATTAAAATTTGGCAAGTAGGTGGTGAAAGCCTTGCTGACATGGCTGAAAAATTCTATTGAAGAGCTGATTGAAGGTTCAGGAGAGAAAATGGTCCAAGACCAAAAATAATTTTTTCAGGAGTTTTCTACAATACGAAAGAATTATAAGTCGTCAGTAATGATCTTCTTAAATTTGAACAGTTCTAGGATTTAAAACTGTAATTTCAATAATTATGATCCAGTAACAGCATGGATAACTCATTGGTTCTATATTAAATATATATTTAATTATGTATAATTAAACATTATAAATATTATAAATATATCAATTAATATTAATATATTAATATTAAATATAATATATAATTATTAATAAAGTAATGATATTAATTATATATTAACTTATTATATAATATATATTATATTTAATATACAATGCAATATATATAAATATAAATTATATATGTGGTATTAAATTATTGGTCTCTTTACACTAATACACAATTTCTGACAATAAATTTTTTACTTTATATATATGTATATGTGTGTGTACATATATATATATATATATATATATATATATATATATATATGCATGCAAAAGGCAGGTGTTATTATCTTTAGAAAGAAACCAAATGAAGTATCAAGCATAACTTTTTTAAAAAGTTACCTATAATGGGAAAAGGGAACACAATGAAGAGGACCATGGTAAATGTCAGTAATTAAGCTTGTTGAAATATACCTTGTTTTCTGCATTTGACCTTGGAACTGTGTAAAGATTTACATAATTATAAAACAGAAGTAAAATTTTAGAAGCCATCCTTAAAATCAAAATCAGGATGAAATTAATGGACCCAGCTATGTGTTCAGTGGGTGGCATGACCACAGAGATGGATTTGTCTCAGTGAATTTAAAACATAGTAATTTGATATATATCATTAAGAATAAAAGAACTGCAAAAAATATCAAGCTGTTTCCAGTAACGACATTATGGATAGTTACAGTGTCATTGTTATTCTGGGACCACTGGGTGTAGAGGGTGGGAGAAGACAAATACCCATGAACCATCTTGAAGAAGCTTCTAATAGCTAAACATGACACAATATGATTATCGGTAATAGTAACCACAGTGAATTGCACTGGATTGAAATACAACAAATCAAATAAGCTTAGATTTATGAGTTCATAATTTTTCAAAACAACCAACCAAACAAAACCCAAAGACTCAGGGTAACCAAATCAGGGGAAACTCCTCTCGTGTAAGTATCCCAGCTTTATTAGAAAAAGTTGTGAGAAACGGGAAGAAGAGGAGGTGGTTGGAATGATCGACTTAAAAGATCACCATTTTGTAATTCTTAATGGATCCAGGCAATGATCATACGTGACTTTTCACATCAGGAAAAGAGCTAATCAAGCATTAAACCCCTGAGAGAGATACAAACAACACCACCTATGAAGTAGTCTTTCCAAGGAAATGCGTCTCATGAAGCCTCTTGATTCAAATGCCAGTTTACCATAGGCGAGGGGAGCAGCAGAACATGTTAACACCAGCACAAGGATATAGTCCGCAAAATCCAGACTGTTTGAAACTCTGTAGGACACATAACGCAATTTCTTCAACAACAACAAATTTACAAGGACAAAAAGACTTTGAAAGGGAACCTATTGATTAAGGAGATTTAAGAGACCCAGCAGTCAATCTCCAAGTACAGACCTTATGAGATCCTGATTCAAACTTTCAAAAGGTATAGTTGAAAGGACAATCTGGGAAATTTAAACACCGACTGGATATCTGATGATGTTAAAGAAAAATTTGGGGATGTGCCTAATGGTATTAGGACTATGTTTTTAAAATATCTCGATATCTTTTGGAGAGGCATACTGAAATAGTTACAGACGGAGCGTATCTGAGACTGGCTTCAAAATCATATGGGGGGAGTGATAGATGAACCAAAACTAGCCATGAGCTGGTACTTGTTGAAGCTAAGTGATAGGTACATGGAAGTTTGGGTTTTTTTTTTTTTTTAATTACAAAAAGTTTTCAAAAGACATAATCTAAATAATTTCATATTACTTATGTATATAATTCAAAACTTGGCATTCTTTAAGAAGTAACCTACCCCACCCTCTTATGTTTCACATTTTGCCCCATCGTGGGCTCCCTTATCTTCTCCAGTAACTGCTTTCCTTGCTTCTGCTGCCAACGATGAGTTGATGGGCCCCAGGAAGGGCTGGAGGGTCTGGCCGAGCTGCTGTATCCCAGCCTGCCCCATGCATGCTACTACGTTCCCTCCCCGTTCTCATCGCAGAAGTACATGGAAAGCCCATCAGCCTTATGTGCAATAATATAATGTAGAGTTTATTTTAGCAGCATTACTTCTTTCCATAGCTTTGTAAGTCATTGTAGTCCCAAGTTTACACAATTGTTTATAGTCTGAAAGGTTAGCTTAAATTTTTTGCTTACACTTTATTGTATTGTATAGGGAAATTGTATACCGTAGTAATGACAGAAAGGGGAGTTTGTGAAGCTCTCTGTAAATTTCTATACCAAAGAAGTATTCAGAGGCATGGCCTGAGGCATGGAAGGAGAATTTTATCATGTACCCTTTCATTTTGTTCTTTGAACAAGGATGATCTTGTGCTCCTATCCCTAGTAGAACCCGTACCTTTTGCTTTCATTTTGCCAGCACCTCTCCAAGTGGACTGAGAGTGGCTTGATTTTCTCACTAACAGGAGTTGAACAGGGAGGCAAAAGGGATAGAACCCCAGGTTGTCCCCATGTCCTGGTCCCCTTAGGCTCTTGGGGGTCAGCCCACAGGGAATCTTCCTTGGACGGACCAGTCGTAAGAGGCTCTTCCATACTGCCAGTAGGGGCTTCTGTGGCTCCTAGGTCAGGGGGACAGAAGGTAGCTGGACTCTGCTCTTGTAATCCATCTCACCCCAAATTCCGGACTCGAGAGCTATGCTTTGTTAATGACAATACAGCCAAGCCAAGGGGCTGTGGAATGAACAGCCACCCAACTGGTGAGAAATGGAAGCTGAGAAGCAATCTGACAATTTCTCTTTCTTAAATTAAAGAAAATGGATCTGGAGACTTTGGGAACCTCCCAGCCCCACAACTTTAAGTCCCCAGGCCCAAGTGCTCTAATTCTTCACACTGGAAAACTTAGAAACCTCAGGACTGGCGGTAACTACAAGTCTGTCTCTGGATGCTCAACTCATTAAACTCTGCGAAAGCAATTTGACAGCATCTGGGACGTGTTTTGTCATTAGGGGTGGGACTGGCACTGTTACTTATTTTAGCCAGGAAGAGGTGTGTGTGGAGGTGTCTGTGTGCGAGGGGGTATGTTTCAGATGTAGGTGTCACTGAGTTTGTGTGTGTTAGGAAGCGGTGTGAGGTTTTTGAGGGTTTCAGCATTATTTTTGTTTTGTGTGGTTCCTCCAGGAGAAATGTCCCTAAGCTCCTGCGTTTTCTGTCCTTAAGCTCCTGGCAATTCTGTGCTTTCTTCCTGCGTTACTAGAATCCACCAAGGCACTGTCCTTCCTCTGAACCATTTTGACCAGATCATTCCAAGCAGCCACAGAGCATCATCTCCAAATTTTACACACCCCTGTCCTTTCACCTAGATGAACAAGTTGTCATTCTAATCGAACAACAACTTTATTCCATGATGCAAGGAGTAAAATCTCTGAATTACTCTCACTAAATTCCAGTTTAAATAAAGTCTTGCAAATAATTACTTGAACATAAATTATTTACCCATTAATTCTTTATTTGAATTTGAAGGAATTCAAATATGTTTTCTGGCAAGTGCTTCATGATAAATGACTTGCTTAATTGGCAGTAAGTGTGTTATTCTTATAATTTCTAGCATGTAATAAGCAGAACCCAGACATTTCTGTCTCATGTGTTCTTTTTAAACCCTTTATCTCCCTTTTAAAAAATCTTGTTTAATAGATCACAGACATGATCTTTTAAACTGTTTTCAGTAGTTATGCAAAATCTTCACAAAAGTACTGGTGGGCAGACTACAGGGGCTTCTCGACTTTAATCAGCCACGAGAGTAGCAGGATTTAGAAGTCATTTCTCAACTCAGGATCACCTGCAGAAAATGAAAAGTCCCAGGGAAGACTGCTGAGTATAAAATGCCATTGTGTACATAGACTTTTATGGACTCTGAAAAGCCCTTTGACTCCTTGGAAACAGAAGCTATGTTGGAAGTGGAAAGAGTAGAAAAATTTGTGTGACATGCGCATGTGAACGCAGCACTGATGTTTAGGCTTGAAAAAGAGTGAAGAGGTCTGGGAAGGGGCTCGTAGCCACTGAAAACCTTAACTGCTTGCCCAGAGGGGCTGGGCTGAGACCTTGAATGGGAGGGAAAGGGCATCAAGATCAGTGAGAGAGGCTTTGAACTGTTTGCCAGTGACATTGACTTCAGAGCCCCAAACCAGACAGCAATAATCCAAGAACTGGAGCAAGGTATGGAAAATGGGCTCAGCATGAAGATGAAGAAACCATATTTAAAGGAAGCATGATAAAGGATAGCTACTGTTTAGGAGAAGCTGTGGACCTCACTAGTGTCTGCTAGAGCAAACCAAGATGGGCGACTCGGGGTTGCAAAAAGGCCCACTGGTTTCTGCTGGCAGATGGAGCTCCCAGTTCTACCTATGACACTTCTCATTATGTGATGTTGGGCAACTCATTTAGCTTCTTGGGCTTTGTTTTCATCACCCATAAAGTTGGGGGTTAGGATGGCTGACGTTAGGAACCCTTGCAGATGTAACATTCTACTATTCAACAATGATATCTAAGAGGGGAGAACTTAGCTTTCTAAAACACTCCAGTGTTAGAGAGTTATCCCAAAGAGTTTTTTTCCTCTTTTCATTCCTAAGCATCTTGCAGCTCTGGGTAGCCAGCCACCCACACATCAACCATAGACTGTCCAGAAAACAGGGAAGGACCCATCAAGTCTAAGACGGCGGGATGAAGAGAAGGAGAATGACCTAAAGTTTCTTGTGGCTGGGGAGGTAGAGATAGGTTGAGTTTCAAAGCAGTCAAAACCAGGAGAAAAGAGGCAGCAGTCTCACCCATTGCCCCTTGACTGAACCAGGGCACTGTGCTGTGTATGTCCACACCGGCAGGGAAGCCTCTTCCCGTTGACCCTCGTAACATGGTAATCACACCGACAGCCCTACTATAAATATATAGGGGGGGAAATTACAGCCAGGAAATTTGAGTTGAGCCTACGTCTTATTCTGGGGTTAGCACATGGGCTTTGCTGTACACTGGGTAACCACTCCAGGTACCTCTGAGCTTCCTATTTATGTTCATGTGCCACCCAATTAACACCCCGTTAATGGCTGCACACATACATGGGTTTTGCCTTGTCACCACTGCCCTGCAGCTCTTAACTCCCCCCCAACCTGCCTTCCCATATAATAGAACCTTAATTAATACTTTCCCATTCAGACAAAACACAATATGTTAAAAGAAAAAAAAAATCAAATGGCTTTGAGGAGAGGATGCGTGCAACTTGTCAAATGTAGCCATTCTGTGGTTCTCAGAAACAGACACCCAGGTGAGAACCTGGGTGAGCTATGGTGACAAGTGCCAGGTGGCATGAAAGCTATCACCATACAATCAGTTTTCTGCCTGGATTTGAAGTATTTCCAAAGAAAAGCTGCTGTTGTAGATCTCTTCTCACTGGCACTGGTCTTTTCTGGTTACGTGGCAACCAGAAGCCAGAAGGTTGGCGGTGGGAAGCCAGGAACTCTGTGAAAACTTTGGCCTTGAAGTTACAGTTTCAAATGAGGAATGATTCCTTGCCTAGTGGCATAAAGGGAGTCTTTTGTTTGTCCTAGAGCCGTATCACTGACAGAATGACCAAGTGATACGTTGAAACAATTTCATAGGGTGGGTTTCCAGGGACTTGGAGCTTCAAATGGGCCGACGGTAATCTCAAGACCAAGGAGGGACCGTCCTCATCTAAGTAATGAAGCAGAGTGTTTCTATGGTCTACCTTCGCTTTTGCTTGGTAATACATTGCTACCTGATCCTGTCTGTGCCTCCGAATCTCCTGGAGCTTGATAATAATACAGATGCACAGACCAGAGCTCCTGGGTCTGAATCTTCAAGAGCAGCCAGCATCCCCCTTTTTAACAGGCTCACGAGTGGTTCTGATGCACAGTCAGGGTAGGGAACCTCCAGCAAGGAGATTGTGGTGAATCCAGCAAGTTTCACCCTTCCCTACAACCTGTGATGCAGGGAAGCTTTCCACATTATTGATGAGAAATCAGGGAGAGACTCGAAAGTTTCCAGCATTTTGCTCAAGGCCACGGGGCTGATACTAGTCGAGGCAGCCTGGACGTCCCCCGCTAGGATTGTCTTCATGGGGCCTGTGTAGTTGCGCGGGATCTGGCAGTTAGGGGCCCCGTGCTTGGTTTAAATCTCTGCCACTGCCATCTTGAGATTCGTAATAAGTTTTGAACAAGTTTAGAACACATTTTCTTTTTGCACTGGGCCACACAAGTCATGCAGCCAGTCCTGCTGTATACACTGTGTTGCTTCAGCTGGAGAAGAGGGAGTTTCTCTACAAAGCGAGTCCCAGTTCCAGAGCTGTTAGCTTGAGTGCGCTAGAATGGTAGCCTAGGGGAGGGTAATAACAATAGATGAAAATACTTCCATTTACTGAGCACTGTGTTCTGAGCTTTTCATACATTTTATCACCTCATTCTCATAACAACCCAGTGCTATTATTTTCACCATAACAATTTCCAAGTGAGGAAACCGAGACATGGAAAAATTAAGTATAAAAACAGAGGTCATGTTTCTGTGTTGACAGTGGTGCTGAACTCAAATCTTACCTCTGCCATTTATCAGCTGTGTGACCTTAGGCAAGTTACTTGACATCTCTGAATTTCAATTTCCACAACCAGTAAAATGAGGGCGATAATAATTGCTTCAGAGAATTGTTCTGAGGATTAAATGAATTAATATGGACAGAGTGCCCAGCACACAGATACTCAATGAATACTGGGGCCTTTAACAACCTTTGCACTCAAGAATATTACCCATTACATACTGAAATAGGTATTTAAATGGTACCTTACTTAAGGATCTGAAGTGTTTTCACAGCACTGGATAATATAGTCAAGGTGCAATTAGCCATACATTATAATATTTTTAAGTGATTCAAGTGACACCTCTTATGTCTAAGTGTAGTCTTTCCCACTTTAGCATTTATCATAGTTTAATAACTCCTGAATGCTGTTGAATTAAAATACTATTCTGTCTGGGGACACATTGACCCTTAGTGTGGTAAAGCTCATCCAGAGCTCAGCTAAAGCCTAGGAAAAGGCTCACCAGAGCAACTGAACTCACATGCTCTTTGGGAAACACACACACACACACACACACACACACACACACACACAAACAAACAAAAAAAAAAACATAAGTAAAATGAAGAGCCTGTGACCTGTGGGAGAAACCAGGCAGCTTCACACCCAGGTGAGGAAAATGCATAGGCTAGGGGCTTAGTCATCATAATGATATCTCTACAACATTTGACAGAGATTTTTTTTTTTTTTGGTAGTTCTTGCATACTTCATAAGCTCATTTGATTCACCCAACAACCTGTGTGGTAGAAAGATACAATGTGTAGACTTTCTTTATTGATCTCCTCCATATATGCCCATCAGAATATACCTACCATATGCCTCTATCCTTTACTCAGTGCTGTATGTACATTCACTCTCAGAGTTCTCATACAACCTGTAGGATAAGTAATACTGCCCATTTTACAGATGAGAAGAGTGAGGCTCTGTGGTTAGAACCAATGTGCCTGGTGGTGGGGGTGCAAACCCAGAGTGGGCTGGCCAGAGGCTGCATACCTTAAGTCCTTATTCTTTCTATCCTCAAGCCGTATGTTCTTCATGCTCTTTGACGAGAAGGAAGAGGCCAGGCATAAGGAAGGTGGTCAGTAAATACATAGTGAATGAAGGAATGTGAGCTGGATAGAACACCAGGTTTCAATGACCTTGTGAACTGGCTCAAACATGTGCCCTAGTCAAATGTACCATTGTTCTGAATTATTCAAAAGCTATGAAATATTTGGGGGTTTTTTTAGGGGCCACTCTTCTTTATTGCCTGCCATTCTTCCTTCACACCATGAAGAGAACCACCTTGATGTAAGGGCATGTGGTCTTCTTGGGCAGTTAGCCATCTTGGTTCAACAGTCTCGTGGAATCTCTTTCTGTCTTGTGCATCTCAGACCTGGCTTGACAGCCGTGGGGTTTCATTTCCCCAGTGACTGTTCCTGAGAGAGAATTTAGTATTTTATAAAGCTGTGAGAGGTCACTGAAGAAAGAAATCCCTTCGCTCTTCAGAAGAGTTTCCTGTTGAGCTCCTCGGGACCTGGGAGACGAGATGAGGATTGCTCCCTGGGCGAGAGAGCAAGTGTGTGCTTATGTGTGTGCACACACTCACAGTCAGTGCCAAGTCCAGCAGAGGGAGGGCATGGGCCCCACAGGCAAAGCATTCGTGATGTGGGTTCCCAGCTTGGGTGCTCAGAACGTTGGGAGAGAGTTGTTAGACACGAACCGTCCAGCTGTCTCAGAGAACTTCAGAATCCCAACCACAATGGAAGATAGTTTGTGATATGGTGCTTGAACTGTACTCTGTAGTCTTGACATGGGCATAGAGCCCTCTGTGGAAATAATGAAATCTTGGAGCTGGAAAGAATTCACACACACACACACACACAGAGTTTTGTAAGTAATATCAAGTGATTTGTGAAATCTCTGAATTCCTTTATAAAACCACTGCTCTGTGGTATTTCTTTCCTGTCTCAAAACAGTCTCCAAGACCAATGTCTTTCTCTTTTATCCATTATTTTCCGTCACTTGTTCCACTTCCAGGTCAAAACAGGGCAGGATTTTATTTTCTACAGCTTCTTTATTCACTGTGTTATATCGTAGGTCCTTTTCCGTGTTGCTACAGAATCTTCGTAAAGACCATTTTTCATGGCTGCAAAATATCCCATCTGGTAGCCATCTCGGACTTTTCTTAAGCCCTCCATTGTTGGTAGATGCAGCACCTGGTTTCTAATTTTTTGCTATTTTAAGTTAACATTTCAGCAGAGAGTTTGCCCCAAGCATTGCCCATTCCCCACTCAAACTGCCAACCCGTTTCCATTTTCTTGCGGTAAAATGGTCGTCGTCATTTCTATTTATTTGATTTAAACGTGCTTCTCTCTGTCCTTCCTCCCTGCCCGCAGTGCAGTGTTTCTCCTGCAAGTGTGCAACTAGAGGCTTGAGTCTATCCCGTCTTGCCACCACCAGTCATTCCTTTTTTTTTTCTTTTTTTTTTTTTTCCTCTCTTGTGCCTTTGGTTTTTCCCTTTCACCAAGCATGCCAGGTCCATTTTGTCTAGATAAATCTCTCTTGCCTCCATGAATTTGCATGTGCTGGTTCCTCTGCCTGGAATACTCTTCCCTCCCGCCTGCCCCTGGGAATCTCTACCAAGCGTTAGACTGAGAAGAGATGTTGCTTAACGACGTGACTCCAGGGTGGGAAGGGGCAGAATGTGACTTTCTGTGAGGACTGTAGATGATGGTAAGCTGGGTTCCAGAGGGCTGATGTGGCTCTGTGCCCATGTTTAAGGATTTCAGTCACTGCAGAGGTAGAGATCTTAGGGATCTTTGTAAGTTCCCGAGGCAGACCAGTGTACTGGAAAGAGGACATGTTTAGAATTGGGCTGACATTCAATCAAGTCTCAGCTCTGCCATTTACTAACTCTGTGACCCTACAGATGTTGCTAAACACCAGTTTTTTTCATCTGTAAAAGGATTAATGACATATTATTTGGCCTGGTACTGAGCCCCTTCGTTAGTGTCTCATAAATGGTTTCTCTCCTCTGTTTCAAGCCTTCATATGCCAGCAGTGTCTAGCCTTATGCTTGGCTCAGAGTAGACACTCAATAAATATTTGTTGAATGAATAAACATTGACTGATAGCTCCAAGGTGTGGGCACTGGCCCTCATCTGCGTCCTTGCTTGTCACAGCCTGGGCTGATGAACAGGCAGTGAGTGCCTGCTATGTCCCAGGGCGATCTCTACGTGAAGCAGAAAAGTCTGTGATTGTGAGTGCGCACACGGCCCGGCAGCAGCTGTCTCCAGAGAAGGTGGTGGCACCAGGCCAAGTGCCCGTGGCCTCTCCACAGAGACATGGTAATAATTACAATCCCTCATGTTCCTTCTGCAGAGTGCGTCTCTTCTTGGAACATGTGGCACTTCGCATTGTCTGCGATCACTGCCACATGCCTGAGAGGGGGCAAAAGTGCTACGCACTTGCCGCATGCCCTGTGGGCACAAGGCAAAGGAGGGTAGATAATGAGAAAGGATAGGAGTGGGGGAGGAAGCTCATGTCCTCATCCTACAGGTGGAAAGATGGCAGAGAGAGTTTTCAACAGCTCAGCCATGGTGGGGCATCGGGAGCAAATTCAGGGTCTCTTTTTGGTCCTGGCGCACCTGGGCAATTCTGTGGGCCTGGGTCAGTCTCAGCTGATCTTGGCTGGGGCTCGTGGACATGTCTGCAGTCTCAAGGTCTAGGCTTTGTCTCTGCCACTTGCGTGAATGGAAAAGTGTCCCCCCAGTGGCAACTGTGAGATGGGAAAAGGAGGGACATAAAACCTCACAGACCCAGACTGCTCACTAGTTAACAGTTCGAGCCCCCAAACTCCTTGAAACTCAGTTCCAGGGCATTAAAACTACAAAGAACAGGAATGTCCTAAAATTGGCCAGCTCAGGTTGGCATGATGTTGTGCCAAGCTGTTGGCTATGCCCAGGAATTCCCCAGCCGTGCCTCACTCAGACTAGGTCATGCTCCTCTGTGACAGTGCCCTGTGCTTTTCCTTTGTGACACTTGGCTGATTTGTAATGATTTGTTTATTAGCATGATTATACGTATAATTACACATGTAGTCTCTTTGACCAGACTGAAAGCTCTGTGAGGTCAGAGAATACTTTTGTCTAGTTTACTATCTATCAATCAATCTATCTATAGATATCTATATCTATATATCCATTACCAAGTACACAGAAGTCAATAAGTATTTGTTGAATAGATGAATGAATTATACATTTTAAATGAATAGGAAAAAAATAAGCCAACAAAAATCAAGTTACGGGACAAGAAACACCTTGTACTGGAATGAGATGGCTTTTGTTCTGGATATACCTAAACCATAGCCTCACTTGTAATTTCAACCTACAGTTGTAAAATGAAATTAGTTATTTCTTTGTTACACAGAATTGCGGGTATAAATTTCTACAGCTCTGTAAGGTCAGGGATGCTATCCGTCTTGCTTATCCATTGTATCCTAGGAGCTAGCATAGTACATAGCACAAATTGTATACTAAATAAATATTTGTTGAAGGGTGGAAGGAAGGAGCCTGCAGATGCTTTAAAATTCATCAATCCATGCCCCATTAATTAAGAATATTGGATAATTAAGACAGATCCTAATTGAGTTTTTCTCTTTACATTTTATTTATTTATCTTGTATTTATCATTATTCCCTGCCTCATTTAGAAAAAAAAAATTGAGGTGCCAGCAAAATACGTCTATTTCACACTATTCTTTCACTCAACAAATATTTATTAGCTGCCTCTTCTAAGCTATGTAGAGGATTTGGTGTTGAAGCTGTAATGGGAGAAAAGACAGCTCACGGTGTCTGTCTTCATAGATGTTCCAGTATTGAAAACACGTTGGCCAACGAAGTCAATAGAATTTGGAGTATTGTTTAAAATATGTACCAGTTAGCTTTTGCTGCATAACAAAGCACCCCAAACTTTGTACTTGAAAACAAGAACCGTTTATTTAATTTGTGACTCAGCTTGATCGTGTCAGCAGTTTGATCTGAGCTCCTCTGGGCAATTCTGACCCAGGTCAGACTTAGCTGATGTTGGCTGGGGCTCATTTGTGCGTCGACAGTGAGCTGCGAGGCTGGCTAGGGACTGGCTGAGGCCGAGTGCCTCAGTTCTATTCCAGGTGGCCTCATCCTCCGGCATGCTAGCAGAAACTTATTCACATGGAAGTCTCAGGGCTCCAAGAGGTTGAGAGTAGAGGCTGCAAGGCCTACCCGCCAGAACTCACACAGGGTCACTTCTGCTGCATTCTGTTGGTCAAAGAAAGACACAAAGCGAGACCAGATCCAAGTGGTAGAGAACCAGATTCCATCTTTTGATGGAATGAGTTACAGAGTGCTATGGTCATTTTTGAGATCTACCACAACATAGTTTTTTATTGTGTTAAAATATCTGTAACATAAAACTTACCATCTTAACCATTTTTTAAAGACTTTATTTATTTAAGAGAGAGCACAAGCAGGCAGAGGGGCAGAAGGAGAGAGAGAAGCAGACTTTCTGCTGAGCAGGGAGTCCTATATGGGGCTCGATCCCAGGACCCTGAGGTCATGACCTGAGCTGAGGGCAGACGCTTAACCAACTGAGCCACCCAGGTGCCCCCATCTTAACCATTTTTAAGTGTACAGTGCAGCAGTACTAAATACATTCATAATGGTGTGCAACCATCACCACCACCCATCTCCAGAACTCTTTTCATCTGGTAAAACTGAAATTCTCCCCATTAAACAGTAACTTTCCATTTTCTGCTCTCCCCCAGCCTCTGGCAACTACGATTCCACTTTCTGTCTCTGTGCCCTCTATAAGTTACTTATACAAGTAGAATCATACTGTATTTATCCTTTTTGTGACTGGCTTATTTCATTTAGTGTAATGTCTTTAAGGTCTATCTAAGTTGCAGCATTTGTCAGAATTTCCTTCCTTTTAAAGACCAAGTAACATTCCATTGTGTATATATACTACCTTTTGCCCATCCATTCACCTATTTATGGACACTCAGCTTGCTTTCACATTTTAGCTATTGTGTATAATGAACACGGACATATTAATATCTCTTTGAGTTCCTACTTTCCATTCTTTTGGACTACCTCAACATATTCACCAAAACATGTGCTAAGTCTTTTTATCTTACTTTAGAAGTTCTCACTTGTATATAAACTAAGCACGATACTTAGATACAGAGCTGCCAGGAATTTTATTTGACTTACTGTTAACTGCTTAAGATTCCTTAATTCTGAGAGCCTGTCTGCCCTCCCCGTAAGCCCCTATTAGGGTGATGCTATTGCTCATTTTCACCTGCAGGAGACAAAGACTGCTTCATCACTGTAAACGCTCGGGGGCAGCATCACTGGCTGGTGTTCGAGGACTCTATTTGTCCTGTAGCATCTTGCGTCAAGCTACATATCCCAGTCATGTGCCAGGTATTGAAATATCGGATGAATTCATCCCTAGTTCTGGATGTTTCTTCGTAGCTCATTTGTAGGATCCTTCAGAATACTCTGTGAAGTGCGCCATGTGTGTCGGGGGAGGTCTGACACCCATTAGACGCTCCTGCTGTAATTGGATGCACCAGGCCCCATGAGCTGGTGCCAAGGTGTGAATTAGATAGAGATGTTTTTGACTGTTCCTCTGGCCTCCTGACTCTGTTCCTGGGTCATTCCGTGGCAGCCCGGGCCTCCAGGCAGCGTGCCTGACCTCAGCTGCCCAAAGATATAGGTAAAACAGTAGGGAACTGTAATAGCTCCTGCATCCTGTTTGCAAACTGACAAAACACAAAGCTCTCGGAGATCAGAGCTTCTGCTGAATCCTCTCCTTGGATGCAAATATTCTTAGGTAGAGAGTGTTGTGGGACACACAAATCCTGCAGAGTCCAGGAAGGCAAGAAGGCATGTAGCCCAGGGTGGAAAGCCAAACCATTTTTGGCTACCATAATTTCTCCCAAATCGTGTTGGAACAAGTTGTCTGGGAGGGATTTCCCCTCCGTGAGGATATGAGAATGTTGCTCACTAAGTCCCTCTGGGTGCAGAATAGTTGCTGGCTTTTAAGGAGACAAGCCCAAATGTAAGCTCTTACCAAGCGTCTACGCGAATGGAAGGCTGATGTCCCATTGGCGAAAGCACATCACATGACATCAATGACATCACTGTGGGAGGGCAGACAAGGGCATGAATCCCAGGAGGCATGGTTTGCTAGGGGCCACCAATGTCACAGTCTTCCATAGTCCTTCGGTTATTCCAGACCCCATGATTCTCTTGGGGACAGGAGTCAGGCATGTTACATACATGGCAGTTGCTGACACTTTCCAAGCTTTGATGAGCCCTTCTGAATCGCAAACTCAGGCTTCCAAAGCTACCTGCCTTCCCTCATTTTCTTTTAAACTTGCTTTTGCTTTTTTATTTTCTGTTTCTTTCTCTACTTTCCTCCCTCATCCAGGATTTTGGGTGGGGGCGGGGGGGATGGGGTAGAAGGTTCGCGATCCTTCATTACTTTCTTTTGCATTACTCCCTGAACTGTCCTGAGAGGAAAATAGAAGAACTGATTCCAGAAGCTTGCAAAGAGTTAATGAAAGGGACAGCATGAACTTGTAGGTCCTCTCATCAACATATATGGCTCTCAGTTGTCACGTGTGTTCAGTACTTGTATACCAGACACTGCCGTACATACCTTAAGGCTGTATTCTCAGGGGTTAACAATGCCAGCTCTGGACGTGGGTTAGCATCTTCAAATGCTGGCTGCACACTGTGTAACCTGTGGCAAGCTTCTGTGCCTCCGTGTTTTCATTGGGTGGTCGTGAGAATTAAATTAGTCCATTAGCTCAAGATTATCCATTGTTGTTATAATTATCCTCATCATCATCATCGCCCAGGTTGTAGATATTAGCTCTCTCATTGTACCTATCAGGAGCCTGAAGCACAGAGTAGTTGAGTAACTTACCCAAAGCCACACAGTTAATAAGTGGTCAACCCAGGATTCAAACCAGTATCTGTCTGGCTTCAAAACTATGCACTCAGTCACTACATGATATCTTACTCAGGTTTCTGGCCCCTTGGGCCAGGTGGGTTCTGGTGGGTGATTCTAATTTAGTTTTCTACCAATAGTTGTTTGATCATTTAAAAAAAACAGCATCTAACAACACCTGCCCTATGATCAATACCCGTCCACACTGAATCTTTAATGCTCTGTCTTATCAAATTAGCAGTTTCCACCACAGCTCAGGGGGAAATTCATGTTCTCCTGACTTGAAACACACACTAACTTGCAAAAAGAAAACACTGTGCCTCGGGGCTTTGGTGGCTTGTGGGTGAAGGGAGTCACTCTCCGGCACATCCATTTCAACCCCGTGAGAACGCAGCTCTGGATGAACCATGCCACCCCAGACCCCAGTGAGCCCCACAGTCATAGCCCCTCCATCACCAGGCCTTCCTGTCCCTTCTTCCAGGGCCTGGGGTGTTGCCAAATGTTCCTGGGTGCACAGTACGCCACCAGGCAGCTTCTGGTCTCCACTTTTTCCTCAACTCAGCTATAATAATAGCTTGGGCTCCGGGGTCTCCCTTCTCTAAACCCTCCTGGCATCAACACTTTTCCCAAATATGTAGTGAGACAGAAACTTGTCCCCCCCATCCTATAGGCTCTAGTCTAACACGTGTCACTGCTGCACACCTTTCTGCATTCATTAGTGTCATTCCTTCCCAGTCCTCCTCCTCCACTCCAGCCAAGTCCCTTGCATGCCTGGTCTCCTATTTTGCTCCAACCTCTTGTTCTGTGCTCACACTGGGGGTCCCTGCTGCAATTCCCTATTCCTTCTTTTGATGCCCACTTTGAGTCTAATAATCCTTCATGCCTTGTTAGAGTTTCCTCGCAAAACATTCAAGAAAAGCCCAGCCAATTTCTTTTCTTTACCTCTTCTAAACCCCTTCACTATTTTGAGTCTCAAGAGCAATGGTTTAGCAATTGTCTTATACCTCGTGTTGTCTTTCTTTGTGAGCTGTGCTATCTCCCCAGGCAGAAAGCAAGATTCTCATTTTCCAAAAATTATATTATGCCTTCTTTTATAATCTTCATAAGAACAGTAATAGATAACATTTATTAAGTGCCTATTAGGTACCAGGTAGTGTTTTAAGCAGTTTACATATGTTATCTTGTTTAGTCCTCACAACTGATTTATAAGGTGACATTATTACTTGAATTTTGCAGATGAAGAACCAAGGCTAGGGGTCAGATAATGGCACCAAGTCATCTTGGTGGCAAGTGATGAAGCCAGAATTTAAATCCTGGTAGTTGGACCCCAGCAGATGCTCTTAGCCACTACGCTTTCCATAGTTAACACAGAGTTGTTTTATAATCAATACCTGTTGTGAAATTGTTCCCTAAAGCATGCATCGTCACTGACTCTATGGAGTAACCACATATAATGATGAAATATAATCTGAGTTTGTTTTTCTATTGTTGCATTGCAAATTTCCCCAAAATTTAGTTGCTTAAAACCATGTTTATCACCTTAGCTTCTTTGGGTCAGAAATCCTGGCAGAGCTCAGCTGGGGGCCTCTGGCCCTGGATCCCACACAAGCCTGCAGCCAAAGTGTCAGTCATCTCAAGGCTTGACTGGGGAAGGGTTTGCTTCAAGCTCACATACCGGGTGGTTGGCAAGGTCCATTTCCTCTCAAGCTCTTGGCTGGAGGTTGCCCCCAGTGCCCGGCCATACAGCTTCTCCATAGTGCTGCTCACATCATGGCAGTTCGCTTCATCAAAACACTCAGGGGGAGAGACAGAGAGAGTGCAACCAAGACAGAAGCCACAGTCTTTGTAACCCACTTCTGGAAGTGACATCCCAATGCTGTTGCCATAATCTGTTCATTAGAAGCAAGTCACAGGTCCAGCCCAAGTCCAAGGGGAGGGTGTTTCAGAGGGTTGCAAATACCAGGAGGTGGAAATCATTAGAAGCCATTTCAGAAGCTGCCTACCACAAATCCATAAAAGCAATTAGGGGAGGCCTGCCTAAGGAAGGAGCATTCAAGCTGACCCTTAAAGATGGCAAAGAGTTGGCCAAGATCCACGAATGGGGTGAGGAAGCCAGACAGAAAGAAGGGATTGTGGGAGGCCCGGGAAGGAGCTGATTTTGTCCAAGGGACAGCAAGACACTCCATGAGATGGGAGTGGCAGGGGGACAGGGAAAGGGACCCAAGATGAAGCTAGGGTGAACCCTCTGGGCATGTCTGAAATCTTCCTCCTCCTGGGAGCAATGAGAAGTCCCTGAAGGATTTTTGGGAGCGGCATCAGAGTATGGAGAATGTGTTAGAGAAGACGGGAGTGGAAGAGGGTGACAGACGGGGGGCTGTTATAGCTGGGGAGGAGAAGATGCGATGAGTTTGAGATATAATTGGGATGAAGAATTGACTCAACCAACCTGCTGCCCAAGGCAAAGGCCTGTTCAGATTTCAAAGTTCTAAAAAGTTCCTTCTAGATGAGACCTGACTACTTCCACACTTCTGTGTGCGGGTTCTAGGTAAAACTATCATCCTTGGACTCTGTTTAGAATCTGGAGGAAAGGGGTCCTTTTAGGGTAACTCCTCTTGTTTCCTGGTAGGACCACGCTGCCCCTGAGGTGGCTCAGTTGCGATAGGGTTGTGTGTCTTCTCCAGGCTGTGTGTGCCTCTGTGGGTCTCTCTGTTTCCTCTGTCTCTCTCTCTCTTCTAAAAGGCCCTGGCCTTCACTCTACTCTTCTTACTTGCCATCTGAGATACCCCAGGCCATTTCCCTCCCCATTTGTTCCCTTCCAGAAGACTTCCCCATTATCTTCACATTCCCGTTTCCTCTCTCTCAATGTTCGTCAGTAGTATTGTGAACGCTGATGTCTTACTTTGAGTTTTCTCAGACGCAGAACCAGAGATTAAAAACTTGAGAAAATATCTGTTCGGGAGGTGATCCCAGGAAACACCAGCAGGGACACGGGGAAAGGGAAATAGGCCCATAATATGTGTATTATTGAGGACGTTGCCACTGTGGACAACTGGAGCTTTTCCCTGCAGGGCTCCTTCAGGAGACAGTACAGAACAGATGCTCGGAGTTGTCCCACCCAAGGGGTTAGGAACCCCGGTCCATCAGTGCTTGATTGCTCCCCACCGTATGGGCTCTTTGGCTCATTCCAGCACAGGCCTGGAGACTCCCATGGCCAAAAGAGAAAGCTCCCAGTGGGGGGTCACCGGTGTTTGCTGCCGACAGCCCTCACATGGAGGTTTGTTGAGAGGACATGAGTGGGACTTAACAAAACCTAATGTAGTAATAATAGCTAACATACTTTCATATAATTAGTCTATTTCATCCTCGCAGATATGCTTTCTCAGTCCTTGACACACGAAGGTGCTCAGCAAATGTTAATTATACTTGTTAGTGGTGCCCCTGTGTTGTCCAAGGTCATCCAGCTTGTAAATGTCAGAGCTAGGACTCCCACCAGGTCATCAGTGCGGACTCCACTGGTCTTTCGACCGTAGAACAAGGAACATGTCACTGCAGTGAGGGGGTCCTGCCTCAGCTTTGGAGACGTGTTGAGGAGAAAGGTGGAATGGGTAATCCGGAGGCCTGACTTTGCAACATTGCCATCTTGCCCTGGGTCAGCCCAATTAGCAGGGTTTGTCTGATAAAATTACAGAGAGGAAAAGCCCAGAATGACCTCTGGGGATACACAGGAGAATCCAGGAAGAACAAATGAGTGTGAAAAAGTATATATTGACTCTCTATCAAGCCAAAAGTACCAGATTGAAAAAAAAATCATTTAGGCACTATCTCGTGTTTGCTTCTGGAGACCAAACTAACTCAGCCCACTGCCTTTCTGGGAAAATGCACCACTCAGAAAGGGCCCATCCAAGTAAAGCCTGGTTGATTCCTTGGTTGTATCTATTGTTGGCCATAATCTTTTATTTTGGCTCCTTGATGGTCTTTCAGAAATGTGGGTAGATTCTAAGCAGAACAGCAACCATGGAACAGGAAGATTACTGGAGGGGCAAAGTGAATGCAGGAAAGAAAAAAACCCTACATTCGAGAAGGACAATGGCTCTAGGCTTGGCTGTCTAGGTACCCAGTGGCGCTGCGCTGAGTGAGAAAGGGGAGAGAACCTAACATCGGGTACCTCTGCTGTGTGTCAGGCAGTGTCCTTGGCGTTATGAGCACAGAGGCCCTGTGTAGTAGACGTTAAAGTCTGGGGCATTAAACAGCTGACCTGCGGTCACCTGGCTGTCAAGCCCAGAAGCATTTGAACTCAGTTCTGCCTGACTCTAACATCCTTGCTCTTTCCTCTCTGCTGTGCCTCAGTTTCCTTCTGTGCTTTATAGAACTATTTATCAAATGCATAGGAAATGCCTTTCCTAAAGTATGATTTTCTGTACACGTTGCTATAGATTACTGATGAAGCAGTGAGCCTCAGCTCCTGCTCTGCTGGTCAGCACCCCTTTAGGAAGAGCTGGTCCCAGAAGACTCCACTCGGTGCCTTTTCTGTACCAAGCGAAGAAGGCTATTACTTGGGCAAAGGTGCTCCTCATCGTCTGCAAATCATTGGGACCCCGTCTGGTTCTGGCCAGAGAGTTAGCAAAACCCAGATGGAGGTTTTTTTTGTTTTTTTTTTTTTTAAGCCAGGTTTCCTTTTTATTATTATTATTCATGCCAGGAGTCCACTGGGAAAATCTTTATCTGCATTAAAACATACATAAGAAGAGAGAAGAAAAGGCAGACAAGAGTGTGTCCTACAAAGGGTTTCTTTGAGCCCAGCTCTGTTCCTCTGTCAAGTTCTTTGCGGCGCTCTCCACAAAGATGGAATCTGGGTTCAAGGTTGAATGGAAGCCGGCTCCTGATGGAAAGCATATCCCCTGAACACACCTCTAGGAGATTAGCCCGTCATTAAATATTTGTAGGATAACAGGAGAAGCCTAATTTAGTTTTTGTTTCTTTCTCTCTGTGGTTTAATCACAGATGAAAGAGACTAATAGCACTGCAGAGCTTTCTGGTGATCAAAGGCCAATCAATCCCCTTTGTGGAGTAATTAACTATTTGCTAAACTTGCAGAATTGATTTCCATTTAGGGCTAAGAGAGAGGGTTTTAAATGAAGACCGATTCACCAGGCGAGAGGAGGGAATCTCGGGGCTGATGCCAGGAGATACTCAGGGTGATGAATTGGAATCTGCTAATTAGAGACTGAAAAATACAGCCAGAACCTGACCCTATTCAGGAGCACTTTAGGGGAAGGACAGGCAGGAAGGAGGTTGGACGCCGACGCTGTCTTTATCCGCCAGGCAGCTGTGCACACTTGAAGTGCACACTTGGAGAGAGTGTTGGCATCCCTTTTGGGGCCGAAAAGGCTTGATCGCAGGCAGATGCTGAACTGGGCAGGAGGCAGAGTGAATGTGGTGGGAAGTCAGAGTGGAAGTGAGAGGTGACGAGGGTGTGGAGCCCCCGTGACACGAGGGCCTCGTGTGGGCATGCCCCAAAGCACCGAGCTGGTCCTTGTGGACCCTTGAGAGTCTGCTCAGGCACTTGAAGTCAGTCAAGAATTTAGATCCTGTTGGCCTAGGTGCCCTGAGAATATGACCAGTTGAATACACGTGGGACCTCAAATGAAAAGTTTATGCCCACTTGGAACTATGAAGACTTGAGACAACCTAATAATACCTCTCTTTAGGGTCGCCAGATAAACCACAGGATGCCCAGCTTGGTGTGAAATTCAGATAAATGAATAATTCTCTTTATTATAAGTATGTCCGAAATTATCTGTTGCTTTAGTAAAAGTATGCCTCAAATGATTTGGGGTTTCTTTGAAATTCATATTTCACTGGCTGTCCTGTAATTTTATTTGCCAAACTCTGCAGCCTCACTCTAGTTGGATTCTGGTTCTCTATGTTCTGAGTTAGGGCTTCTGAGTCTGAGTTTTCTTCTCTGTGTAGTTTGCTTCTCATAGTAGTGACTGACTGTTTTATTATGAATAGTGAATAAGATAACTGAATGTGATCCCTGCAGACGGTGTGATGCCTGGCACATTTTATATTCTCTGCACATGTTACCTGTGATTATATAGTGAACACTACTGATTTGATAAATACAAATAATAATCTTAAATATTAAAAACGTATATCCTTTTTTCCCGTTTCCTCCTATCCTGTATGCCCAGCCTCTTTTCTTCTTCCCTGTCTCCTCCTTCTTCTTCTCCATCCCTCTCCTTTTGCCCTGTGAATTAGGTCTGCACTACCAACATTAATATTCTGTTATAAACTACAGCATCTCTGTCCGTTCTCCCTCCTGTGGAGGCGCAGGATGGGTGAGTGGCCACGAGCCAGCTCGAGGTACTGATTCTGTGGTCTTGGCCGTGCTCTTTTACCTCTCTGTGCCTCGGTTTCCTCATGTGAAATGATAATAATGTGACACATCAGCTTAAATGAACTCATGCAAGGAGCGCACTCAAAATAGCATCAGACACATTATTACCATTATTCCTAATAACATGTATGGGTTAATTAGTTTGGGTTGCCCCAGAAATAATGCAGTAAATGTTCATCTCTTTCAGTAAGATCGCTTGAGTCGAGCTGGATGCTGGTTCATCCTGAGGGAGCGAGTACATGGATGTGGGTTCTACCTTTGGTTTTCCCAGTTCTGCTAAGACCAGAGGAGCTCAGAGGTAAGTGAAAACCAGAACTCAGCCTTTGGTGAGATGAGCGCGTGGATGGTCTCAGTGTTTGAAGTAAATGAGAACATTCTTCTTGCCTCCTGCACACTGGTCTAACCGTGGGTTACCATTTCAGAGCAGAGGCTCCTAGCAGGTCGACTGTGATTGAACGGTGTTTCTTGAGAACTTCCATGATCGATTTCCCGAATGGCCACCACAACCTCTTTGCCACAGCCAGTGTGGGTTCCCCGGGGAGTGAGGTCAGGGAGAGGCGGGGGCATTTTTTTTCTGTGTCCTGTTCAGCCCCCAAACCATGCAGCTTCTGGGAAAACAGCCCAGCCCAGGCACAGGTGCAGGCTGGGGACCCTTGCCCCATACCAAGCCAATTTAGGGAGACTGGGTGGGCCAGCACTACTAACTGATCAGTGGATTTCACAGTAGATGCGGTCTCAGATGACGAAAAGATCCGGGCAGGCTGATCCTATTGTGCTGTCTTTACACTCCCCCATAAGTAGCCCATCGGGCCTTTACTTAACACTTTTATATGGAGCAGGCTTGGTTCCAGAAGCATGGCACATACTGACTCAGTTTATCCTTATAACAACCTGATGCAGCAGGTACTATTATCACCCCCATTGCACAGAGGAAGAAATACATGAACAGAGAGGTTAAGCTATTGCCCAAGTTCACACGGCTATCGAGTGGCCCTTTAGTCATTCCAGATCATTTAAACAGGACTCCACGAATAGTTGCTGAGTCCTAGGTTAGACAGTGCAGCACCAGGTGCAGGGTGCCCCAGGATGCCTTAGACCCCATTCCCACCCTCTCTTTGAGCTAGAGGCATGACCTAAAGAGATGTGTGTAAGATATTGCCAGTATGGTGAGTGTTCAGACTAAGAGAAATATGACTGGAACCATGCTGCCAAGAAGCCTGCAGAGAAGGGAAGAGGTTAAACGTGGTAGTGTTTTAAAAGGATTCTGTTTGATTCTTTATTGTAAATTGAATTCACCTATCAAACAGCCAGGACTTGATATTCATTGGCACATGAGACCAGGGTCTCTGCAGCTCCCCGTAAACAGGAGCAAGACAATGGCCACTTAAGATGGAGCTGTGCAAAATCTCCATTGCTCATTACATTCTTTAGGAAGGGGAGAGAAAAGTAGCTGGAAAGAAAACAGGAAGGTTTTCCAAGTGGTGTTCGGAACAGGCACCTTGATGCCGGCCGTCCCCCGTCCAGGGCTGGCCAGCAGCGTTTAAATGCAGGGGCTGCCGTGAACTGACTCACTGCTGGATAATTACGTTAGGGACCAATACGGCCTGTTGAAAATCAATTCTGTTGGACCAGTGTGTTTGTTCGGAAAGCCACTCAGCCAATTCAGGAGTATATTAGGCAGCAGGCCCAGTGCGGTGACCTCTTCCGGATTGGGGTTGACACTTGAACGAAGGCGTTTGTCCAGTTAAAGGACAGTACTAGCAGCAGGCCCTTATCTCCCCTAAATTGGATTACTCAGATCTGCTTGTTCTCTTTAAAGATTGCTACTCTTGGGTTTTTTCCCCTCTCTTTCTATCTGTCTGAGATGGTTACCTAGTGATTACTGTTTAACTTGCCATCCTTATGTATTCTCGGACAGTTAACGCTTAATGCCACCCGTGTCACTTCCCTTTCGTCCGTGGGGAAGGTCATCTGATGCTGATACCTTCCTTTTTCCAGTCATTGGGTGCACCGATGAGTGGGTGGGATCGAGGTGAGCTGGCCTGTTGGGTTCTTAAGGGATCGAGAGTTGGCAGGCCCGCGATTTGCTTTTCAGGGAACAGAATACAATCCCAGAGATAACACAGACTTCCCCTCCAACATGCCAATTCCCTCCAAAGGAATTACTCCCAAGATGCTTTCCGTGCCTTAAAAACTCTCAAGCCTGCTCACCAAACAGTGTCTCGCGAGTAGGGGTGACACCAGGCCACTGGGATCATAGCCAGCAGCTGCCTGCAGCCCCCTGGAGCATTAAGCACCCTGATGGAAGGTGAGAGTACAGGAGAAATGCGCACCGAAGAGGGCGCCTCTGAGAATCCTGCGAAACCAAGCATGGGCCCAGCTCTCTGGGTGGAGTCTTCGCTACCTGGAGTTGCAGCAGCTGCCCCCACACCTAAAGTGGTGTAGGGTGTCAAGAAGACATTGAGAAGCCCAGGGAATCCCGCATACACCTCTCGAAAGAATCCAGGAAAGACTTATTGCCGCAATTATGGTTCCTTTAATGACACATAAAATTAACCGCTTCACATAACCATTCACTTTGACAGCTGAGGATTTCACTGTGATAAAAGTAGGGCCACGAACACTGTCAGTGATTTACATTTCCGTATCCCAAACCCTGTCAACCAATTAGACTGCAAGAGCGAGCGGCACCATTTTCTAATGAAGCTATAATCAGGCTGCTCCCTCACCCAGAAAGAGCAGATATTCTTGTCCTGAATGGAGAAGGTAATCATCAGGGAAAAGGGTGTGAATAAATCAGATGTGATATCAGCGCAGCCTGCTATAGGTCCATTATAATTGGAATCTGGGCTGATGGAGGCTCAGCATCCCCTTCTAACCGTTTCACTTAAAAGAAAGTACGCTTTTCTGTGGAGAGAAGGGCAACCTGGTTTCTGAAATAAACAGCTGGGAAGGCAGAAGGCATGGATATGCCTGAGCTCTCAAGGGTCCACTGAAACGTGAGGAGAGGAGAAAAGAGGGGAGGGGAGGGAAGGTGGGCAAAAGGGAGAGAGAGAGAGGAAGGCAGAAAGGCGGGAGGGAGGGAAAGAAGGATGGAAGGAAGGAGGGATGGAAGGAAGGAGGGGTGGAAGGAAGGATGAATGGATGGAAGGAGGGTTAGAAAAAGGAGGGTTAGAAGGAGGGAGGGATGGAAGGAAGAATGAGTGGAAGGAAGGAGGGGGTGGAAGGAAGGAGGGGAAGATGAAGAAAGATAGCTAAAACTCACTGTCTACCCAAGCTTCTTCACATAGAAAAACTGATTAATAATATCTATGCTCCTTATCTCTTGAAATGATGGAAAATGAAACAAGATCCTGTGGCTGAAAGATACAATGTGATCGCCTTTTATTAATGTGGCTGCTGACCCAACTCTTACAGGGATAGTACTAACCGCTGTGCAGCAGCTCACAGAGCCTCTTTGGTGATGATGATTGCGCACTTGGCTCATGGTAATTCTTCTCATCAGCTAGTTCTCCAACAGGTGTCCAGGTAACTCCAGGGAGAGGGGCAGGGTGTGTAAAGGGCATCTAGAGGAATTCCAAGTGAGTGTTGTTGGCAGCAATGACCACAGAGCCTCCCAATTCCTTCCCCTGAGTCCTTTCCAGATTTTAAGATTTTCAGTACAATTGCTGTGGCAGAACGAAGGTGTGGAGGCACTGGGAAATGGTAAGGACTCCCTTGGGAGATTCCTGGGTGGAAAAGTATAAAAAAAGGTTCCCTCCCTGGGAACCTTTTCTGCTTCGATCTGTGTTATTAATGCCCCAAAAGGAAGGCCAAGAAATGCAAGAGCCTTTGGAGCCCTAGACAGGATAATGGAACCATCCCTACACTGTTGCTCCAGATTTTTTAAGTATTGTTTTCCCACTGTGTTTTAAGGCAATCATTGTTCTCAACTGAACCGATTTTATTGCCACAAGAAAACATCTGATTCCCTACATAAACACATCAGCCTCACTTCCAACAGTTGAGAATTCCCTGGATTTCTGGCAGCTGAGTTGGCAGGGCTATGCTCCATGCCTGCCTTGGTGAGGGCTCGTCATCCACCAGGGAGTTTTCCCATCCTTAACTGGGAACACAGGTCCCACCAGAGCCTCCCAATGAGCGCCAAGGTTCAATGAGAAGAGATTTGAGTGCACTGCTTGTGCCAATTTGGCCTGTTGGCTAATTGCACTGTGTGCAGAAAATAACACCTGCAAAGATCAGTCCATCCTCTGAACGCCAGACTCTCAAAGTCAACGACAAAGCTCTCTGGGTGAAGCCCATCAGTAGAAACACCCATGGAAACATCAAACGCGGCTTCAAGTGGAAAGGGACTGAGAGCAAAACTTTAAAGATCAAGGAGAAGGCTAAATTGAACCGAATTCTTTCAGGGTCTGAAGAGGATGGAGGCCCGGCTTGGGGGCTGGGAAGGGGGGAGAAATGACACACCCTGAGGGTGAAGGACCCTTCCAGAGAGGTTATTAACAACACATTGTAGAAGACTTGCTGGCCCCTCCCATTTTTTCCCCATTTCCGGGAAGAATGGGGCAATACTGAGCTTCTCCTTCAGACCTATTTTCTAACCAACGTTAAGCAAAGTTGGAGTGGTGGGGTGCTGGAGATATAATTACATGGACTATGCCTTGACCACAAGCACAAAATAAACCATGGCTTTAGTTTGTTGGGGGCAGTTTCCTTTTAAGCAGGCTGCCTTTCCAAGTTCAAGGAGATTAGTAAACAGAGCTAGAGAGGCCTTGTTTATAGTGACAGTGAAGCCAGCCACACTGGCCCTTTAAAAGGTGTTTGTGAAGCTGCCTTTTTTCCCCCTACCCTCTTCACCAGTGGCCTGCCTAAGGAACAAGCTTGATATTCTGTCTGCTTTTTAAGAAATACTTAAATAACAGAAGTTTTCGCTCTTTTCTGTGTGTGCAAAATATCAGCTTAAAACCCAATGGGAGTCAAAGTTCTTGCTTAGCATACAAAGGCTTATGAGTTTTATAGTATTCAGGACTTTAATCTACAAAGTATAATTTAATCCTCTTTGTGCTATCTGCAGCACAGAGCCATGGTTGTAAATAAACCATATGGTTGCAGCAGACGCAGCCACAGCTGCCTGCCCCCATCAGTCACCCTTAGTAAATATTTCTGCAAAACAGATGAAATTAACTACTGTAACAGGTAAATAGAGAGTGCAGTTCTCAGAGCAAAGGTTTTACCATGGCATTCATGCTGAAACACAGCCAACAGCTCCACGGTGACACTCAGCCACCTGCCAATGACTTTCCATCTTCACTGAGCCCCGATGTACCTGGATTCTGGTACCTACCTCTGAGACCAGTGAGGACGGCACAGAAATACCCAGGACGCAAGGGGGGGGGGTATGTGTGAGGAGCAGGCTGGATCAGCCATGCTTCTGCCCAGGTCCACTGGTGTGCTGATATGTGTTGCATTAGTCTACAGCAGGGCTGTGGGTGCTGCTAGGATTTGCAGGGGATGCCCAGTTCTGGGCATCAAGGCCTGGAGAGGGGAGTGGAGTCAAGTCAAGGAGAGGAGATGATTCCCTTGGAGTTGAGGTTGCTCTAGGTGAAAGGAGCAATGGCAGTTGTGAGTCCTGCCATGTTGGGAAGTAAAATGAGATGGAAGATTACTGAGCGTGACCCGGGTTGAGTACGTAACTGATAAACTTGGACTTTGTGGTCATTTGAAAGAGCAAATGTTTGAGCAAGTCATCTCTGTATGACTCAGGTATCACAGAGACCCAGATGTGACACCAGATTCTTGTGTCCGACTGCTGTGGGATTTTGTCCTGGCTCTTTTACCTCGCCGAGTTTCCCTTTCCTTCTCCTGTAAAATGGGAATGATCGTACCTCCTTACGCATTTATAAGCATGAAGGTTAATTGGAAAAATCATTATCATTCTTAAAGGAATTATTTATTATTTATAATTGCAATAGTGAGTGTTTAATTCATGATAGAGGGAGGAGGAGAAACTCCTATCTCTGCCTTGTGCTTTCTAAGCCATGGGTCTTTTTGGCTAGGGCTGTGGTCCCATTTCCAGCATCTGAAACCATGATAACTGGGGCTGTCCCATGTCATGGCTCTGTCACTCTCCATAGGAGCTTCAGCCAATCAGTGGCTCCTCTCTGCTTCAGATAGCACAGAGCTTGGCTGACTAAGCAGTAAGCTGCCTGTCTTCTTCTGAGCTCCACCAGGCACAGGGGCCCCTGTGCATACAGCTGGGGTGAGGCGGCAGATAGCAGGAGAATACAGAGGGTCATAGGTGTGTGAGGTTTCTAAGCCAGGTGTCAGTGGCCTGGGAGGGACAGGTATTTACCTGAAGGCTGAGGAAGTTCCAAAAGGTGGGCAGAAGGTGAGTCAATCAGGTCGATACACCCACTCTGTGCTGCAGGGTCCCTGAGCCTTCAGGGAAAGAAGAGGTGCCATGCTTTCATCCTGGCCTGGGAGACATACCCAAAAAATAAAGCAGTGCACAGAAGTGGCTCAGGAGAGAGTCCTGGTTTCTTATGGCTCAGTTTCACAGCTCAGAGCCAGGAGGTTCCAAATCTGAGCAACACCTCCGTGCCCCAAAGGTTGGCGGGGCCCTGAGCTGGAGTTGCCAAGGGACACAGCGGCGCCAGAGCAGCTTTCGAGAGTTCTCGCAGATTAGCATTGTGTTTGAAAATAGTCGGGTCTAATTGGATAATATTTTTTAAAACAATAAAAAGGATTTAAATTCTAGGCCATACGAAAAAAATTGCTGTGAACTGGGAAGAGGATTTTTTTTTTTTCTCCAAACTGATCGTATTCACACCGTTTAAGCAGGGAGTGGGGCTGAGTAATTCCACGAACAGGATGGGAATACTGAAGGAGGGTTTGGTCCAGCCTGGAAAACAGAGACCCCAGGGCCCCACGTTGTCTTCAGAGCCCCCGAGTTGCTGCATAAATGTTTACGCTGAGATGTGGCATGTATCTATGACATTTTTCTCAATCATTTGAGAATAAATTGCTGATATTGTGCCCCTCTACCCTTAAATACTTCAGTGTAGATTTCCTCAAAACAGGGACATAATTTTATATCATCGCAGGACAGTTATCTGAATCAGGAAATTGAATATTTGTGCAATATCATCAACTAATCTGGAGTCCAAATTCAAATGTTGTTCCCTCTTCCAATAATGTGCTTTCCCCAGGACTACATGCTGCTTTCAGTTGTCACATCTCTTCAGTTTCTTTTGAACTAGAACCTTCCTCAGTCATTCTTTAGCTTTACCTGTTCTTTCTCTCTCTTTAACCTTGACATTTTTGAAGAGTACAGACCATTTATTTTGTAGAAGGTTACTCGATTTGGGTTTGTCCGATGTTTCCTTGTGATTAGATCTGGGTGATGAATTTTGGGCAGAAACACCCCAGAAGTAATGTTGTGTCTCCCTCAGTGCATCCAGCCAGAGGGATGCGACGTTGGGTTGGTGTCGTTATTGGTGATATTATCTGTGATTACTTGGCCAAGGTGGTGTGTGTCAGGTTTCTCCACTAGAAGGTTGCTTTCTTTCCCTTTGTGATTAATGAGAAATGTATGGGAGATACTTTGAGACTATGTAAATACGCAATCTACATCAAACTTGCACCCACTAGTTTTAGTCTCCATTGGTGTTTCTTGCCTGAATCAATTATTGCTTAGAATTATTTGCCAAATGGTGATCTTTCTCATTGTGTGATTCCACATTTATTCATTCAGTTCTACCAACGAAGAACCTCCCCATCCCACATTTATCTGTTTATTTATTGATTCATTGATATCAGTATGAATTTATGGAATGTTATGCATTATTCAATGGATTGTAATCCATTATGACTACTATTTATTTTCACATCCAAATTGTCTCAGAGTTGAACAGTGGGATTTCTTTCTGTCCTTTGACATTCAAATTTTGAGCCCTTTCTGGAACGAGATGTTCAAGCTCATCTTGTACCTTACCTGCCTTAGAATCAGCCAGTTGTGCCAACAGTTCCTAAATCCTTTTAGTGAGAGTGGAATTTAAAAAACCAGGATCTGGGCATCGGGTTCTGGGCATGAAGCCTACTGGGGTGTCATTGTTTCTAGGTCCTCTCAATGGACAGAGCTGAGATCTGTATCTGCTTTTAAAAACACAGTGATACTTTCAGTTCCAATCCCACAGCATGCTGGCCTTCCCTTTCTTGTATATTAAAAAAAAAAAAAATACTACTTCTCTAATAGTGAGACATCTAGCCCCCCCTTTTTTCCAATATATTTATTCCTTTGCTCAATCCTAGAATACATACAAAGTAGTTTTTGAATCATTCACTCATACCACCGTAAAAAACAAAACCACTAATTAGAGTTCAATATTTCTGTACGTGCCTTTTTGTCTTTAGACTGAGGATATGTAGTCAAAACACTGTCTTCAAAAGTAACTTCAAATAATTCTCTCTTCACCCTTTGTTCAGCATGGTTATGCCATTCATTTGAAATCTAATTTGGTTCATTTGTTTCTGTTCGGGGCTTTCTCCCCATCCTTGTGGATTTTTTTGAGTATATGAAACACGAATAGGACTATAAACATCAAAACTAAATTAAAAAAAGCTGATCCAGGGAAGTGTCACTCCTTCAACTCCTCCTCCCCATGGTCACGCACCCCAAACATGGAACTAATCTCCTTCATTTCTGGTTTTCTCCCCCATGTTTCTTTTTGCTAAAATAATTAAATAAATGTATAGTTTGTTTCCTCTTCTTTCTTATTAAAAAGAGAGAGAGAGAGTATGCTATACATGAACTTTTGCACTTCGCTTTTTTCCTTTAACAACGCATCCTGGCAATCAGTCCCACCAGCTAATGGAGCTCTTCAGTGTTCTTTTCTGGCTGAGTAGTATTGCACTGAGTGGGTACCACGGTCTGTCCAGCAGGTCTCTTATTCGTGGGGATTGAAGCTGTTTCCTGTGTCTTCCAGTTACAAACAATGCTTCAGGACACAAGCTAGCATATAGTATTTTCATATAGTTGGGCAGCATCTTCAGGGTAATTTCCTGGAAGTGAGACAGCTGGCTGCTGGGAATACAAATATATAGTTTTGCTAGATTTTGCAGAATCCCCCTCCTTAACGGCCATACCAATTTGTCTTCCTTCAAACAAGGTATGAGAGTGCCTGTTTGTTTTCCTTTGGCCTCATGAGCAGAATGTATCAAGCTTTCTGATATTTACCACCAGTCTGATAGGTGGGCGCTGATATCTCAGGGTCAGCTTTCAAACCGACTTTATTGAGATATAATTCATATACCACACAATTCACCCACTAAAAGCATATAATTCAGTAGATTTTAGTATATTCACAGATAGCAGCAACAATCACCACAGTCAAGTTTAGAAACTCAGTACCCTTCAGCTACCACTCTCCTAGCTCCCCATTCCCGCGATCCTAAGCAATGCTGATCTACTTTCTGTCCATAGATTTGCCAGTGTAGGAAATTTCATATAAATGGTATCATACTATGCATGGCCATTTGTGATTAGCTTCTTTCATTTAGCCTGTTTTCAAGGTTCATCCATGTTATGGCATGAATCAGTACACCATTCATTTTTATGACCAAATAATATTCCATTGCATGGTCAAGTAATATTCCCTGTTGTTTATTCAGTGATGGACATTTGGGTTGCTTCCACCATTTGGCTATTAAGAATAATCCTGCTCTAAACATTCATGTATTATTTTTTCATGTGAACGTATGTTTTTATTTCTCTTGGGTATATATACCTAAGAATGGAATTGCTGGGTCCTATGGTAACTGTGTGTAATTGTTCGAGAAACTGCCGGACTGTTTCAGTGTGTTTAGACTAGCTCACTTAAGTGTGAAGTTGAGCATTTTTTTCTTATGTTTAAAAGGTTATTTTTATATATTTTTCAAATTGTCTGTTCATTTCCTTTGCCCATTTTCCTATTTGGGTGTTGATTTTTTTCCCTTCAATTTTTGAGAGGTCTTTGTGTATTGCAAACATTAGCCTTTTATTTGTAATACATATTGCAAACATTTTCTCCCATTTGTTGTTTGTCTTTTTATTTTGTTTATGGTATTTTTTTTCCATACAAACCTAAAAATTATTTCTTCTTCTGCTATCAGATTTATCATGCTTTGCTTTTCTTGTCTTGTGACATTGATTCAAGTTAGAAATCATTTCTCCATACCCAGGAATTCACCCATGTTTTCATCCAGTACTTGTCAGGTCCATTTTTTCCTGTAGCTCTCTGATCCTTTTCAGAGTATATTCTTGTGCATGGTTGGAGGCATAGATGTAACTTCATTAAGTCTACTAACTGGCTACCCAGTTGTCCTAGCAACACTTATTAAAAACATTATCTACACCCTAGTGATTTCTGGTGCCACCTTTATTTTTAGGATATACTAAATTTTCATATACACCTGGGTCTCTTCCCAGATTTACTGCTTTCTTCCAGGGGTCTGTCTATTTATTCAGGCACCAATACCATGCTGTCTCATTTCTTATGAGCAAGTTTGATGACCTCCTCTGGGCACCTGTTCTTTTGCTATGACCCTTGCTCTCAGGAAGTCGTTCCCTGTATTGGTGCTTTGGTCTCCTCCTGCAGCTTAAGCCCCTTTCCTCTGTGAGTTCCTGTGAACGCAGATCTCCCTTTGTATACCTCTCCCTGAGATGTCAGGTGCTATGAGCTCTCTCCTTTTATGTAAATGTGGCCGCTGCTTTCCAACCCAGAGGTGACTCTCTCATTGACAGCCCTGACTGCCGACTTTACAAGTAATTTGCTGAGTTTGTCAAGCACTGCAGAATCATGTAAATGCCATTATCGTTTTTGTCATCATCATCATCAACGAAAGATTCAACCACTTCCCTTCCTTCGCCTGTTGTTTAGAGCAAATGAAGTAGCTGCTGGTGTTCAGAACAGAGGCTTTATCTGTAGGGTATCCAGAGTCGTAGCTCCTGGAGGGCAGTTCATGTCTTAAAGATATCATACAGGCCGGGAGAAAGATCATCATACACCACCTACTCTTTGTGACTGGGGAGTTGATGTATCTTACGGGGTTTGGACAAGCAGTCCTCTACCTGCACCCCAAATGAATTTTCTTTCCTGCTTTTGGTGTGATAGCAAAATGTCTAATTGAAAATATATTTATGCTTAAGAAATAGTTGTTTTGGGGGCGCGTGGGTGGTTCAGTCAGTTGAGCATCCGACTCTTGATTTCGGCTCAGGTATGATCTCAGGGTCGTGGGATCAAGCCCCACATCCAACTTTGTGCTCAGTGTGCGGAGTCTGCTTAAGATTCTCTCTCTCCCTCTGCCCCTCCCCACTGCTTGTGCTCTTTCTCCCTCTAAAAAAAGAAGAAAGAAAGAAATTGTTGTAGACTCCATAAACCTATTTCTCTCAGGGTTATAAGGGAGAGTATGAGGTTATATACGCCTGGGACAGTTAACCACTATTTGAGTCCATTCAACAAATATCTGGTGAGCAACTGGTGTATATAAAAGCACTCTAGTAGAAACTGTGAAGGACTCAGGGATGGCTAGGACAGGATCCTGCCCTCCAGGAGTTCACTCACAACTGCAGAAGATAATGGGAAGAGAGAGCTAGGCACAAAAATGTCATTACAAGGCAAATGAGAACAAGTGAAAAAAGGAAAAGTCCTATGGGAATGTAGAAGAAAAACTATTCATTCTGGGGCCTCTTTGGAAGAGATGAGACTTAAAATTGGACCCTGAAAAATGAGTTGGATGACCCAGGAAGATAATCTAGCATTTAGAAAGACTTACACAAAATTACAAAGGCAAACAAAACAAAACAAACAAAACCCTTATATTGAATTAAGCCATATGAAATGACTGTTTTGTAGTCCAAATCAGTCACACTTGGTCAAGTTTATATGATTTACTCTAATACATCATATATGAGGATACTGTAGACTGGTTATAAATCTCATAGAACTAATAGACTAGGGGCACTTGGGTGGCTCAGTCGGTTAAGCGTCTGCCTTTGGCTTAGGTCATGATCCCAGGGTCCTGGGATTGAGCCCCACGTGGGGCTCCCTACTCAGTGGGGAGTCTGCTTATCTCTTCCCTCTGCCTCTCCCCCTGCTCATGTGTTCTCTCTCTCTCTCTCTCAAATAAATACATAAATAAAATCTTTTTTTTTTTTTTAAAGAACTAATAGACTGATCAGGACAGGTTAAGAGAACCTATATGGGAGACCAGGTTGAATAGGATTTTGAAAGTCAAGTCAAAGAATATGGCCTTTATTTGGTGAGATTCATTTAATTACTTGTTTATGAAATATTTGTTAGGTCCCTATTACATGCTCAGCCTGCTGTTGGGGAAGCTCTGAGAACAGAGCCATGTTTCAGAAGGATAATTCTGGCAGTGGTGTACTTGGTGGGCTACAGAGAGGAGGCAGTGTGAATGAGAAGACTACTTAGAAGTTCTAGGAACTGAAGGGCAAACGAGGACCTGAGGCAGGATGTCATCATGAATAGGAAGGATGGAAGTGAAAGCCATTCCTGAAATAGAATTGACACCAAACATTTTGACTGAATCAAAGTAAAGGCAAGGGAGAAAAGGCAACCAAAGTCTCCAAGCTGCCAACTCAGGAGAATTGGGAGGCTCCCAGTAATGACCTCTATCTATTCATCCATCCATTCCACAAGTGTTTATTGAGCACCAACCATGAGGTGAGCAGTGTTCCAGGAGCTGGAGACACAGCAGAGAACAAGAGAGGCACATATGTCTAAAGCAGAGAGACAGGCAACGAACAGATAAATAAATTAGCATATGATGTAATAGTAGAGAGTGGGAAGCACAGAAGGAAGATTATTCAAGGTAAGAGAACTGTGGAGAGTGGAAAAGATATGTTCCCAAAGGATAATCAGGGAAGGATTGTTGGAGCAGACAGTATTGGAGCGGAGACCTGAATGATGTCAGGGAGGGGAGCATGGGAAAACCTGGGGAAAGGAAGTCCCAGGACGAAAGAACAATGAGTACAGAGTCCTTGAGGCAGGTACAAGCTTGGAGAGTTTGAGGATCAGCTATAAGGCCAGGACGGTTGGACTGAATCAAGAAGTAGGGAAACCAGTAAGACATGTAATGGCGGGATGTGGCAAGAGCATGTCATGGCAAGGAGTTTGATTTTATTTTGAGCATGCCAGGTTTTGAGTTTGAACAGGTGACCTTTTAAAGTTTCTCTGGATCCTCTGTGGAGAATTGACTGTAAAGGAACAAGAAAGGAAGAAGAAAACTAAAGTGGTGGGTTTGGTGAGAAGTGGTCAGATCCTGGATGAACATTGACATTAGAGCTAACAGAAGTTGCCAAGGAATTAGGAAGGAGAAGGGGAAGTAGAGGATGACTGCCATTTCCAAGTCAAAGAAAGGAGCAGGATTTGCATAGAGAGCCAGGGTTTCTGATTTGGACTTGGTAAGTTTGGTATGCCCAGAAGACACTCAAGTAGAGAGAACGAGCAAGCAGTGGGGTGCAAGAGCCTAGAACTCACAGGAGAGGTTGAGTCTAAATTTGAGGGTCACCAGAATATAGGTGCATTTAAAGCTCTGAACCTGGATGAGACACCTAGGGAACAGGTGTAGACAGAAAAGGAGGAGTTATCAAGCTCTGTGATGGTCAGGTAACAAGGGAAGGAAGAGCCAGAAAAGGAGGCTTGGAAGGAGGTGCCAGTGAGAGAGGAGAACCAGGGGAGTTTGGTGACTGAGAAGCCCTGTAAAAGAAACATTTCAAAGAAGAGGGGTTGACTGGCTGTCAATGCTGCTGAGAGGTCACATAAGATGAGGACAGAGAATTGACAAGAAAATTAGCAAGAAGGAGATGTTGGTGACCTTGCCAGGCAGTTTTAGTGGAGTGCTGGAGGAAAAAAATCTGAGGAGAGAATGGAAAGTAAGGAACGAGAACAGAACATATAGACCTCTCTTCTTAGGATATTTGCAATAAAGTGAAATAGGAAAACAGAATGGTATTTGGGGAAGAGGAGTCATATATGTTTGGACATGGAAGGGCTGACAATAATGATCAAAATGAGGGGAACGTTATGACTAGTAAGAAGGGCAGAAGGAGCGAGATTGAGGGCACAGTGGGGACGTTGGACCAAGGTAGGAACTTGGACCTTTCCCCTATTTAATGGAGGACATAGATGAAAGGACAGAGATGCCAAATCCATAGATTTGGCAGTAGAAAAAATGAGGAAGTTCTTATTATCATCATTTTCTTAGTGAAATAAGAGGCAAGGTGAGAGTTAGGATGGAGGAGGAGGTGCTTGACTTTGAGGAGGGTGAAGGTAGGAGAGAGAGCCGGGTGAGTGAACTCATTAGCCATGTGTGCTGGGGTTGCTGGTGAGGTCCAGTGCTGAGGTCCACATGACGCTCATGGTTGTAAATTTGTAGTGAAATCCATCATCCTGGCTTTGTTGTTTCTCTTTAGCATATTCTGCTGCTCACCTGCAGGTAAGGACTTTTTTTTTTTTTTAGAGAGAGATAAAGAAGTTGCATTTACATGAGTGGGGGGTGTGCAGAGGAAAAGGGAGAGAGAGAATCTTAAGCAGGTTCCGCGCTTAGCATGGACCCTGACTCAGGGCTCAATCTCATAACTCTGAGATCATGACCTGAGCCAAAACCAAGAGTTGACTAAGCCACCCAGGTGCCCCACGGTAAGGACTCTTTTTTCTTTTTCTTTCTTTCTTTCTTTCTTTTTTTTTAAGATCTAGATTTAAGCAGAGTTAGGGTTTTGACAGGGACAATAAAAGGTAAGAGGGTCACAAAGAGGCTGAGGGTATGCACAAGAGAGGGTTTTTTTATAAACCCTGGAATCAAAAATGAGTAAGGAGGGGAGTGAAACCTGAGGCAGATGGTAGACAGAGAAGGAGCCCAGAAAGGGGTTGAAGATTTGGTGAAGCTGGAATCCTAGAAAAAGTGAGGTGGGAAGATGGAAGCTTAAAACAAGGGGATGCTTCTAATAGAGGGTGTTAGAAGTGATGAGGTTGCTGGAAATGACAAGGTCTAGGGTATGACTGTGACCTAAGTGGGATAGAGAAAAAGAGCGTTGGAAGTGAACAGGTCAAGCAACTGAGAGGCCAGAGTGTTAGATGGATTGTCTATGTGGATATTGAAGTCATCGAGAATGATGACAGGGAGTGATAGAGACAAAGACAGTTGAGCCAGGCATGAAAAGATTCAGTCGATCAGTGGATCTGCTGTGCAGGGTGATCAGTGACTGCAGTGAGGAGGGGTGTCGGGTGTAACCGTGCAGTAGCATGTTCCTCAAAGGAGGTTTTGGAGAAGAAAATAAAATGAGTCTTGAAGTAGCAAAATGAGGGGCTATGAGGATACCCACCAACCTTCTGGCTCTATGGTATATGGGATGTGGGAGGGAAAAAGGTCACCACTTAAGGGGAAGCAGGGCAAGTGATGACTTCCAGAGAAGACTGATAGAAAACAGTAAAACTTTTACAGGAGAGGTTCAAATGTTAGGGGATTTGGGTGGTACAGACCCTGAGTTCCAGAGATCATGGTATAAGGATTCGGGGGATTTAGGGATGGACGGAAGATTGGGTCAGACTAGATTAGAAATGCACAGCCGTGGAGGGCAAGCATCTGGGGGTGTAGGGATGATTTGGAGTCTTGTATTTAAAGATAAACTGAGGTAAACAGGGATGTAAACCATGATGGTATTGAACCTTTGGTTTTTTTAAGGGAAAGTCCTGAATTACCCCTCATTGTCGAGATACCTCTTAGGCAGGTGGTTGTGGTGGGAAGTGGTGGGTGATCAGACCAAGAGGCCAGGGAACCCTGCGGGTCTGCCTTAAATCTTTCTGTGGGTAGCATTACAACTGGATAGGGAGCTCTTAAGGGGAAACAGTAGAGGTTTATGGGATGTGGGGAAAAGGGGTAAGATGAGGACATTGGAAATTATAGCTGTTGTACATTTGATAAACCTGATGATCCTTGAGAGTAGGGGAGATGAGGTCACCAAGATGGCAAAGAATGGATTCAGCTTTAGTGAGTGGGAGATTTTGAGCACAGGATTATGAGGAGGGTTAAATGAGATAACTTGCATCTGTTGGATAGATAACTACAGTCCCTTGTACTTAGCAGGTAAATAGGGTTACTTCCCTCCCTCTCCACTACCTTCTATGACCTCAGCTTCCCCTGCAGGTGCATGCAAGTGGACCCCACAGGACTAATGGCAGTGTGGGTACGGATCAGTATAGATCCATCTCCAGCTGTTAGAACAACTTAAAACACATGCGCCGCTGCAGATGGCTAGAGGCAGAAGTGGGCATTGAGTTAGAAGAAAAGGAATCCGTAATGTGCAGTTGTGTAGAAATGTGGCCCAGACATTTCAAGGCAGTTGCAAAAGCTCATGATGTTGAGCCCAGCTATTGGGAGAATCGAATGGGAAAACCTTTAGTATATCAGGGACATTATCGTAAGTGCATGAAATTTAGCCAGAACAAATACAATCAATACCCTGATCTTCGTCTTCACTGGCGACCAATGGTAGAAACAGCCGTCAGAGTTGTATTTGAGTTTGTTTTGATGGCTTCAACTGTAAGTTATAGACGGTCACATCGGTACCTCACCCACATCAGTTAAATGAGACAAATATTCTGTGGCTGACACTTGGTTCTTGGAAATACCAGGTTCAGAAAAGTTACAGGATAAAAAATAAGCCTTTTGAGGAGTTCTTTATCACTTTATTTTATTTTGTGTCCAGTGCACTCCAACGTTTGTTGAATTCAGAAGTTTAAAATTTCTGGCAATTTTGAAGTCACTAGGAGAAGAAATTTGTCTTCATTTGTTTATTTGATTTGTTTTCTGGGGTGAGAAGCACAGGACCTCACACATAACGCTTGGTAAACATTTTTATTATTACTGTTATCACTACAAGAGTTTGGTACCCTTTTCTTAAATTTACCTTATTAACCTAGGAAAATGAAACACATTATGTATTTCTTGGCTTTCCTGAAAAATAATCACATTTGGGATATTTAAAACCATGGTTTTGTCACAAAATAATTGATCCCACATTCGCTCATTGAATTTACCTTTAAATGTTTTAAACTTTGTTGTGAATAGAGCTGCTGAGGTTAGGTGTTTTTTTTTCTTTCTTTTTCTTACCCCCCTTTTGTGAGAAGAAGGCAAACTCAAGAACAAAACAAGCCGTCAACATTAGGGTGGAACAAATAGTTCTTATGTCAAGCAGATTCAGAAAGCATTCATTTTACAAAAAGGAATGAGAAAGAAAAGGAGGGAAAGGGATCCCCTTATCCAATTTAATGTAAGATCCCAGGACTGAGGGGAGGAGGGGCCAAGTTCAAACTTAGTGGCAACTCTGAAGCCTGTGCACTTGCCCCTTGCCTCTATCTTGGAGCCTCTTGAGCCTGCAGCAACTTTGTTCTAATCTCTCCAAGCACAAAGGAGAGCAACTGTGAGTGGCCACTTGGCCGGCGGTCCTTGGAGCAGTGGACAGACAATGGGCTCTCTGCCACCCTCCAGGGCTGAAGGGGGCAGGAAGTTGACAGCCGTAAAGGAACCAAGTTCCACTTCCTTCAGTTCCAGGAACTGAAGTGGTCTCCTGGAGGCAAGGCTGTATTTCATTCTGGCCTATAAGTTTATTATTCTTTTTGTCCTCGGCATTTAGGATAGTTAATGAGTTTTTTGCCCTTACTGACTTTCTGCCCTCACCGTCCCCTCACTCCGTAACCCCCAGCAGTCTGTCCTCTCTCCCCACCACGGATCAATAAACTCAACAGCCTCTTCTCCCTTCTTACCCTGTGCAGCCTATGCTCAGCACAGAGGCAGAGAGGAAGCCGTGGCTCTCCCCAGACTCTGCTTTCTCAGAGCTCTCTCCTGCCCCAGCCCTGAGGCTCTGTCCCCCTGTTCCGCTGCCTTTCCTGTTAACTGACTCTTCTTTCCCCTTCTGCCTTCAGAACATAAGCTCTGCCCCAAAGACATGTCCTTGGCCTCTTCTTCTTCTCTCTCTGGTTTCATCCCGGACATTCTCCCCTCCCCATTGATTGCTGTGTGCATTATCCAATCTCAAGTCCACATCTCCAGATCTTATTTATTTGAGACTTCACCTTCTAAACAATTCACCTGCCTGAGTATCAGGACCTTAAACTCACTGGACATAAAGGTGGAAGTCAGGACCCTGTCCTTAACATACCCCTCCTCTTGTATGCCTTATTCCTCGTAAAGGTTCCATTGTGGCTTTTTGTCACTCGGGATTTAAAAAAAAAAAACAAACAAAACAAAACTCCTTTGACTTCCAGTTCTCCCTCATCCCACATCCAATGTGTTACCAAAGCTGACGCTCTCTGTTTTAAGCAGCTCTCTCATTTGTCTTTTCCTTTTCCATGCCACTTTGCCATTTCTTCCTAGTTCAGGACCCTTGTTACCCTGGAAAATCAAAATTGCCTTCTGACTATACCCCCACATGTTCACCTTCATTATTGCTCTGTGTCAGCTCGCCCTGTACCATCAAATTAATATTCCTAAAATAAGACCATGGTCAGGACATCAGTAGGCAGCATATACATCTCTCTTTCTCCCCTAAAAATATCTGGCAAATAGATGCAGAGGGAGGGAGAGATGGATGGATGGATGGGTGAAAGGAAGGGAGGGAGCAAGGGAGGGAGGGGGAACTGCAAGACAGCAACCATAAATTTCTTTCTAAGTTGGTTGTTAATTTGGCCTCTGGAAAAATCACTGACCCTTCCTATGCCTCATTTTCCCTCTTGGAAATTGTGAAAACCCTTGTCACCCAATCTTGTTGCATAGAATATATTCTTCATTGACTACCGCAAGGGTTCCGCGAGCCCTCATGGGAAGAGAGCACTACACGTTTATTAATATCATTGCCTCTTCACCTTTGTTTGTGGTTTCGATTAGTCCCAAGCCAAAGTAAGTGTTTGCTGGTCACATGGTCTTCTTCCATCCTGTAGGGTTAATACTCTTAAACACCAGCAAAATAGTCCATTTCTCCTCCTAAACAGATAAAAGTTTTGAGAGAACTTCAAAGAAGGTTTATTCAGTTAATGTAGTGGAAAGAGGCCAAAAAAAAAAAAAAAGTAAGTTTTTCTCTCGGGTTGTAGTTTAACCAGAGGCCTTTGTGATTTTCGATCTTCCAGAGCATTTGCAGCCAGTGAGATTGGCAAGCCAGGTTTCCTGGTCCATCCTTCTGGGAAGAAAGGGCAACTTCGGGCTTCATGTTAATCTGAGTGATTTCGTCGCTCAGGAACAAGTTTGGGTTCCTTCCTATCCCTCGACAGTAGATAGAGCTGGTTATGTAATCTCTTTCTTCCCATCTATAATTCCCGTATAAAATCCCCATCTCCTGAAAATGACTTCCTATTTATTTAACTGCTCCAATTTCCCCCAAATTCCATTTGTATCATCTGACTTGATTATGTAGTCAGCTTTTTCAGGATACCGAAAATATCTCCCAGCTAGCCCTTCCTTGGGAAGGAACTTTGGGAAAGAGAATCAAGGATGTATTTTTGACTGCTTGGGCTCTTTAAAATGCATCTTGTCCACTTACGATAAGACAGAGTTGAATGTGGGTAGGGGAATAGCAGAAATTTCATTGCTTACTTCTGCCTTGCTTTTTCTTCTGATGTATAATGCAGTACTTTTAATTACTGACTAACCAACTCTACTCCCGTGCAACCCTGCTTTGTCTCTTCCAGACCAAGAGAAACACTGCTGAGATCAGGTTGTGGCAGGCTTTTCCCAACTCCCAGATACAAGTTATTGAATAGGAATGTCAAGACTTAAAATCTCCCCCCCCCATATCGTTCTTAAATTTTGACATCTTCTCTACACTAGCCTTAAGTGTCAAATCACTGGAAATGTAGCAGAACTTGCCTATTCGTTATTCTAATATACTATATTCACACTCCATGTTCTTCCACAGAAAATGCCAAGACTTCTAGGTATTCTCACCATTGAAATAAGTCAGAGAATTACTCCTCTTAACTCCTTTCATGGGCAGATCATGACACTCATCAGCTCCAAGTTGTAGATGCACCCTCTGTACAGACCAGTTAGCATGGTTTTACTCTCTGGCAACAGGAGAACAAAGGACTCCAAGCAAAAGGCCAGGGATGGCCCAACCCAAAGTACTGCTCTTGTCACACCAGGGGATGCTGAACACATTCTTTCCAATTGTCTCTCTTATACATTTTCTGCTCTTGGAATGCCCTTTCTGCAAATGCTGCCAGTAACTTTCCCATCAAAGATAACTGAGATCATCTGTGATCAGCAAGCAAAAGGAAATAGAGGAATTCATCAGAATGAGACCAAAGTGAAGAGAAAGGAAGAAACACAGATTCTGAGTATGGGTTTGATGCTACTCTTCCTTTCAGAAGAGACAGAGCCAGACAATGGGGAAATCCATGGTGCCTTAAGCCTATTTATTGTCTTGGCAGCTTTCTTTTAGTTATCTCCCTGCCCTTCATCAAATCTCAGTGACCCATCTTCCCCAACACCAATATGTCCTCACCACCCCTTTATTCAATGGTCAAATTACCTAAACATATCCACACCTACCTATGAACTGGCAAGTTCTTTCCCACTCAAGCCTGCTTTCAAAATTCAGCCAGGCCAACTGTGTCTTAAAGAAAGCCCTTAAATAACAATCGAGGCCCTTTCTGACTGCAAAACATGACATTTGTTTCTATCCTATTCCCTGTGTGATATTTAATGTAATAGACTATCTCCCAACACATATATGTATTGCTTGCCTCCTTTTGCTTTGCATGCTCTACCCTTCACCACACCTGCAATCAATGCCCTTTTTAATATCTATATTAAACAGAGCCTGAATGACAACACCCTGATAACTGTATCACTTAAACTGCTCCGGTTTATTTTAAAATCCAATTCGTTGACTGCTTCCTCTTTGCTTTTCTCTTTCCCTTCCTGGTCATTAGCTGCTCCCTGGGCCACCTGGGCTTGTTTCTCTTGCCCATCAGTAGGTGGCTCAAGTCTCTCCTCTCTCTTTCCCCCTTCCTGCCCTAAGTGTGCAGCTCTTAGAGCGGCGCTTAGGATGACCCTACTTGATCCCTGTTACATTCCTCCGGGCTTGTCAAAGGTTTGCATTGTGTCCCTGAGTAGCTGGGGCATGCCGTGAAGAGCGAGCACGGCCCAGCCCTAATCATGACAACCTCAGCCCCAGTGAAAGATGAATAATAACAACTACTCTAGCCAGTCCCAGAAGAGCCCACTGAGGACGTTTGTTTTGGAATAATGAATATGGAAATTTGGAATCCATAATAAACTGCAAGCAGTCTTTCAACTCACTCGTGCCGAAAATTCACACTCGCCTTTCCCATAACTTGTCACTTGTGTTTTTTATTGTTCGATATGTAAACAAGGCCGGGAAAGCCTTTGTTCCTTGGTGCCTACTTAGATTTGCCCATTAATCCCAATCCCCCTCCCTTTCCCACCAATGCATGCAGGATTACACAAAGCAAAAGTCATTAATTTTTATCTCTGACTATCTGTAGGGTTTTTAATGTGGCCTGGCTTGCTTATGCACCACCAATTACATGTCATAAGTGCTTGTAGATGCTGGAGCAGTATCATGGGCTGATGAATCACTGCCTCGTCTCCTGATTAGTATGCAAGGGGCCGTATTCCTCTTTGAGCAGCTGGCATGCCAATGAGGATCTGGCTCCTCCGGTCAAGGCATCTGGACATGAATTCAATATGGATTGCTTTAATTAAATGGCTAAGCGCACAAGACGCTAAGAAACAACTCCATCATTGAGTGAAACTCAAAAATATAGTCGACACAAGCGAGGGGGTGGAAAAGGTAGGAAGATATTCCATCATCACCATCCACTCTACCTCAAATCCTTGAAAAGCCCCCCTGCCCCCCCCAAAACCATGTGAAGCACAACCACCTGCTAAAAGCGTGATGAATTGGGGAATCCACAATGAAACACCGGAGGAGAGTCTAGTTCATCACCCTTAAATTTAGAAATCAAAACAGCAGAGCAAAACCTGCTCTTCTGCCCTTTGAAAAGGTTTTATTTTAACTATACACTTGATTGCAAACTACTGATGCAGCGGATTTCAAGAAGGAAGGATGCCAGGAGAGGTGGGTAGTAAAGTCTGAATGTACCTGTTACCAGCAGTCTTGGAGGAAAAGAAGCAGCTAACGCAGCTTTGCAAATATCAGGAGGCCAGAGTGGTCCGTCAGTGTGCTAATTGGCTGAAGAGGAGAAGGAAAAAGCAGCCTGGATTCGCACTGTCCACTTGGGATGGGCTTTGCCTAGATCAGAAAGATGAAGTGTCCGCCAGCTCATGTTTGCTTTCAGCCTACCTTTTATTAGTCTATTTCCATAAGGAAACAAATGGAGTATTTTCATAACGAATGGCCGTTGTAGCAGTAACCCCAGTTTTATTCTTCTGAGGACTTTAATTCTGTTGCAAGTTTCCTCTTATTTTCACCCTCATTGCATTTGATTTGGTTTGCCTATGTATTTCACTGGGAGGCAGGATAGAATCATGGCTGAGAGTAGGGGCTCAGGATTTAGATGCATCTCGACTCCTATCCCAGCTTCATTCGTTTCTAAATATGTGGTTTTAGGCACGTTATGGGACTTTTCCCTATCTCTGAAACCAGGATAAGAATAATACCTACCTCACCAACATTTTGTGAAGATTGATTAGTCCACATCAATCTGTAACACACACTGGAGACTCTCAAAAATGATGGCTACTGTTAATGTTTGTGGAACGTGTTCTTGTCAAACGTTGATGTTTTACTGACCACATACAGGGAATACCTGTTTCCTGTAATTGATTAGATTTACCTACATATAGCAGCAAAGATTTAAAGAAGACCTTTAAAATATAATACTATGCAACCACTACCTCTCCAGTTTCTACTTCTTCTCTAGTCCCCATCAAAGATCTGGTACCTTCAGTAATAACATGCACTACAGATGGACCTGGGGCTCTATTTGCTTTTTTAAATAATTTATTAAGATACCATTGTTAAAAAGACCCTGAGGCACTCTGCTTTCAAAAGGGGGGAGTGATATTAAAATGGTAAAGCATTCTTGCTGGTGTGTTCCTCCCTTATTTTAAGCTGAAAGGTTGATGAACAGGAGAGGAAGTTAAATGCTAGTACCTCTGCTTTCTCTGTCCTTGCATGGGGCATCTCATAGATTTTATAAATCCATGGAGGATTGGGACAGTCCACGTCAGCAAGATGATAGGGTCCGAAGAGCCCCCCAGGGGCAATGACAGAAAGCGGACTGTCCGTGGTGCACAGAATTCACTTAAACCACACACAGACAGTATATGAGATTGCAAATAGTAATCAATCACAAGGAGTCCATTTCAGGACAGTTCAACATTTGACACACCAGCCTACCGGATATAAGCTTGACATAAAGGCAGTATTCTTGAATAATAAGGCAAGACACTCTCTTTTGGGCCTTCAGAAAATGAAAGTCCAATCTCGGTTCTCATTGGAACACCATTCATTTACCTGCCAGGTGCCACCTTTGGAAGAAAGCATGTTAGTAAAAATGGCTATCATTGGAGAAGGGACCTATGGTTTGATCTAACTATGTGTCTTCAATGTTTTAAAAATAGTGGGCTTAGGTCTCCTTCTGGGGAAGTTGGGGGAGGAGATAGAAAAGGTTGTTTGGTTGAAAACTGACTCCTTGAGGCATGGGAAGGGGCTCATATGTGGTCTCATGGAGTAATTGAGACATTGAGCAGCAGTCATTGCAGTGGTAGGTAGGACATAGCAGTAGAAAACAGTCTAGTCGGGTCTTAAAATCAGCTCATATGCCATAGATTGCTTCTCCTTGTTCCAAGTGGGTAAGAGTAATGTAGGGCATCCACAGAACAAGTAAACCAAAAGGCCTATCAGAAAACGAGTATGCCAACAAATGAAAACCAAAAATAATTTGAACATTAAGACCCATAACCATTTGTCCAGGCTTCTTTCTAGCCAAATGTTCTGTTTTATGTTATTTAGACAGTGCCTTTCAAAGAGCCTTTGTAGGATATGGTTTTCTCAGGAGTGAGACTTCTCTTTTCCCTACAAATGTTTAAGTCCCATTGAAGTTCTTTAAAACCACAAATACATGTTGAAAACTAAGATGTCAAGGTATGAAGTTCTGTGAGTTTGACAAAGGGATCAATTGCATTGTCTCCAAGGTAGGTTGGTGTAAGTTGTTTTAGTAGGTTAATTAATATGCTAAAGATCCAAATGAACACTGTAGCTCCTTTAGTTTTTGGTCTTTTTTTAAGATTTTATTTATTTATTTGAGAGAGAGAGAGTGGGAGAGCCCAAGCAGAGGGAGTGGCAGAGGGAGAGGGAGAAGCAGGCTCCCGGTTGAACTTTATAATTTCAATTATATAATTAAGAGTGGTTAGTATATTCATGGAGTTGTGCAATCATCACCACATTCTAAGAGTATTTTCATTACCCCAAAATGAAACCCCATACCCATTTGCAGTTACTCCCCATTCTTTCCTCCCCATCAACTCTTGGAACCACTAGTCTACTTCCTGTCTCTATAGATTTAACTATTCTGGACATTCCTTATGAATGGAATCCTACAATACGTGGTCTTTCATGACTGGCTTCTTTCACTTAGCGTAGAGTTTTCAAGGTTCATGCACATTTAACATGTATCAGTACTTCATTTCTTTATAGCTTCACTTTTTAAACTTATATGAGCACGCTATCCGTTGCACAGAGAGCTGGAATGTCAGCTCAGAATAGATGTGTTAACTTGCTAACTGTTGGACTTTAGCCTGTTATTGAACTTAAGATATATGATTCAGTTTCTTCTGGTCTGCCATGTAGATTCCTTCCAGATTCCCAAAATTTTGAATGGCCCCTGCATATAATAGGAATACAGGATAGTATTTTTCTTTATGATTTATCTATGTTAGGAAATATAAAGTGCTGTTGAAAAAAATCTTTTATAAAAATCATATTGGCTAACCCCAATATTCTAGATTTGTGAACTTCTTTTCATGGAAAATTACTTGGAGAAAAAATGAGCACACATTATATAAATGCAATGAGACTTTAAGGAAGAGGTAGGTGGAAACAGGAAGAGCTCCGAGTCACAAGGGAAGTGATCTGCACCTAACTACTGCTCCCACCAAAGCAGACCTTGAGATTGTGGACATGTCACTTAGCCTCTCAGCTTCTGTGTCCCCATTTGTAAAATGACCATGCCTCTCCCAGGCTTCGAACCTTCACTGGCACTGCCACTGCTTGAGACTCAAACGCCAACTTCCTAGCATAATCATCTGAATCTCTCATGATATGATGTGGTCTCAGCTCACTTGTCTAGCACCATCTCTCCTACCCTCACAGATTTGGGCCATATTCCCTAAGACTGGCATATGTACAACTTAATATCCTGCTCCCTCCACCTGGTGTGCCCTCCTGCCTTCCCCTTCAGGAAACTTCCCTCTCAGCCTCCCAGGCCCTACTCAGATAGCCCACTCCCACTGAAAGGCTTCTCTAAATTCCATAGGCAGAGTTATCAGACTCACCCCTAGATCCTAAGACACTTTTTTCATACTTCAGTTAGAATCACTATCCTATTGTGCCATAATTATTTGTTTCCACATCTTCCCCAGCACATCCCACACCAAATCTTAGTCATTCTTCATAGACACCCAAGCCCTGTCACCATGTCTGAGCTATAGTAGATTTCTATAAATGTTTATTAAATTTGTAAATTAATGAATTTGAGAGAATTGACCTTAAGTAGCCATCCACTTTCTTTCCATCTTCATGCCACCATCCTAGACTAAACTCCCATATTGCCTCTTGCCTAGATTACTCCAGACTACCCTGTTCCTCTTCCTTCCTATAGCCCATTCTCTCCCTGGAAGTTCAAGAGGTTGTAAAAGAGTCAAATGAGACCAAATATACATGGAAGAGATTTGTAAATTCTAAAAACATTATACATATATAAGGTTTTTAATTGTTTAATTGTATGCTCATCCAATTTTGATTTTTAGAATAAAAGTGATCCAAGGTAATTGTTGATTTCTCTAAGATAATTGGAAGCACTCTGAGCTGTTACAAAACTGGGGCTGAGAACTACAGGATGCACGATTGTTTTCTCAAGCCTGTGCTCCACGCCCAGAGTCTGGCACCTCTAACTTCAACCTTTCAGTCTTCATAGGAATCACTCCAGAAATTCTATAGCTCCTGCCAGTGGCCCTGAAATCACAGAGTTCAGGTGAAGCCTAACCTGTTTCTATACCTCCTACCAGTAGCCTTTTCTACTGTGTGTAATGATGAGTGTAGAGGCTAATGTCACACCCATCCTAAATCAGTAGGACACTTTCCTTCTGCCTACTTTTGTCATTGCATTCTCTTTCTCTCTCTCTCTCTCTCTCTCTCTCTCTCTCTCTCTCTCCATTCCGCTGTGCTCCTCAATCTACTTTCCCTATTCAGTTTCCTTTTTGGAAACTACTATATAACTTCTTGGATCTGTGTTCTTTCCATAAAATTGACCTTATTCTTTCTTTGGCCAAAAATTCTGGCATCTTCTTATGATAAACACTATAAATAGAAGTATGAAATTGCCAGTACACTGTGATTCCAACCTCTATAGCTACCCAAAAAAAGAAGCTACTGAATCAAAATGCCCAAATCCATCTGCTTCTCTCCATCCTGGATTAAGGTGCCATTGTATCTTATCCCTGCATTACTGCAAAAGTTTCCCTGTTTCCATTCTTCCCTCCTGTGGGTCATTCTTCATACAGAATTCTGAAAGACCTTCTTAAAACAAAAATAAAACTGAATCAGATATATCATATCACTGCTTTGCTTAAAATCCCATAGAATTTCCCTATAGCCTATAAAATTGAGTTTAGACTCCCTAACCCAGCCTATGACCTCTGTGTGATCTGCCTTTGACCTCCACTTCGCCTTTTCTTCTCTTCCCTGCCACAAGCAAACCCAGTACTTTGTACTGTCTGTTCCTTCATCCTGGTATGTTCTTTCATTCTCTCCCATAACTAGCTCCTGCTTGCCATTCAGTTCTCAAATTATATGCCATCTCCTCTGAGAGCCTGTTTCTGCCGTCCAACCTAAAGTATCCCACTGTATTAATCAGGCTGAGTGAGGTTGTGCTGTGGTAACAAGCTTTCCAACAGGGGAAAAAAAAAAAAAAAAGATTTGTCTCCTGTATTATTTTACTAGGGCTGCAAAAACAAAATACCCCAATCTGGATAGCTTAAACAACAGAACTTTCTTTTCTCATAGTTCTAGAAGCTGGAAGTCAAAGATTAAGGTGCCAGTAGGCGTGGCTTCTCTTAAGCCCTCTCTCTTTGATTTGCAGATGTCTGTATTTTCACTGTGTCCTCACAAGGTCTTTCCTTTGCACACACATATCCCTGATGTCTATTTGTATGTCCCAATCTCCTTTTCTTATAAAGACCCCTGTCACATTGGATTAGGGCCTACCCTCATGGCCTCATTTTATGTTAATCACCCCTTCAATGGCCCCATCTCCAAATGTAGTCATAGTCTGAGGTTTTGGGGTTAGGGGTTCAACACATGAATTTCAACAACATTATTCAGCTCCTAGCAACTCCTTCACTCAAAGTCTGCTGAGGGTCCGGGTAACTCTCCAGGGCTGTTGTCCTCCATTCTTAGAAATCCATGCTCCTACCATTTCAACACAAGGCCTCTTCCATGACTGCCACAGTAGGGTTAAAAAGTTCTAGAGTATTGGGACGGATGGGTGGCTCAGTCGGCTAAGTGTCTGACTTCTGATTTTTGCTCAGGCCATAATCTCAGGGTCCCGGTCTCAGGTCGGGAGATCTTGCCCCACATTCGGCTCTGCACTTAGTGGGGAGTCTGCTTCTCCCTCTCTCCCTCTGCCCCTCCCCCCCACTTGTGTGTTCTCTCTCTCTCAAATGAATAAATCTTTAAAAAAAAAGTTATAAAATATCACACACTAAAAATTAAATGACCCAGCCAAGGAGTGATACAAGTCACATCTATTCCCATTTCATTGGCCACGTCATATCACATGGTCATGCCTTACTTCAAGGTAGGGGGGAAGTACACACATGTAAGTGCCCAGAAAAAGAGGAGAATGGATATTGGTGAATGATGGTAATGCCTACCACACTCAAAGATCGATCCTACAACCTACAACAGAAAACAGAACATTGTCAACTTGTCCATGATGATTAAAAAATGAACTGAGCCTTTTGCCCTCCAAGAACGACACTGATGTTTCAGGAAAAATCAGTCTAATAATATCAAGTCCTGATTTCTCAGTGAATTTCAGAACCCTCCAACCCAATTGCTGCCATGCATATTAGTCACCTCCTGTTGACCATGTCCATTAGGTCTAGTCTGGCTACATTTGACTGCCTGCCCAATCCAAATGTTCTTGTCAGCCATTCTAGTCCCTTTTCACTTATCTCAGAGATAGCCCCATCCATTGGACTTTCTCCTGGACCAATCTCAACCTGAGCCACTTGAGCATACACTTGGACCCAAGCCATAGACCCCTGCTGAGGGAAGTCATCAAATAAGCGGATGTGGCCTACAATGGAGAGATGCTGTGATACTCCGTGATACCTCAAGGAGCTTTTGTGGCCCCTAAACAGATCTTGAATTCATTGTCCCATCTTCTTAGCCCCAGGCCAGCCCATCTGCTGATGTCAGGGAGCATTGCCCAGCTTATCCAACCTTCTCCACACCCTTCATTTCCTAGCTTTGAGCTCTTCAGTACCTTCTGTATGCTTCTCCCTCTTCTCCCCTCACCTGCCAAATTCTACACTCAATTTTGCCTTTCACTCGAATTACAACCTGTATCCTTCTTCATTTCTTAATCAAACTTCCTGAACAAGTGACCCATACTCACTTCTTCCCATTCTTTATTTTCCTGTTCCTGCTCTACCTTCCACACTCCTATTCTGTTAAAAGATAGCCGGGGCCTCCTTCTTCCTCACTTCCTGCAAATCCACCTCCTCCTTGCCTTTGGGAATCTCACATTTTGCTGACTCACCTCCCACCTTTCTGATCATCCTTTCTGCTGGCTGCTCTGGAAGGAAACTGGCCACTCTAAGCAGATGGCTCTCCTTCTGTCCCTCAAACAACAATGCTGCTTTTTCCCTCTGCATCTTCGCCCTGACTCTTCCCCCCACCAAGAGTGGCTTTTCCACTCCTTTCAGGCTTCTTTCACTCCTTTCAGGTCTCACAGGCCCTATGAAGAGCCATCCTTTCCATTAACCCTTTACTCCCAGCCACTGTGATCACTCCTCTTCTGAACCTAGAACATCTCGACTAGGGGTGGACTATCTCTTTTGGTAAAAGACCAGATGGTGAATATTTTAGATAGACCATACAGTGTCTCTAGAAACTATTTGTCTCTGCCATTGTAGGGAGAAACCATCCATAGACAAAATGTAAATGAAAGGGCATGACTGTGTTCCAATAAAAGTTCACTTATAAACACAAGGAGCAGGCCAGTTTGGACCCACAGGCAGTAATCTGCCCACCCCTGATCTAGCTTTAATTTTTAGCCTTAATTTTTTTTTTTAAATAGCATGTTACTTTGAACATATGAACACCTTATTTTCCAAGTAAATTATAAAGTCCTTGGAGGTAGAAACTCCTTTTCATACTAAGAGTATGTTGAAATACACTTAGCAAGATTCTGTAAGCATGTGTAGGTATTCGGTAAAGGGAGTGAGTGAGTGTAGAGTCAGGCCTTATCATGTTCAAGACAGTTGGCTGCTACATGGTTGGGGCACCCAGCAGAGCTCCCAGAACACATCAGGAGTTCAGTATTTTCTGTTGGAATTCTTCCTAGAAGACACTTCCCAAATCAAGGCCTGTAGAAGAAGATTGGAAACCGAGAGCAAGTCTGCCTACACAACCAGAAGCCACATGACATTCCTGGCTCTGCTCGGCAGTTGCAGGAGGACATCCCTTCCTAAATTTCCTCCTCACATTTCAGCATCTTCCTATCACCACTCTACCTGCTGGAACCGTACATCAAGGCATGCTGCATAACCTTATTATTCTGTTATGGCGCATTTAAATGGGGAAGTTTCTTTAGACCTAGCTGCCTCGCCATTAAACGTGTGAAAAGTATATCATAAGCTGCAAAAAACAGTCATGAGGATTCAGATGTCTTCTCCCTTTTCAGCGCTTTCTGACTGATTTCATCTGTGTCTGGGCTCCCCCTACGCCACCATGTCTTTATTATGCGCACCAGAAGGGTCCACCGGCAGGTCTCGGGCCCCCCTCCCTCTTCGAGCTGGGTGCACACGACCAGCGCCGCCTGCTTACTGAGCAGAGGCAGATGTGCCCGCGCCGAGTGAAGGGAAGCAAATGAACTGTAAGGGCTGGACTTTGATGCCTTTTGGTTGGGAAATCACGAGTTTTATTTCCAGCCTCTACCTCTGGGATTTTTATGTGCTTAACGATTTCGTACACTTTGTAGTTATTTTGGTCCTCAGGAGGGAACGTGAGTGTAGCTGTCATGGAAAGTTGATAGACACCAGAAGGTCTCCCTCTTCTTTTTTTGCATACAGTTTACCATGCTTATGAGGAGATGCTTCCCCACCATTGTGGGGAGAGGGACAAAGCTGATATTTTGTCAGTAGTCAAAATACAAAACAAAATGAAAGGTGTCTAGCAGAGGAAGGCAAGTTGAACTGCCTTCCAGGCCTACCTCCTTGGGGGCATCCAGGCAAGAAAGTTCTGGAACAAATATATCCAAGCTGTGTTCTGCACTGGACTCTTCCTAAACAGTTTACAAAAAAAAAAAAAAAATCTGTTGGCCTAGTGGTTAAGAGCTTCTCATCTGAAAATTATGCTTTTCTCTGTTGCTAAAGTAGTAATGGGATTAATGCTGCCTGCCACAGCCTGGCTAGGTCAACAGGAAGTAACAACAATTAATAAAATGTAAGTGCCCTGGATTGAGCATATCGGTTTACAACTATTACCTCATATATAATTCTGCCACCAATCTGAGGAGGTCAGGTACTCTTCTGCTCCCACTTTTCAGATCAGAGAACTGAGGCTCGAAGAGGTCATGCAGCTAGCTAGTGACAGTGCATGGCCTTCCCCCCCCCCGACTTATCCTGCCTCCCCCACACTGCGTTTGTTTATATAGATTTATGAGGAAGCCAAAGTATGTTATACGAGCCTAAGAAATACGAAAGAGTGATGTTCTTCAGCCCGAGACTCAGGAAAACCTGGTGGTGTTTGGAGTGGAGAGATAGAAATTGGCTTTGTTCTCTGTCCTAGTACTCGTCTCTGTCTGCTGGTGTCAGAGCTGCCTGTCCCCTCTCCTGTGCCAGGCCAAGGGCTCCTGGGGCCCAGGTCCCCTCTGCTGGCACCCTTGCATCCAGAGCACTGGCATAAAGTAGGTATCAGGTCGGTGGCGGACATGGAGAACTGAATCCTCTGACTCTAGGACAATTGTCATTAAAAAAAAAAAAAAGTGATGATGCCAAGCTCATCTTTCTGCTGCATCGTGATTCCGAAGCAGGAGGCTTTGTGGCTTGTGAGGCCACAGGGTTTATGGTAATGAGATTTTTAAATAAAGCACAGCCGGCCATAGCCATAGAGAGATGGCAAGGGGGTGGAATGAGTGAGGGGAGTGGGAATTTGGGAGGTTCAGGCATCTCACAGATGGTTTATGGTATCACTTGGAGCCCGCAGTGGGATTAGATGGCCCCGTAATTCCTGGCTTTCTCTTCTGTGTGCCATAGCCGTGCTTGCTCAACAGCGGACAGAAATCAAGAACGGGTAGGTAGGAAGGGCTGTTGGGATAATATCTGCAGAATTATCGCCACCCCTCGACGTCAACAGGGGAAAAAATTGTCACCACATTAAAGGAAACATGAAACCGGATTTCCAAAGGAAATGCTCCCCACTAGCTCTGAAGTGATATGATGTGGATCTGTGGCTGTCAATGGACTTTTACACTCAATAAATAAATGCTGTGTAATTTGCCACCTTCGTTGTTATTAGACTATTTTATTTAAGTGGCAGTAGCTGAGCTCTTCGTTACGGCGGCAGCTCGCGGGTTTGGTTCAGATCACTGTTGATGTTTTCTGGAGCTAAGGTACTGCAGGTTCGTTTGGAATGTGTTTTTTTTAAATAAGGAGTCATTAGCCCGATGGGCTGATTTGGATGATGAATTCCGTATCAAACAAGACTCAGTGTCTGTCTTCTGAATCTCAGGCCCTCAATTTAGACACAGAGCTGAGGATCTTTCTTTTCAGTTATTGTATCCCTGCGGTTTTTCCCTCTTCCAGACCTCCAACCTTTTCCTCCTCCTTCTTTTCTCCCTCATTTGTACTGGTTGCTAGTCTGTGTCCAGCTCTCTCTGGAGATAAAGACTCGCTTTAGCATACAGCGCGCTCTCCTTAATGCAGCCGAGTTCACTCTCATCATTTTAATAGTGGACCTAAGGTATGTTGCCATGTGAACAAGCCATCACGTCACCATAGCAACCAGCCAGATTGCAGCACACCAGTCTGAGGACTGGACCTTTTTTCCCCCTCTCTCTCTCTTTCTCTTCCTCGCCTGGGCTCTTTCTTTTGTTAAATTTGCTGAAGTGCTCACAATAGGAAGATTCAGTCTGCTTTTTCAAGCAGGGTTTCTTTCGTTTAAACCTGTAAATTGTTGTATAAACAGAAAGGCCAGCGTGGCACTAGACTTACTTTCAAAGACGACTTGATGAGGACTTTGAATGTGGACCCCACCCCCACCCTCTGCTATGCCTTACAGTTTGATCAAAAAAGGGACGATCACACGTATTGGTGGCATTTGGACTTAACCAACCCCCCGCCCCTGAGTTTCTTCTTAGCTTCCCCCAGCAGGGACTCCGTGACTCTCCCGCACAGGCCTGGTGACCATAGCTAAGCCCTCAACTACGCTCGGACGCCCTTTACAGTTTCTGAGCTCGGTAGGACCCGAATTAGACCCAATTAAAGACGTGGATTCTCCTTCTCCGTTCCCTATTGCCAAGTAACCTGTGCCGATTCCAATTCCAACCGCGTGGGGAGAGCGGGGATGTTGAAAGGACAAATGATAAAGGGACATGTGTCGTGTCCGCCTGCCCATATTCATCAACGTTGCTTGGCCTCTGATGCTCCTAACCTTCTCGTCTTTGTTCGGGGAAGCATAAAGAATCATTCTCCCAGGGCCTCACATCTCTTCCCATTTTATGCCCTGCTCTCTTGCGCATGGTGCATCTATTACCTGCTCCGGTCCGCGCACATCTCTTCCCCAGCCCCCACCCCCCCGGAACCCCAACACAGCTCCCCTCCCCTTCCGCTCCTCGCCCCTTCCGTGGCATTTACTGCTGAGCTTGTACTGACAGCTGCACCGAGCGGGCCGGGCTGCGAGTGGGCCCGACCGCAGGCTCAGCTGCAGGCAGGCCTCGGTTGGAGGGTGGAGTGAACTGCCCTCCGTGGGCAAGAAGGACCCGTCCAGCTTTGTGCATAAAATTACAGCAAACAAGCTTCAAATAACGCAGGACACTTTCATAATTGATTTATGCAGGGGCGCTGAAAGTTCTATTACCTTTTGTTTAGCTCAGGGGGCCTGACTCTATGCAATCCATTGCTGAAACTAATTACAAGATATAATTAAACTGTGACACAAAGATATTATACCGTTAGTTTACTAATGACACCGCGAAGCTGTACCACCAGCACAGGACAGTGATTACGCTTCATTTATTATTTATCCTTTTGCTAAATGAGACGCTGACATTTTCAAAAATTACTTTGAGGTTTCTTAATTGTCGGCAGCAGGATGGACTAGAAGGAGATCTCCTTCCTCTTAGTTACTTATCCAAACCTCAGAAGCATTATTAGCCAAAAGAAAAAAGAATAGGGGAGGAAAAAAAAAAAAAAAAGAGAGAGAGAGAGAGCAAAAACAGTCACCCAATAGTAATAAGTAAAACCTAATTGCATCTTTGGACATTCTAGAATTTTTACAAACAGCGCTCCATGGTGGACAGGGTTGCTGACCAAGGGTTTAAGTCCAGGGGAGAGAAAGCGTTGTTGTGAGATTCGAAGTAACTCTAATTCTGTCACTTAGACAAGGGCAGGTGGCCCTGGGCACGTATGGGCAGAGGCTGGGCGTGAGGGGCTGGAAAGCTGACCCCAAGGCCTTTTCCAGGAGCCTGGTTCAGGAGGCAGAAAGCAGGTAGGGCTCTGATGTTAATATTATTGTTGAGTTTTCCTTTAGCAAGTTTCCCCCTTTCTGATTTCCCCAAACAACACACTTCATTAGCAATACTGACATGAAAACTTTTGCTTGTGAAGAAAGACAGGTCTCCTTACAGTTGGAATTAGGACTAATGTGGTTCTGATTTAGCCTTTTTTGTGACATCTTCCGTGGATGGGAGGATATCCTATAAGGACCCCCTTGCCCCAAATGGATGCTCCTGCTTCACTGAAAAGGTTTCCTGACTCCTGGCTATTGGCAGAAAGTACCCTAGAGAAGATTGGCAATAGGAATTCCCTGTATCAGCTTTAAGGACTGGAATTCTCTGGGCCTATTTATCTACCATCCCTACATCTCCATGTATGGGCCTTGCTTTATTACTCTCTCATTCATCACATTCTCAGAACAATAAAAGATTAATTTACCAGCCGCCATTTGATGAGTTTTTGATGCCGTGAATCTGCGTGTGCACGGGTGTGTCTCCTGATGGCTCTTCTGGGTCAGGCATCCTACAAGGTACCGCTGGCCCCGAATGGCCACTAACCTCTCGGTAACCCCAGTGGTGATGCAATCACAGCAACCACTGGTCGGCTTGAGACAGGGTTTAATTTCTTCTGAGTGTAATGGCATCCGGCATCTATAATTATGCTATTTTCTCTCCTGTGCTGATTAAATACGATTTACCCAGAGAGCTAAATGATGAATATTTGAGTGGAGTGTGTTGAGCCAATAGCTGGTAAAATAGCCACAATAAATAAACTTGGAGGGGGGAAGGGGCTCTGCCAGGTAGCATGGGCAGGTGCAAGTGGAAAGAAAGCAGGATTAATGCTGAAGCCAGAACAATGCCCACCCCCCACCCCGCCCCTGCTTCTGTTTAAAGGAAAAACAACCCTGAAGCCTGGAAATCTCACCTTGAGATCTACTGAACCTCAGCAGTAGTTAAACAATCAGACCCCCTCCCATCAATATCGTGGTTGGGTGTTGTTTCCAGATCTCCCCCACCCCACCGCCTACAAGAATCCTCCTCATTCCCTAGCATATAGCTGAGAAATGAAATTCAGTATCACCTCTTCCCTGACCCTGGACCTGCTCATCTCACAACTCCTGTGTTTATTAAAAAGAGGCCTGGCTTGTCTCAAGGTTCCTCTTTCTGTGTCAGAGATTCTCACAGATTGAGCGAAATGTCTGTGCTCCTTCTGATGAAAGGGCCGAGAGCCCAATACCAAAATCGGTCAGGAAATCCTTGCAAGCTTTTCCCTATTCTTAGCCCAAAACACAAACAAAGCATCTTCAGCAATGGCTCTTCCTTTCCCCACCCATACCATAATTTCTATGTGAGATTATGACTTGGGTGTTTGAATTTACTGGTCGGGAAGACAACATGAAAGTGAAGGCCTATGCATTGCACTTTTTAGAGGCACGGACATGGAGGGGATACAAACTGAACAGTTTATCAGCAAGAATTTACTGAGGTCAGCAGAGTATTAGATCTAGTGAGGGTGGAGAGTCTCCAATGAGTATATGACAAGGTCCTTTCTTTCAAGGCACATAGAGTGTTATTTGGTAGAAAAGACCCTATACACATGGAACCATTTGAGAACAATACCAAATAGCATCTACTGAGTATCAGGTTGGAGGGTAGAGATGACATAAGTCATCTGAGGTCGGAGACAGAACAGGTCATTGTGGGTTGGGGGCAGCAGGGATGACCCAGCGCCCACGCAGTGACCCTTGAGGTGGGTGGGCTGTAAAGGGCTTAGGAGTGAGGGCATGGGGATGGATACAGGGAGGGAGGAAGGGAGAGGCTAGGATTGCAAGAAAGACAGACAGCATGTCTATATAAAAAGCCCAGTTTCCTGTTGCCTTTAGATTTTATTGCTTAAGACACCACACTTTCTGCCTATTCAGTTTGGCTTTCGTAGATGACATTCGCTGATGCCCAAGGTTATCTTGCAGTGGGAAACAGGTGCACAACGGAAACTTTCCCCTGGGGTGAGAAACCTGATGTCTCTGATAGAATACCTAGGGTTTGCGTTGGATTAGAAGCTCCTAAATTTGTTTGCCTCTTCACATCCACTTTCATTGTGGTGAAGCATCCAAAAAAAGGAGAGATCATCCTCTGAGAGCCTCTCACGGTGGACCGGCCAGCGTGGCCCAGCTGTTCATGGCCGTCACTGAGGCTGGACCAGGCAGGGGCAGCCTGGGCAGCAACAGTGGATGGTGAATGAGGTTGTGTCTCGCATATCTTTGACTTTCAGGCTTAGCATTTCCTACTTTAGCGGCAACACCTTCCTCCGTGCAACTCCCACGGGGGCTGCAAATGGATTTAAAAGCTTCTCTTACATATAACCGTAAATGGGAAGTGAGCGGGCAATGACATCCTCATAGGGAAATATTCTTTGAGCGTATGTTGATGCACACAAAGAAAATACCATTTCCTTGGGCACTTTGCGTTTGTTAGTCATTTTGCTTTCCTTCCTTCTTTTGCTAACCTTGCTTTTTTCTTTCTTCTTTACTGCTGAAGGCTCATATAATAAAACCATTGTATTTCTGTTTGGGTCTGTTTCAGTGCCTTTTTTTTTTTTTTTTCAATACCTGGTCCCATGGCATGTTTTTGTGCTGCTTTTGTCTGTTTTGTCTTTTTGTTTGGAAATTACGTGAAAGATGAGCCACCAAAAGAGAATACACTTTGGATGGTCCAAAGAGAAACCGATATTAATGGAAATCTGGCAAAAGTGAAATTTAAACTGGATATCAAGACGGTTTTCTTTTTTTTTTTTTTCTCTCAGTGAAGGGTGTAGTAAACCCAAAGGTAGAAATGTTATCACAGGAATTGCTGAAATCAGGGAAGACTCGAAAAGCTTTGGAAAAATAACAGTACACATGCTTCTGCTTTTTCATCAGGTAGAGGCCAAGAGGAAATTTCATGTAGTTGGATTATTTTGAACATTCTGTATTTGAGACACAAATTATCCAATGAGAGTGGAGGGTAGGGGGAGGAATACACTTTCCTTTTATTGAAAAGCATAAAGTAGTCCGTGAATTCTTTCTCAGTTGAATCAGATGATAACAGGAGGAAGCAAAGGAATTGGGTCCTTTTGCCTTTGATCTGTCAATTATTGAGAAATGTCCTAAAGTGATAGAGGCTATTTGGAGAGGGTAAAAAGGCCATTTGGTAGAGGGAGGAGCCAGAGATGACATCCTTTCTCCCCAGCCAGCTCTTCCTTTTCCTGCTTCAGTCTCCCAATTTCATGTCACCAGGTCAGGAAAACATGCCACAACTGGTAGAGCAAATAGCTCCAGAGAACTTCACGTAGGAACTCAGACGATAGAGCCGGATGGTCAGTTTCTATGCTGGCTTGGCCATTTATTAGTCATGTGGCTTTGAGCAAGTCATTTGATGTCTGTCTGAGTCTCTGTTTTCTGATCTCTGTCTGAGTCTCTGAGTTTCATGTTAAAAATGAAGATATTGATTGTACCTACCTGCATTCTTTAGAGAAAGAGAACCAGTGTGTGTGTGTGTGTGTGTGTGTGTGTTTATAGAAGGTTTATTATAAGGAGCTGGATCACATGATTCTAAAAGCTAATGGGTCCAAAATCTTCAGTGTGGGCCAGCAGGCTTGACACCCAGGAGAGCCAAGAGTATAGCTCCAGTCTGAAGGTCAGCAGGTGGATACCCAGAAGAGCTGATGGTGTAGATAAAGTCCAAACACAGTCTGCTTGAGAACTCCCTCCTTCCTGGGGAGGCCAGTTTTTTTGCTTTTTCTTCAGGCCTTCAACTGATTTGGTGAGGCCCACCCACATTATGGAGGGCAATCTGCTTTACTCAGGATCTACTGATTAAATTTGTTAATCTCATGCAAAATCACCCTCCAAGTTGACACAAAATTAGTCAGCACCCTACCTGATAGGGCTGTTGTGTGTCCCTGACACATAGTATGTGCTATATAAGTGTCTGTGCCGTTACTGCTATAACAGTGATGACAATGAGAATTATTAGTAGCTGTAACTGATACCATTATGGAGTCTAATATACCAGGTTTCAAAACCAAGATCTGCTGCGTGTGAGTCGTGTGACCTTGAGCAGGGGCTTCAACCTCCCCAAGTCTACACTTCCTCATCTGTAAAATGAGGATAAAAAGAAGTTGTATTGAATGAGCTTATTAGATACAGCATTTGGAACTGTGTGTAACACATGGTAAGCACTACACAGGTGTTTGCAGCTGCAGTTAATATAATGATGATGATGAGTGTTACCATGATTAGCATTGGTACAGAATTTGACACATTTCTGGCGTTGGACAAGATCCTCAACCCTCCCAAGGTGCATCTATAAAATGGGGATACAGGGGCGCCTGGGTGGCACAGCGGTTAAGTGTCTGCCTTCAGCTCAGGGCGTGATCCTGGCGTTGTGGGATCGAGCCCCACATCAGGCTCCTCCGCTATGAGCCTGCTTCTTCCTCTCCCACTCCCCCTGCTTGTGTTCCCTCTCTCGCTGGCTGTCTCTCTCTCTGTCAAATAAATAAATAAAATCTTTAAAAAAAATAAAATAAAATGGGGATACAGGTGTAGCATTTTAAACTATGTTTGATTATAGCAAGCATTATACAGGTGTTCGCTACTGCAGTTACAATGATGATAATTAGTCTTGCCATTATTAGCATTGCTATAGACCTTGATAAGTTTATTAGCTGTTGCTTTGGACACGGTCCTCAACTTACTCTAGTCTGCATTTTCTCATCTGGGAAATGATGTTAAGTTGAAAGGAACACGTTAGATCATGGGAAGCACTTGGCACCGTTCCTGGCGCATGGCCATGGAAAGCACTCAGTGAATGTTGGCTACTATGCATTTCTTCATGCATTGAGCACTAGGTGTTGGGAACACTTTAGCAGCAACACTACTGTCTCCTTTTCTCGGCTCTCTGTTCACTCTACACCAACCCTGACACGCTGTCACTAAATCATTGATGGGGACCATATGACGTCCCAAGTTAGCCACCCTAGTTTTGGACAACTCTTAGATTTAGAAGAGTTTTCTTTTTTATTTGGAAATTATGTGAAAGAAGATAAGTTACCAGTTCATCTCAGTGCTTAGTGCTAGCTCTGTGGTCTAGGCCCTCGCAGAGCACATTTGTCCCTCTTCCATGTGACAGCCCACCAAATATTTGAAGACAGCACTCACTTCTCTCCTAAGTGTTTTGTCATCAGACTAAACATCTCTATCTCTTTCACCCTTTTGTCACATAACACAATTCCCAAACCCCTCGCTTTATTAATTGCTCTCATCTGGACCTGCTTCAGGTTTTCAGTGGTCACCCTAAAATATGCCATGTGGACCGCATTCAAGCCCTCCTGAGGGCCACATTTGCCCTACTGAGGACTGCTACCTACCCAATCCTGGTACAATCTTAATGTATTAAGCTGTCGTGGGCTTGCCATAGTTCTTTTAGCAATCCCATCAGTCCTCTCCTGTTTTATTTTAAGCTTCAGTTGACTGACACAATTTATACATGGACTGGTCATAAGCAAGACCATCCTCCTCCGGCCTTTGATAATTGAAGCTTTGAACCTATGTGTGCACGTCTCGCAGTCCAGTTATATTTTACCTTGTTAAGTTTGGCTTGTGTTTCAAACTACTAAGATATTTGACAGTTATTATATTATTATTAGAAAATTATTTTATGCTTACTGTAAGATATTTGGGAGATGGAGATAAGTGCAAAGAAGAAAATAAGTATCATTTATTTCTCACCATCTAAAGATAACTATGGTCGGCCTTTTGGTGACTTCCCGGGCCTATTCCTTGTGTTGTATATGTGTTGTGTGTATGTACACATTTGTCATTACAAAATTGGGATCACATTGTATATAGAGTTTAGATGCCTCTTTTTTTCATTTAATATTAAACTGTGAGGAATTTCTTACATAATGAAATTATATTTGGAAATTTGATGGCAAAGTACATCCTGTGGACGTCTATTTTGGGGAATAAAGATTATTTCCAAGATTTTGGTTAGAAATAATGCTTCAACGAGCATCTCTGTCTATATCAGTGTTTCTCAACCTCAACGCATTGACTTTGGGGGCTGAATAATTCTCCGCTGTGGGGCTGTTCTGTGCATTGTAGGGTATTCAGCAGCATCTCTGGCCCCTACCTACTAGATGTCAGTAGGACATGCACCTCCCCACCGAGTTGTAATGACCAAAAGTGTCTCCAGACATTGCTGAGATTCCCTTAGGGTTAAAATTGCACCCCCCCCCAAGTAGAGAACTGTAGGTCTTTGTCTCTTCAGCTGAATGGGGAGGGGGCGAAGGAGGACAGTGCCGTCTATCCCAACTGCAAGGAGCAAAGTAGTGCATTGTCAATAGAGTTTAAAAACAATTAATAAAACCAACTGAAAAATGGCCCATTTTTTATTATCATCATGTCCCAATAATGCCAATAATGAAATTCTCCTTCCTACCAGGATGGAATGCTCCCATTTCACTTCCATCACCACCACCCCCAGTGGTTTCACCATTGTCCTTTAAAAAAAAAGTCCCAAAGCACACTGTTTATGTTCCCCCAAAGTTATATAGAATTTTAACAGCACAGCTTTTTGGGTGAATTTTGTCTATTTTTTTGCTTATAGCTTTCTTGTCACAGGTCTCAGACCCATTGGGGACCTTGCTAAGTGATCCTTGCTATACTCACAGTTATCTTGTCTCTCTGTTAAGTACTGTTTTCTTACTGGATCAAGCTCAAGGAGCCTAATTCCCTCTTTTCTTAGGGTGTGTTAATCTCTCCAGTTCCTGGGAACATATGCTTGAGGGTTTAAGGCACTTCCCTGGTTTGCCAAAATATGCTTTCATTATAATAGTCCTCTGTTTAAAAATAATTTTAACCAGTCTCCTTGCTTCTCCATGAGCATACATTAGACTTCATGGCTTCACATATGTTGTTCCACTTCCTTGGAATGTCCTTCCTGTTTCGGGCACAAACCCTACGCACAGGAAGCCTTTCTCGGGTCCTAAATCTCTCATTGATATTCTCCTTCTCTAAGCCCTTTTTACTGATCTGTATCATATCTTATCACTTAGTATCCTTTGGCACCTAGCTTACCCATCTATGTATTTCTAATTATTTTAGTAACTTAGTCTTATCTCAACAATTAGAACAGAAATTTCCTGAAGGCAAAGATGTCTTACCCTTGAAAATCTTCTCAAAAACAAGTCTGTAAATATTCAATAAACAGCTGCTGATGATGTATAATTCGTTCTGTTCCAACATTGCTTAACTTCCTCATTTCCTAGCTTAGCTCTATGAAATTCAGTGCAAGAATTAAAAATACATGTGTGTGTCATTCAAATATCTTAATTTAACCTTAAAATTAGCTAAACATCCAAACCTAATTTCAAAAAAGGTCTCCCAGTTTTTTCCATCACTTATCTATCTGATAAGTATTTTCTGCAGGCATCAAACTGTCCATGATTATCTCTAACAGTTCTAGCCCCCACCCCTTGGCCCCTTGACTTGTTTATATCCTTCAGCTTTCAAAGCCGGGCCACCATTGAGCATGAAGTTTCAGGAACCACAGGAGCTGGCAACCTTGCTGGCTAGAGTGCTGGCTCCACAGAATCAAGAAACTTCCTAAACTTTCTGTTTAATGTTCCTGTAAAAGTAATTACTAACCTTCTGGGTACCTGGTACCCATTTCCAAATGTCATCCCCACAGTTCATTTTACATGAAAATAATACCTAATACTTCTTGTCATTTCCCCCAATTTTTCAAACTCTGAACTTTTAAGAAATTATCATTATTACATTATGGGGGGGGCGGGGATTAGGAAAGTTTAAAGTCTAAATTTTAACAACCCAGAATACCAAGAAACCGAAAAGATGCTGTAGGAAGAGGAGAGATGACCAAGGTGAGAAGGGAAGAAAAGAAGGATCTTGCAGCTAGGCTTCACTCGATGGTCAGCGTGCTGCTTTCGTCTGTCCATCTGTAGTTCCCATTGCCATACTGCCATTGCGAGTCACAGGGGGAGCTCAGGGAGTACACCAGAACAAAACGAAGTTAACCTTGACTGGGTTACTGGCACGAGAGATTCAAAGGGCTGTCCTAGAACAGACCAAATTCTATTCTGAGGATATGTTTTTGCAGAAAGAAGCAGATTTTCCAGTTTCAGAGAAACAAGAGGGTCCTTTTAAGTCCAGCCTCCAAAAGCTCCTTGACCAACAACCTTCAGTGTTCACTGTCCTCTTGGGGTCAGCCCAGATTGATTTAGTGATTAACTCCAACATTTTTCTGGCTTCTCCGCTACACCAGCACATTTCAGGTTTCTAAATATAGGTCAACCCAGGCAATTAGGAGAGAGCTTCTGTTTTTGAAAGGTATTCAGCAGGCAGAAAGCCCAGTTTACAAATGAGTGATCATGTTTGGCCTCGGATGACTTGACTGACAGAGACTGATATATTCTCAGCGACACATTGGGATATATGAGAAGCTTCCACAATTATTAGTTCAAAGACTAGATTAACCACAAGAAACTTTAGCTTCCCATCAAAAAATGCATTTGTCACTGACCGTTGTTAAGCTCCTTCATTTTGGTTTGCCAATTTTGTGATCTTGCTGCTCTTGCTGCATTGGAGAGAAACAGGTTATGTTGAATGAACCCATTGTCCCACTTATCAGTTGGCCACAAGTAACTTAATCAGCAGAGGTTTCAATTTGGTTTCCGCCTTGGTCCACATTCTTCTCTCAGTACTGTCCTAAGCTAGGAAATGGATCACACTGTCTTGGGAGGCTGGAGATGATCGTGTGGCGTTGACTCTGGCTGGGTAGGACATTATTTAGGAGGCCACAACTCCAGGCCAATACTCTGCATAAATAATCAGAGTCCCTCTGGAGGAGGCCTTACAGCCTGTCATTGCTGGACCTCGAAGGTCAATTGGACCAGATCTTACCCTAACAAAGAGTCTCAAATATGCATTCTTGTCATTATCCCTAAATGAGATGATCATTTCATTTTGGAAAATTAGAAGTATTAAAGTATTAAACGTGAATATTCAAACTACCACAACTTTCAGACGGACTCTCTCCTGAGTTTGGAGGGAAGGAGAGCTGTACTGTGCACATAAAAACTTGGTGGAACCTAAGATCTTGTTCAACTTGAGGTCCAGCAGAGTCAACAGCACCTGAGAGCTTGTTAGAAATGCAGACTCTCAGGCCCCCCAGACTTACTGAACCAGAATCTGCATTTTAAGATCTCCAAGTAATTCCTATGCATTTTGCAGTTGGCGAAACCTCGATCTAGAAGTCCGCCAAAGTTTGGATTCAGTCATCAGACTAGGATTATGTGGATTTCAACGTACATGGTAGCTAGGACTATGCATTATTCCTGCCAAGATGTTAACTGAATTTTTCCCTCTCTGAAGAGGAAGCAGCATACAAAATGAAATAATCTACTGTTGTGAGACGTTAACATATAAAGTCATATTTTCTTCTTTTCCCGTGTTCTCTTCCACTGTAATGGATATGGCTGGCGCGTTAGTAATGCGGAAGCTTCCTGGAACATGGGATTTTTCAAAGGGGCAGAAATTCTTGGGCATTGTGGTGGTGAGTTCTGGCTTCAGCACGGCCAGAAGGTCTCAAGTTGCAGAGATGATAAAACATACCCGGCCATGCGGGTGCTCCTGTCTAGCTCAGCAGAGACATGCAAGTCAGTGAAATCTGGGAGGCAACTGATTATAATTCCTAAGCTATAGTCGTGTCTTTCTTCCTCATCTTTAGCTTTCAGACCACAGCAACTCATCCGAGATGTCATCTCCAGGCTATTTCTGATTCCATTGTCCTCTTTTCATGGACCAATTGCCTAGAATCTGACCAGCGCAACGACAACCTAACGGAGCCTCCGAAACTGATTTCCATTGCTCTCCCTTGCAATGCGTTATTGACTCAAAATGGGCTTTCCCCTCATCCAACAACTTTCCCTGGTAGAAACCTCTTTCTTCAACCACCCCAGGCGAATTGCTTCCTTGTCAAGGACTCTGAATTGCCTGGCTTATTCCTCCTTCTTCCCACCTAGTCACTGTGGTCACACTGGCGGCTCCCTCCGCTATTGTGAGGTAAGCATGGCTCCTTCCCTCTGGTCTTGGGCCATTTTTCCTAGGCTGCTTTTTTTCCCCTTAATTTTATTTTATTTTATTTTATTTGTGGTCTCTGTCATTCTGCCGGGGCAAGGGGGTAAAGAGATCTGACACTAAGTGCGGGGAAATGCTGAATCTGGAATCTATCTTCCAGACGGCACAAGAATAAAAATTCATGGCAGGACAGCAGCTGCTGACACACTCCCAAAGACATATTGCAGGTAGCATTATTTATTGTGGCAAGGAGTTCATAGAAGTGCTACCTCAAAGCACCCTGAGAGATCCTGAAAAGCCCATCTCCCATCACGTGAGGCAGATTTATGGGGGCTGCTCTTAGAGAGGTCAGGCGGTGCAGCTCAGGACGTGGCTCCTTCCAGAAAGCCTGGATTCCCTTAACATATTCAGTGCAGTTTGATTGGTTCAAAGGAGAGCTTGAGTCTGTAATGTTGACCATAAAATTGCAGTGACACGCTGTTTTAGATAAGAGGGCTGGAGGAAGGGGGCAGGGATGCTGTGGGCGCAGGAGCAGCCGGCACAGGCAAGACCCGAGCATGCGCTCATATTTTAGGTTAATGTGCGGGAAAAGGATGGGGGATGGGACCAGGCGGATTAATGTTCACACAAAGGAAAACTGAACCCACCAGCCTGGACACAGCAGACACCCTGCCTCTGTCCACATAAAGCCACGTGCGTACACACACACGGAGACATGCCAGGACCTGGAGGTACCACCCAGACAGAAAGAGCCAAAGCCAGGCTAGCCAGAATGACCTCCCCATTGTCCTGGAGTCACCAGGGGGAGGGGCTGCTTTCCCCATGACCCTTGCCAACTAGATCAAGTGTCTCCCAGGCTCTCCATCAGCCCCATTTAAATGGTGTCGTTTTCTACACTGCTCACTAACAAATTCCCCATCCACGCCCTTCACCCAGATGAAACCCAGAAATGAGATTCTTGTGCAAGCTCAGTGGGGGCTCGGGCGGATGTGAGGTTGCCAGAGAAGGGCGCTGATTCCTCTTTTCTGGAATGAGTGACATCCAGGCAGGCCAAGAGAATGCTGGCCGTGAGGAAATGACCTCCGTGCCTTTTCCTGAATCTAGGGTTTTAGAAATTCAATCAGATGGGTGAGCACCGCTCACTGATTCAGGGCGAGTGGCTCCAGTGTGAATGTGTTTATCCTGGTCGGTTTCTGCTGATAGTATTTCAGAGCCACCGCATTTGTAGCCCAAATCCTCGGCCTTCTGTGGGCGGCTTGGTTAAGAGATTTAATTGCTGTCAACTTTCCACATCTGAGTTAGAGAGATGGACTATATAAGGGGAAGAGATGGCCATCTAAATAATTGAGGTGATTATCTTTTTCTGAATTATTCAGCTAGGACCTAAATTGTCCTATAAATTCACAGAAAGGTAGGTTTTGGTTTGAATTATACAGATAATAGCCTTAATTCTTCACTTCACTCAATCCTGTAGGTCCAGTTGAAAAGTGACTCTTTCTTCCTTTGTTGAAACTGACCTCATTTAGATTTTTGCCTCCACCTGTTTTTAAACTGTCGCTCCCAACCACGTCTTCCTTATACCTTACGTGAGGCGTTTGGGCCGTCCATCTTGGTTCATGAGGTCGGCCTCTGGAGTGTGAACTGTGGCAGTGGGAGCATGGAAGTTTTTAAACTTACTGAGATGAGAGTGGAGAACCTATTAAAATCTATCCATTGCTTTTTGCTCCTTCAGAACCCATTTAGAGACTCCCCATAATTTGCATACTCTGCCAATCTCCCATCTCTCATCCACGATTTTTAAGATATAAATCGCTGCTGCTGTTTAATGTGGCCTGCCCCCAGCGAATAGTCCACGGCACTGTTATTTTTCTGCTTGGATTCCAGATCCAGCATCCTGGCAGGCTCTGTCCTGAGGGATGTGACCACTGACTTCGTCAAATCCAGGAGACCACTCGGAGACTCTGGGCGCCTCTGCTCAGGTGGTCATCCCTGCCCGTTGGCCTAAACAGTCGCTTCTCCGAGTACCACTGTTGACCCCCTGAGGTCCAACGCTTGACCTCATTAATACAAAAGGGGAGAAAGCTAAGTGAATGTTTTCACAGTCGCCTTTTTCTGCAGGCCACCTGGAGGTTATCAAGGCCAGAGGCTGCTTTCTAGTTCATAAACCTGTTAGGGTATTCGGAGTCATGATTCTCTTATTCAACTGTCTGTGCTTTTCCTTGGGACAACTAATCCCTCAGCGTGACTGGTGGAAGCCGCAGTATTGATTTCTGTGTCTCTCTAAACCTCAGTTGTGTTCAACGCTTGTTAGACATCTGAAGGAATATCCAGTGGGCTCTGGGGGCAATTTGAGAGCGAGGCGCAATAGGCCCGCTCTTAAGAGAAGTTTCTGTAAGGTTGCTGGGCAAGCCAATTGAATAAAATGAGAAAGAGAGGGGATGGAGAGGATGAGAGGGAAGAGAGGAGGGGAAAAAGAGAAAGAGGAAAGAGAAAGAGCAATGAGAGAAATAGGAAGGGAGAGGGAAGAAAGGAACGAAAGGAAGGGGGAAGAAGAAAAAGAAAGGGGACTCTGTCCTGCTAATAGGAATCCTGAAGGATTTTCATCTTTTCTGCACCTTTAAGTCTCAACTCTCCCTTTGTTAATAAAAGGGCATTTTTCGTTTCCTGGTCAGTTCCACATGTGTAGCTGGTGCACGTGCAAGGGTGTACGTGGGGAATTCACGAAGGGCATGGCTTTGTGGGTCCTGTGTAAATGGGGGAGGGCCTGGCTGAGGATACTCCTGCCAGCGAATTGAAGCCAGGAGAAAGGTTAATGCAAAATGTAGGGTTCTCTTCAGGGTTACCACACTCTTAAAAGAGTGCTTCTTGTAACAACAGCAACAAAAGCACTGGAATATGATTTCGTTGCAGGAATTACAATCTCAAAGTGGAAGACTGGCTCATCGCAATAAGGCATCCGAGACTTGGCAATGATTTTCCACTGTCATTCAGTAGGAATGTCATTCACTCCTTTAACATACCTAGGCTGCAAGGCCTCTAGGTCTAAGTCAGGATTCTCAGCTGGGGGCAGTTTCGCACCCCCCTAGCCCTCCCTGTCCACAGGACATTTGGCAATGTCTGGAGACATTTTTGATTGTCATGATTGGGGCGTGCGGCTGGTATTTAGCGGGTAGAGGTCAGGGATGCTCTTAAATACCCTGGACGCACAGAGGAGCGCCCACCACGAAGAATGGTGAGGCTGGAAATGCCAGTACAGCCAAGGTGCAGAAACCCTGCCTCAGCTCTGAAAAAGTACGATTTCCCTTTTTTTTCTCCCTTATTTTCTTCCCACCTTTACGTAAGACATTTCCTCAGCCAGTAGTACATGGTAGCACCTCTAGGGAATTGAAAAAGGAAAAAAGAAGGAAAGACAAAGATGCTTTTCTGTCCAGGCCACACTTAGCAAACCTCTCTGGGGATGAGGCCCAAGGATCTATATTTTGAAAAGTTATCCAGGTGACTCTTACACAACCAGATCTGAGGATCTTAGAAAGAGATAGGTGGCCCCTTCAAAATGCTGTGGGGTGTGAGAGCACGTGTCCAGATTATTTTTTTAATCAGAAATCTCTTTCCTGAGTTCTAGAATCAGAGGAAGGTTGGCCAGCCTGACACGGCCCAGAGCAATGCAGTTCCCTCTTACAGATGTTCTGGTATTAAGGCTCATTTCTCCACCTAAGAGTTATATTCTGCTCCAGCATGAGTGTGTTGGACTCTTTCCAGCATCTTGCCTTCCTGTACTGGAAAAGCTGGGACCACTGGTCTGCAAAACCAGAAACGTCTTGGTTGTTAGAGCCCCCGTGCGCTGCGGCCCAGAGCCACCTGCAGGCCGTGCCAAGATTACCTTTGTTGTCAGTGCTCTCCAGGTAGAGTCTAGAGGAGTCTGCTCAAATACTCACAAGCTATTTGGGCCACATCAGACCTCACCTCCATAATGGCCTCCTGGTGTTTTTGTTTTTCTGGAGTGGGGCTATTGGAGGGGTCCTTTGTCTTACCAGCTGGCTCTTGGAAGGTATTTGGGAAGAAGCAGTAGGAAAGGAATCACACCAAACTCTTTAACTGGAAGAAGGCAGAGCAGTTTGTGGTACTATGTGATAGAATACAGCAGAGACTTCCGATGATGCCATGGGTCAGCCAGATTTATAAAATCCGTTCTTTCTGCCACTGAGAGGAGAGAGAGGGGGAGAGATTAGGAGATGACCCCAGTTGTTGTTGGTAATGATCGTAGTTCTGTGCTTTGCTGGGCCTGTGGAGAGCTGACTGGGAAACATAGAATGTTCCACATCACTTTTCCTTTGCTTCCCTAACTCCTGCGAACCTGGTAGTCCCTAGAATGTGCATGGTGGATGGAAGACGGGGCAACCTGCATAAATAGGGCCAAATGGTCGACCCTTGCCAGGCCCAGCCTTAGCCCGCCCCCCCTGGCCTGAGCCATTTTATTGGTTTCCCTCTTCATCTGCAGCATGGGCTCTTGCCCCTCCTCATTATCATTACCTTTCCCGAGACTCGAGCCTGCCCCTCATCAAGATTTATATCGCCGCATTCATTAGGTGATACAATACTGTCAACAGAATCAGCAGTGGCAGCAGCGGCCTCATTATCTCCGTGGTTAACCCCTGCCTCCCCAGTGCTGGGCCCTGTCAGGGATTTTAAATTCAAATTAAATTTTCATGCGGCAGCTTTGATGTTTGAGGTAGAACTGCCTAGTCAGGAGGTGGCTGGGGGAGGAGAAGCTATTGTTACGGTAGCTCGCCCTCTCAGGGGCTCCAAGCGGCATGTCCGCAGAAGATGTGCTGGCTCTGCGAGGGGACCCAGCAGCACATTCTGCTGCTGGAACTTCACTTCGTTTTCTGGTTGGAATAGTAAATGAGGGAGCGTATATCTCAGAGGCCTATAGATCCTAACAGATTGTCTAGGGACTAGAGTATTTGGGTCCAGATGCTCTATGTGACCCTAGGGGCCAGCTGAGGGATCCCAGCCTGTAAAATAATAATAATCATAATTTGAATTTAGAGAGGAAATTAGTCACTTTCAAGATTTTCTGACATGAGAAGGAAAGAGCACCCTTTTCTGGACCTTTATCTCCTTGCAGCTCTCCGTAGGTACACAGATATTGATGCTGTTTAAGCTATCAAAAAATACACATAGTTTTCATCTTTGTGCATTTATGCATTGAACTTAAGTTGTCCCAGGCGTACCTGAAGCTCTGCAAGGTGGAGAGTTTATTCTGGGCATCGTCACAGAGTAATAAAATGAGATTTCGCTGTGGAACTGGCATATGGTCGCTACTTGCCAAATGTCACTTTCTCCTCCACCTACTGCATCTCCCTCCCACACCCTCCTGTCTTTAGAGTGAGGATCCTCAGCAAAAACTTGTCTGCTGGCCTGGCTTCTATCCTAATAGCATCACAGCTGGCCATTTCAATCACCTGGGAAGGCCCAGAAGCCTAAACTACACCCTGTGAGCTTTCTCCCTAATTGCCCTCTGTAACAATCAGCAGCAGAAATGGCTGACTCAAGGAGCAGACAGAAGTAAAGTCTAATATTAATCAAGTTCTCACTATGTGCCAGGCATTATGCTAAGTGCTATCGCATCTTATTTATCCTGCCCAACAACCCCACATGGTAAAGTTATTATCAAACAATTTTCGGAGGAAGAAACGGAAGCTCAGAGAGGTTCTGTAACTTGGCCAAGGTCACATAATAAAAGAAAGGTTTTGAACCTGGCCTGCCATATCTTCAAAGCCTATGCTCATTCTCCCTCTGCTGCTTCTTGTACATCTGTCATTTTGAGTTCCACACGCTAAAGAAAGGAAGGATCTGGCTTACTTCCACCAGCGATAGTTTAGTTTTCATTTACCTGGTTCTACCTACTCAAGACCCATTATAACTAAGGGCAAAAACAGATTGTGTATCTGCTGTAGGCATTCGTATTTGTAGCAAGGCTCCTGTGTGGATGTAAGAGAACAAGGTGACCAGTTAATTTTCCACGTTGAGGGTATGGAAGGCCCATTAAAGTTCTCTCATGCTTCCTTCCTGGACTTTATTTCCGCAATCTTCATAATTCAGTTGTAACATTGCACTTACACATTATCATACAAGATCTTGGCTTGTAGTGATGTTTTTAAATGAGAGAATTTGGACATTTTTATGCTTTTTCAGTTATGTCTCTTAAAATGAAATTTCATAAGCATTTAGCTGGTAATATGAACCACTTGCCTGAGTTATTTCCAAACAGAGTGTACAGAGGTCAGGATACTATGGTTTGAAACACACACACAGAGGGGATTGTAATGAAAGGCGTAGGACAGTGAGCCTCTCTGAGGATAATGAGTGAACTGTGGCTGAACCAGAGGACCCCACTCAGGGAGTCACAACAGTGGCCCGGACACCATTCCCACTGCCACTGCAATAGGAAAGAGGGAAGGAGCTGCAGACAGTTGCCCTGCACTGCTTGGAAAAAGGCGCTTCCTGCAAGGAGGTCCCTAACGGGTGAAGACCAGCCAGGGCTTTTGGCTCCCTCTGCCACTGACCTTCTTGCCCATGCATCTCTTTCCTCACCCCAGTCCCTTGCCTTTCCTGTCCCTTGGCCAGGTGTGAAAGGGCAACCACTGCCTTGTCATCTAATCCCCTGTCCCAGCCAGGCCTGGCCTCCTCCCTTGCTCTCACTATCATCAGCCACTTCACAGCATCCGCCTGTCTGTACCATTTGCTAAAAGGCAAATGGATTTGCTGACATCCTTAAAGTTGTTACCTAGTCATGGAAATAGAAAAAGAGCAGCCCTAAGGATGTGGCACGTTACTCTGAGGGAATTTCAAACACTGTACAAAAAGGTGGTGGAATTTCAGAAAATGTGCTGAAACCCAGTTGTGTAGTTGGACCTTAATTCTTAGAGCCAATGAGAAAGGTTTAATAAGTGCACAAATTAAGCCTTCAGAAAATTCACACTTTTCTTTAAATACTTTTCTTCAAACTTCTTCCTCCAGTTGACAGCAAATGTCCAGACACAGGTTAAGTTGTGTTTTCTATCAATTCCTCAATCATTCTTTAATTTAAGTGCCAAACAGTGAGGAAACTGGACACAGAAAAAGAGAAGCAAAGATTTTGAATGGTTCCCCGCCTGGCTCAAACCCTAGACAGTCAAAGGTTAGTCATTCTTAGAAGAGCATGGCTGTGGGTGTTAAGACTAATATCCACCCACCAAGCAAAGCTAGAGGGTCTTGTTGCCTCTTGCATGGCTAACATAGCTCTTCTATTTGGGTTCCTTGCTCTCAGACCGTTGCAAATCAGCATGACTTCCTCCTGTGTTCTACTGTCTCCAAAATAAACATAGGACCCAGCCACCTACTTTCTAGTTTTGAGAATTCTGGCTGATATTTGTAGAAAACATAAGGATGATCAACATATCACCATTGTAAGGGGAGGGACTGCTTTTCTAGGGAGAGACTTTGAGGCTCAAGGTGTGGCATCCATCACCTGGGCAATTTGATCCCTTTCTAGGATGTGATTCTCAACCTATAGGCTAGGAAACTGATGCTACCCACATTCCAGGAATGAGTGCTCCTCTCTCAGGGACAAACACCCTTACACAAATTTGTGAAGTAAAACAAGGGCAGTTTACAACTTTACAATAAAAAATATAACCCATTGAAATAAGTATTTCAACACATCCAGCTATTTTTGTCACTAAAAATAAGAGTACATGGGAACCCAAGTCGTCATCAAAATATAAATGCACTAGGAGTGCCTGGGTGGCTCAGTTGGTTAAGTGTCTGACTCTTGATTTCGGCTCAAGTCATGATATCAGGGTGATGGGATCGAGCCCTGAGACAGGCTCTGTGCTCAGCAAGGGAGTCGGCTTGAGATTCTCTCTCTCCCTCTCTTTCCCTCTCCCTCTCCTCACCCCCCTCCCGCTGCATTCTCTCTCTCTCTCAAATAAATAAATCTTTAAATATATATATACATTTATATATATACAGTTATATATACATACATAAATATTATATATATATATATATATATATATATATATATATATATATATATATATATATATATTTGCAGTGAGAAGCAACTGTTCCAGAGGCCAGAATTTGCAGAATTGTAACACTGAGTCCTTTCTTATGGGAATTTTTAGTTAGACAACCAAGGAATAATCCAAAGATTTTCTAGTGAACATTGAATCTGATCATAGTAAGACAGGTTAAGTAAATGTGTAACAATGGTCTACCAATGAGCCCAAATATTCAAAGCCTATTGGCCAATAATCACTGAATCTCTATCCATATTGGCTGTACCAATAAAATTACCATACTACTCAGCTCCAGTGAATGGTTTTTACGAGGCATTGCCAGTGTTTGTCTCCATGAATCTCCTTTCTCTGTGTTGCTGTGGGCTTACCAACCCTGCTTCTGATGAACATTCTTTTCTATTACGTATGTTGACATGTCTCATAGGCCTATGTGTGTCAGTCTGTCTCTTTGAGATGGCTGCCCACAAAGAATGAAACTTTAAATTCCTTTAATTCATTTTTTCATTCCCAAATCCTAGGGGATCTTCTCACTATTGCTTCATGCACCAATAGCAGAAAATAGAGTAGAATAGAATATGGCTAAACTGTAGGGACATTATAGGCACCAAAATCTCAGATGTACTATTTATAGTCATTCCTGGCTTTCATCTAAACCCATACTCTCGTTCCTGGAAATGTCATTGATCTCCTGAAAATCAGCCCATCTTTACCCTGTTGGTGTTGGGTACCTACTCAAGGGTTCTATGGGTGGTTCCAGATCTAGTAGGATTCAAAGGCTTTTTCATAAGTTTGTTTCCTAAATTTCTCATCAACTGTGACTCTTGGTATTGGACCAGAATTCTCCCTCAAAAATCCTGACCTTATAAAGGCTTATCACCTGCCTATGGCTCCTTTCTCTGCCCCATCTCCCCACCCCAAAAGTGTGTTCTCCCTCTCTGAAGGTTTGCCTGTGACACACACCAGCTGGTTTTCAAGGCTGATTCTACCTTTAGACACAGTATGGTGTCTGTCCCCTTTTGTTCCAGAGTACTTAGAGTTACTTCTCTGGAGGCCACATGCTTCAGTGGTAGATACCATCCTTGGATTCCAGCTGTGTTGTCTTGGCTCCTCCTAAAACTCAGTGAATACTATGTCTTCCTTTTTTAAAATTCAGATCCCCTGCTAAACATAACAAAAAGTCCCTACTTCCAGGCTAAGGAGAATACTTTCTATTTTCAACCTATTGCGCAGACCAAGGTGACTGATGTCTTGGCATCAGAGTTCTGCAGGTTCACATAGCCAATCCCACCACACACAGCCTCAGGCTCTCCTTGGTGACCCATCAGGTGCCATGCTTATCTTCTCTGTACCCCACACGAACATACACAGCACACAGTAGAAGGCATCAAGAGTCAGGCAATTCCTCCTGGATCCTTCAGGTTGATGTGAAAGGAACTGATGGCCATACAAAACAATCCCTGTTTTCCATATAATGAATCATGGAACACTACGTCAAAAACTAAGAATGTACTGTATGGTGACTAACATAACATAATAAAAAATTATTATTAAAAAAAAATCCCTGTTTTGATCATTCGGCAGTTCCCTCCAGAATTTAAATATTTTGAGTTTTTATTTCGGCCTCTTAGATGTGTTCTATTAAAATGAAGCCTGGCCAATCTGTAACTCACAAATGTCAGAATGTCCTAGATCTGGGCTGGATATTAAAGCTGCAGACACTGCAATGCTCCATCACCCAGGAGTAGGGAAACCTGGAACTTCTTTGTAGTCTCTGAATCCCATTCCTACAGGTCTGAGACATCATGACCATCTCCCTCAAAAAACTCCATGCGCAAGGCCACACCCTATTCTGTACTCAGTAAGGTATACTGATCACCAGGTAAGGTTATTGCCCTGTCGTGGCTCCACCTTTTTTGTTGTAAATTATAAATTTCCTTCTCCGTCTAGATTTACAAATGGCAATGGACAATATTTACATTTGTTTTATTCCTGTTTGTGGTTTTCTCCTGAATCTGTACAACTATTTGAAGGATGAGTAACATGGTGAACTTCAACATGGGTCTTAAAGAGCACTTCAGAACCTCCCTTATGTCAATACTTAGCAACTGCAATTCTAAGCATGCTCTCTCCTTATCGGAGGGGACATTCAGAGGACACTATCAAGACTTTTTCTGCAAATGTAGATAAAACATCAAACAAAGGGGAGAACAAGAAGCTTGACAAATGACTAGCACCTGAAAGTTCTTCCCAGAATATATGGAATGCTCAAAGCCAGCTCTAAAGCTAGCCCCGTTAACCTTGGCAGGGTCACACAGAGCTCTCATGTAGAATGATGAAAAAAAAGTTTCACAAAAGTGTGTCAAGCTTTCTTGAAATGGCCATGATGGTCTTGATAGATTCTGGTTCCAGAATGTGAATAGTCAGAAGCCCTACCTAGTCCTTCAGGGTCAACACACCTGCTCACCAGGTGCTCAGGACTCTTAGGGTGGCTATCCGTTGGAGAGAAAGGCAGAGGCGAGGCGAACAGATGCTGTCCACATTTCAGGCTTTCTAATCAGGGGCGAGCAGATGCTGTCCGGAAGAACTCCATGTTGAGATGTCACTAATGTAAAAATTAGTGTTTTTCTCTTTCTGCCAGAATGCAGGATTTACATGATCCCTCACACATGTCCCTGGAGGACTGCGGTATAATCTCCTAACCAGCAAGGAGCCAATAAACTTTCATTCAGGAGAAAATTTAACTCTCAAAAAATTCAGAGACCTTGCTTTTGCTGGCAGCTGGCCAAATCTCTGCCCGGTGTCGGGGAGCCAGTTTTCATTTCAAGGTGTGCGTCTGTCTCACCAGCCTGTGGTGTCCTGCCTGCTTTTGCTGGACGTCATGAGTTACGGTTTCATGAGGCAGCCTGTGATATCAGTGGGGAGGGAGATGGGGTAGAACCCAGGTTTAGGCAAACGTATACCTAACAGGCATAGGATCTGAATGTTGGGGAGCAAAGACCTTGGACACTCTCAGAAGGATTGGATAGCCCTACCATGCCCTGGAGAGCAACTGGGCTTTGGCTTAATGAACTGCGTGCTAGGGCTCTGGGGTTTGGTTGGGTTTGGTACATTGTGGCGGAAGAGGTCAGCTAATCTCCTGGAGCATCTTTCTAGTGGCTTTACACCTTCCAGTCTCTCCTGGTCAACTGCGGAGATCACTAAGCCCTGGTCAGAAAGTGCTCCTGGGGCCATTCCCAAATGCCATGTTTTTTCTTCTTCTTCTTCATGTTCTGGGTTTTCCATTTGTTCATTCTTGATGCTCTTCTGGGTTTGCTTCAAATAGGATTTTACTCTACTAACCAGGAGCTTAACTCCTCCCAAGCACACAGCTAAGCCCCAAAGCCATCTAGGAACTTGGGAAAGCAGAAGCCAAGAGGCTGGTGGCTCTGTGAAACCCATTTGTTGCTCCTCCCTCCACTACCCACTTGATGCCTACAGAGCACATGGGACGGAGGACACTGTACTAAAGCAATGGGGCAGGTCCCCAGTGAAAGCTGGAGCACCACTGTGTAATGTGTGACATTATAGAAGAAACTCAGCCTCACCATTAGGCTCATTCTCTGAGCCTCAGCCCCAAGTGGGGCTCTTTTCTGTCCTTCTCCCTGTCAACTTTTATTTCTTCTGGAAACTTTCTTTGACAGTTGGCTTTTACTTCGTACTGCAGATGACTTTCTGCTAGGCACCAACTCTCAACTGATATTTCAGTTTGGGGACATTTTTAGCTGATTTGGAACCCCGTGGCATCCTTGTTTCCTTGTAGTCTTCATGTTCCTGCCTACCACGGGGCCTTTGCATAGGCTCTTCTCTCTGACTGGAATCCTTTTCACCTGCTTCATGCTGATTTGTCTTTCATATCTCAGCTTCACCACATTTCTTAGATCTCTGACTGCTCAGAGGGAGTCCAGTCTCCTTATCAGGTTTTCATGGTGCCAAAGACTCTGCAGTTTTCTACTCGCTTCATCATTTTGATTAGAGGCTCTCTCCTTTATTCAACTGCAGTCTCCATGAAGGAAGGCACAGAGTCTGTTTGGGCTCATCACTGAGTACCTCGGTTCTAGGTACAGTGCCTGGCTTATAGTAGGTACTCAATAAATACTTGTTGAAACTTTGTGATTTACAGATATGAGCTTATATTCTTAGTTCATCTATATGTGTCTATGTGCATATCTGATTTACCCTCTAATAACTGTAGCTTCTACTGTATAATCTTCATATTATAACTGATGCTCAGAAACTACCTTTGCTCAGCAGTCTGGAACTAAAGAAGGAGCCATCCCAAAGCATCCTGAGTAATTTTGCACAGGGGCCTGGTGTGGATGTCCCACCTGACAAGGCTGTATCTGCAGAGTGCCTCTCTGTCACACTCCCTCCCTTATTCCTGGCTTATGTCCACATCTTGGTTCACCTGCTAAATTCTTTCCCTCCAAAATGGCACGGAAGTGGTTGGTTATCTCTTTAGCCCCCACTGACCCATAGCACTGAGACCTTAGAGCATCCAGGAAAGGACGGATGAGGCTCCTGCGTGTGTGGCCAGCAGCCTGGGGATGGTGCTTGTGGTGACAGGGCCTGGCAGGCCAGCCAGGGATCTCAGCGGGCATCAGAGCCCTGCCTCAGAGCTGCAAGAAAAGCTTCATTTGCCCCATCCCTTTCTTGTTAGAGACGAGTATCTGGGGCACATCCCACGGGGTGCAGAGCTGGGTGGTAGTTTCCTCCACCCTGAAAACAAACAGCTGGGCTCCCCTGAAGATGTGGTTTTAAATCACCCACTTACATTCCCACCAAAAGGGTGGCGTAATCGCTGATGAGGGCAGCACATGCCTCCTTAGCCCCGTCGCTAGGCGCAGCTGGAACAGGAGCAGGCGCAGAAGAGTATTAGAGGGGTTTTAAATCACCAGCCCAAACCACAGGCTTGATTTGTTCCCTTTGGAGGATGTTTGGCCAGACACAGGCACCCTCCTCGTCCACAGCCACACGGCCCTGTAAATACTCCATTGCACACCGGATCGGGCCAGGGATCGGGCAGAGGGGCCCCTGTTCATTCAGGTCTTCAGTTCCTCCGCCGCACGCCTTTCCCTTTGAAGGAGCAGGTTGATTCAGTACTTTGGGGACTTGGTGACATTAATGGATCTGTTTTATGTAACACAAAGTCGTTATTAACAGCATCCTAGATCATAAAAAAGGTATAACAAGAGACAAGGAGGTTTTCTCCCCCCCTTGAAGATAATAGCAGTCAGACTGAAGAAGAGAGGGGTCATGGAGCCGCGCTCTGATTGGTGCCTTCCACCCCGCATTGACATTTCTGCAGTTTCATCAGAAATTCTAAATAATCCATGTGAAAACGGACGGTTATTTACCGAAGATATACGCACTGCATGGGCCCGTAATGCACTGAAGACATAATCTTGGCTCTTGGAGCTGCTTTTTGTGTGTGGCTGCCATGGTAGCAGCTGCCGCAAGCCTCAGAGGGGACCTAGACATCTGTGGGGAAACTGAGTTAGTGGGTGACAGAGTACGGGGGTTTGGTAACACGAAGGCCGAAGAAATCCATCTCTGCTGTGGACAGCAGGCGGAGCGGCTAAGTAGGCACATCTGGCCAGCAGCTCTAAATAGGAGCGAGGCACAGAGCCTCCGGGACCAAGCGCCTCGGTGTTTTTTCAAGCTGGTTCCCATTTTCCAAAGGTAAAGAGAAGCATCCTTGGCTCTCAGTGAAGGAGCCGATTCATGGGATTCCGTCCCTTCGGTTTTGTCATTAAAGGGCTGGCGGTGTGTATCGGCACGGAGGGCTCAGCCTCCTGGCTTATTTTTCCTTTCCACGCTAATAGGACAGGATCCACAAACAGAATCACAGGGAGGGTTGCTGAGTCCGGCTTCTGTCTAGGGCTGGGAGTGCTGATTCCCCTGGTTGGATTCACATTTGGGTGCCTTCAAAACCTCCTTTTCCATCTCCTTCCATTCTCTCCACCCCCAGCACCATGGCAGGTGCCCTTCTCCCCCTCTCTCCCTCCACGGGATGGCAGGCAGGGGATGTGGGCAGCCAGGCTGATGAAGAGCCAGACCCCCAGCCTCTTCCCGGGCTCCCCGCTGAGATTGAACATCTAAGAGCAAACATACAGGGTCAGAGCATTAATGGGGACACAGGCAGTCCATCTCTGCCTGGCCCAGATGCTCAGTGCAATGTTCTCAGTCCTGTGTGTGAGGGGACAGCACCCGGGAGGAACAGCAGGACTCCTCAGAGTAAGGCTCACGGTGAATGTGAATGTGGATGTTTGTTTTCCCAGGGTTTGAACAAGCCTCATGCTGGGGGGCGCTCTTTCTCTCTCTCCTCCCCCCGCCCCCCTCTCTCATATACACACACACATACATACACACGCATACACACACCCTCACACACGGGCACACTTCTGCACCCACACACAGACATATCAAGGTGATGACAGTCTGGACCACTCCTCCCGTGCATCAGCTGCACAATTTAATTTCAGATTCCACTTTCTCCTTAGTCACAGCTTGGTAAACCCAAGGAACATACTTCACAGGGGCTCCTGGAGCCGTTTACCAGATTTGGGGCAGCTTGATCTGTAGAGTTCTGAATTGTTGCTTTTCATGAGGTTACTTCAGGAGGAGGATGAGAAGGCATGCGTGTGTGCACGCATGCACACGCATGTGAGAGAGACAGACACACACACACACACCATGGGAGCTGCAAAGGGAATTGGCTCAGTCTAAAGCACTTGTATGGTAGTCCCTTCCAGAAGTGTTTGTGCATGACAGACTCTCTCAGATTCAGCAAGGCAGAGGCAGCCTTTGTAGCACATATTATGAATTCCAAAATGTATAATAAATACACATTTTACAAAAGCAGTATGTGTTTTAAAATATAATATATGCAAACAATCTTATAAATCACTAGGCTTGACACTAGTGAGCCGAAGAGGCTTCTGGGGAAATGGTGTTGTGCATGTGCGTGTGTTTTTAATAATGTAAAAATATGTGTAATGTGTTTGAAAAACAACAGCCAAAAGGCCCTTCTACCTGCCAACTTTACAATACTTATTTCCCAGGAGTCTGTTGTATCCTAGACTCTGAGGAAAATAAGTGGGGGGCTTAAATAAAAAGTATAAATATGAATAAAATGGGAAAGCTCCACCCATCTCAGTATATATTTTCCTGATGGACTCGACCAGCCCAGCCTTTGTATGTCAAAAAACAAGCATTTTATGATCTTGACGCAAAGGTTTCTGTAACATTGCACGAGGCAGGAGCACAGACAGCAAGAAGAGAGAGTTCTGTTGGATCCCCCGTTCTGACATACCCCATGGAGCCTGACGCTGTCATGGTGCGTTAAGGGCTAAATGTCAACCCAGACTATGAATTTTGGGCCCTTTGTCGGCTAGAGACACCCTTTGGATTTTTTTCAGGCCCGTTTTTAGTATTTAATGGTTTCGTGGAGCTCTCCTGGTGTTCGGTAGAAATGGTCACAATGGGATTTCTGGCTCTTACAATTACTCTCTACTGGATCTTTTTAATCTCTTCAAGTAGCTACCTGGGGCTCATCTCCTCGTGGGTACCGCATCCCAGGGCATCAGTATTCCAGTCCTAATCCAGGGTGGCTGGGTCCACAGTGACCCTCACATGTTTCTCCATTCTGCCTCCATCTCCACAAACCCAACCAACCAAAACTCGCAGGAGGGACAAGAATTTCTAAGTGTTATAGCCAAGTTTCTAACACAAAAAATGAGGCAAGTGCCCAGACCAGGTGACATATATTTATGAAGAAAAATTCGATTGTAAAGTGCATACTGGAAAAAAAGAATATATGTGTATATTTAGACAAAATGATATTTTTCCAGTGTTGTTTATAAGACTGCAAAAACAGAAGCAAAGTAAGTTTCCAACAATGCGAGATTCTTTAAATAAATGATGGTACATATGTGCAGGGGAATACTTTGCTACCGTTACAAAAAGAACATTAAGAATCTTGGGAAAGTTTCATGATATATTAGGAAATGCAAAAAGCAGGTTACAAAACAGACCAGTTTAAGAGCATTCTGTAATCTACTGCATATGTTCTTGCCATCATGTAGTTCTTATTGAAGGCTGTAGACAGAGTGCTAGATATTCAATAAGAGCCCGTTTTAATGTTTTCATATATATAATGATATAAAACTATACATTTAATTTATATTAATACCCAATATAAATTTATATTTGTAGAAAAATATTTGGAAGAACGTACCTGAAAATGTTAGCATGGGTTATCTCCAGAGGGGGCATTTGATATCATTTCTTTTTTCTTCTCTTTTACTATCTGCATTTGTTTCTGCAGTGAATAAAAACTTTTTAATAGGAATAAAAGGTGTATTTTAAAAACATTTTAGTGGCCTAGGAAAATAAGCCAAGGGCTAAATGTGTGAAGTCTAGCACGTGTAAAATTGAAATCTAGCAGTAGAAGCCTGTATCAGCCACTGTCGTTGGGGTACAGTTCTGCCCCCATGCTCCTTTAAGGAACTTGCAGCAGTGGCTCCCTTGTTTGCTTTGCTCTGGACCCCCCCCCCCCAACCCATTAGTTGGCAGTCACCCCAGGACCAGGGCTGGAGAGCTACAGGGAGAAGCTAGTATCAGGTTCCAAACTTTAAGTCTTTCACATTGGCAACTGGAAATGGGCTCTGACCAGAAGTGACCCAAATGACCCTTTACCTTTGGTCTTGAAATATACTTATGAGTGAAGAGAATGGGACTCAACACATGCAGACTCCATCATAGCTCTTCTTCACTTTCTCCTTGCTGGGTGGCCATCAGCCTTTGGTCTCTTCACTCACTCCAACCCAGGACCTTAGACTTCATTGCTATAAAATAGGTAGAATGTCCTCAAGAAAGCAAAGCCACAGACAGCATGAGAATAATGTTTTTAAAGAGTTGTCCTAAACCAGGTGTCTGAAAAGTTTTATTGGAACACAGCAACACTCATTGGTTTATATATTGTCTGGGCTGCTTTCTGAGCTACAGTGCAAAGTTGAGTAGATGACCTACGGCCCACAAAGCCGAAGTTATACTCTATCTGGCCCTTTACAGAGAAAGTTTTACTTAATGTTTCATTATAGGTTTGGAGGTATTTGCCTGGCCTCTCTGTCTAGAATGTAGTATCTCTGACAGCAGGGAATTTGGTTTCCCCAGTGGTTCTCTCCCTGGCATCAAGAACAGTGCCTTACACATGGTAGATACTCAATAAATCAATATCAAATGAATGAAACTTAGCATCAAAATGACAAATGAAGGACTTAATTTGGAGAAAAACAGAAGCCAAGGAAAAGAGGACAATCCTATGCAGTTGTATCATGCTGTTAAAGAATGTAATACGAACATATTTTTAAAGGAGGTCAGAAAAGGAGAGAGACTGCGAAGTAAAATTGAGAACAAAAACACTATTCTAGAACTCACAGATAAATTAGAAGAGCAAAGACTAAAGTATCACTAGCTAAAATAAAACCCCAATACAAAGAAAATGCTTAAATTACTCATGGTGAGAGAAGAAAAAAAAAAGACAAATAAGAGAAACTGTCATCAATATGCAGACAGCCCAAACATGATTCAACATAAAGATGTTCCTCAAATAGAGAACCCACAAATGAAATTTTTTTCAAAGATAGAGTACCAAAAGAATTCCCTAAAGTGAGGGAATAAGAATATTGCAAATAGAAAATAAATTCATTATAGACCAGTAGAGAAATTCTAACCCTAAGCTATATTCTGGTTAAAATTTTTAACCTTGAGGGGCGCCTGGGTGGCTCAGTTGGTAAGCGTCTGCCTTCGGCCCAGGGCGTGATCCCAGGGTCCTGGGATTGAGCCCCGCATCAAGCTCCCTGCTCAGCTGGGAGCCTGCTTCTTCCTCTCCTACTCCCCCTTCTTGTGTTCCCTCTCTCACTGGCTGCCTCTCTCTGTCAAATAAATAAATAAAATCTTTAAAAAAAATTTTTTTAACCTTGAAAACAAAGAAAAACTATTTAGCTTTTTCTCAATCTAAAATACAAGTCACCACCAAAAGGGATGGAGGAGAATCTTACATCCTTTTGCCCTTGCCAAAGCAACACCAGTTAACGGAGACATGGGATAATGTCTATTAAATACTGGAGGGACCAGTATGATTCCAGGACCATACTGGGATAAAAAATACAAAGGAGAATTTACCTGGTTTACACACATATCTAGAAAAGTAAAAGACAATCTATAGACTTCAGAAATTTTCTTTAGAATTGCATTTAGGTTTTTTCATGTTGTGTTTCATTTTGGCGTATCTGATGAATTTCTTTGAGGTATCGTTGTGTTGGGAGTCCAGTGGATTCTCATTTGGTTGTCTCTAAAGTTGGCTTCTCCGAGTCTAGCCCTAAATCAGGCCAGCTAATCAGGTAGGCTGCCTCTTCAAATCCCCAATGTCCTGCTATTAATATTGTCCGGTTAGTGTGTTCCACAAGCCTTTGTAACATGTGTAATTATTATCAGCAGATTATAGGAGCATTTTAGATACTTTTTAATTACTTCCAGTATCTTACTTGTGGAGTTGGTGATTGCTCCTTTGGATCAGTCACTGGACTCTGTTCTGAGAGGAGCTGGGTTAGTATTCCATGCAATCTCCTTTAAGCTTCAACTATATGTCCTCATGCCTTGAGCCTGTTCTGTTGAGAAATGACTTCCATTGCCTGCCAAGTTTCTAACTACAAGGAATAATGCCATTGTTGAGAAGATCCAAAAACCACATGAATGAAAAGATCTGGCTTCCTTTACTATGTTTTGTTAAGACCTTGAGTGGTGTAGCAACAAAAGAATTACTCAGTATTGATACCTTAGAGAGTTCAATAGCAATTTCCATTGGGATCCTTATTACCTTTGTCTTGAAATCATTTCCCCAATGTAAGATACAACGTTCCATTGCATATGAGCTCTTCCTTTCCTTCCATATAACTATAACATAGTATATATCACTTTCAGATCACTAATATGTGATAAACTATAAATACATTGCATACTTCTGACTCTAAGTAGAACACAATACCCAATAGGCTTATTTCTGGCAGATATATGCATCTTTTTGATGGATAACAAGAACATGATTACTGTCTGGTACTGAGTTCTCTGAAAACTTGAAGGGAAAAACCAATACCTGTGACTGGTTCATTGGGGTTACAACTTCTATCCTAGTTTTAAATTTGTGCAAAATGAATTAACTCTAAGGTGGGGAAAAAAAAATATATATATATATATGTAAGATAAAATGACTGGGATCTTAATTTGCAAAGATTATGAATGGGATTTACAGGCAGGGAGATTAAGACTACAAAAGAAGTTGTATTAGAATCAACTGAGAAGTGTGGGTTGCCCCCACTTAGTGGTAGGAAAGAATAGCAGAGAGATGAAAATTCTTTGAAGCTGCCCTCTCGAGCAAGCAATCACTACCTTATTCTTCCATCAGTATGAAGACTATGCCAAAAATATCACCTTCTGGGATTGACTTATTATTTTGACTGTCTGGGACTATAATTACAACATGATAACAGTGAAGTTGCATAACAGGAGATTTCCAGCGGCAACAACACACACCTTATTTTAACGGAGTAGAATATTAAGATGTATATTTTTACATTGATTCAGTTTGAGAAACTTCTTCCTTGGGTTTAAATGATCATTTATCAAATGAATGGAAAAGAAAAAAAAATAAGCACCCAAGAGTATTTCCTTTTGGACATAAAAATTGAAAAGACACATCTCTCTTTCCACCATCTGTGTGGAAGATGAATTTAAAGTAGAATGAGTCAGAAAACCTTCAGTGATTGCTCTCCCAGCTTTTATTAGGCACATTGGTGTCCTGCAAACAGAAATGCTTTCATTGGATGACAACTACAAAGTGAATAAAGTCATGAAAATTTAATTTATTCTACAATTTTGGGAGTTATTCTCCTCTATAAATGGTGGGCCCTAAGGAAAACGCTATCGTACTTTTGGATTTTAATAAAGATTTCATGCACCCAGTAAGAATGACAAATAGGATGCCACCTAGAGCTAAAAGCCACAGAGAGTGGCCTTGCTCTGGGACTCTGGAGCCACAGTGCTGCCCTTGAGAATGATTCATCATCTTAGGCAGGGTTGGTATTAAGTAAATCTGGGGTGACTTTCAGTTCATTCTGAAAATTAAATATTTTCATTAGACGGAAAACAAGGACATCAACATGCAGTTTGTCAGCCCTGAGATTTACCATGATTAAAACGCTGCAGTTGTACCCACAGTGCTTCTCCTAAGTCACCTTAACAAGCGTCCGTCAAGCCTTTAGCAAGTGCTTTAGAAGGGGAAAAAGTGTGAGACGTAATCACTCAAGGATCAAGCTTATGTTTAATGAAAACAATTCAGGGTACCCAAAACTACCTGTGTAATTTCACCAATTTCTCAGTTTCTACAAAATCTTTCCTGTAAGAAACTTGGTGTTTTTTACATATTTGACCTCTTCTATTCATCGGAAGTTCCTCCTACCCCTTGGAAGATGGAAAGGATGGGCTTTTCAGTTTCTGAATAGTCTTGATTTAGCCAATGTGATGGAATGTTTGTGCTCCCCCCAAAATAATGCTTTCTCCCCATGGAAACAAAAATGTCCCTCATTCCTGGACAATTTGGCTTGAGTGGTTACCCTGTGAGACTGCTATAGTGTACTTTTGAAGAAAATAAAGAAATGACCACAACAGAATTTATGACAAGATTGTTTTATATTTAAGAACCAAAGAAATAAGGGAGGGGTATAATTTCCTTACATTTTATGGATTTCAATATTATGCAAACCTATTCCGTGTAAGTAATAATACTGTTAGAAATACAGCCATTGAAAAACAATGACCACTCCAATGCCTAATCAAACAGTGTAACCAACTATCAGAGAGAGAATTCGTATTCTGCAATTTGCGTTGGGAAAGAAAGAGCGTAAAAAAAGGGGGCATGAAGTATCATCATCTAATAAGTCCCCAATACTATCCTTCCCTGTCCCTTACCATCACTCTTTATTGCTACTGACTTTGGGGTAGAACAAAAACGGTACCTGTAGGTTAAATTCTCCGAAAGTCCCACTATATTGCTGAACAAATGGGAATTTTAATTTATTAACATATTTACTTCTTTTCTTGTCTTTTCTTTCTTTCTTTCTTTCTTTCTTTCTTTCTTTCTTTCTTTCTTTCTTTTGCTTACTGATTTGATAAAAGAAATAAATAAAACAAAAAAATTAGGAATGGAAAAAGGATGTTAAGTACAGACAGATTAAAATCTTTAGTAGTTATAATTTTATGTCACTAAGTTTAAAACAAAAAAACCTTAAAGTTATCAAGAGAAAATGTAAAGGGCATTATCTCTAGGGAGAACAGAAATAATAACAATTTAAAAATTGAATATATAAACAAATTTCCCACCAAAGAAGACACTAAATTTAGAAAGTTTTTATCTGTCAGAATGCCTAAAATTAACAACACAAGAAACAACAGATGTTGGCAAGGATACAGAGAAAGGGGAACCCTCCTGCACTGTTGGTGGGGATGCAAACTGGTGCAGTGGAAAACAGTATGGAGGTTCCTCAAAAAGTTAAAAATAGAGCTACCCTATGACCCAGCAATTGCACTACTGGGTATTTACCCCAAAGATACAGAGGTAGTGAAAAGAAGGGGCACATGCACCCCAATGTTCATAGCAGCAATGTCCACAATAGCCCACCTGTGGAAGGAGCCGAGTTGCCCTTCAACAGACAAATGGATAAAGAAGATGCGGTATACACAATGGAATATTACTCAGCCATTAGAAAGGATGAATACCCACCATTTGCATCACCATGGATGGAACTGGAGGGGATTATGCTAAGTGAAGTAAGTCAAGCAGAGAAAGACAATTATCATATGGTTTCACTCATATGTGGAATGTAAGGAATAGCATGGAGGACATTAGAAGGAAGGGAAAAATGAAGGGGGAAATATCAGATGGGGAGGAGAACCATGAGAGACTATGGACTCTGGGAAACAAACTGAGGGTTTTAGAGGGGAGGGGAGTGGAGGGATGGGTTAGCCCGGTGATGGGTATTAAGGAGAGCATGTGTTGCAATGAGCACTGGGTGTTATATGCACATAATGAATCATGAAACACTGTATCAAAAACCAAAAAAAAAAAAAAAAAGGGCCCTTTTGGCCACAGGTGATGTGGATGACAAAGCATCGAGGTGTTGTGGGAGGAGGGCGGCAGTGCACTGGAGTGGGAGGAGGTACAGGGTGGGTGGAGCGGAAGATGCCAGGTGTGTATCAGCCGGGGTGGAATGTGACCCTTTGTCAGGCACTTACCATGCCAGGTCTCTATCAGGTGCTTTTCAGTCATCATCCCTATTCAAAGCTGTGTGGTTCTTCCTATTGTCATTCCCATTTTCCAGATGAGGAAACTGAGGTGCAAACTCACAAAGCAGGTCAGTGCGAGAGGTAGGATTCTGATCCAGTTTGCTCTCACTTGAAAGCCCGGCTGTGGTATAGACCCAGACATCTACCCTGTGCTCTTGGCAGTGCTGTGCTATCCCTAAGAGCAGTGTAGGCTTTAGTCAGGAGGCCAGGAAAAGCCATGGAGGGGGAGTGAGCAGGGTTGTGACCTACCCATGGGGGTGCCATAGGAGATACAATAAAATAGAGAAGGACTAAAAGCAGGAAGACTTTGCTTTAGAGGGAAGCAAAGAGGACCCATTTTGTTGAAGTGGTTGCTACGTAGAAAGAACATTTCTGTGTCCAGAATCTTCCGTCATGGCTTGTAGCCTAGACTTGGTCAGTAGTGGACACTGTGTAACTGCATGGCTCAACCCTGAGGCACATTCCACTCTATGCCAAGCTCTAAAAAATGCCCATGCCTGGGCCACACCCAGAAAAATTAAATCTCAGCCTCTGGAATGAAGTCCAGTGGGAAAGATTAGATTTCGTGAAACTTCTTGAAAAAAGAACATAAAATCATCTCCACCAACAACAGCAAAATCCAATGCTTAGTCTTTCTTTAAAATGAGTGCAGAAATCATGCAAATTACTGAGATTCGGGTCCCTTGCTTCCAAGATGTCGTTGAGTGTCCTGATTGCAACCTGGCTTGTTCCCTGCCCTCTTAGAACACTCTGTAACTCCCAGTCTGTCCCAGCACTCACAGGATACCATGCAAGTGAGAGGCCCTCACTAGCTTCAAGGGAAATCTGTGTCTGGTCCTAGGCATCTTTTAAAAAAAATTCCCCACCTGATTCTAAAGAGCAGCCCAATAAAGGACCTCTGATATGTATATAGCATCAATGCCCTCCACAGGACAGAAGAACCTCTCACTAAGTCACCAATCCACCCTCTGTGGCTTAACATCTCCCAGAGCATATGTGCACATCCTGGTCATGTCCACTGGGAACATGAGCCACCATCTTGCCTCAGTCAATCATCAGATATTTATTGAAGCACCTGCCATGTGCTTAACCCTGAGCTGGATGCTGTGGGGTGGGAGGGGGATGAAAAGACCCAGTCCCCACCCAGAGATGAGCTCAACATGTAGGAAAAGTTAACTTAGACCAGTGTTGTTGTCAATGACCTCATAGTTTGGCCATTGCTATGTTTTGCCTTCCCTGGGACGCACTTGGGAGGGTTTTGACAAATCTCTCCTAGAATGAGGTACGTGAGAACTTGCTTCAACAAGAATTTGGGCAGAGTAGATTTGAGGTGATTTTTTTAAATGAATTATAACATGAAAGGAACCTCAGAATCATTAGTTATTAGGAAAATGTAACTTAAAATCCCAACGAGATACTTGTAGAATGACTAACATGAAGTGCCGGCCAGGATGTGGAGAACTGTAACCAGCACACATTGCTGATGCAAATGCAAAATGGTACATCCACTCTGGAAAATATTTGGGCAAGTTCTTATAAAGTTAAATATATAACCGAGGACCAAGGAATTCCACTCCTATCTACCCAAGAAAAAAATGTATGCCCAACGACTTGTACACAAATGTTCACAGCAGCATTGTTCACAGAGCCAAAAGGGGGCAACAACCAAAATATGCAAATACTGGAGAATGAACTGGGGTTCATCCATGGAATACCACTTAACAATAAAAAGGAACAAATTACCAGTCCACACAACAACATGGGTGAGTCTCAAAAGCATTATGCAAAGTGAGAGAAGCCACTAACGAGAAACTGCTTATTAAATGATCTGATTTATATGACATTCTGGAAAAAAACAATAATGGGGACAAAAATAAGATCAGTGATTATGTGGTCTGAGGGTTGGAAAGGAGGAGTGACAAGAAAAGAGCAAGAAGGAATTTTTAGGGACCATGGAATTGTTCTATATCTTGGTCATGGTAATGGGTACGTGATTGTTCACATTCGTCAAAACTCATAGAACGGTACTCATTAAAAGGATGAATTTCCCTGAATGTAAATTATATCTTAATAAGCCTGACTTTGTAAAAACTAAAATGAATGATAACTATCAATTAGGATGAACAGGGCATTCTTAAAACAAGGGCAGCTGCCAGGTTAGATGATGACACTATGAGGAAACGATAACCAAAGAGCTTTTCGCCCCACAAATGGCATCAGTTCAGGTCTTTATTCCTATACATTATGTCCACAGTGGTTGCTGAATGGTCTCCAGCATCGGGCACTGCTCAAAGCCGAGCTTCTGCACGTTCATGGAGCATTCCCTGGGCCACCCTATCAGCAGTTGCCCCACCAGTGAGACTGGCCTGAGTTTCCTGCTGCTGTCTGTTCTCGTTCAGAGGAAGCGTTGTCTTTGGGACTGGCACTCCCGCCCACACTCCAGGCCTCCCCTGGGTCTCCATGGTTATCCCTAACCAAGAGGAGAATGTAATGTTTCGGGTTGCACCAACCCCTCATTTTAAAACAAAAGCCTAATGAAAGGGCAGGTGTGCCCAGAGCCCTCTGTGATTAGCTGTAATTCTTGGCAGAGTGTGACATGCTTATTCTTCTGAATTAGCACAGGGCACAAGGCATTTACCACGGTGCTAATTGCTATTGGATGAAAACAAGCAGCCCCAGTATGTGGGCATGAGGCAAGACAAAACAGATGCCAAAGCCATTCAGAGCCATACCCTGCATCGGGCGCTGTGCCGGTGGCTGAGAACACGTTTGTCTAAATGTCAGTCTCCTGTGGGTAGGGTGTGGGGAAGCAAGGCTGGAATCCAGCATGATTCGGGTTGGGTAACTGGGCAACCGCACACCCTCCTTCCTCCCCTCTGATGCAGTCAACACTTGCATTCAGTACTGTTCTTTATATTCATGTAGCGTTAGGGAAATAATGTGCACATTCTAAAGCATCCCCCCCCCCAACCAAACTCCACAGTGTATGGAATTTCCTCTGGAAGGGAATTATTGTGCTCAAGCAAAGCCAACTCTAGGCCAGGTTTAACTCATCTACCAGACTTCCTCAAAAATGCAAGTGTAGAAGAAATGACAGACTTCAGTGTCATTTTCTGTGGAAAAAAAATTTGTGCACATCCTACTTCTTCATGTTTTTTTTCCTTGTCTTACCCCATATCACCGTAGACATATGGAAATAGAAATACCTAGTAAACCAAATCTTCTGAAATCTTCCAAGTGTAGTCATGGAGGCCAAAAATAGAGCTAATATCACTGTCCATTTTTATCAACAGATATACCCAGAGGTGGTGATGAGGGGACTTCGTGAATTGAAAAAATAAATACCCTTCTTTATGGTTCTTTTTTTTTTTTTTTTAAAGATTTTATTTATTTATTTGACAGAGACAGAGACAGCCAGCGAGAGAGGGAACACAAGCAGGGGGAGTGGGAGAGGAAGAAACAGGCTCACAGCGGAGGAGCCTGATGTGGGACTCGATCCCACAACGCCAGGATCACGCCCTGAGCCGAAGGCAGACGCTTTAACCGCTGTGCCACCCAGGCGCCCCCCTTCTTTATGGTTCTTAAACACTTTTCTTATAGTGTAAAAATAAAACTCTGGAAAAAATAGAACGAGGAAAAAAATTCACTTAATGAAGGTTAGCTTATCTCCATAAAGGTGAATGGAAACAGCAGTGCTGCGTCTTTCAGATTCTACTGGAGTAAACTGGGTCTGCTCCTAAGAGTCTAGCTCAGCTGTCCCTCAAGCCTACCAAGCCTGCTGATGGAGACCTCTGTCAGGCAGAAAGAATGGTGAACCAAAGGTGTCATGACAGGTGGTCATGGCTCAAAAGAGAAGATGCCTCCTGTAACAATGAAGCTCCATATTTTAGTGAATGTCCCATTTTCAAGGAGGGGATTCTAGTTGGTTAAAACAAAAACCATAGGCCCCAAATGGTGTCACTTAGACTGAGTTCCCAAAGCAGGGCTTGATACATAATCTAATTACAGTTTCAACCTACCCCAGAAATGTAGTCGTAACCAGTCAGAACTTTCTCAGTCAGTGCCAGTGAGTCTGCCACATGGGTTCTCTCTGTCCACCCTCCCATCCCTGATCCCCTCATCGCAGCAAAACACCGAGGCAAATCTGCATGACAAGACCCTTTGCTTCTCCCCCTAAGGGAAAGCCACCTTGCGTAAAGTAATCCTTTTCTTTTGCCAATAACTTTCTTGCCCTGCTTTCCTTCTATAAAAACCTTTCATTTAGTACCTCCCCTGAGCTTCTCCTCAGAGTCCGCTCTAGATGGGGATTGCGAGATAGGATGCTACCCCATTCTTGAATCATCTAATAAAACCAATTAGATCTTTAAAATTTACGTGGCTGAATTTTTGTTATTTTACAGGATAAATACAGATCTGAGCCTAGTTAGTAATCACCAGGGACTACTTTGTATGCCCAGATCCTACTTCTCCCAAACCTCAGCACTGAAACCTGGCTGCCCATTGAAGTTTGGGTGATCATGTTGAAGCTATGCGTCTCCTGATTAAACAAGATGACCCCCCAAGACCCTGGACCACAGGGGACATTCCCCAATTGCAGGCAGAAGGAATGGGTATTCCGCAAGAGACCGAAGGGAGAGATACTTAATTAAAGTGCTTGCTTGATGCAATTGAAAATGGATCAGAACTGCCTTCTTCTTGCCTTTCTCCTATTCCCAGTCAAGTTCTTCCACCTTAGATATTTTTTTCCCTCTTCAACCACACTATGCAATCAAGCCACAAATCATGTTTTTGCTTTTTCATTAGCAAGCACTCAACTGCAGGAGCATCCTGGAGTTATACTGGTATTAGACTCAGGATACCTGGGTTCAGATCTTTTCTTCCTCTCAATAACCAAGTAATCATGGCCAAACCCCTTTAGTGCTTGGAGTCTGTCTTTGCATCTGTAAAATGGGGACACAATGATGAATATTCTTCCTTCAGAAAAGCCTTTTGAAAATTCTAGGTAATAACACCTCTCACAGTGGCTAGTACCTCATAGGTGTTCATCTGTTTCTTGAATCGCAGTGGGGAAAGTGTAGACATTATCTTGTATTGAAGTTTGCTTCAGAAAGGGAACTGTATGGGGGAGCCTGGGTGGCTCAGTCAGTTAAATGTCTGACTCCTGGTTTCCACTCAGGTGAGGATCTCAGGGTTATGGGATTGAGCCCCACATCAGGCTCTGTGCTTAGCAGGGAGTCTGCTTGAGATCCTCTCCCTCTGCCCCTCCTCCCACTCATTCTCTCTCTCTCTCTGTCTCTCAAAAAGAAATAAATAAATCTCTTTTTTAAAGGGGAACTGTATAGTCATTCTTTAAAATGTACAGTAGTTCATTGCCCCTCCCCCCCCAAAAAAAAACAGAGCAGAATTTGCAATGATAGGGTTATAAACTCAGTGGCATCCAGAAAGGAATCCAGGCTGAGCTGCCTACTGGGTGCAGGGTGGCAACAGGCAGACAGGCTTAGGTGTGAGTCCTGTTTTGCTTATAGCACCTAAAGGGTACATTTGCATTTGTAATCACTGGCCTGTCACATTTTGATAAATTGAAGAGCAGCTAGATTTTTCTCTTGAAAAACTTCAGTCCCCTTGCTGTAAAGAGTAAGAGGTTTGTTTTCAAACCTGACGGCTCAGATTGCCATGTCTCTTCCATTCTCTGTTGGCAATGGAGAGAGTGGTCAGGTTTGGGAAATTCCTGCGGGAAGATGAAGTAGCTCAGAGGCTGTTGACATTTATATCACTGTCCTTGGGGAATCTTGTTTTCCCTTCAGGGACGTTTGTGCTTTGGCCAGCGGACCTCAGCTCCCATGACGCCTAGAACCTGAGCTCCCTTATGTCTTCTCTCCTATCACTGCAGCCATTTTTATACAAATGCCCAGAAACTTCAATTAAAGTGGAAGATCGCCATTTGGGACAGAAAACCAACCAGGGAAATTCCAAAAGGGCTGATAAGGTCATGAACCAGAGTTTCCAGGGTGACAACACAGAGATTTCCTCATTCCTCCTCTAAAGCACCTTTCAAAAGTACCAAACACCCCACAGGCTGATGGGAGTGGTCAAAATCATTTTCCTCCCGCCTGGGTGGGCAGAGCACCTCTGTTGATTCGGAGAGTTCCGTGAAGAGACTTGCCATTCACAGAAAACCAGTGCACAGTTTGAGGATGCTGGAGTTCTGAATGCTGTGTCCAGCACCAAGCGAGAAGCAAGGGAATGAGCCCCGACAAGGGACCAGCAGCCCGTCTGACCCCAGCTCACTCGCTGTCATCAGCCTCTCCTCCCCTCACGATTTCCGGGTCCCCAGCTGATTCCACTCTTGTCTCCCAAGCCCAGTTTTCCCTTTGCCTAGTGCACTTGGCCTCCTAGTAATCAGGGAGCCAGAACCTCCTAAGATTGTGATTAGAAGAATCTTGGGACTTTAATCAGGAGCCTAGTGTTTTTTCAACTGTATGAGAGCAGTTAGAAAGAAAGTCTTAGGGGCGCCTGGGTAGCAAGTCATTAAGCGTCTGCCTTCGGCTCAGGGCGTGATCCCGGCGTTAGGGGATCGAGCCCCACATCAGGCTCTTCCGCTGAGAGCCTGCTTCTTCCTCTCCCACTCCCCCTGCTTGTGTTCCCTCTCTCGCTGGCTGTCTCTGTCAAATAAATAAATAAAATCTTTAAAAAAGAAAGAAAGAAAGTCTTAAAAGAGAAAAATGAAAAAATGCCTGAACTTGGAGGGATGGGGAATGGGTGAAGGGTACAGGTATTAAATTTAATGGGAACCAGGAAATCCTTAATTGATTTCTAGAAATGGAAATGGGCATCTTGAGGGGATGGAGGTGGGGGTGGGTACTGTTAATGAAAGCCAAGTAAAAGGGAAATGAGGGAGAAAAGGAGGATGATTAATGAAAATTTGGGATTGTGTGACTCAAGAAAATCATTCCATGGCTTTCATTTTTAGAGGATGTTCTCCCGTTTGCCCAGCATCTTCCAGCCAGTGCCAGCTAAGCCATTTTATTCCTACAGGAATAACTTAACAACAGCATATTTGCATAGCAGTCTAGAGTCTGTGAAGGAAGAGATGGGATAGGAGGGCTCTCCAGCCAGCAGTTCCCTGGGTCCTTTGCTAATCTTTCTTGCTGTTGCTGCAGAATTATGTTCTATAACCCTGGAGGACATAGATCTTTCCCTCCCTTGGTAGGATCCTACCCAGAGGCAGGGGTGTTCCTGAGAATAAAGGGACATGGACCAGGCAACGCATGGGTGGGAGAGAGAATTAATCTTGGTGAATAGCTGGTCACCCAGACATCCTAGAGATGAGTTATAAATGTGGTATCATTGAAGAGGGGCCATCATTGGGTTCATTATCAGTTTTTGCTGTGTAAAACACCGCTCTCAAAGTTAGTGGCTTAAAACATCAAGTATTTATTTTTTTAGCTCACAGTTCCATGGGATGGCTAGGATGGCTGGACAGCTAGGGTAGCTCTGCTTGTCTGGACCAACTTAATTGATTTTTGTGGTCTGCTGGTGGCTTGGCTGGAGTTGGATGATCTAGGGAGGGGTTTCTCACTCACGTGTCTGGCAGTTGGCCAACTAGTTGTTGATCTAAGAGGGCCTCCGCTGGGACTTCTTGTCTGTACTCCATGTGGTCTCTCCCTCCCACAGGCTAACCCAAGCCTTGTCATAGAGCAGCAGTGTCCAAGAGAATGAGAGCAGAAGCTGCAAGACCCTTTGAGGCTGAGGCTCAGATCTCACACGGCTCAATTCCACTACATTCGAGGAATGGGGAAATAGACTTATCCCCTTGGTGGGAGGGGCCACAAGGAGCTGGTGATCATTCACAGCCTAACACAGCTGGCAATCCCACCACTGATGTTCGAGGGTAGAATCTGCTTTGGTTGACTGTGCCACATTGGTCCACCACTTTCTCTCCTCAAGCCCCATTTTTATTTCTTTCATCACCTGGAAAATAAGAGACATGAATTAGATCATCTCTGAGGGCCCTTCTAGCTCTAAAATTTCATGATGATAAGAATTATCACTTAACAACTAGTATTTGGGGAAATGTAGAGAAGTTGGAAAACTTGTGCATTGTTGATGGGAAGGTAAAATATTACAGCCCCTATGGAAGACAGTAGAGGGGTGCCTGGCTGGCTCAGTGGGTAGAGCATGTGACTTTTGATCTCAGGGTTGTGAGTTCGAGTCCCACGTTGGGCATAGAGATTCCTTAAAAATAAAATCTTAAAAAAAAGAGAGAGAAGAAAACAGTTGAGGTTTCTTTTAAAAATTAAAAATAGAACTTCCATATGATCTAGCAATCCTTCTGGATATTTATTGAAAAGAATTGAAATCAGGATCCCAAAAATATATTAGCACTCCCACATTCATTGAAGCTCTAGTCACAGTAGCCAAGGTGTGGAAGCAACCTAAATGTCCTTTTATGGATGAATGGATAAAGAAAATGTGGTTTGTATACACAATGGAACATTATTCAGCCTTAAGAAAAATCTGCAATATGCAGCAACATGGATAAATGTAGAAGACGTGATGCTAACGAAGTGAAATAAGCCAGTCACAGAAGGACAAACACTGCATGATCGCACTTATGTGAGGTGTCTAAAGTAGTCAAACTCATAGGAGCAGAGACTATAATGGTGGTTGCCACGAGGACTTGCAAATCAGTGGGGGTCAAGTTTCACTCATACAAGATGAATAAGTTCTGGAGATCCACTGTACAACATTGTGACTATAGTAACAAAACTGTATTGTACTCTTAAAATTTTATTAAGAGAATAGATCTCATAGTAAATGGTCTTACCATAATTAAATAAAGATAAAAACAAATGTAGCTTATATCTGTTGAGTGATTATCCTGTGTCAGCATGCTTTTAAGTGCTTTACAGGTAATAACTTACGACGTGTAATCCTCACAGCTATCCTAGGAGTCCCAATTTACAGGATAGGAAACTGAGGCACAAAATTGTTAAATAACTTGCCCCAGGTCACAGAGCTAGCGTAGCAGAGCCAGAGTATGAACACAGTTCCCTGACTCTAACACCCATGGTCTTAACTGCTAGGCTGTGTGGCCTGCCTGGAGCATCACGGTTCTTACATGAAGTATTGAATAACAGCAGTGCATTAAAGATTATCTACCTTAATGCATTCCTGTGCTTTTAAAAGTTATTTTCCTGAAACTCAAGTGGTTAAGCATAATTCTTCTTTCATCCTCCTTCTCTTATAACTTCATCCATCTGTCTGTCCTTTCATTGAACAGATATTTCTTAAATTCATATAAATATGACACTGTGTCATGACTAACAGTCATAGTAGCTTGGCACTTTGTGTTTTCACTCTTGCTTCAATTTCCTTTGCTCTGGCTTTTAGGTTGATAATATTATACCCATATCGCTGATGGAGAAGTTAAATGATAAAAGTATCATAAGACTGTTTATATTTCTGCTAAGAGATAATTATCCAATTGCAGTTATGCTTTTAGCTAACCTATTGTCCCAGAAAACAGATTTCCACTTTTGATATTTGAGTTAGTAATCAATACTTTATATTGAAATGATACTTTATTTTATGTTTTATAGTATTTTTTTAAGGCTTCATATGGTTCCAAATTTAAATGGTACAAGAAAGTTTATAATGAAAGCCTTCTTCCCTCTGTTACCCAAATGGCCCAATTCTCCTACCCACACTCAGTATTTTTTGGTTTTTGTAAGCTTTTCCAGAGCTATTTTATGCATTTTTCAGCAAGTAAGACTAAACGGTTTCCCATTTTAGTACATAAATAGTAACATACTGGATACATAGTTCTATAAATTGATTTTTTTAACTTAATCTATTTTGGAAATAATTTCTCAATCTTTTATGGATGCATAGTATTCAGTTATATGGTTTTAAATAATGTACTTAACCCTCTTGATGAACCTTTAGGTTGTGTCTAACCTTTTGCTCTTAATGCTGCAATTAATTATTTTTACATAAATCTTTTAACAAATGTATAGGTATATCTGTTGCAGAAATTTCTAAAGGAGAAATCACTAGGTTAAAAGTTAGGTGCACCTGGGGCGCCTGGGTGGCACAGCAGTTAAGCGTCTGCCTTCAGCTCAGGGCGTGATCCCAGCGTTATGGGATCGAGCCCCACATCAGGCTCCTCCGATATGAGCCTGCTTCTTCCTCTCCCACTCCCCTGCTTGTGTTCCCTCTCTCGCTGGCTGTCTCTATGTCTGTCAAATAAATAAATAAAATCTTTAAAAAAAAAAAAGTTAGGTGCACCTGTAACAAAGAACACACCTAGCATCCGTATCTTGGTTTCTCAATAGCATTCTCCCCTCGAAGGAACCAGGGCTCCTTAGAAAATGGTGCACTGGGTGTTATATGCAACTAATGAATCATCGAACTTTGCATCAGAAACCAGGGATGTACTGTATGGTGACTAACATAATATAATAAAAAAACATTAAAAAAATTAAATTAAATTAAATTAAATTTTTAAAAAAATGGTCAGGTCCAGGACAGGAGCTCGGTAGACATGAGATGAATCTGGGACATCTTATGGTACCAGAAAGTACGGAAGTGCTAAAGAAGAATGGGGTATATCAAAAGGACACAGAGGTCAGCTTGAATGAGTGTTCACTTTGGTCATCATGATAAATAAGGACAGTAACTCAATACAACCTACTAAATCTGAGTCCATCCTGATATAAACAGAACATGTCTGTAGTTACAAAATATCTCCCCAAAAGATACTTAATGACAAAGGGAAAAGCGGTAACTTGGCAGATACCACCATAACCAAGTGATCAAAATGGCAGCCCCAGTAGTGGGGCAAACTGACACCAGGTGCACATTTCCGTGATGTGCTGAGGAGGACGCAGCATTACTTCCATGCCAAAAATGCATAGCTTCTATCTAATTATGGGGAAACGTCAGACAAACAAAAAATGAGGGGTGTTCTGCAAAATAACTGATCAATAGTCTTCAAAAATAGCCTGAAAGACAACAAACAAAACAAAACCTGAAGAATTCGTCCATGTTAAACGAGACTAAAGAGACATGACAACTAAGTACAACAAATGACATTGGATTGGATCCTGGAAAAGGAAGAAAAATACTTTCTTTCACTATGAAGGACATTTGTTGGAAAATGGATAAAATTTGAATAAGCTATGTGGGTTATGTAATAGTATTGTATTGATGCTAATTTCCTAATTTTTTATAACTTTTCAATGGTTAGATAAAGGAATGTCTTTGGACAAAATTTTCAGAGGTAAAATCATTTTGGAAAGATAATATATATGTGTGTACATTTACAGATGCTTATAGATATATACAGGATGAAAGAGAGATGGAGGAGGGAAGAGAAGGAGAAAGAGATTGAGAATTATAATGCAAATGTTATAAAACATTAACATTTTGACAATCTGCATCACACCAAGAATTCTTTTCACTATTTTTGTGAGTTTTCTATAATTTTGAGATTTTTTAGGATTTTTTAAAGATTTTTTAAATATATGCACATTTGAATTTTGATAGATTTTGTCAAATTGCCTGCTATAGAGACTGCAAATACTCTCTCCCACCACTAGCAACGCATGAAAGTGGCACTTGATATTTACAAAATATACTCACATACTACACCAGAAGAATTTATTACTACTCATAGGAATAGGCAAAGGTATTTTCTCCATTTTACATAACTGAAGCTTCCAGCAGTGTAGACAGTAAGAGGAGTGGTTAAGAACACAAGGTTTTGAAATAATAATTATATGCTATTTCGCCTAATCAGGCTGGCAAACATAAAGTTTGAAAATACTGAGCATTGGCAGGGATGTAAAGAAATGAAAACTCTTACAGTCTGTTGGAGGGAGTGTAATTTAGTGCAATCATGTTGTGGAGTGATTTGGCAATATTTAATACAGTTGAAGATGCGCACAGCCTGCAACCCAGCATTCGCATTTTGAGATATGTGTCCTGGAGAAACTCTTACACATACACGGCTGCACTCCCAGCCACGCAATTTGTGATGGTAACAATGGGAGACCAACTAAATGCCCACCAAGAGGGGAATGCTTGAACACATTGTGGCCATTTCCTACAATACTGTAATTAAAATAAAAGTATTAGAACTATAGTTTTACCATAGGAAAAAAAAAACCTCAAAAACATGTTGAGTAAAGAAAGCAAATTGCAGAAGCAGATGTACCCTTTCTGTAGGTTTTTGGAGTGCTGTATATGGTGTGAACATACTTATGTGTAGAAGGAGTATGAAATCTTTCCCAGGGAGGATATGGTACCAGCTTCAATAGAATGGTTATTTGGGGAAAGGAAGTGAGAGGAACAGAGTGAAAATGTCTAAGAAGGAGATTCATCTGTATTTGTAACACTGTATTGCTTTAAAAAAAAAAACATATAGGGGCGCCCTTGTGGCTCAGTCCTTAAGCGGCTGCCTTCCGCTCAGGGCATGATCCCGGCGTTCGAGATCGAGCCCCACATCAGTCTCCTCCTCTGGGACCCTGCTTCTTCCTCTCCCCCACCCCCTGCTTGTGTTCCCTCTCTCGCTGGCTGTCTCTCTGTCAAATAAATAAATAAAATTTAAAAAAATAAAGTAAAATAAAATATAGCAAAAGAAAAAAATAGGGAACAATGAATATGAGCCTTAATATTCAAAATCCTGGGCTCACATCTCTAATGTTTACCAGTTGTATAATATTGGGATGTTTCCTTAACACCTGTGGACTGCAGTTTTACCATGTGTAAAACGGGGGATGGTATTGCTTACTTTGCAATGCTGGTTTCAAGACTGAGTGTGATGTATATCCAGCTGTACCACCGTGCGCTAATAGGTGCTCAAAACTAGTGGTTATTATTATATCCAGTAATTCTCAACCGGGGACTATCTTGCCTCCCCTGCAGGGGACATTTGGCAGTGGCAATGTCTAGAGACATGTCTGATTGCCGCAACTAGGAGATACTAATGGCATCTAATAAGTAGACGCCGGGGATGGTGCTAAACACCCTGTGATGCACAGGGTAGATCTCCCCACACACCAAAGAATTATGTGGCTTCAAAGCTCAGTAGGGTCGAAGTTGAGAAACTCTGCTATATCAAAGTGGGCCAAATTTGAGTCAGGACCTCCTGACTCCCAGTTGAGTGCTCTTGCCTCTACAACACATGATGGTATAAGACCACAACCTTTCTATTAAGTTACTTGTGTAGGTGGTGGTGGGTATTTACCCTCATTCTGGCCTATCAGCTTACCATTGGGTAAAAATACACTACTGAGCAGAACAACTGCCTGGCGTATAAAAGGTCCTCATAAATATTTATTAAATAATGAACAAGTCAGTGGATGAGGGCAACCTCTTAAATTGTGAAGATTTAGTCACTATCCTTGGCACAATTTCTCTGATTCCCCATTCATTTGAAATGAGGGTCTACTCAGTTTTCATTTTTATATATAAAGAGAAGAACTAGAAAACAAGTGAGTGAGAAGTTCTCAGAGCCTGGTAGCCCATATCTGAGGGGTCTCCAAACAACTATGGACTAATGTTCCAGCATCCCTTGTCAAGACGCATCTGGAATTTGCTGAGACACAGAACCCTTCAGCTTCAATTTACCATGGCCACATGAAGTAAAGTGAAAAATTAACCTAAAGATGAAGAGCATAATTATGAGACTTAAATCTCATTTGACTCTAGCACAGCTTATGGAAAGTCCTTATTATGTTAATGCAACATCAGGAATAAATACAATCTCTTGCAACTGTTTACTCTGTTTTGTCCCAGGCACTGATTTGGGGGAACCCAGATATCGTGGTTGTTCAGAGGACAACTATGAGTCCCTTCCGTCATCTTCTTCACCATTGATTTTCGAGAGGGTGAGTACCATTTCCTTCTGAATATTTGCTTCGGCAGCGCTGAAGCTCTCACCAATTGCTTCAAAGGATACACAATTCTTAAAAATAATTCAGACATATTCTAATTTCTACTTATGTGCGTATATATCCAACTGCACCTAAAAGAGAGGTGTTTCCACAAACCATATGGTAGGTATAGTAAATGCAAAAGGCACAGTAACTAGTCTTTGCTTCTAGTCCTGACTTTCCACCTTTACCCGGCTGAGTGACCTTGAGAAGGTTACCTAAGCCCTCAATTTCCTCTCATCTGCAAAATGAGAGGTTTGGGCTGGATTATTTGGAAGGTATTTCTCTAAACTTCTTAATATCACACCCTAAGGAAGATTGAAAGGCAGTGATTTAAAGCAGTGACTTCCAAAATAGGATGGGCAATACATCTGCTTCTATCACTGAAGTGCTTGCTGAAAATGTACATTTCTCAAGTCCCATCCCAGACCTGCCAAGTCAGAATCTCTGTGGCTAAAGAACAGAAATCTGCCTTTTTAAGAAACTCCTCAGGTAACTGTATGTACAATAATGTTTGAGAAGCACTGTCCTAACCACTGTAAACATCATTATGTTTATGTGGGATGTGATGAGCTAGGTCTGGGCCAGGCAGCAAGTGGCTGGAATCACTTGCATTCATAAAAGAATTAACAAGGTCGGCATCTGGTGGCGGTTTTATCTTTTGTTTCTTGGCTGTGTACCTTGCCTTTTTGGCTCAGTCCTCCCCTCAACACTTCACTGGCCAAATCTAGGTGTCTTACATTGGTTCCTTGGCTCTCCTCCCCTTGGCTGCAGCTGAATGAGAGTAAAATCCTTTTGGAAATGACCACTAAAGGATAGCATCTCCTCTAGACTCCATTCAAAATGTGATCTTGTTTGCATGCGTCATTCCCAGAGATGTCAGAGGTATTGCCTCCCCCTCTTACGGTGGCTTTGCCATCAGTCTTTTGCTCTAGAGGGCTGGGCTTTGCTCCCAAGGATGTCATCACTATGAAATGACTAAGGGGATATGGATGGAAGTCAGTCATGTTCATGTGTAGAACCAAGATGGCAGACTTCTAGAGAGAAGGGGGCTGTGCCCAGAGATCCCAAATCAGACAGCCCAGATCATGCTCAGAGCTCTGGACTGTGAGTCAGAAAAGCGTTCGACTGTGCTGTAGTCCGGTTCAGTTGCCAGAACAGCATCTGTGGCATTTCAGGCTTTCTAGGTCGTGTGCCTAAACTCTCAAGGAGTCGCAAGCAGCCCCAAAGAGACTTATATCTTCACGGAAAACTAAATCCTGGCTTTGAAATACAAACAGGGTCTCCCAGTACTGCCTGCACAGACTGCCCCCCAGGACCAGTCTAATTGCTCAGTGCGTGACTGTTGCTCTTCTCTGAAGCTTCACCAGATACTATTTTCTGGCATCAAATAAAGGGAAGTGGAGCTTTAAGAACATAGTGTTCCTGCTGTCTGCTGTGGGTCAGATATAAAACTCTCCTCCCAAATCACAGGCAAGGCACTGGATGTGATGTGTCAGGTAAAGTACTAACAAGTGCCCCTTCATGAGAGAACTACTCGCGCATAGAGAGCATTCCAGACAGCACCCACTGCTGGCCGGGGGTGGATGTGGGCTTTATTTGATTTGGGGTTGATTTATTTGTTTGCCTTGCTTCTAGAACAGCATAAGTTGGATTTCATGTCTCGAATACTGAATCCAATACTTTTAGGTTCACTGACTTGTTATGTAGCATTTATGAAGTATATGTCAATGCACTTGGCGCTTTACAATGACTCATAAAAAGGCATGGTCTTGGCTGCTGAGCATACAGTTGCTACCAGTTGAGTTACTGCCTAGGTGAAAAGGATCACAGGACAGATCTGGGTATCCTTTGCCCAGAAAACAACTATATATCCGGGTTCCTCGTTGCATGTTAATCCAAACAGAGGTGTGGTAGCTGCTGCTACCATTTTGATATCAGTATCCTAATGCAGTAGATGCAGCATATAGTTCCTGACGCTTCGGAAAAGCTGGGCAGACATGGATGGATGGATGGATGGATGGATGGATGGATGGATGGATGGATGGGGAGCTGTCTCCTCAGTGGACATATGTCATTTCCTATTTGTCCCTCCACCTAATGACTTTATCAATGCATTTAAAACCTTGTGGTTATGGAGCTGCTTGACTTGGAAGGGAACTGTTACTTAAGTGGCCTTTTGCAATGGAGAGGAGATCAATATATCTGTGATGTGGACAGAAACATAATGAGAAACAGATTACCCCAAATCATATGAACTTGTTAACAATATTATATCAATATCAATTTCTTGGTTTTAATTATATAAGATGTTATCACTGGAGAAAGCAGGGTGAAGGGTATAGGGGAAATCTCTGTACTATTTTTGCATCTCCCTGTGAGTCTATAATTTGAAAAAGAGTTGCACGAACGTCATCTACACATCTTCGTAGCCACCTCATTGCCTACATCTTGCATTCACTAGGCCCTCCACTAATAATAGCAAGCCCAAGTGTGTCCATTCAGGACTTCCAAAAAAGCAGAAGCTAAAATAGAATTAGACATGTGAGATATTTATTGGGGGAAATGCCTGGGAAGCATAAAGTGAGAGGGAGTCAGGCAGGAAGAATCTTCAAACTGCCAGGCAGTTCTAACACCTGTGAAAGGAGAGAGGGAGGAGGAATTGGGAAGGAAGAGCCTCAGACTGCAGAGAGGTCAGAGAAAAATTTCACCCAAGCCAACTGAACTTGGTCCCTGAGCAAACTTAACTGTGAGAATAGTCCCACACGGGAAAGGGTGGCCCATTGCAGTACCTCCACCAAGTTCAGTCCTCACTGGAGCAGCCTGGAAACAGCCTGGCCTGGAAGAAATATTGGGTGAGTCCAAAGGTGCAAAGACTACGGGAGGCTATCCGTCAGCTATGCTTGCAGAGCAGGTTATCTTAAAGGGAGAGCTGAGCTGGTATGATGATACCAGGCAATGTTTTTCTCCCAGTTCTCTGGCCTTTCTGTCCAGTCCTTAGTGACCTTGACCTCTTGTCCCTCAGTTGGACACATATTCTGACTCCCAAACCAGACTGAACTCCACTGTCTGCTGCTTCTACATATATGCTCCCTGCAGTCCAGGGCAGTTTTTAAAAAGTCGTAGAACTGAGCTAGTTGATTCGCCATATGTGTCATCCCACATCGTGTGGCCCTCATTCCCCCAGTATCTTTTACTGTCGTTCTCCTCTTGACTCCATGTCGCACTGCTCACTGTGTTTGTTGCAACCCTGTTGCACTTTGATCGAGTACTTCCATGCTGCCTGAGCTTTGGCTGTTTGCTGGATGGCCTTCCCCCATGAGCTCCCTAAGGGCTCCTCCTCTCACCATCTCCACATCTATAGCTTTCTTCATCCTCTCCTCCTTCCTTTAAATGTTGGAGGAAAGGCCCTTCTCCTCCAATGCCTACTCTTATGGCATGTCTTCCACGATCTTTCGCCTTGTCTGTCACTCCCTCGCTCTCCAGATGTTCTCCTCCTTTGGCTTCTAGGCCATGCTGCTCTCAATTCTCTTCCTATCTGTCTGACTTGATCCTTTCTGACGTCTTACTGCCTCTAAATGTAAATGTTCCCCCAGGATTCTGTCTTTATCACTCTTGATTTGACTCTACATTCTCCCTTGAGTTCTCCTCCATTTCCATGATTTTGACTCTCCATGCTCTGTAGAAGCTCTAGGTACCCACTCTAACTCCCCTCTCCAATTCAAGTTCCTCAACAGTGTCCCTATGCATCTTGCCAGAGCTTTAAATTTTGTGCCTGCACTTCCCTCCCAGATGCTTTTCTCCTCCCAGCTTTCCCATTTCTCTTCATGAGACCCCATTCTGTCACTCACCCGGATTGGAATCTTGGAGTCAACTTGACCTCTCATATCCGTCCCTCTGGCCTTCCTCTGTAGACCCTTTCCTAGCCTCTCCATGCCCACAGTCACTGCCCTCGCTCCAGCCCTCACTACCTTTCCTGTGGGTTCCTATAGACATCTCTAAAGTGGCCTTTCCACCTTGAGTCTTCGCTCCTTCCAGGCCATAATAATTCACCAACGGCAGTTTTATTTCCCTAAAAGCATAGCTTTCATTATATTCCTTTTGTGCTGAAAAACCTTTGACGACTCTACATTGTGTACTCAACTCCTTCCTGCCTGGTAGCTAAAAATAATCTCCTCCCAACTAAACTGCCATGATATTTTTTTCCAAATGCCTTTCTTTTAGCACTTATTATTAACTGATTACTAAACAGGCGAATTCTCCCAGCTCCGTGCCCCACTCCTCACTGAACCCCAAAGAAATAAAGGGGTGTGTGTGTGTGTGTGTGTGTGTGTGTGTGTGTGTGTTATTCTTGTTCCTAACCTCTTTGTCTATGTTTTCACTTGGAGCAACCTAGAAGGGTGCCTCCTAGAAGGGACACGAGACTAAAGCATTCTGTTGGGTTCTACTCTTAAATAGTGTGGTGACTAAGAGCGAGGCTCTGGGATCCATTTGCTTGGGTTCAAATCCTATAACCTTTGCACATATACTTTACCTCGCTTGAGTCTTAGTTTCTTCATCTATAAAATAGGCTAATAATTGTATATGTGCCATAGAATTATAATGATGACTACCTCAAGTAATGCACATAACAGCCTTAGAACCATGTTTGGCACCTAACAGCACTCAGTGTTAGCTATTGTTATTACCATCATCATTATTGTTTTATCATGCTTGCAGCATGACATTATCCACAGCTTAATTAGTCACTGTTTGGCACAAGAGACTAACTTGGGAATTATATACAACTGGTGAATTAATATCCTGAGTACTTCCACTAAGACATCAGGCTAATAATTTTTGGTACTTTAGATAACCCATGATGGGTCCCAAAGGATCCTGAAACCAAGAGTCTACATTTTTCCTAGTAAGAATGGATTTTTTTTTTTTTAACTTTTAGCTCTCCATAGTTTAATGTAGCAGCTTCCAGTACTGGACAGTGGTAAGCTGAGCTAAAGCAGGAAAGAAAGTCCTGTTGACACAGAAATCTGGTACCACACATATGAGATACCACACCTGATTAGGCTCTAAATGAGACCAAGGACCTGGCAAAGATGGCAAAAGATAAAATGTCGGAAGAGGGAGGGGCTGTATTATAGAAAGTTTTTAAAAAAGCAATTCAAAATATCAAAGTCAATGCTAACAAAGGCATTAAAATGAGGGTTAAAACCGGGCAGCTAGATGGTTGTACAACATAGCAAATATAATTAATGCCATTGAATTGCACACTAAAAGTGGCAAATTTTATGTGTTATATATATACATATATATATTCACACAATAAAAAAGTAAATACACGCACACCAGAAAAATGAGACAGCTAAAATGTAGAGCAATTTATAATAATAGTTTTATTTTAGATATGTTTTGTATATGACAGATCTGCTATGTCAGTTTAGTGTTCATGGGGCATCTACTGTGCCTGGTATGTTGTATCATGATATGTAGCTATATTTGTTTATGTGTTAGTACTCACATAATCATTACTGTTGATGAAAGAGTGAAAGGGTAAATGGCTATCAACACAATTATCATAGACCTGTGGGCAAAGTACACCTGTTTTAATCGAAGCACAGGAAAAATAAGGACCTGACTTCAGAATTGTTTGAAAAGAACCTTCTGCTTTAAACTTCGACAACTCAAGTACGAGCCAACCAGCATCTATATTATTACTCTTATGCGTAAAAGATCCAATGTGTTGTTTCTTCTCATGTAACTGTGCGTGAATTGAGTCTACCAACAACCACTAAAGAAGGTTGCAGACAAAGAGCAAAGTCACAACACATGGCAGCAGAACCTTGGATCACGTAGGTGATATCACCCTCACTGAGAAGCCTGGTTGCTTTTGGACTCCTCTGCATATTCAGGGAGAGGAAGGGATAATGACTCTGGCTGATATAAATGATTGTCTTAGAGTCTGTCCCCAACTCTCTTTCCCTAGCTGGAAGAGAAAAAAAAAAAAAAAAAAAGAATAAGAACAGAAATAGTGATGGTATGGAAGACCTTCTTATAAAGGGAAGGAGACTCAAGCAGACTTACAAAGGTAGGCAGGTTATAATTTGGTTAAATTTGATTTTGGTAGCAACACTGAAAGCTTTGGTAGACACAAAAGTTTATTTTTACTATAAAATATATATTGGGAAAAGCATATATATATATATAGTTTATAGTATAATCATAAAGCAAATGAGTATGTAACCACTTCCCAGGTCAAAGCATGGGACATTGCCAGCCTCTCAGAAACTCCAGTCCCCCACTGCAAATTCCTTCTTGATCATACCTCCTTCTCCAATATTGATAACCATTTTCCTGGATTTTAAGGTGATCACTTCCTTGCTTTTCTTCAGGGTTTTGTTTTTTTTTTTTTTTTTTTTTCATTTATGTCTTGCTTCTTTTCTTCAACATGATGACAAAAAGCTCTATCTGTGGAATGCACTCATTTTCTTTACGGGCTAATATTCCATTACATAAGTAGAACGCAAAGTATTCCTGCTGATGAATCCGCGGTTGTTGCCGTGAACATCTTTGTTGTGTAGTCTGTGCCCATGCTCACAGATTTCTCTCAGGTGGTGCTTCTTCTACTTGAGAGCTCATCACCATCCCCCAGCAGGTTCACGGATGACAAGGCTTCACCCTCAGAGTGTCTGATTCAGTGGAACACGGGTAGCATTTGAGAGTTTACATTTCTAAGAAGTTCCCAGGTGATGCTGATGCTACCAGCCAGGAATAGGGACCACACTTTGAGAGCCACTGCTTTGAGTTATTGGGAGGGATCTGGGGGGAGGGTGTCAAGGAGCATGTATCTATTCAGCTTTACTAATTAATGCAAAACTCCTTTCCAAAGTAGTACCTTTACGTTTCCAGCAGCAGTGTATGAGTGTCCCATTGTTCTGTCACACCCATACCAACACTTGCTATTGCCAGACTTCAATTTATGCCAAGTCAGGGGCTGTAGAAGTGGTCTCTCATTGCAACTTATTTTGCATTTCCTTAATTCCAATGAATTTGAGCACTGATTGGCCATTTGGATTTCTTTTTGTGTGTGAAGTCTCTATTCCAGTCGTCTGCCCATTTTTTTGGTGGGTAATCTGTCTTTTTCTTACTGATATGTCAGATATATTTATTGAAAAGACTACAATAAAATTTTCATTAATTAATGCTTAAAACTTTTTAAAAAGTCTCAGTATAGTTAATTGGGCAAGATCTCCTTTAGTAAGAGCAAGAATACAGTATGAAATAGACGTCTTTAGATAGCCTCTCTTTGGCAAATGGCTTCATGGAATATAAGTTAAGGATGTTTTCTCCAAACAAGTGACTAACTGGAGAGGCCGAACCACATAGAGGAAATATCAGCATTCTTGATACGTTCGCTGAGACTGTGTCTGTAAGCACAAGGCCATCTTTAAATGATAATAATGCAACCGAAATAGATCATTCAAGGAAAGGAGAACTATTATTGAGGCCAACGTGGCCATCGACACTTGTTAGCTTGTCTCTGAAGAACAAAATTCTGAGCAGCAAAAGCTTAAAGTAAACGAAATTGTATCCAGTTCTCAATCTAATGGAAATGCTTTGGGCTCTGGGCCAGAGAATAGATAAGAACCATGGATGGGAATTTTTTCAGGGCCTTAAATTTAAATGACTAAAATTATTTCTAAAGTACCATTCTACTCAATCTTTTCGAATAAAAATATGGTTTTCAGTTTTTTTCAAAAACTTCGTTTCAATATAAGGATGGAATACAAGATCTTTGCCCTTAGGTGGTCCAGAAAAACAGACACTTCATTCTACTGCATACTCCATGTGGAGTAGATGCCTATTATAGGCTCACACACACACACTCCACATATAAATATGCGCACAGACACCTTATATATACAGTATACATACATATGTGTGTGCGCACACATACAAACACACAGGCACATATATACACAGACTATTAAATACACACATATACCTGCACACACACACTCACACTTTGTGAATGGAAAATCTGAAGCCAATATGCATATGTGTCAATTTAGCATAAAGGGATGGAAATTCTGAAAACACTGCATATTATATCATGAAAATGTCTGTAACCCTCAGTTTCTTGACCAATCAAAAACAGAGGAACCATTTTAGAATTGCTAGTCTGTGTAAAACCTAATTATCTAGGAACAGAAGGCAGTTGAAAGTTCTTAGAGTGGAAAACTATACCTCAAATTATTGCTTATTTTAAGAAAGTCATACCTAAAGAGTATATAGACTTGTTTTAAAATACAAGCATTTACGGGTGCCTAGCTGGCTCAGTCAGAAGAGCATGCGACTCTTGAGCTGGGGTCATGAGTTCGAGCCCCACACTGTGTAGAGAGATTACTTAAAAAAATTACTTTAGTAAATAAACTTTTTAAAAATTCAAACATTGAAAAAGAAAATGTGTTGCTATGACTCTCTCTGGCTGTCACTCTCATAAATAAATAAAGTAGAATTAACAGTAAGTGTAGATTAATCAAGAGATTGAGATCCGTATAGCTGGGAAACACCTCGCCCCGCCCCCACCGCCATAGGAAGCGTAATCAAGCTGCTTCCTAAAGCCTTCCCCTACCCACAGCATCTCAGGGCTCAATGGGTGGCAATGAGCCACCTGGCTATTAAGGAGACAATCAGCCTAGATTCTGTATCCCCAGTCCATTTGCCTCCAGACTCCTGAGTCCTTTGCTCATAGCCCCAGACCTAGGTGGGGAAATCCTGCTTGGAAATACAGACTCATAAATCTTTGACTTATGAGCCCTTCATTGGTTAAGCCTCCTTCCTCCAAGCCCCTGGCCATGAGAAGGTAGCCAGGGTCCAGTGATCACAGTCAGGCACTGGTATTCAGGACAGTTTACTTCTGGGATCTCCATGGACCACTGTGGATCAGCTCCCTCCTAGAATGTCACAACTCTGGGGCTTGGAATCAAGAGATTATTAGCCACCTATCAGCCATTGAAGGGCACCTGGCCAAGGCGCCTGGTAAGGTACCAGAACCGTCACTATAGAACCTTGGCTGGTCAGCCTGGGACTGCTCACCGGGGAGTGGATCTTCTCTCTACATTTCCAGAGAAGGAGACAGGGAGTGGTCTTGTGCTGTGACACAGTGTCTACCACCCACAGCTACCTGAGGTTTGTATCCCCCTGGAGTATATGCAATCATGGTCCAAGGCCAAGAATCAAACCCTCTTGAAGTCCATGGATCTAAAGGCAGCACAAATTTAACTGCCATTCCTTCTCACTAGGTAGGGACCTTACTCTTCTTACTTTTTAACCTCTTTAATTATCAAGACCTTGAAGTATTGGGGTATGGGACTGACACCCTCTCTGATCATTGCTGAGTTGTAACGACTTGTTTTGGAATAGTTAGATCACCGTTAGGGACTACAAGCTAACGAGGTTCTAGGAGGTTCTGAAAGAGCCCATGTAGGAGCCAGCTTTGGACTGTACATATTCCTCCTGAACTCCCTTCAGCCCCTCTAGGGCTCTAAATGGGGTCTTCCACTTCTTTCCACACAATGTTCTGGGATACAATTCTCATTTATTTACATAACCTTATCTCAGATAGCCAGCTCATTTGGGACATCTCGATTTATTCATGTATTTATTCATCCAGCAAACATTGTTTCAGTGTCTCTTCTTTGCCTGACAGTGTCAAGTAGTGGGAATCTACAGATGAATAAAATATAGTCCCTTTCCTCAATGAGCTTACAGCTCACAAGAGGAGACAGATGAGTGAATTAACAGTTAAAGAACAATATAGTACTGCTGTTAGCTTTGGGGGAAACAGAGACAGAAGCTTCTAAATCAGTTATCATGTCCAAGAGAATAGAGTTTGACCACTTCTGGCACCCATCCTTTCTTCACAGGGTTTCCAGGCATAGGTTGATGAGATAACCAATTTCAGGCCATGCCCATGTGGATGTGTGTGGCTTTGATATCCACCTATAATTGCAGAACTTCCATTCTCATTCAAAACCTCCCTCACATACTCTAGGAAGTAACCCAGTTTAGGGACATCACGTGTGTTTACATAAGTCCTCTCTGTCCCTGATCTCTGAGTCCTTTGCTGCATATCAGTCTCTGTGAGTGTGCCTTGTCCTGTCACAAATGCTATGAGGGTATGTGGCTGCTATCCAAGCCGAAGCACTGCCTCCAGTCATTCCCAAAGCTGGTGGCATTGCTGTCTGCCAGCTTCTCCCTGCTGTCAAAGCTGGGGCTATCCTGTATCATGATGCCAGTCGCTAAGGGGAATCTGTTGAAGCTGGGATAGATAGGGCATGAGCACCCATGTCTGCTTCAGGTTAAAACTTCTCACTTTTGTTCTGCACTCAATTGCCCTGGTCCCATGCACTTCTGGCTCCCATGTCCCACCACACAAAAAGGCTCTGTATGAAACTAGCTCATGAACTTTTTACTTATCACCAAGACTCAGACCCGTGTCCTGGGCTTTGGCCTGGAAGAAGGAGGAATGAAGGATCATCTTCATGGTAGAAGATATCCTGTGCCCCAAACCTCCCCTGTTTATTACCCTGTCATTCTTCTTGAGTCAAGTTTATATCCCAGACCTTCTACTCAGGACAAATACTTTTCTGGAAGATTTCTTCATCTGCCACTCAAGTATGCTGCCAGCAGATCTTTCTATAGCCCTCCAGCCACACCCAGGGGTGTGGAATTCCCTGTGGATGCTGCTATTAAATTTGAGAGCTCTATTGGTGTGACAGGCGATGTTTCCTGTTAATTATGAATGACAGGCAAGTGGAGGAGCTCTCTGTCCCCCAGTTCTCAACTCAGATATTCTCAGGTGCCCTCTAAAGAAGTGGGAGCTGAATTAAGGAGATGTCCTAGACACCAAGAGAAATTTCAGGTCTAGAAGCACAAATATTATTGGACCAGCAGTGCCATTTCCCATTCTGCACAGGGGCCAACATACCCAAAATAGCCTGCATGAATATCTCATGCTAAAAAAGATCTAAGAGCCCATCTCCTGCTTGCACAACTTTTCCTTTCAAGGGAGGGCAGCCTTGCATGATGCCATTACCTCCAAGGACTCCATCAGTGTAGCATTCAAACCTGGTACTGGGAGGGGGTCTTACATCCAACTGAGACTGAATGTTTGAGGGACTGACATTCCTGAACTTCCATACATGTCGCTTCAGCAACAACTTTTCTGTCTTTTATAGGGCTTTTATTTTCAATTAAATCCTGATAAGTAAGATAGCTGCTGAATAGTTGGATTCTGGATAAGTGAGATGCTGCATAAATCCAAATTAAGCCACTGAACAGACTATACCAAAAAAAGCAATGTGTTAGATGCTTATGTGTATTCACTGTGATCTCTTTCTATGCCTGTAGAATGATGGAATTGCTGAAGCAAAACCTGATGAAAGCTATTCACAATTTAGCATTCACCATCATATGGAAATGTCAGTTTCATCTAACAAAGAAAATATTATAGGCATGTTCAATATAAAATGCAAATAGAATAGCTTAGTGGGCTGGTTAAGTCATCTGTGTTTCACATAAACCTATTACCTTAGCAGATTAAATACAGTTCCAGATCTTTTGCAGGAAGGATATTCTGATTAAGTTACATCTTACGCTGGCTTTTGTGGCTTATCAGTTCAGTTGCATATGAGTAGAAAGGGGACAAAAATGGTTGATGAATAAGAGTGAGTGGGACACAGCCATAGAGAAATAGGAGGATCTGTCCCACAGACCTTCCAGTACCCACTAAGCAATATTGTTATTTGCTCAAGGTTAATTATGAATAATTATGAATAATTTGTAGCAAAGATTAATCTCTCATGTGATAAAATAGGTGAGGGTGCACCAATCCTACCAGGCCTGCCTAACCACTTCCAAATTTTGATGCCTGCTTGTATAACCCAATTAAGCTGAGCAGAGGTAGGCCCAGTGGCTCTACCTTGGAACTTCTGCCACCATGTGGGGTACCCAGCTGCCTTAGCTGAAACCCCACAACAGTAGACCCCTCTCTCATGTGATCATCACACACTCCAGACTCTGACCTCGTCTTCACCTGTAGGACTCATACGCCTATCATGCCCTGTTTTAGAATTACCATGTCTTGCTGGATATAACCTCTTACTTAAATGCCACATAATCTATCATTCTGTGGCCCTGCTGAGTTCCTGCAAGTGCTCCCGGAGGATTGCCTTGTCTCATCACCCACCCTACACCTCCACACCAATGGAAAGGTTGCTGACTCCTGAAGCAGCTCACTTTATGCCTCCACTCAGTAAGACAGGCTTGGTGGAAATTAACCAGCCCTGTCCAGTTTCTGCAGCCCAGTTCTCTTGTCCCGTCATTGCATGATCACTTATAAGCTTTGGGGTTTATGTATCAGGTGGCATTTCCCCCTGGGCTTTTCCAAAGGAGCATCTTGCAAATTACTGCAGAGAACTACAAAATAACTGATCTCATTTTAAAAGAGCATTCCTTCTGTAACTTCTGTGATCCTTTTTGCTTTTTATTGCATTAATATACTGTGAGGAGGATCTGCTCATAGCTATATATATAGATAGATATTTATATTTATATATGTAGTCAAAAAATATGAAGAAATTATGCTCAGTAATTCCTGCTCTAAAATACTTTACTTGACTGTTACTATTAGCAGCAAGTCTTTCTGCCAAAGAAGATAACAGTCCACAGAGCAATGGTTACCAGGCTGTTGGGTAAGGAAGAAAGGGTGGGAGACAGATGAGAGTTGTAGAAGGAATTTCTAGAAGGGAAATGTGAGCACAAAGGACTTTTCAGAATAGTCGCGAACTGGACTTCAGAGAGCTGCATTCTCCTTTTGATTCTGCCCTAACTAGCTGTGGAATGCTACACTGGTTAATCCTGTTCGTTCAATATTCTCCTGGGCACAGTGTGCAAGTTGCCCTAGAGCAGTTCTTTCAGCTCCAATCTTCCATGTTTCTACGAATATGTATTACCCAGACGTCAGGGCATATGGCTAGTTAGGAATCTAGAAAATTGTAGTAAAAGCAACAATCACCAATTCCCGTTTTCAGAGTAATTTGCCAGACTTCAAGCTCAGCACTTTACGTAACTTTATCTCAGTTAGTCCTCACAGACATTCCTGGAGGTTTGTATCACGTTCCCCATTTCCCGGAAGAGGGAACCACTCTCAGTGCAGTTATCCAATTCCACTAGGATGGCAGCAAGAATAAATAACAGAGCTGAGATTCCAATCCTGTTGGAACCAACTCCAAGTTCACTTGTAGTGAGACACAGTAAGAAGTTCCAGAGCCTCTTCTCTTCACTCATTATCTGAAATCTTGCCAAGCTTTGTCTTCCCTTTACACTCTAAATTCCTGATTTACCCCTTTCCCTGACTTCTGAAACACATGTGTGTCTGCCTCTGGCTTGTGTGAAAGGGTAACAATAGTGTTTTAGAGTTCTTCATCCATTCTTTGCAACCAGATGGGAATCGATAAGAAAACAGCAAAAATGAACTTCTGAGCAGCCGCTTGCAAAATAAAATGTAAGTGAAGATATGACCCAAAGAGAGCAAGATTTAGCTCAAAAGAATGGCTTTTTAAGACAGTGTTACAAAATCCTCTTCATATAGGAAAAGGTGCCTAACGTGAGTCAATTGTGATTTTGCTGAGGCCACCTTTAAATCATAAACATTGGGGGGGTGGCAGTGGGAGACTCCACCTAGCTGGCAGTGGAGTCTAAATGATTGCCTAGCCTTCACATATAATCAGAGCAAACCAGTTTTGTTTCCTTGGGGAAAATGTACCATCCCACTCCGAGCAATCAGACAACTTCTAGTGAGTGGCAATTACTTATGCAAAGAGTTCCAAGAAAGTGAAGGTAATCCCTTGCCAGAAAGATGTTTTGTATAAATTAAAGAATGGACTCCAAAGTCAGAATTGTGCTGTGAACAAGGTCATCATAGTCTCTACTTGGAAATAAGCAAAAGCTCTAATGTTTTATCAATATATTCTGGTAGTACAGTCATTCTTCATTGACTTACAAATTCTGTACTTAAAAATTCACCTATTTACATCAATTTATTTGTAACCCACACAGCAATACTTGCAGTATTTTCATGGTCATTTGTGGACATGTACAGAGAGGCAAAAGTTTTGAGTCCTTCAGTATGCACATTCCCAGCTGAGGTTGAATGAGGCAACACTCTGCTTTCTTGTTTCAATTTTCATACTGTAGAAAGGTGTTTTATTTCCTGTTTATTTAGTGCTACATCTTTCATATTTTGTGCTTTTGGTTCACTGTTTAAAATAGCTGCTAAGGATAATGCAGAAGTGTGGTCTACTGTTATTGAGGGCAGGCTATGATGCAACTTAGAGAGAAAACACATGTATCAGATAAGCTTCAACCAGGCAAGAGTTATAGTGCTCTTGGCTGTAAGTTCGATACTAATGAATTAACAATATATATTAAATAAGGTGTCTTTAGGGGTGCCTGGGTGGCTCAGTTGGTTAAGCGTCCAACTCTTGATCTCAGCTCCGGTCTTGATCTCAGGGTTGTGAGTTCAAGCCCTGCATTGGGCTCCACACTGGGCGTGGAGCTTTAAAAAGTTTATTTACAGGGAAAAAAAATTAAAAATAAGATGTCTTTAAACAGAAACACACGTAAAACAAGGTTATGCATTTGATCACTTGACAAAAATATGGTGACCAGAGGCTCAAAGGAACCTAACCCTGTATTTCTCCTAGGAGCAACATTTCAGTATTTGCTAATTCAGAGTCTGTGCTGACTTTATAGAACATAACTACCATGAATAATGAGAACTGGCTGTATTTGCAAATTTAGGAATTCTTAATGATGTCTTGAGCTATTTCTTGGGACTATCAGGGGACTATGTTACTAATGATTTCATGCCACTTTCTGCTTCATGGAAGATGGGAATTTACAAAACCATCCTTATTCTTCCTTCCGTGGTAGGCAGCTTTCCTTACTGTTCAATTCCACCAGTATTAATTGAGTGTGCCAGAATCTATTGCCATTGGAAGATACGCAAAAGAAGCATTTAGCAGTCTGACTTCAAGGGATTTCACCTTCGTTAGAAAGACCGGGCTGAATGTGGCAGATGTAGCCAGGTCCAAAGGAAAGTGGAAACATCTTAGCAATGGCAGGGAGACGAACAAGCTCCCTGAGGCATAACCTAAGGGAAACAGGCTATTTTTCTAATAGTAACCTTGAACTGTTAATTTAGTGTTTCCTCCAGGAACTCTGCAAAGGAAGTTCAGCTTTAGCCAAAGCTTCTAATTAACTCCAAAGTTTCTACCACATCAGCAAACACCTAAAGACCACCCCAGCGTTCATTTCTCACCTGACAGAAGTCAAAAAATTGATGTAAGTGAGAATTGCACCATAGGAAATCTTTTTTTCACTGTGGGAAACGGTCACCGTATTTCCCTCAGTTTGATTATTTGGGGGACCTATAATCTTACAGCTAAAAAAAAATAACATTTTTGATACTCAGAATAAAAATAGCAATGTTAATTTATTGGGCACCCAGTGTACGTCAGAAACTGTGCTGGGTTCTGGGAACACAGGGATAAAAGTCACGGTTTCTACCTTCAAGTGTCACGGTCAAATAGGAGAACCTGATCACTGTGCCAGTGGAATAAATGCTGTGGGACAGGAGGCAGGGTAGGGGGCTTGTGGCAGCACGTAACCCATAGTCTTGGGCAGAGGGTAATGCTTCTTCCTGGAACAGAATCTTGAAGGTGAAGAAGTTAACCAAATAACGAAAGTAAAAGTGAACATTCCAGGAGGTGGGAACATTGTTAAAACCATTGAGGCATAAAAGAGTCATGGACATTCTGTGACCTACAGCACAGGGTGGGAACCGGAAGAATTTTAGGAAGGAGGGCTGGGAAGATGCAAGATCCTCCTCATGAGGAGCCTTGAAGGACAAGTTAGAAAGGTGAAATCCACTGAAGGCTCACAGAGGCAAGCGAAATAGTTCTATTTGCACTTTCTGTAGACCAGTTAGAAGTCATACAGAGAATGCATTGTGGGCTGGGCTCATCTGAGAATGAAGAGAACAGCTGGGCTGGTAGAAAAGCCACTGGGGAAATAAACTGGGAGAGGAGTGGTCCAAATATAGTGAAAGAGAATAGTTAGAGGGGAATTAGGAACGTTGAATTGCAAGAACTTGAAGAGCGGTTGGCAGTGAGGGAGAAGGGTTGCTGAAGGAGGAGAGGGTTTGGGCATGATGATGACTTAGGAGTGTAATGAGTTAGGAGTGCCCACACTGAGTTCAGCAGCCAGATATCCAGACCCGAGTTCAGGAGGGTGGCTTGGGCTGGAGATGAGAATTCGATGATCATTTTATAGATGATTATCAAAATCAAGGGTTTACATGTACACAAGGCAAAGTGTGTACAGTTGAGAAGAGAGGAGGACCACAAATACTTTTGGGGGAACACTGATATTAAATGGATTAAAAAAGGAAGATAAGTCTGAGATGAAGCAACCATAATGAAGGAGGAAATCTAGCTTAGGATAGTGTCAGATAGGAAGGAGAAGAAGAGTATCATGGAGAAGGGGGTGGTCAACAGAATTTAACTGCAGGAAAGGAGGGCACAATTGAACTGGTCATTAATAACCCAAAGCAGTTTTATGGGGAGTAGAAATGAAAGCAGAGTACTTTGTTAGAGATGCAAAAGAAAGTGAAGTGCTAAAAACGGGGCACATGTAGGCCAGCCTGTGGGTAAACTTGACTTTTGAGGGAAGGAGGGAGATAGGAAGAGATAATGGAATGGAAAGTTAAAGATGGTTTCTGCCAATGCCATTTGGAACTTAGCAGTGGTTCTTAATTGCTGGCAGGACGTAAGGAGCATTTTCAAATTGCACGTGACTACAAATTGCACAGATTACAAGATGAAACCTTGTAGTAAGGGAGTAAGGTGGGGGATGAGGGCAGATCAAGAACAGAGGAAGCCTTGGCTGAGGGGTTCTGAGGAGGAGATTTCTAGGAGAAGCTACGAAGAATAATAAAATGGCATCAGGTTAAGACCCAGAAGATCCATGAATGCCTCTTACTAGCTTTCAACCTTCTGCAGTTTTATCATCTCCGGGAGCCTGAGTATCCTCATCTGTAAAATAAGCTAAGTACTATCTGTCTTGCCTGGTTGTAGTGAGAATTAACTGGGATAATATGCATGAAGAGCACCTTGGAAATTGGAAGACCCTGTTACAATTGTGTGAGAAGGGGGGGCCTTCTTGCTGCCCTTTACCATTTGCTGAGGTGCCTTTTCCTGCTGAGGTTATTTCAGGTGCCATGGATAACCTTTCTTCCAAACTATATGCAGGATATCTCTTCTGGGGATTTCTATCTTTTTTTTCCTACCCACTTGAGATGTAGAGTTCTGTGGATGAATAAGAAGAAAAATACTTTTTAATTAATTTCTTTTAAATGTTAGCATAGCACTAATCACTAATGGTAACAATAGATGGAGATACATATGAAAATATGCAAACGCATTTCCTTCTAGGTATTTAATCTTCCCAGTTATGGCCTTTGTAAAAAAATTTTTGTGGAAATCACTACCTTAGAAAAAGATGGCATTATACCACGCCTGCTAAGATAACAGTAACCACAGTCAAGTAGGCCATGCAGACATCCATTTCCTTCCCCTTTAATGTTTTAAATTAGCACTTCCCTCTTGGTCCAACAAAATATACACTCCCATTGATGTTTACCATGTAGTTGCTAATATCTATATATTTTTAATTGAAACAAAATAAAATATTCACAGAAAGAGTAGGCATTAAGAAAAATAAAAATATTAGGCATTAGGTATTTTGAACTAAAGCAAAGATTGCAAAGTGGCATGCTGTGGACCAAGACCATTCTCAGAAATATATTTTATTTGACCCATAGATTGTTAAAAGAAAAAACAAAACACCCTTTGAGTCAGTATTTCAAAATCAATATAGTTATATTTAAACATACCAATATCTACCACCTCTTAAAACACTGGAAGACTAGGCAGCACAAAGCACAGCTTTTATTCCCCTAAATAGAAGTGAGTGGCTCTGTCTCCAGTTCATCCCAAGCTCCACTGCACCCTATTGCCTCCTCAGGCTGGTGCCCACAGGTCCCTGAAGTATGTCAGACGGTATGACCTCTGGTATAAGGCAAATCAGTAAAATATAATGGAAGAGAAGAAGCTTGTTTCCAAGGATAAAGTGGCTAAAAGAAAGAAAAAGGAAACAAACCTCTCCCAGCCCAAATGCTTGGTGGGGAGTGTCCAGTTCTTAGCTCTTAAACAGCATTCTGTCTACTTTACTATCAAGCTCTGCGGAAGTACAAGTCAAATCTTCCTTGTGAGCTTTTCTATATGATAGAGATTTAAAAAAAAAAAAAAAGGCAGCTATTTCCTTTGGGAAAATCTAATACATAGCCCAAAAGAAAAATTTGTATTACTTCAGAAGCTAAGGCAATTTGCCAAAAGATCCCAAAAGGCTCTTCCTACCCTCACAAGGTCAAGAAAATTTGATAACCGCTGATGGAATGGAAAGACATCTGGTAGACCACACTTAGAGTTAGGAAGATAAAGCTCATTTCTAAGTTTTATTAATACAGACATACTGGCCATGGCTGGCCTTTGCCACATAGAAGAAATTCCCAAGCAATGCATTCTTGGGCTCTCATCAAGTGGTCTGTTGTCTGTGGAATTTCCTATTCTCCAGCCCCAGAGCAGAAAGCAACCCCCCCCCCCGGCTTTGGCCGTCATGAGGTTTAAAGAGGATCATTTGTTTTCATTACAGCCCCTTGAAGCCCTTCCTTCCCTCCTCATTAATGAATTTCCAGTCTTTCATCAAAAAACAAAAACAAAAAAACAAACACAAAAAAGGACCTGACAGAGGACATGGTTAAGTGGCTGGCGCGCATGGCGATGCCGGCTTTAAAGAGAGTAGACGGCCATTTACTGATTGCAAGGAGGGGTTGACATCCTTGGTTAGTATGCTAATTTCGTCTCTTGCATTTAACATTCAGATCAGGTCTGTACAGGCCCTCCAGAGCAGCAGAGTCCGGGGATGGGTGGCTGTCTGCCTTGCAGCATTGAGCATTCTCGGCATGAATTACATAAATGCCCAAACATTCTGTCTGCTCCGACTTCATTCTCTTTTCCTCCCTCTCAGAGAGACGCACCGACACAGAGCCACACGTACACAAGCACACACTACACTTAATGTCATCACAGACACACACACACACACACACACACACACACACACACACAAACACCATAGACACAGGTCTCTATGAATGCTGAAGAAATGCAGTGTAAGGTGCCCGAGTCATCCATGACTGGCTTAATTCCTCCTCCTCTGAGTATCCAAGGCACTCTTCGGCAGGATATATTTCTCCTGCTCAAGAAACTTGCAATGTATTGGGGAGTCTGAATTTAAAGTGCAGCATGAAGAATAAAACCCCGATCAGAAGGAGAACATCTTATCTATTGACCTTCCAGTCCCAGAAATCCTTAAAAAAAAAAAAAAAAGCCCCAACTCCATTCATGTGAAAAAGAACCAGATAGCTCAGTTAACTGAACATCCAGAAAGAAAGAAGATCCAGCTCATTTTATTCGTTGGGGTCTCCACTTTGTCATGTGTGTTTGGAACCCTGTATTAAGAGTCCTATTCACTAGTTTGGGACTCACCAAGCCACAGCTGGGGGACAACAGAAGAGGAATCCCAAACTATCTCCCGCATTCAAATGGCGGTTCAAATGGCAAAGACAATTGCCTGGCACGATTGCCAAAAGCCCAGTCTACGGAAAACTGAATTTCCTCAACCTCCTTTTTCCAGGATATTTTTGTAATCTTGCAGCAGCTTCCTGGAGACAAACCGAGAATCAGCAGCTCCTCTTATCGGAAGGCTCATTTAGGGGTTGCTTTTAATAAACTGAAGCAATTTCGAGCAAGCAGGAGCTCCAATTAAAAGGAAAGGACAGGTTGGTTTTTACTGTTTTGTTTTCTTAAAGTATGACATAACTGTGTAACCTGGCATGCCGTGGTTCCTTCCTCTGGACACTCTGGTGGTCCCTGGTCCTGTCCCCTGGTGCCCACACAATATTCCATATTTGGCTGAGGAACACCGGGCAATTCCTGTCGGAGCCTCCGACAGGAGTAAGGGGTGTTTCCTCTGAGCTGCAGACTTGATTTGCCTCGATTTTTTTTTTTTTGGCTCTGGTCCAAGATGTTTTCCTGTCATCATTTCACTGTCTTTTCCAGTAATCCCTTTTTTAAACATTGCCAACAATTAGTCGATTTATCTCCACCACACCACCCCCCACCTCCATATCCACGCAAACACACACTAAGCCCCATCACTGTCTTGTTTTGCCTTGAAGTATAAGAAATTACAGCTTCTCATTAGCTGGAGAGCACGTTTGGAACGGCTTTGTGTTTACTCACTTAGTAAGTGATGCTGGCCTTTTTAATTATTCTCCCTCCGCGTGCCATCAGAGAGCAGCAAGCTGTTCCAGTCAAACCAAGCGACTGCATATCCTCCGCAAGGCAGTTGGAAGTAATCGTGTTTTACCTCACTGCTGCTGCTTTCTTCCTTCCCTTGTCAGCAAGCCAAGGAATCCCCCCAAAGCTCTTACGTAGGAGATACCAAAACTGTGAGTCACTTCTCACTCCCAGAGCAGAGTGAGTCCGCTGCATGGTGCACGGAGCAGCAGACCAAGATGGGGGTTTCCTCCAAGCCACCAAGATCCCTGGAACCAGATGTCCATCATCACTTGGTTTTTCTTGCTATTGCTCCCTCTTTCTCTTCCACCCTGGTCCCATTCCTTCGTTTTTCAAGTGCTTCCTCTTTTTCTCTTCCTTTCTGTGTTGCCGACAGCCGCAGACCCAGCAAGAGCTGGGTCCCTCTCGCCTTCTGTTATTTTTTTTTTTCCCCTGCAGCAGGCTTTGGCTGCTACCTCTGCGAGCTGGATCACCAAAGACACACGACTCACTCACAATGAATAATCAATACAGATATTGATCTGTGGGAAATGTTTGTAAATTCCTGAAAGGGAATCAGGAGCAGGGGGCAGGGAGGCTCGTGGGGGACGACGCTGAAGTGCTCGTGGCGGTAGGAAGCAGAACTTCGTTTGGATCCCAAGTCTTGCCGGCTCCGAGGTGACGGTACCGGAATGCGTGCGAACGAGGGTGTGCGCGTGTGAGTGCGCGTGTGACGAGGGTGGTGTGCATTCTCCTTTCTCTACAGCTGCTTTCCCCGAAGAATCAAGAGCCAAATGGTCGGGAGCCCCCGTCAGTGCCATGTCTTGGCTGCGGGCCAGCACTGTTTTGTTTTCATTATCACACGCTACTTTGCAATTTGCATAAATACAGGGTTATTTTTTATCGTGTCGCCCAAAAGATAGAAAAAAAAAATAGAAGTCTTTGTTGTGTGCAAGAGGGGCTTGCTGCCTACTCATCATGGCTAAGGATTTAGTGTATGTAGAGGGCTCCGAAGAAATGTGGCCAAAGAAGTAGAAATCACAGAGAGGAAAGAATGCAGGAAAGACAAAAAGAGGACTTTAAAGAGAACTGCAGGGCACTCAGCTTGGTGGAACCAAATATAGGGATACGTTTTCCTCTGTGGAGAAGGGGTAGAGCCTTAGACAAGCGAAGAAGAGAGAAAGATCGCCAAGGTCTAACCAGTGCCCTGCAGTACCCACGCTTCACTCTGTCAGCTGGAACGAACGATTTATTCTTGGTGGGAAAGGTACACAGGCCATTGAACACAAACTTGCTTTTTCCTGCCCTCATCCGAAACCGAGAAAGAGTGGGAGCAGAGGAACTGTTCCCTGTCACTGCTCTACACCAGTGGTTTTCCAGCAGGCGAGGAGTTTTGGACGTCGGGCTTTTATCCTCGCCTTCCCTACAGCTTCATCAGTTCAAATGAGCTCCCTGAATTCCATTAGCCCTAGTACTGAATGGAATTTGCACCCCGCCCTTGGCTTTGGCCGTGGGGATGAGGCCTCCTGAAGGTGTACCCCCAAGTGGATGCCACGCATGCTCACGTGTCCCAGGGAGTGGCATTTCATTGCAGAAAAGGCTTCTAGCTCTCTCGGGCCATTGGATGTCTCCCTTTGATTTCCTACTCTTTCATCTCTCCCCCACTCACTCTGTTTTTGTGGTTCGGTCGTAAAATCTCTTTGGGATCACTCTACTCGTTTCTCCCATTGCTCTATCTCCTGCTGGCCTCGTGACAGAAGGATGCATCACCTTTGAGATAAGCATCTCCAGTGAGACCTCCGCAAGAGGATTCAATTCCAGCACCTCCTGTCCTGAGAGGAGCTGTGCATTTTATCAGCCAGCAGCAGCAGCAGGAGGAGGAATACGGATTTTTTTTATCCCCTCCTGGCTTCTGATTAGCTCCAGCAATCCAATTAGCAGAGGAATTTATATCACGCAGCCTGAGGTGCCCCTACTCATCACAGCAGCCCAAACCCACTCATAAATTCTGCGGATACTACATCCTCCTGTGACATGGATTAATTACAACATCAGACCTTCCTGAGTAGGTCGACCAATGAGGTATATGTGAACATCAGAACTGAAAAAGAGGCAAAAAGGCAGGACTTTTGTGCATCACCAAGGATGCAGGAAGGCTGCCCTGTGCCCCCTCCGCTCGGTTGTTCAGCCCTCATTGTTCTAGCGCGTATTAAAGAGGCCAGGTGGGCCAGAATGGAGCATTGTGCAGGAGTGGCTAAATCGTGGCACACCCGTGTATTTTCTTCCTATCTTTGAGACCTTTATTGTGAAACTTCAGATCTCGTAGAGACTGACTGATTTCCTGCTTCCAGCCTATACTTTCCCTAAAATAGTTAAATTATTTAAAATGACTCCATGAAGAGAAATGTCATCATCTTCATCGGTATTCCATTCCAGTTGGGTACAGTCGTGATATTGTTGTACCCTTATATCTATCTGCAACTTCATTCCAAATTTATCCTTGCATTCATCAATCTTGAGCATCTATCCCTCCATCCATCTAACTATATTCATTTATATATCAACTCTTTATTCTGCTTCCCAGTCATCTGTTCATCCATGTGCGTCTAGCTATCCATTTTCTAACCAGGTATTGATCTATGAATATCTTTCTATTATCTGTCATCTACTTGCCTATCCTTTGTGTCTCTATTAATTCATTCATCTGTATTATCCATCTGTTTTTCCATCTATTCATTAATCTATCCGTGTATCTATCCGTTCAATCATCTATCATTTGCTTATCAGTTACCTTTTACTTTGTGCCTTTTGTTGGCTATGATCTTAACAGAGTCCCAGATTGACATGTTCAATCATTTTTAAGGTAAATAATGCCCAATTTCCTAATGAAGTCTATGAATGCCCTACACTTCATTATCTGTTCTCTGGTTTAAAAGTCTTATAAACTAACAAAGTCAGTAAAACCACATGATTTTAAGTGAGTTAAAAATTGCAAGGAAAACATTTTATCCTGGATTCCTGGGATATTTTCTTTGCTTAATAGAAGTGTGTGTTTCTACTCCCTTTTAAACCATGGCTTTACAAGAGGGAAATTTCAGATAATGTCTTACACATAAATCTCATTCAGGATGTGGTGTCTACCACTGAGAGAACTTCATCCAGGTGATCCAATTCAACCAGAGTTAACTTGAGATTATTTTTATTATATAGCAAAGCATATACTAAAACCTAACTTGGTAATGTGGTCATACTTGTTCGGATATATCTTGTATCCAGGTTGGCGGTAGAGTAGCAATTTGGGCACTAAAAATAGATTTTTTTTTTCCTCATTACTTTTATTCAGAATACATTCAGGTCTGGACCAAAACTTGAGATTCAGCATCTTCTCAGAATGACCCCTAGTTTATTAGTATCCAAAAAAATGGGTCAGTGAGGCATTTTGGATTGGGAAGAAACATTAATGCATGAATCTCATTTCTGAACTACCAAACTACCATTTGTTGCTGTGAGTGAGGACTGAGTTATTTGGTGGGCTTTTCTCTGTGTTTCCAGGGAATCACTTCCCAAACAACAGCCCAGGTCAGAATCCTAAGAGTAGTCAATCTTAATGTCTCTGACACTAGCCATCTCTAATATTCTGGTAGTTTGAAGCCAGTATTATCAGTTGAGGATCCAAGTTTGGGTGTTTGTTTGCATGTGTGTGTGTTTAACTAAACTGAAGTGTATTAACAAAGATGAAGCCAGTAAAGACCCCAACACTGCTGGAGTTGCAATCCTCAAAGAGCAGGCAAGGACCCAAGCAATGTGTCTTCTGAAAAAAACGAGGGGGATGGACCCATTTCATTCTTCTTAGCATGTTATTTCCATGTGTTCCATCACCATAGCTTTCTGGATCCATTGTAATCAGGAATGAGGTTACATGATCTCATGTTCGAGTTTTGGCTCCTTTGCCAGGCCAACCAGGGCCAACTTCTCCATTAGGCTCAGGAGACACAGGGCCTAGAACCCGCAACACTTTTAGGGGCCCACAGAAGTGTTTTAATTTCTTTTAAAATCATTAAAATGGTAACATTTTTGGTCAGAGAAAATACTTCTTTCAGGGTTGTTTTTTTTTTTTTTTTTTTTTATCTTTAAGTAATCTCTACACCCAACGCGAGGCTCTAACTTACAATCCTGAGATCAAGAGTCTCGTGTTCTACCTCCTGAGCCAGCCAGGTGCCCTGCTCAAAGAAAATGCTTTAATATCTCATGTTAATATGTTCATCAATGCAATCATAAAACAGAAGTTTGAATAATTTTTTAGGGAGGAAGGAGCCCATGAAAGCAAGAACACCCACGGCTAATAAAAGGTATGCATGATGTAGCTTTGACATTCATCAGATTACTTTTAACTTAGTTATGCTCAAGTTAGTATGGTGGTTAAGGACTTGCTCAGGAGCCAGACTGCCTGGGTGCAAATTCTGGTGGTGTCGCTTTGCTAGAGTCACTCAACCTCTCTGAATCTCTCCTTAGCTGTGACATGGGGACAATGACAGTACCTAATGCACAGGGATGCTGAGAAGAATAAATGAGATTGTACGTGTAACTCGCTTAGCACAGAGCCTGCACATAATAAGGGCTCAACAAAATTTATTATAATAATTGTTATGTTGTTATTGTTCTAGCTCTGATGTCTGCTTTCATTGTCTGCCTTTCTGTAATCCAGCAGCTATGACTAAATCAGTTCCTTTTCTTAAAAAAAAAAAATAGATTACCTTCTGGTCACTGTGGACAGAAGAAAAAGGTGGTAATTGAAGTTTCCTCCCTACTCTGGAAATCAGGAAATTTTCTCTCTTAGAAGTAGTGAATTCTCTACTCTTTACCTGGAGCCAGGTCTTTATTCTGTATTATAAAACTCCTCTAATAAATCAGCGTCATCTCTCTTGATCGGAGATTTGATTCTTTCCTAACCTAAAACAATTCCTGCAAAAATCTTATTAAGAACCACAGGTTAAAAAGAATATTGTCAAAACTTTCTCTCTCCTTTTTTCTCTTTACTTTATTATCTCCTCATTTTTTTTGTCATTTAACTCCAATTATGAGATGCTAAGTGCTTTTGGAAATTTCATTGTTAATATCTTCTTACAGTGCTATTAACGTAAATCAAGTTTAATAGTGTCCCAGAAAGTGTAAAAGCAATCAAAAATTCAGTACTCACGAATCATTCTGTAATTTCAGCATAAAATGTTAATAGAAATAATATCCAATACCATAAAATATCGGTAAATTCAACTTTAAATATATGTGATGAATTACTTCTCCATCCTATAGCATTCGTGGAATATTCTAATATGAAGTACTTAATTGGCCAAGCCATACCTCAGTCATGCTAAGGCCGCCAGAAGTCCCCTCCTCTGCCTTTCCTCTTACTAGCCAATCCTGGCAGAATGGACAGCTTGGTGACAGGCATTTCTTTGTCCCGGACAGGTTGAGGTATTTGGCCATCGGGAAAAATGACTTCAGATCAGGGTGGGAAGTACAGTTGACTTGAAGGAATTCAAATTAATGAGAACAAAGACATTTTGGTTCAATTCTAAGAATATTGATCAGCAGCTACAAGGCCTTAGCTCCATGTAATCAGCAAAGATGGCTAAGATAGAAGCCCTGTCCTTGAGGAGCTCACATCTCGTGAGGCAGGCCAAGGCCAAGACACACACAACACAACAGTATTTCAGGCCCGGCTGTGAAAACAACTATCATGTACGCCCGTAGGAAGGCTCTGATGAACCAGTAGTTGGTTTTTAAATTGTAAAAGTTGGCGAAAGCAGGGAGATAGATAGATAGATAGATAGATAGATAGATAGATAGATAGATAATATTTTAAGCATTTTAAACTTAAGACAACATACATCATTTTGCACAAACCACTGCCATATTGCTTGTCTACAGTCTTTGAAATGAAGGGAGAATTTAAGGCATCCAAGAGGCTGTCAGAGTACAGAATCCTTCCATTACAGTTGTTCTACCTACATGGCAGCTTTTAACAACTCACCTGAGTGTTTTCACAGAGTTAGTTTAGCTGTCATAGAAGCAACTTTTTTTGTACCCGTCTGTCTCTGGTTTATATTTTACTTAATTATGAATTTCATTAGCAAGAATGACTTCCATAAAATGACTCTTAGAAAGGATATGACTCAGCCGTTGGGGCCAGGACTGCTCAGGTGCTCCAGGGAATAGATGATAGTCTGGGACCACATGGAGTGCTGCGGTCATCTGTCAGTGGGGCTTCCCAGGGATTGGAGAGTGACTGGGAGTTCAGGAAGTCAGTGGAGTGGTTGTTGCTTCAGGAGTTTCTGCTCCATAAACAGGAAGGTGAGCCCAGAGACAATGCAATGTTGGGTCAGAACACAGATCCACATGGACCAATAGTCAATCTGTGCTAGGATTATGTGATGCATAACACAGGGTTAATGGGTCCATCTGACATCAGGGAGCCAAGTTAATATCCCAAATACCCATAATTGAATAGCTCAATATGACTCTGACCTCCAGTCTTGTATTCAAATCTCCTTAAGCCTGACTTCATTTAGCCTATAAGGATATTCAGAAAAACAAGTCTCAAATGTTTACTCTCTATTGTAAATAGTCATATCTTCTATATTTGTCCTAAAACAGCTTTCCTTAAACCAGTACTTCTTCAAGTATGGAATGCGTATCCACTGTGATTTGAAAGACCACATTTGGAAGTACACTAACAACATGTCAAAAATTTAACATTTATGCATACATAAAAATATAACCACAGAATCTCATGTGTTCATGGACAGCGTCTCAGGGTGAGGCTAGATCCACTTAGGTAAAATTGTGAGTCTATTGAAAGAAAAGTATGGCGTCACAGTGAGGGTGGTACAAGAGTAGGACAGAATCATGAAGGTGACAGTCAAATGACTCAAGTTTAGGAAAGCCAGCTGAAACTTCAAGAGAGATCTCTAAGTTCAAGTATTCTACAATTCAGCCATTCCACCATTCAGACTTCTCCAGCAGAAGGCTCTGGAAGTCATAGGTAGTCTGTGTTCATGTGAAGCAACTCACCTTGATTTTGTGCCTTTTTTCCATGCCTTAGTATCTGTACCCATTTGATTGAAACATGTGGCCTTGCACTCACAGGCTTGCATTTTAAAGACCCCCAAGAGACCTCTTTTTAGCAAAAAATTCCAGGTGGTTGGTGCAGCCTTTCATCAATCTGCCAACGTGGACTCCTTTTTCTTACGAACAAGATTCTGTTGGCCACAGTTCTACAAAAGCTCTTCTTTCTTCACTGGGCCACACCTAGAGATACAACACAAAGCACTTAGAAACAACACTTGAGGAATACTGCTTATTTGAGTTGACTTGTCTTGCTTAGGTGAGGTCGACCTGCTCTCCATGACTCTGTCCTTGGAAATTTCCATGTCAAGAAAATTGATACAACCACAGAGAAGCAACCTCAAAGCTCAATATATAGCTGATTTGAGCAAGAAAAATTTCTGAGTGTTTTGTATATATCTTGTGCTGCTAAATTCACCTTTTATTTTGCATTTTCTTATAGTGTAAGGGAAAGAAATACTTTAAAGCCATGTATTTGCAACATACCTTTTTGTATTGTTAATCTTAGTGTATGACACTCCTATGAGGAGAGATTATTCACACCTGGTAAGTATCTTGTTCATCTATAGAAAATAATTATAACCATCAGTGATGACTTCAGTGTGTTTGGTGTTGGAACATAAGAAAAAGATGTGAAAGGTTTCTGGGAGACAGACGTGGGGGAGAAAAAGGTTTATCACTGAGTTCTGTGTAATAGAGAAAAATTTAGAACAACCTGAAAATCCAAAAATAGGGGTTCTATTAAATAAAATATAGTCTGTCCATACAATGATACACCACACAGCCATGTTGTGAAGTGATATTCAAAGACATGGAAAATATCTTTACAATACATGAATAAGTGATTTTTTTAAAAAGTTAAAAAATAGCATAGGTAGGAGATCGCAGTTTTATTTTTCAATCTATAAAAAGATGCAACCCAAAAGTAAAATGTATAAAATGTATACTCACGTGCGAACAATCTGTAAAAAGAAAATACTTACATGTAAAAGCGTATAAAATATAGACATCAAGATTGTATCTATGAACAAAAGTATTACAGCGTTTTTTATTTTCTTCTGTGTTTTTTTTTGTATTTGGTCACATATATTTTATGTGAAAAAATCACAGATAAAGATATGTAGTTATAAATTTATATTACAAGGCAAGACACAGATAACAACCTGACATACAGAATTACTTTTATTTATGAGGCATTTGGCTTAAATGCCACCAATTTTGTAATCCTAGAAGCGTGTTTATCTAGTAAACCCTGTTTTCCATTATGATCATGGCCATGGGTTGGGATGTTGTGATTAGTCAAATCTTCTTAGAAGTATCCCACATGGAGTACCAGTTTTCAGAGAATTCAAATATAAATACGGTGAAACTAGGCAATATCAAAAATAATTTAATCATTCTGAGTTGATTCAGAAGGAATCTCATAATCCCTTAGTGCTCCAATATTCTTTTCATTTGGAACATCAATGACCTCTGAGCAGAGGAAGCACAGAGGTGAGAGTTAATGTGTCCAGTTCAGTGCCCGGCTCAGCATCTCCCTAAAGACTTCCTGGCCTGTCCATCACACTGAGGTGATGTCATCCCATCTCCCTCTGAGGTCTTGGGGTTTTAGTGTATACCTCATCCTATGACATTCTGTCAGCTCTTTGCTTGCCTCTGGTCTCCCAGACCCTCATCCTGGACTCCCCAAGGCCCCATATCCTGACCAAGAAGGAGAGCATAGCCTCAAGCTCAGTCTTCTAGGTAGCTCAGAAATAAGTCATAGCCAGGACCTCAGATATGGTGGCAGTTACAACAAAGGGGTTCTGCTGTGCTTCCTTGTCCCTAATGAATTCCAAGGTGTACTGGCCCCAGGATCAACCTTTAGATTCCTATATTAGTCCATTTGGGTGGTGATAACAAAAATATCATAGACTGAGTGACTTATTTTTCATAGTTTTGGAGGCTGGGGAGTCTAAGATCAAGGCATCAGCAGATTCAGCATCTGGTTGGGGCCTGCCTCCTGGGTCATAGATGGTCCTCTTCTCACTCTGTCCTCACTCTGAGATCTCTTCTATAAGAGCACTAATCCCACTCAGGAGTGTTCTACCCTCATGACCTAACACCTTCCAAAGGCTCTAATACCATCACATTGGGGATTAGGTTTCAACATATAAATTTGTGGGAGATGCAAACATTTAGTCTGTAGCAATTACCTTGCTGTTGGAACAATGCTTCTGGACTCAGCCTTGCCCCATATAGGATACGCCCAGCAATTCCCTGGAACATTCTTGTTCCAAACACACATCCTCCTTCTTACATACAAACACATTCATTCACAGTGTTTCACCAAAAAGGGAACGGGGACTTTGCTACCTACAGAGCATCTTTATGGAAATTAGAAGATGGAGACCATCCTTAGAAGACAGACAGACAAACAAAACCAAACCCCTCTGGGTAAACACAGCGGCACTGTCCCTTCGTGTGGCAAGCAGAACACAGGGCACATACATTTCAGCTCACAGCAGCTCCCGTGGGTAGGCAGCTTTGTATACTTTCTATATTTTGTATAGAGTATAAGAGGCTAGCCTTTTAGAGGTTCAGGATACACATGGTTATATCAAAAGGCTCTGCAAAGACCTGAATGCCAAGACCGATTTAACTTCCTTGAACCTAACCTTTGACTGCATCTCTCAGACTTAACCATCCCTGAAGCCCACTCCTTTTTTTTTTTTTAATGGTTTACAATTCACCTAGCTTTCCCCCAGATGTATTTCCCAAAGGAAATCCTGACCCATTTTCCTGGGACCCTATTGACCAAAGAAAGCAGCTTTCAAGCTCTCACCAACCTGGATGTCTGGATGGGGCGGTCCAGACGCAGCCATCACAGTACTGCCTACTTTCTGTCTTATGGGCCATTCCTTCCATTTCAGGCTCTCTTCTCACTAGTCATTTGTCGAAACAGTGATAGAAAATTGTGATATCCCTCAGACAAATGACCTCACTGGTCCAACAGGGTCTTAGCTGCCACCTGGGCGTGTCTTGGGTGCCTGTTCTGTCCTAGTCAATAGATTTCACCCAGGCTTAACTCCCTCTTGGTTCCACAGTATGACATATCCATGGACCATCTACATTATCGCCTAATTATTTCATAAAATTCTTTCATCAATTCTAGTCTACCCAAACAGAACCCTTAGAGGCAAAGACATGACTTATCAAGCAATATTGATTGAGTGCCTCTAGTATCAGTACATGTTGACAGTCTACTGAGAGTAAAATATGTTAATAACATGACTTGTTAAAAACTACAACAACAACATTAGAGTTCTATGTTGTTCATATGAATTTCAGTTATCATGAAAACAAACTCCAGGGCACCTGGGTGGTACAGTCAGTTAAGTGTCGGACTCTCAGTTTCAGCTCAGGTGGTACTCTCAGGGTTGTGAGATTGACCCCTGCGTCGGGCTCCGTGCTCAGCACAGAGTCTGCTTGAGATTCTCTCTTCCTCTCCCTCTGTCCCTCCTGCCTGTGCTCTCTCTCACTCTCTCTCTAAAATAAATAAGTGAATCTTAAAGAAGAAGAAGAAAAGAAACTCAAATCAGGTCCAAGAACCCAAATGTCCATCAACAGATGAATGCATACAATGGAATATTGTTCAGCTATAAAAAAAAAGGAATACCAATGTGTGCTATAACATGGATGGGACCTTGAAGACATTATTATGTTGAGTAAAAGAAGCTAGACACAAAGGGCCATGTATTATGTGATTCCCTTTTTTATGAAATAGCCAGAAAAGGCAAATCCATAGATAGAGAAAGCAGACTTGCGGTTGCCAGGAACTAGGAGGGAGGAGGAAATGAGAAGAGATTGCTAATAGATACAGGGCTTTCATTCGGGGAGAGGAAAATGTTCTGGAACTGGAGAGTAGTGATGGTTGCACAACCTCGTGAGTGACCTAGTGCTGCTGCATTGTACACTTTAGAATGGTTAAGAGGATAACTTTTATGTTATGTGTCTTTACCACAATAAAACACTATAAAGATGCTTACAAGAATTAGTTGGTCATACCCTGGAGCCAGCTCAGGGTTCTTTTCCATAATCCTCACTCATAAAGTTCCATTGGACAGGTTAATTGCTGCTTCTCTATTGTGAGATTTTCAGATTGGTATTCCTTTTAATTGCGTAGGCCAAAGCATACTGAGTAGTTTCCTGTTTCTTATTTAGGCATGGTTATGCCACATTACAGAATTTTCTGGTGTGCTATCTCTAGCCTCCTAATGTGTATAAATCTAGGTAGGACCGTGCTATGTTAGCTCCATTCTGGGTACCCCATTCTGCAGGATGAGTGATTCTAAAACTGTGCTAACTATGCCTGAACTGAGGAGATGGGAGGGTTGGGGGGCAGGGGAAGGATGGAGTGACATAAAAGCTTCCCCTCTCAGAATCAAGCTGAAGGAAACCATAACTTCTGTACTCTAGAAAAGACTCGTGGACAATATAAATCTCATAAACATAAATCACCAATCTTTTTTTTTTTTTTGTCTTGGCATCTATAAGCTAAAAGAAATTGGATTTTTTTTTTTTGTTTTAGGTTAACTACAAAGCCACCAGCAGGGGGAAGTACACAAAGGGATGTCAGGACTGCCTTGGGGCCCCAAAATGTCCCGGGCTCCTCTGTAAACAGAGGGGTTTCTTTTGTGCCTTCAGTAGAAAAAAATAGCCCTATTGTGAGGCTGTGAGAGAAACAACCTTTAATCCTTGCAAAGCCCAATAATATTATGTATATTGACTAAAACCCTGTAGAGTGGGCCTGACAGGGTTTTTTCATTACCACGGTACATTGTAACCTAGCTACCTTTGAAAAGTAACCAACATCGAGAGGCACTTGACATTTGCAAAGTATTATGGGTGTCCTCTCTATGTCCTCTCAAGTTCCCAAATTTACAATGGTCTTAATTTAAAAGTTAAGCCAGGGGATCAATTGCTTAGTGTAGGGCCAGGCTGCCCTTTTTAAAACAAAACAAAAAATACCAAACCCCTGTGGGCCAGTGTGACCTGCCTTCCTCATGTGGCTCAGGTTTTGGTGGGTTGCATGTTGTCTTGTGTTTAATTTTGAAGGAAGGTGTCTGAACCCCAACCGGACGGTCATGTTCCACTCCTCCAGGTGTTGCTGAGACGTATGAAGGCAGCAGCAGCTGGTAATGAGCTGGTGAAAATGAAAAAGGAACATAAGTAGCTTCTTTAGCAAATCCCCTGGAAATGACACAGAACCCTGAGGATCGATACCATCGATCTATCCCAGAGCTACAGCCCTATTCCATCTGACTCCCCTGCAACAGTCAGTCCAAGGAAAACAGCCACATTATTACGGGCAAAACTGTGACCAAATCAACTGGGAAAATCAAACTCCAGCCTGCTTTCAGCTCCCTCATTTGGGCAGTGGCCATGGGTCAACATTAGAGCAAGGATCAGGCTGAAATCCCAAGGGAGAATTTAAGTGGGCCATGGCCTTGCTTTCAGAACATATCTTTATGACCTTCAGTGATATTTGCACCACTGTCTGTCTCCTACTGAAACCCAGATCACTATGTAAACCTAGACTACTGAACTGGGAAATTGGGGAGTCTAAGTTACTTTCTAAAAAATGTTCAGGCAACATTTGAGTCTGTTATAAGCAAATGGTCTATTGATGTTTCTGATCAAAACCAGGCAGGTTGTAATCATTACTAAGTAAATCCAATTTGTTTACTATAGGCCAGGGCTGGCACTACAAAGATGAATGGACTGACTCTTGACTCTGGAGTTCAGTCTTCCCAGGGAGATAGATACAATACTAGTGACATGCAGTAGAACGAGTACTGCTGTAGCAGATCATGGAAGTGCTCTAGAAACCCAAAGGAGGGGAAATCAATCAAGTCATGAAGGTTTTGCAGAGAGACTGACACTCAGGGTAGAGCTCGACTGGGAGAGGCCTTGAGTGCCATGGTAGAGAATTTGGACTTGCCCTATAAGCAGCAAGGAGCCATGAAGCAAGGGACTAATATAATCACATGACAGTTTTGGAAAGATAATTCAGGTGGCAATTGTACCCGTCAGCTATTGCCACAACACTGCTGTGTAACAAACCTTCCCAAAACATGGCATCTTAAAACAGCAAACATTCATTTTTTCCCTTGTGAAAGCTGGCTTTGGCTCTGCTGTGCTTGTGTGGGATCGGCTGAGGTTGGCTCGGGTATGAGATGGGTTCAAGTCAGCTCCAAGTGTCTTGTCATTCTTCTGAGTCCACATGTTATCCAGCGTGTGTAATTCTCAGGCAGACTAACGAGCAGGTGAGCAGGAAAGGTGCAGTGCCTCTTGAGCCAAATCGAGTCACATGGTTGAGTTGCCCAGCAATGCAATGAGGAAATACACTCCACTTTTCATGGGAGGAGCTGCACAGTCACAAGGCAAAGGGTATAGATGTACAGTTCTAATACACCAAGGTCAGGATGAATTGCAAACAGTGATCCATTCCACTGTAGCAGGAAGAGGACAAGCTGGGGGTGGGGAACCAAAGGCGGCTTATGATACGTTGAGTATGGTCCATGTAAAACAGACAGAAGCAATTCACTGAGTGACACAGGGAACTTTTCTGAAACTACAGAGTCCAACCAAGTTGGCCTCACCCATATATTTAGAACAGGGAGAAAACTCCAGCTAGAACATTATTAAATGGTTGGTTGAAACATTTAGGAATTCCCGGTTGAATTATAGTCTTGGCAGCAGCTGCCTTCCAGATCCATCTGGTTTGAATTGGCAAAACTGCAGCTGTGCTTGTTGGTATGGGTAAGCCTTTCTTTTGAGTAATGGGCCTGCATAGAAGGGGTGGAGAAAGGGAAGAGAAGGATGAGGCTGTTGTCATGAAAAATGGGTAGAGAGAACAACAGAGCTACTACTGTTTTGCTCAGCAGCGTGGAAGTGGGCCTGTGGTTCTGGACTGGAGGACAGATTCTTGTAGGATTACTGGGTCCCCTCTGCTCCTCTGGAGCTGTCATACCCAGTAGATGCTGTCACATCACATACTTGGGTTACGAATTGATTGTTTTGCTTTTATGGGGCTGGTATAATTAGTTTCACATTTTTAATTTATAGCATCAGCTAAGCTTTTTAATCCGTTATTTATGGCAAAGAACTAAGAACTAAATTGCCTCCTGCCCCCCTCACAGAAAGCATTTAAATCCCACAGTTTGGTATCAGTTGTTTGGCTAAGACATGTGGCCTTCTTAAAGGAAAACTTTTCTCACAGAGGAGTTGCTGTGGCTTCTTTGCCTTTCTTCATGTTTGAGTCCTGGAAACCCTGGGGAAAAAAAAAAAAAAAGAAGCCCCAAATGTTTAAATGGAGTAACGTTTCTCTAAAGCGCTGCTTTAGGAGAAAGTGAAGCTGGCAGGGTTGAGAAATTCATGCCAGAAAAGTTCCATTGAAAGAAAAGCTCTTGTGTTTGGTCATTTTCTGTCTTCGGCCTCCCCCTACGCAGTCCTCAGGTGTATCATGATCTTTCTGAAACGACGAAAGAACGTTGAGCCTCTGAGAAGCAAACTCAAAGAGCCGGGGGCTGTGGGAAGAAATCTGTGCCGTTAGCCAAGGGTCTTGGAGATGTAGGCGAGTGAAGGACAGAGCGTAGACTCAGAAAGTGTCCTGATCTACCTCTGGTTCATTGACTGCTGGCCTGGTACCTCTGATCTGGTTTGGAAGAGCAGCTGGGAGGTTTTGGCATCTTCCTCCTTTTGGGTTTTATTGATTGGCACACCATAAGTCACTTAAACAACAACAACAAAAAATCACAGTCACACTTACGGATCTGAAAAGACCGGATCTCCCATAGCTCACCCTTAGCATGGTTGCTGAGATGGCATTGGGGAAACATGGACCAGATCCAGACGGTAGCCCCCATGGTAGCTTGAGCTGTAAGCTATAGTTTAGGCTTCGATTCCAATTTTGATCCTTTGCCCAAGCCCATTTGGGCTGGAGTGTTGAAGGGTTAAAGATGAAGAAGCAGACCGCAGCAGGAGCAGCTCCTACAGGACAAAGGAGGCATTGATGCTGAGCTGGGGTCCTCCCCCTGCCCCCACTCCCCTCTAGGCTGCGGGGTCTCAGTGTTTACTGAATGTTAAATAAATACCAATTGAATCGTATGTTTAATGAGGTGTATCAAACATGTAATAAGATACATATCTATTAAACAGTTGTGAAATCTCCGTAAATATGTTCTTAATAATAAAGGGTACAGATGGCTCGCAGATTGGACTGAAGAACAAAGACTGAAGGAGCTTATGGAAGGAATAGGAGAGCCATCTTCTGAAAACTGAGAAGACAGCTGATTTTCAGCCAGAATTTGATACATGTATCTGTGCTCAGCTAGAGCAAAAATGGGACGCAGGCCCATTAAGGAGGAGACTATCAACTTTGAAACCTAAAGACTAGGAGAAATAGAACTAAAATTAAAGACAGAGAAATGGTTGCTCACAAAAATGTCACCAATGTTTGGAATATACCCTCAGGTTTTAACAGTACACGAGTCTCAGTATCACACATTTACCCCTCGAATGTCCCCAGACTGCAGGGCCTCGCCAAGTATTAGAAAACAAAAGAGTCACATGATACGTAGGTAAGGGATTATTAACTTGTTTTTCTTTCTCTAAAAAGTGGTAATTATCATATTATATTGCAATATGCTATTGAAGTTACATCAGCAAACTACTATTGAAAACTGATCTCCTTCTCCTAGCACACACGGGTCAGGCTAAGAGCCTGCATGAGCGTGATTGTTTGCCAAATAATTGGTGCTTCGAGTGGAGGGAAAAGAGGGGGACGGCAAAATTTGCAGAGGCTGGGTATCTTAGAGTGGATTCTGAAATAAACACAAAGCTCAGGGCCCACGCTTCCCAACCTTTCCCAAGTCTTTGCACACAACAAAAGCGATTCTTTTTGTTCAATAGACTAGAATAATCGAATGTTGGGTGCTATCAGCCCAGGGGCTCTGATCCCTCAGGCCTTGCCATACCATCTTGAGGGCAACATGAATCATTTTCTGAACACAGTTTGGGAAGCTATGTCCTAACCCATACAGAGACACTAGAGCTTCCAGATACCAAGTGTAACATTCCGTCTTTCGGGTCAGAAGCCATCCCAGATTTGGGATGTACTGTATGGTGACTAACATAATACAATAAAACATCATTATTTAAAAAAAAAAAAAAAGCCATCCCAGATTTGAAGCAGTCAGAAGGTGTGCAGGTATATATACAAGGGTAATAATAATGAACATTTATATTGCTTCCCACGTATTTGACATTGTTCTAAGTGTTTACATTTTACTAACTTAAATGACATATTATTAAATGCATATTATCATTACCTCCACTTAAGAAGTGAGGAAATTGAGGGACCCAAAAAGGAAGTCACTTCCCTAAGATCCCCCAGCTGGTAAGTGGCAGCCCTGGGGGGGCTAAGCCAGCTGATTTGGCTAGAGAGGGCATATTTGTCACTCCCACTCTGTAACAGCACTTCCCAAGAATTTTTGAGTCATGGGTCACATAGAAAAGACCTTCTGTAGAGTATATTGAAGTCAATACTGGAAACCACTCACAGCCCCAGGCATAGGGTTGGGGCCAGAGCCATAAGCAGGCCGAGTGGCTCCATCTCCCACACTGGAACCCTCTTGCACTATACCCACCAGTTAGAAAGTCCTGCCCTGTACAGTTATCTAGGGTGTTCACAGCAGGGTTATTTCTAACAGCAGACAGATGCCTCCCAAGAAGGCATTCGATAGACTTGCTGCCTGTTGGAAATGGGTAAAGTCCATATGCTTACATGCTAGGGAGACTGAATAAAGTTTGTTGTAGAGGTGTATTTGTGTATTAATGGCACAGAGAGATGTTCATAATACCTTATGGTAAAAAGAAAATCAAGTGACAAAATAGTAAGGAGAGTTTGATCCCATTTTCATTTTTTTAAAAAAAGGACATACGTCTATATAGATATCCATATCCCTGTATCTGTGTACCCTGTCCTTTTTCCATAGGAACATGGATAACTTGGAAGTTGTTGTTGTTGTTGTTTTAAAGAGAACTCACCTGCTTAATTCCTGCAGACGAATTATTAATGTGTAGGTTCCACTTCAGTCTAAATGTAGTTTCCCCAGACCAGTGACTTTCAACCTTTCATTGTCGTTGTTTCTAGCAGCAGAATTCTTTTTCTAATAAAACCTTATTGGCAGCCTCAATATATAAAAACAGACCAAACAGAGCTTCTCTGATTGAAGCCAGGTGTGAGGCCCAGGGCCCACCGCCCACTTACCACCCTCCTTCTCCACCACCCCATCTCCAGCTGGGCCTGGTCCACAAAATGCCACCCTGGACCAGTACAAGAGAGTCCTGGTAGCCCAAAAAAACATGCTTGGAAGGAATAAGTCTATGTCGAGCATCAAAATCATTATAACTGAGAGGAAATAATAGAAAACGTGATTATTAAAAAAGAAGATTCCTTGGGACTTACATTAAAATGCATGGGTTTTTGCCAAACCCTGCTCTATGGATGCCAAATAGGGACAACCAGGTAGTTCAGCCTCGTGTAGCTTCCTTGCATCTAGCACAGTGCCTCCACTGCGAATACAGGTCAGCTTGCCCTGCTTTGTATTTTCACTTCTACTGCTTGATCTCTCTTCATTTCTATATTGTCCTTAAGTGTCACTGAACCTCAAGAAGAGTCCAGAAAGAAAGAAGCCCAATGCCCAGAAACTCTGCTTTCTCACACCTTGTTTGAGCTTGCTTTCATGTTGTTTACCTGCCTCTGCAAGGGGCAAATCAATTGCAGCTGGCAGAAATTGATTTTAAAGAAAACTGGGTTGTTGTTTTTTTTAACACAATATGGTCCCCAACAACCAACATTTGTGGCTGACAAATAACGGCAGAGTGTGGCAGACTGGAACTGAGCCACAACACTGCCCTGATAGAGACTCTGAATCCAGATCTGGGGCTGTCAACCTCATCTTGTCTTTCTCTAGAAAGGACCCAATGGTCAACCAAAGAGAGAACTTTCTGCTTGTATTTATTATTCATTCTCAAGAAGAAAGCTAAATAGATCCATAATGTAGAAGAATTGGGTCCATGATCATCTAATCAGTGGAGCTATAGTCTTGTTAACTTTGCCTCCCAGCCGTTCAGGAAACCAAAACAATATTTGAAAAAAAAAAGGAATCTTTCTGAAAAAGAAGCCTAGATGTTCCTACCTCTTTTGTCTTTCATGGCTTTCTTGTCTGCCATCTCTGTTGTTCCTCAACACAAGAGTAGCCTCGTGACTCTTAGGAAGGATTAATTGTGACACGATAAGCTCAACTCTACTGAGCTGCGGTGCAATCTTGTTCTGTATGCTACAAGTTATTAGGGTTAGCTGGAAGAATGTGCATTTATTTACTGAAGGTACTTTATAAATCAATACCTTGTTTTTGAATTCAGGTCAATAGGAATAACTCTGAAACACAACCAACAACTACAGCAACCCTAAAACAGCACTTTCAACTTATTGATTTTTAGAAAAGTATCTTTTCCTGGCATTATTCACACACCCTTGATAAGCAACTCCATGCAATCAAAAAATTTAATGGATTTTTTTTTACCCCCCAAATATATATTTATATATTTTTCAACATGCCTTTGAATTGCAGCCAGTTAGGTTCTTTGAAAAGGGTAAGTTTGGGAGAGACATGAAAGATGGAGTTTGCATTTATTCCTTCCCGTTTGTACAGGGAGGCATTTTGCTGACTCAGTGTTAGAGCGCAGCTCACGAGATCCAACAGCTATTTGCCATTTAATTTCATTCCATCTTTTGGCGATTTTAGATATTTCTCGAATTTTGCTGAGAAAATTTCATTTCTTCTCATGCACTAGTATTTATGAAGCAGCTTAACCAGGCATGGTCTTGACCTGGGGCACTTCAAAAATCATATGTAGCCAGAACATTTCTTTCCTTCTTTCCGGGCTAAGTATTTTTTTTTTTTTGATAAGCTGAAAATTTGTGGTTTTATTATTTTTTTTTATTATGTTAGTCACCATACAGTACTTCATTAGTTTTTGATGTAGTGTTCCATGATTTATTGTTTGCGTATAACACCCAGTGCCTGTTGCAATACATGCCCTCCTTCGTTGTTGTTTTTTTTTTTTTTAAGATTTTATTTATTTATTTGACAGAGATAGAGACAGCCAGCGAGAGAGGGAACATAAGCAGGGGGAGTGGGAGAGGGAGAAGCAGGCTCCTAGCGGAGGAGCCTGATGTGGGACTCGATCCCAGAACACCGGGATCACGCCCTGAGCCAAAGGCAGACGCTTAACGACTGCACCACCCAGGCGCCCCCCTCCTTAGTATTCTTAATCTGGGTGTCCATAGACATCGGCTTGTTGGTGAACTCGCAAAGTTACTCACGTGTGTGTGTGTGCACGCGCGCGTGTGTGTATACGTGCATGCGTATGCATGCTCCTTTCTTGGAGAAGGGAGAACATGCATGGTTCCTGGGGAAACTGTGACCCTCAAATGGCCATGAATTGTTGCTCCAGAGCAGCAGTTCTCAGTGTGGTCTGGGAACCGCTGGATTTCCTGTGGTCTCTGACGTCAAATTATTTACATATTAATGGAAAGACATTGTTTGTCTTTTTCACTCATTCTCTCACGATTGTACCTGGGGGCTTTCCAGAAGCTACCTAACAAACTATAGTGCAACAGATTGAACTCCGAAGCAGATCTGAGAATCTAGCTGTCTTCTCTTACGACTAGATGCTGGAGATTTACAAAATGTGATGCAGTGCCACTCCTCTCACCAAATTATTTTGGTTTGGGAAATGTAATTGTTTTTATGAAAGTATGTGATTTGTGTTAACATGTAATAGGTATATTATTTTATTTCTAAATGAGTCAATTGTTTTAAAAAAATGTTTCCATTTCCCTCTTTCCTACATGGAGACAAACGAAGGCTCTTTGGCACCCTTAATAACTTTTCAGATTGTAAACAGGCCCCGAGGCCAAAAAAGTTTGAGAATCGCTGCTTTAGAAGATTTGGGGCTTTCTCTGAGCAAAACTAACAGGCCGAAGTAAAAACACCCATATAGTCTGAGAATTAATTTTACAAGCAGACAGTCTGTGCCGTTCCTTAAATATTGGGTTGAACCACATGAAATTGCCAAGGCTTGACCATTATTTGCTTACAAAAAATGGTCATTTCACTCGGTAAGCCTAATGAAAAGATGGTATTATTATTTATTTGACTTTGGCTTTTCGGATTTGTCTGGGCAGTGCTGGTAACTTTCACTGCTTTGTCTGCACACCCTTATCCGGGTTCCTTTTGTAAGCTAACGTTTTCTTTTCTGAGTACTTTCTCAAAACTTGGATTATGAAAGTAATATATGACTTAGAAGTACAGAAAAGTACTAGAAGGGGCATCCCTAATCCACCATCCAGAAGTAGCTTCCTCTGGAGCATTCTTACCAATATATTACTTTCACTCAGTTATCAAGGCGTATTTCACCTAAGTAAGAGCATACTGTATTTTTTCAATCACGAATCCTGTGTTTATCATTTAACGCTATTATATTAACATTCCCCATTTTGTTTCAATCTCATCACTAAAAAATTTGTGATATTTTTTCTGATTATAAAAATTATAATCATCTTTTTCATCTTGAAAAGTATAGAAAACTGTGAAGAATTAAATCACTCTAAATCTAACCATCCAGAATAATCATGCTTATGATTTTGTTGTATTTTTCTCTGTCTATGCATATAGTTTTAGTCTTTATATCCTGTTGCTTACATGGTTTTATATTCTGTTTTTCATACAACAAACAGTTTTTGTGTCCGTGGAAAACTCGTCATAAACAGTTTGTTTATGGGATAAATTTTATCATATGATGTAACATTATTAACTATCCCACTATTTTTTATATTGCTGGCACTCTTTCACAAACATAAATAAGGCTGCTGTGAACATTTTTGGGCAGACATAATCTTTTTCTCTACTGGAGATTTTTTCACCTGGTTTCTCAAAAATGGAATCATCCCAACTCGGAGGTTTCCATCACACAAGCATGCCAGTGATGGTATTAAAGCACAAGACACAGAGGAGACCGTGTTCTGGAGGAAAAGAACCAGTTCCCCAATCCTGTAGGACAGATTCCTCGAAGTTGAACTCGTGAGCCAGAGGGCATGAACATACGTTTGGCTCTTCTCTTGCCGAAATGCTTCCTAAAAAGTTCTCCCCATTTACTTTTGCATCTGCCATGTTGGAGTGGCTCTTTTACTGATCCATGCCACAAGTGGGTTTTCTCTGTGTCTCTTTCCCCTCCCCACCCCTCTGTCCCCTCCCCTCTGCTCCTCTCCCCTCCTCTCTCCTCTGTCTTCCAAAGGAAATTCACAGGAAAAATGTTATTTTATTTTGCATGACTTTGGTCTTCAGTGATGTAGAAATTGTTTTCCTAAATAGTATTTGCTGTCCACTGACTTCGCCTCTCTCTCTCTGTAGTGAGTCACTTTTGTTTTCAAGGTGGCTAACTGGCACTGGAGTCAAACCTTAATAGCTCTAGTCTATAGTTATAAAATGAGTGAAGCCAACTGGCCCACAGGGCGCTGAATTCATTCTTTTGGCTTCATTATTACCTAGTTGCTTACCAAATGAACTAACCAGCCACTGTTGGAAATATCCCTGGCTAGAAATACAAAATGTCAAAACCACAAGTAACCTTCTCATTATACCCTACACTGGTCAACATCCCACTGCAGTCTAATTTAGGGCCCTATAATTTAAGAGGAAAGTGAATAACTTATACTTCAAAAAAAGAGCAGTAACAGAAGAATGAACTCGAAGCTGGCCTTATTTAACGGGGAAACAAGTGGGAGGAAGCCCTGCGTCTCATCTAATACCTCCCTGTCTTTCTTTTGGGGTTGAAGTTTCTCGAATGATCTCAAGAGTCTTTCTCTGTACCTATAGATCAACATATTTGAGATAGTAAGTCTGACAGGACAGAGGAATGTCTAAGTGTCTCTTTACAATTTTGCACAAATAGATCCTTTCTCAGCATTCTATTTGGTTGTACTTTGTGATGGTGGCCGTGTGTAGGGATTAAAAAGGAAGGTGGGGGAATTATTATAAATATATTTAATAGAAAAAATACTGAATACACAATGATGTGAGAGAGGACCCCAGATGCCAGTATGAATCTTTGAATGGTGAACCTTGAGAAAGCCTACTAAGGGATAACCTTAACTATGGTCTAGATAGGAAAGGCAATTGTGAACTATAAGCTTCCCTAGGGATATAAAGAAATCAAAATTGGGGGCGCCTGGGTGGCTCAGTTGGTTGAGCGACTGCCTTTGGCCTGGGTCATGATCCCAGGGTTCTGGGATCGAGCCCCGCGTCGGGCTCCCTGCTCAGCGGGAAGCCTGCGTCTCCCTCTCCCTCTGCCACTCTCCCCTGCTTGTGCTCTTCTGCTCTCTCTCTGTCAAATAAATAAATAAAACCTTTAAAAAAAACTCAAATGTGAAGGGGAGACACCCTAAAATAAATGTCTGGAAATGGCAGAGTCCCCGTTTTCCTGGGTTCTGTTGACCAGATCTCTTTATTAATTATCCGCCAGGCCTGACCAGTATGCATAATGGTTCATAATGAAGACCTGGGGGGAAGAGAACGGAGTGCTCTTGAAGGGCCCTCTGACTCATCAAAGAAATACTAAATTAAATGTATTTTGTTGTGGTCTAATTCTTTCAAAATTGGTAATCCATGTTTGGTATGTATGATAATCCCATATTAATGTTTTATTTAACCAGAGCTCCATTTGAATAATCCATTTCCCCACAACAGTGAAGAGTTGATGCTAGTTTTTAAGATGGAGCTGAGCGCAAATCAATTGCATCTCTATTGTACATCGCTCAACGAATTTACATGAGCACAGCTGAATATCAGTTGTTTTCTTGCTCTGTGATAAAAGTTCATTTTTAAAACCCCAAATTGCAATTTGTCAAAGTCCATTTGCCAGTTCTTTAACAATTTCAGCCAAATTGTAAATTGTATAACTGTCTGCATCATTTGCATACATAATCATGTTAGAGTGATGGTATAATCTGGGCACATCATTTACGGGAAGAAGGAACAATAGCAGCCAGCTTCCAATTCTTGGGATACTCAGAGTAATTTATTACATGGCTGATGTTTTCTTTCTAATTTCCACCAAATGATCTCTTTTAGAATGATGAGCACTAAGGACGGCTGTCCCTTGTGTATTATCTTTACTGCTTTCCTAATCTTGAATTGAGAGCCAAGATGAGCACCATGTTACATGTCTGCTTCATTCACACACACACACACACACACACACACACACACACACTCACACACAGTAATTTCAGTCCAAATAATATCACAAGAGTTCAATGAAACATCCTCCTCAAATGATGCCCCTGTGTTAAATTAATTTAATCTCTGGATCTAGTTATTGAGTATTCTTTTCTGTGCATTGACAATTTGCCAATTGCTTGCTTCCTATTTTTAATCAATCTTGCAGATAATTTACCAGCCAACTAAATCGTTTTACTGGCCTATCACACTTCTCAACCCGACAGAGAGCAAAAGTAAATACAATCAGTCTTGTGTTGCACCATCGGAAATTTATGATGACCCCAGGCAAGTAGCTTTCTGCAAGACTAATTTATGTACAGCCACATCTGTCACTGTGGCACTTGGACACGTCTTAGGCTTTTTTATTAGTTATTCCTGGTAACAACCCAATGAGATCACAAGGTAGGTTAGATATGCCCTTTCTTAAGAGGCCCCTGAAATTGCATTAGATGCCCACATCTTGAGGCTCAGCCCTCCAGTCAGGAGTATGGTCCAGACCATAGATTAGGGTAACCTTGAGTCCTAGGACTCGGAATTTCTGCCAGGCCCAAATTCATTATTCTGCTATTCATTTCTTCCCCTACAATAAATACTGTCACCCAGAGAGGAAGTCACTTTCCCAGGTTCATAAAATAATTTAGTAATAGTAAGATTAGGCTCCCTTTTAAGTTAATGATTAACACAGACTCAGACGGGTCTGGATTTGAATCCTGACTACTAGCCACTTACTAATGGTGTGACTTTGGACAGGTTGCCTAGCTTCTCTTGCAACACCGTCAGCTCTTTTAAAATGAGGAAAACAGGGGTGCCTGGGTGGCTCAGTCAGTTGAGCGTCCAACTCTTGGTTTCAGCTCAGGTCATGATCGCAGAGTCATGGGATCAAGCCCTACAGTGGGCTCCACACTCATCGGGGAGTCTGCTTGAGATTCTTTCTCTCCCTCTCCCTCTGCCCCTCCCCACCATGCTCTCTCTCTCTCTCTCAAATAAATAAATAGATCTGAATACATACATACATACAACATACATAAAATGAGGAAAACAGTGCCTATCCTTTAGGGGTTATTGTGACGGTTGAAATTATAACAGCTCGGGGAGCCTGGGTGGCACAGCGGTTAAGCGTCTGCCTTCGGCTCAGGGTGTGATCCCAGCGTTATGGGATCGAGCCCCACATCAGGCTCCTCCGCTGGGAGCCTGCTTCTTCCTCTCCCACTCCCCCTGCTTGTGTTCCCTCTCTCGCTGGCTGTCTCTATCTCTGTCAAATAAATAAAATCTTTAAAAAAAAAAAAAAAAGAAATTATAACAGCTCCCCTATCTGGGTGTTTCCGGGCTAGGTTATTTCTATTTCCTACTGTGTTTCATCTGCACCCCAGCCTTGCAAGGGGTGGAGGGTAACTCTGCCTAGAGCTCCGGATGTAGGATCTGTACTCACTGTTACTCGGATACTACGTGGTAAAGAACACCGCCTTGGTTGTTTTTCTATCCCGTCTGAAAACCTGCTGTTTATTTACTGAAAACATCTTGGAATCCAAAAGGAATTTTTTCAATTCAAGTTGTAAAATCACAGGTTAATGGCATTTAAGATAATTTTGGCTTAAAATACTCAAGTGTGGGCAGAGAGCAATTGATGAAGCTCTCTGCTAACTCTCAGAACCAATCCATATAATCTCAGCTTTCATATACGAGCATGAAGCTCAGCACATCCAACTCTGTCTCCAGAGTTATAGCTTCACAGTTGTCGCTGCCTCCAGTGCGAGTCAAACTCATGACAACGAAGCACTGTCGAATGGTGGTTTTATGCACACGGGGCTCTTAGAACGCTGTGTGTCCTACAGTAAGAGTTCAGTTAGTGTTAGCCACTGTTATTACTGTGAGCATTTCCCTACTCCTGTCCCGCCCACCAGTTATGTTTGATGGATCATCTTTTTTTTTTTTTTTAAGATTTTATTTATCTGACAGAGATAGAGACAGCCAGAGAGAGAGGAAACATAGGCAGGGGAAGTGGGAGAGGAAGAAGCAGGCTCCCAGAAGAGGAGGATCCCAGGACTCTGGGATCACGCCCTGAGCCGAAGGCAGACACTTAATGACTGAGCCTCCCAGGCGCCCCTGGATCATCTTTTTTTTTTAATATCCAAAGCTAGGAAGATTCTCCTACCCAGTTGGAGATTTATTTGACTGACTTTTACTTTTTTATGGCCTAATGATACCATATAAATTTCCATAGATGTTTATGAGACAGAAACACATGTGCACACACCATGGGCAAGGCATCTTTAGAGATAGAAAGATGAAGAAGATGTGAATCTTGACCTCAAAGAGCTTACACTCTGTTGAAGGAGAAGTGGGGGTGTCCATAATGCAAGTCAATGTGGGAACTTTTTTAAATAAAGTATATAAGTAAAGTACAATAGGATGGGAGGGATCATATAAGAAAGTGGCATGAGAGCAGAGCCCTGAGGGATTAAGTCATCCTTCCTTCCTTTGAGCCATGTATCCATGCTTCCCACCCAGCACCAGGCACTGCTAGGAATACAAGATCAATGTATGTATGATCTCCATCATCAAGGCCATTCCAGGTATAAGGAAGAGATACACGTGTAGATCAGTGGCTACTGGACAGTGGGGTGGGTGCTGAAGGCACAAAGGGGCTGTAGGAACCCAGAAAAGGGTCTTCTAAATTGAATGAGAGATCAGAGAAGGCTTTCAGGAGGAGGTGATGCTTGAGCCAAATTTAGAATAGCTTGAGGAGATCAATAAGAGAGTAGAAGATGAGGAAGAAAGAAAAAACTAACTAGGTCAAGGGTGGGGAATGAAAGCAGAGTAAGGTAGGCAGGATGGCCAGGACCCTGATGGGGCCAGAGAAGAGCAAAGTGGGGAGAGTGGCCAGCATAATCAAAGGCACAATGAGGTAAGAGTGAACTACGTGAAAGGCAACAAGTGGTGTAGCTTGGCTGGAAGAGGAATGAATCTGGAAAGGTAAAATGGGGCAAAGTCCATCTTCCTCCTGTGGAATTCCTGTCTGGCTCTCTCAGCACCATCTGGTCGGTCCAGTTCTCAGGGATACAGTGTAGTCATTCTGCCTCCAGCAACTTGAACGTCTTCCCCGGCCTTACTGATGGTTTTATGACTTTGATTTTGATTCTGAGCCAAACTGGCCATATGGCTGAGCTGCCTTAGTACAGAAACTCTTTGAGCCCTGTGCCCTGGGTACCGTTCATATTTTCTTCTCAGGCTTCAGATTTCTCTTCCATGTGGCTTTTGATTGGCCTCACATTTTGGCCAAGAGTTAGTGTCAGAAAAAGATGGTTAGGAAATAAATACCTAAGAGATAGTTGATTCAAAATGAAGGCATTCTTTTAACAGCATTCATTCTAGAGAATCTCGAGGGCTCAGCAGTGTTGGATCTAGCCCAGATTTTGGCCACATCTATGACTTCTAACAAGGCTGGTATTCTTACCCATCGGCCTGAGGTGAAGAGTGGGTGTTGGGCTGCAGCAGCTGGAGAGTGAATAATAGTAAATGTAAATCTTTGCATTCAAATGTCTCTTTTTAGAAGATGATTATATGAGCCACAGAAAGAAAAGGCTCCTCCCACTGATTTATGCTCTCATTGTTTTCCGAGAATTTTGTCAATCTATAGAGAAGAGTCTGATCATTTTTGGATTGCACTGAATTCCTCAAAAATACTGCATGCCCAAAGTGCCTTTCCCTTTTTTGATATATCGTCAGTATTAATAGCTGATGGCAATTTTTTCCTAATAAATTTAGTCCAATAAATGCATACTGTGCCCCCAGGTCTTTATTTGGTATTGTAAATGCCAGTGAAACCCTGTGCCTTTCCTTGAAGGAGATTTCATGTAATTCAGGATTACCTATAACAAAACAAAAGAAAAATGGTAAATCTTCCTCTTCTTTATTTATATTTAAGGGTCTTTCAGCATCTCTCTTCTTGCTCTAGAAGAGCCTTTCTCAGACCAAGTTGCAGGTCCAAGTCTAAGATGCTTTAGTAGCATTTTCTTTTCAGCTGGACAACAGAATCATTAAATTCCTTTGAATTCAGTGAACCTGCCTAAACACTCCAGGTTTATTTCAGAACAAAAAGAAATCCATTTGGAACATGTTAGGTCTTTCATAGACAAAATTGCCCCAATTAATCGAGCTCGTTCAGTTGAAACTAACTGGAACCAAACTCAAATTAGCATAAGTAAAAATGGGATTGTGTTATTTCATATACTAAAATGCCTGGGGTAGGTGGCTTCAGGCTTAGCTGAATTGAATGGCTCAACCAGTAACACCTGTCTTTTACTCCCCCACTCTCTTCACATCCGATTTGGTTCTGTTTGCCTTATTTCCCAGCAGGCTGTTTGCATGTGGTAGCCCCTTGCAGCTCCAGGCTCACATCCTACTCATACAGCCACCCCAAGGGCCAATGGTTCTAGCAGAAGTCCTGGTTTGGGCTCTCATTGTCTCAGCATGGCTCCATGACTGTGGACAGGGTGGTGTGACATCCAGTTGGCCAGACTTGGGTCAGCCTGGAGTCAGGAGATTGGGTCAACCCTACCCAATGAAACAGACTGAGAGCAGAGCAAGGTGTCTGCCCAACAAAAAAATTCAGAGTGAATGTTCCAAAAGAAAAGAGAGACAGAGGAAGCAGCAACCACTGTCCACTGCAGTCATCTCAATACATCCTAGCATATTGGAAAATCAGGTGGTACAAGTCAGGTAAAGGACATACAACTACAAGAAAAGACAGCAATAACAATGTAATTGGAGATAGGCAATTAAAAAGTAAAATATGCCCTCAAAACTTCCGGTTTTTTTCTTCTTCAGATGCCTTTGATTTGATAATTTGATTGGATTATCCTCACTGACTTAAACAGATTACACTGCAACTGGCCTAGATGATTCCTAAACTCATTTTAAGCTAAAAAAAGGCAGAGGGGTAGGGGGACGCCTGGCTGGCTCAGTTAGTGGAGCGTTAACTCTTGATCTCAGGGTCATGAGTTTGAGCCCCATGTTGTGGGTAGAGATTACTCAAAAATAAAATCTTAAAAAAAAAAAATCCCACAATTCTATGAATTTGTTATGTTGATTAGTTCACTGTTTTGGAACCATCTAGGGAAGGCCTTTGGGTCATAAGTTAGGTAAACTACATGATACTGTGTAAACAGTCTGACACTCATCAGGTTTTTTCAGGCTGTGGCTTCCCCACAAGGCTGATCTAAGATACACTCCTTCAGGGGATTCTTTATTTAATATCACTTCCCAGAAGAAGTGAAGATGGCATTCAGCCCTATATTTGGATGAAACTATGTCATTTTTAAAATGATTATTTAAGAATATTTTATTTTTTCTTCAAATGTATAAGCACATTCTCACCATGACTCTAAATATATAAAATAGAAATTCATGAAGGAGTTTTATGGGTAAATGGAAAGTATTCCCTAGAAATATATAATAAAATAGCTGAATAATTTTTAATGATAAACTTTTAAAAGCAAAATAATAAGGTACCTTCCAACTCTGAGACTTAGAAATTCTACCAACTTGGTTTGATTTACTACTTACCATGGATCAAAATGATACTTTCCTGAAAAAAAAATATAATTTTTAGTTTATTTCCCTCTTTATGACAGCAGTGTGTCTAACCCAAACAGAAACTCTCCAGAAGATATTTACCATTTTATTCTATATTTTCCATTGTGCTCACATTTTCCTTTACTTGCATTTTTTCCGTATGGAAACTTAGTCACAATAAAAGGCAGAAATATATTTCATAAATTGACAAGAGTGGTGACTCTTTTAAAAAAAAAGATTGTAATAAACCCAGCTTTATCAGCTTTACAGTTATTTCATAAGCCTTTTTTTAAAAAACCAAGTACCGCCAATCTACAAAACACTATTTCATTTCTGAAATAAAAGCTGCATGGGATTCAGTAGCTCGTCAAGAAGGCAACAGCATTCATTGTGGAGTTAGCATTGTTCATCCTCTCATTGTAGCCTTTGAACCGTTGTGAGGCTATCTTTCCATCCACCATGGCTTCCCAGAGGTACTTGTTTTAGCGATGAGATTCACCAATCTTTCATTATTCCAGAAAAGATAGTAGCCGACTGTCTCTCTCTAGTGGACTCGGTGATCTTACCTTGAGGTGTTAAGAATCGCTAAGGGCTATAAGGACTTGTGTAAATTACAGCCATGCAGAGAGGTGTTGAAAAATCAATAAGTAATGAAATAGTACTGGAGTGAAGTAGCCAAGAGAGCAATGGGTGGGAAACTCCCGAGGATGCAGTTTCATTTTGTCAAAAGGTAAAAGAAGATGTTCTGATGTGTTTCGATAAAACAGGCTTCCTTGGAAATGAGAGGCTATCGGCATCGATGGCAAGAGAGTCACTGCAATGTGCCACAAAACACAGTGGACTGTGGACTTCTTGGTACGACAGTTTGATTTTAGACAACCATGTGTTTTATTCTAGTAGAGCAATAAATATGGCATTTCCTTCATCACTTTGGGGTGTTTGCCCTGTCACAGGTCTTCTGTCCCCTCGATACTCAAGTGTACCCCATTTCTTCTGTTCTACAAGAGACCATCCATATTGCCTTCACAACTCACCTTCATCCTTTCTGATCCTGAGTTAGCAGTGTTCCCTCAGAATGTGATCGTGTGCTTGCCGTACCTGTTTGCAGACAGCTCTGGATACGTACAGCCTAGAGGCTGAAAATCTCTAAGCCTGGTAGCCAAAAGGCTTTGTTTTGAATGAAATATTCGTATAGTTGAGAATCCCTGAGCTGCTATTTAAATCTCCTGGTTTCTTTGTCTTTTTTTTTTCATTTGAAATGACATGTATCCGTGTTTTTTTGTGCTGATGATCTGTTTTGAGATGGTAGAACTGATTTTTTACAAAAAGAAGATCATGGGGTATTTGAATATAAGAAAGAAGTAGGTGGGGGAGAGAGATCTAATTCACTCAAGTGTGTTTGGGAGAACCTGCTTCTGGGTGAAGGTCCTCTTTTGTCTCTGTCCTTCCCAGTGGTGATAATGCCCTTCACTCTTTACATGTCCATCTGGTACATAAACGAAACTATCTACAGAGAAGGATTAGCCAGCCACCAATTGAATCTGGAGGTCTAGTTAAGGAAAGGGGAACCATAAACATGTCACGCAAGAACTTGTTGAAATGAAGGGATTACCCTTGCTTTTTGTCTCTTTTTTATATATACATGTAGCTTCTGGCCTTTGTTTATCAATAGACCAATGAAAACTGAAAAAATGTCCCCAAGCTCTCTTTTGGGTCAGTTGGTGTCACTCCAGCAATAGGAGTTGAAACTTAAAAAAAACAAAACAAAACAAAACAGTATGGAAGAGAAGAGAAGAAAATAACCACGGTGTTTGAATAATTAAAAGACTTGTAGTCTTGGTGATACTGTGACTAGAGTCTTAAAATACCAGATGAAATATTCTGCTTATCTATTTTCCCTTTACGGATACCCAAATACATCTGACCACTGACAAGCAGAATCTTTTATATAGAGACAGCAGGGCGATAACCATAGAGTGAAAAGCATTGACATGTGAACCAACTGCCCTTTTACGATACGTTGAGTATATTTCCTTGTAAATAGTGAACTGGCTTTAATTATTATTTTTTATTCTAAGGCTGTGTCTACCTTTACTATGTAGCATCGGAAATGAAGATGTACATCACATTTAATAGAACTATGTACGATGCAGGAAACCACTTTCTCTCTGAAATATCCAGATAGTGAGTAAGTGGTTTGGGTAGCTTGAGTTATCTGGTGATTTGACTTCCCCCGTCCACTTACGCGAGCATATAGAATCAAACGGCGTTCTTTGTACCCATCATCTACTACCGTTTCTAGATGAGGGCACCAAGATGACAGATCCAACAGACAAGTGTTTGCGTTGCTCACCGTAACCATTGTGCTTGCCTGTCTTCTCCTTGAGGTACTCCTAGTAAATCCCTGCTAGTCATGCTTCCATACCATGGACGCAGCACTACCCATCTCCTCCGACAATTCATCTGTTGATGCCGTTATCCATTGTTTATGACATTGCAACCGCAGTAATGAATTGATACGTCTTGATCTTTGAAATGTTCAGACAGGAGGCCACACATTATAAGAAAAAACAATGTCATGACAACTCTATTCGGCAGGGGTTGGAAATGGATATTGTGCAGGAAAATGCATTAAAGTTGAAGAGGGTTTTGTTTAACATGATGGTTTTAAAGACATAAACAATTATGATGGACAATAACTCCTTCAATCAGAAGATTGTGAAAAAGCCCTACACAGGCCAGGGTGCTGGTGTGATTCCAAGCCGTGCTACCACCACGAAACACTAGGGGTCACCATATTAATACCAGTGTCCTGGCTCCATTGCCCTCCAGAGAGCCTACCATCCCAGAGCAGTAGGCTCCCTGTTTATTCAAGGAATGTTGCTCAGTGCCTGTCTTCATGACGTGTGACCATTTGCAGTTATTTCAAGCACCACTAAAATAATGGGGTAGAGTCCTCTCTAAGCCTCTTTCTGGTGAATGACATTTTTTTAAGGGCCACCTAAGAGCATCAATCCATTATTTTGGGCTAGATGTAATTATAAGGGGTGTGCAGGCCAATTAACCAAATATAGAACATTTTCATTCAAGAGCTACACAGTATGCCAATTCAAATGTTCTGCTAAAGCCTGAGTCTCTCAAACCAAGATGACACTTTTTCACTTGCCAGGATTGGGGCTTCTGTTGTGTGTTGACTGAAAAACGAACATCTCTCTCTTCCTTTGTTCCACATCTCTTTATGCTTTCAGTCCCCAATTCGGAAATTATTTTCCAAAGAAATATCAGCAGTTGTCTATCAGCTACAGATAGGCAGTCACCAGACTCTTCCACAGCTCAGAATGGGAACTGGTGGCCCAGGTCCGTAGGGGGCCCCAACCTCCTAGTGACATCATTCTACTTACTCCTATTTCAGTTTTAAGGATAATCCTACCTACCCCACCACCCTAAGCAGGAAGCTGTAGTTATCTCATTTGGGGTAACGCTTCTGAAGGCTAGGATTAAAGCAGTTGAAGATCTGTGAACAGCATTTAAACCACAAAAATAGTATTGCAAGGGAAGCAGATGGCAGGTGATAATAATGGTAAGATCATAGCCTAGCTAAAGTGCACTTTCAAAGTCAAAATTAATTTCAAAGCTTCTGGATTTTTACACGTTCTCTTTGTTTCTCTTTCATTTATTTACCGAGTGCCTAACAGGTGGAGGCGTGTGTGAGGCAGTAGGGGAGACACAACTGTATACATGTGTAAAGAAGGTAACTAGTGGTTACTGTTTCCTTGTCCTCACCATTTGCGCAAATGCCTTACCCAAATATATCCTTTCTGCTCCAGCCACTTGTCCCCTATCCCATTCACTCATGTTCCCTTGCTTTCTTCTGCATTCCCTACTCTTCCGGACTCCCCATCACGTATCTTCACCCTTCCTTTTTTCTCTCTAGTCCATATAATTGGACGTAATTGTAGAAAAACTGGAATGTCGTTTGTAGTATGCACTTAACCTTCCTTAGACTTCATTTTTAAGGCAGGCATTTCTTTCTCTAAGAAAAGAAAATATTGGTATTACTTTGATTTCTGCATGTAGCCTTCAACCAGTTCTTTTCTGGGGTACCCCCTTTCTTCCCCTAGAACAACCATGGTTTAGTGGGAAAGCGGTTTCAGATATTTCTGTGTAGCAAATTTTGCAAAGCCAATGGTACAGAAGTCGAGAAATAAATCAAAAGCATACAAAAGGTATTTGTTAAGTAGGTATTTTGGGAGACTTGAAATATGCTTCTGTCTAACCTGAAAATTAAACTCTTGTGGGTCCAACCCATAATTCCTATGAAATGACAATGGAGTCGTCCAGGGTATAATCATATCGAAGGGTGTATTTGCCATTATTTGTTTTTTAATTTAAGTTCTTCCAAATTCTAGCCTATAAACACCGTACATGAGAGTTCTTTAACTAGAAATAAGGAAGCTTTCATTGTTAACTCAGAGGTTCGTGACTTTAACCTTCCATTTCTCCAGAATTGGAAATTCTTAACAAAGTGACCCTTGGTTATTTGCAGCTGCCAAATAGTGGGAATGGAGGGAGAGAGAATCTCTCCAGGGCTCTCTCTCAGAGCAATGCATGTTGGGCTTAGACAAAAATTGCAATGGTATGCGTCAAGGGCATAAGCATAGTACGCAAGAAAGACATTGTGTAAATTCTAGTTTGGGTTCAGTTATATCATACATTTTGTTTTCTTTTGGGATCTCTTGTTGATGGTAACCATAATACAATTTTCTGATCAGGGATTCTTATTCTTTACTACATCCAAAGCTATACCTGGATGGTCCTGATAATACAATAAATGAGAAGGCATTAAAATGGAAATTCCTAACCAGAGGTCTACGGGCCCCAGTAATTCCACAGATGGGTTGTAGCCCCCTGAAAAATATATGTGAAATTTGGGGCATGCATTAACTTTTCTGCAGCGAGTCTATAACGTTTATCATTTTCTCAATCGAGCTATGCCCCCCAGGAGCCTAAGAACCCACTGAATATGAGTGTCTTGACGCAAAGAGGTCTTTCATAACTGAGTCAGGAATCTCCTGGTCAGGCTTTATCACTGCATGAATGAAGAGAATTCAAGAAACAATAATAATGCTCTTGAAACTGATGTGGGTGTTGTCTAGTTGTATCGATGGGACAATGTGAGTCTTGTATCCTCCTACTCCACCATCTTCCCCGGAAGTGAAGGTCTCAGTAATAATAATGCCCTTAATATTTGCTGAGTGTTTGTCATGTGCCAGAGCGTCGTTCTAAGGACATTATGCATATACATTTAATCTTTCTCACAAGGGAACTATTGTGATCCCCATTTTATATGAGAATGCTGAAATACAGAGAGGTAGGCAGCTGGCCCAAGGATACCAGGTGGGAAAGTGGCAGAGTTAAGACATAACCAGGGTCTGGCCTCCTAGTACATGACCTTAACCGAGTGCTTTAACCACTATGTTCTAGAGCCTCTTGGCTGAGGGGCACTCCCAGCCAGGGGTTGTCCCTTTCAAAACAAAATCGAAATGAGAGTCAAAGGAAATGTGACCACTAAAAAATGAGTAAGAAAATAAAGTTTAACTCGCCTCACCCCACTCCTCATTCCCAGGACATTAGCAATTCAGGGGAATACCAGCAAAATGCCAAGGTACTCGTAGGTGCTGGAGAGGGCTCCAGGGGTAGTGGGCAGGGTCTAGGGGCCCAAGGGAGTTGGTTGGTCCTCAACCTTTAGGATCCGTAGTGGCTCCCATTCCAATAGCACTTTCCAGTTGGCAATTCACTTCCCCTTCTCTCCTTTCTTTTAATGTTCCCTCCCCCTGCAAGGAAGACAGGGTGGAGATTTTTCACAGACCAGGAAACAAGGCCCAAAAAATTTGCACCTTCCCTAGAACCATGAGACTAGGTTATAGCAGAGTTGTGTCTAAGACCCAGGTCTCTGGACCTTTGGTCCAGTTCTCTTTCCCCTGGTTTTGCTGCCTGGCCTGTCAGTGTCACTTGGCATTGGAGAGTGAAACACCCCAACAGCCAAGAGTTCCATATGCATCCACCTCCACACAGTGGACCCCTTTTTTTCCCCATTTTTTTAAGTTTTTATAGGGGACACGTTTTTATTTGTGGGTGCACAATAGGCCCTGAACCAAGCCAAAGCACATTACTTGCATTATTTCATTTAATCCTCAAAACAACCCAGTGAGGTGACTGTTATCTCCCCAATTTCGCAGGCAGCGAAATTGAGGCATGGTGGCACAGCTAGTCAATTACAGAACCTGGACTTCAGACCCAGATATGGCCATTCCCCACCATATGCTCTTCACCACTGGGCCATGCTACTGCCCAAGGAGACAGGAAAGAGCAGAGGAGGAGGAAATGAACAGCCTATTTTGTATGATGAGCAATGCTTTCTACCTTCTCCGAGGACGGCGCAAACGGAAATCTGTTTCAAGCACTAGCACATGAGGTTAAAATTAAAGAGGACAATTACGAGCGATTAGTCACTGGAGTGGGGCTCCATGGGCGTCTTCAAAAATAGGATCAGCTCTCACTCACTTGGACCTGGCACAGAGGAGCCGTCAGAGAAGTCTTTTCTAGGCTGTGATTCTGTGATTAACTCTTTTAAAGGAGCCAGACTGCTGAAGCTCGTTAGAAACAATGGCCCCATTTCTCAGGGGCTGTCGAGTCAAGCAGGTCCTGAGGAAATTTCTTTGGCACCCAGGGATCATGAAATTAACACCAGAGGCTCTGGCACTGGATCACTCTGGTCTGTTGAGACCTCAGCAAGGAAGCAGTCACTCAACCTTTTTGTTCTGAAAACCCAGGAAGCCCAGGCGGCTAGTGGTTTGGGTTTCAGCACCTCTGAAGGCATCATTTCAAACGGCCGCTCTTCCTAAATCTGAATTCACTCCAAGGTCCCAGGAGAAGCATCCTGAATGGACACAGAGGGGTGGGCAGGTCTTTGAAAGGCCAGTGGGACAAAGTGTTGAGGAGCCAGCCCCTGAGCTGGAAGGAAAAAGCAACAAGTGAGGCTTCCATGCCCGTCGCGAGGGCGGAAGGGGCCCTTCTGTCTCCAGATCCCCTCGGAATTAAGAAGAGTGTTCTAAATGGGGGCCTTCAGGAGTTTGCATGGGCCCCCTGTCACGGACAGCCCGCCAGTGTGACTGAGCGGCTGCCAGCAAAGCTTCCAAAGGGGAGGCCCAGAAGGCTGCATCTTTGATGTGCTCAGTGGGTAAAATTCCTCTTTGTGGAACCTTCCCTCGGCTTCCAGCATTATGTCTACTAAAGAGTGTTCTCACAGTGCAGAGGAGGCCTGGCTCTGCCATGGCCACAAGCCAGAGAAGCCATAAGCCTTCCTCCGAGGGTGGCTGGGATCCCCCGGGCAGCACAGCTCAGGTACCTGGCTCCAGCCCCCAGAGAATTTGGATCTGGCCTCCAGCAGTAAAAAATATGTATCTCAAGGGTTCTCCCTGAAAGAGCTATGGGTAGGAGGGAGCCAGAGCACAGACTGACTTACGGCCACTGCAGAAGAAAAGGCGAGAAACTAGGGGAAGAGAGAGAGGGGAAAAAAAAAAAAAAGGCAACAAAAAACAGGTGGAGTAGGGGGAGTGAAGGGGAGGGTTTTTTATGGGTTTTTTCTTTCTTTTTTTTTTTTTTCCCCTCCTGCAGCCGTGTGTGTTTTGGAGATCTAAAATCTGCAAGTGTTACGTCAAAGCTTTCTCCAAATGACTTGATGAGGGTTTTTTGTTGTTGGGTTGCTGCACTCCCGGGACTCATTGGGATGGCAGGATAAAAATTAATTAGAGGCTGTTTGGAGGGGGCTTTGCAAGACAGCCGGAGGCTACGCTTCAGTCTGGTTGTTAGAAGCAATATCATCACCGCCTCCTCGCCCAGCGAACAGACCAGCGCTGGGGCGGCCGGGGGGAGCCACGGAACGTTCAACACAGACATCAGAGCCAAGACTTCCTCCCAGAGAGATTACTTACCACAAACCAGTAGATCTACCTGCTGACAACCTCAGAAATATGTCTTGTTTCATTTTCAGATTTTTAAGAGGGGTTACATATGAAGCTTACAGAATCCTGATAAAACAGCTCCAGGAGGAGGTGCCGCCTCTTCCACGCCTCTGAAAATTACATCCAGGCCAGGCAGAGCCACCCAGCAGACACAAGGAAGGCAAGATTCTTTCCAGGTGTGGATTTGCCTCCTTTCTAGGGGGTGGCAAACTGAAAGGGGGACTCTAGGCGTTGGCACGTTGCCACACGGCCAAGGCTGACCGCTGATTCTTTCAAATTTGGGCAATTGACAGGGAAAATAAGCCAAGCTCTCTTTGCTCTTCTGGTCTTTATATTTCTCCCTCTGCTTCCGTTGCCCTGAAGTCCTCGCACCTCCTGTCCTCTCTCATCCACATGGGATCCTCCCCTACCTGAAGTACTGGGTCAATGAGTGACCTTGAAGTTTGAATAATTGGGAACTGGCTCCACAAATCCAGTTAAAAGCGTTCAAAGCACGATATGAGTCCTGGCATTTCATCAGCCATGAGTAGCTTTTCCGGCTGTAGATTTCACCCTGGAAATGGGTCGCGAAGTGAGCGAATGCCTGGGTCCCCTTCTTAAGAGCCCTTTTAACGATCATGAAAAACCTTGTGCACTTCATATCTGTAGTTTATCTCCTGACCAGTGTAAAAACGTTAGCTAGTTAGTCCTTAAAACATTTCCTGGGATGCAAGCAATCATTTAGATCCCTGTTTTATGGATGGAAAAACCGAGAGTGTTCATATTTCCCATGTCCAGAAAAAAAAGCAGTCTATGTGTGAGCTCAAAGAAAATATGGAAACTCCTAGGTCCCTTCCCTCGCCCCAAACTTAGCTGTGTCTATTTTATTGCCTGTAATTTCTTCCTTGCATCATGTTGAGGAATTGGGGGGTGGGGGGCTAAGCCAATGGGAACAATTACCAAAAGAAAAAACAGCAAGTTTTCCCCCAAACAGCCATTTCCAAAATGAATTCACCAGCTGCGTAATATGAAATCGCACCACCCCACAACATTTTAGCCACTTCGTGCTTTCAAACGTGCCTTCTTTTGAGTGAGTCTTATTCTCTGGACCTCACGATAAGGGTTGACCATGGCGCTTCCCACATCTTCAGAAGAAACGAAAAGACTTCTTCTTAGCAAGGTTCAGCACCGAGTCGGAACATTTGGCTTATTTCAGAGGGGGTGTAAGAGAGTCACGAGCCAAACTAACATCACTTTCATGCCCTGATTGTTTGTTTTTACACATTACGGGGTAGACAAGAACCAGTCCCCAGTGCACAGAGACAACAGTAGCTGGTTAGGGAGCTCAGTCGGGGATCCTGAGAACACCCCTTGCCCATTTGCTCTCTGCCAGAGGGAGGCAAAAGGAGATATGTGACGGCTGCCTTCAGAAACCAGGTACGTACTAAGGTGAGGGACAAGGGGCATGGCTGCATAAAGCCAAATCTTCTCCACTAAGTGCTTTCAAAACTAACCAGTCTGCCTGAAAATCAATCTGCCACTTTATAAGCAGCCAGCATATTTAGAACCATGGAAATTAAAGATGGAAAAGACCTATTAAGTCTTCTAGATCATTCCCTAGGGCCCAGTGCAGGCTCATTCCCTGTAGTATATTTGTTAGCGCTATGTCAGGCCTAATTTCAAGTGTCTCAAGCAATGAACATGAAGGAGGCAGAGACAGAGGTGTCTGCCCACCGCAGTGAACAATGATCATGTGATTATAGTTCTCCCAGCTGCTCACTGGCCTTTGGCATGCCCGGGAAAGGTTTGGATTCCCCAGGGCTTGGCCCAGAAGAAAGCAGCAGCTTCTAGAAAGTAGAGACATTTAGAGAACTTCTCTACTCTTTGTGTATAAGCAGAGTAACACGGTGCCTCTCTGTAAATAAATTGCCACAAAGGAAGAACAGAGAATCCACGTGTACTGGGAGTCATTAAAAAAAAAAAAAAAAAAAATGAAATAAATCCTACCTCTAAGGAATCCAGTCTTCCCTCTCACAAGTTTTATTCTGGGTTGGTCAACAGTCACCTGTCCAACTGGTGGCAAAACGGAGGAAATATTTTCCAAGATGCCAGGACTTTATTCTAGAACATTTAGGACCAAGTGATATGAAAATAAGAGCAGATGGCTCCGCAATAGTACAGTCAAGGGTTTTCTGAGAAAACCATTGCTCTCTTTGTCTCTGTTCCCAGCCAGAGAGGAAGCAAGTGGACTTCACAGTTTCAGGTGGGAGCATCTTTAAATGGCGGTAAACAGAAGCCGAAGCTAATAGAATCCAGAGAACAAAGGGATCAAAACCAAATACCAACAATGTTTTTTTTACTTCTCAGTTTTGAAATGATGGAGAAAGTCCCTTTAGATATTCATATTAAAAATTCTAAATCGGTACATTGTCAAGTCCACCTCTGTCCTATGACATGAGTGAAATGAACAGTGACTCATTCACTGGCCCGGCGCAGAAACCCTGCAGCAGTTCTACAACCAAAGATCATAAAATTGTTACCACTTCACATTTCTGGGAATAGGATCATCCGAAGAGACTCTCCTGCCCCATTTCTGCTCTAAAGAAAGAGCTCCATTTTCTTTACCGGATACTTGAAGCAAAACTGAACTTTTACAAGCCTGAAGTTTGACTCATAGGCCAACAGCCCATTCACTTCTGGAGTGCCCCACCTCCCACCCTTTCCCCCCCAGCCCTTTTCCCTCTAAAACATTATCTCATCTCAGCATTGCAGCTTTTTTAAGTTCAATGTCAATAGCTAGTTAGGAGAGGGCAGGCGGGTCAGGGCTTAGGACTCCGAACCGTCCTTGACGTTTTTCTGTAGACTGATCTGCTGTTTGCATCAGCCCAATAAAAAAAAAAAAAAAAAAAAGGAAAGGAAAGAAAGAAAGAAAAGAAAAAAAAATCCCTCTTTACTATCTGAGAAAAGATCAGAACAGGAAAATGTCAGTTTGAGAGCTGACAGAATTCTGATAAGAATGAACTGGAAATGAGAGAGAGAATGGAAGAAATGCTGTCACTCTAAGAAGTTTTTAATTTAATGTTTTTAGACAAATATGTTCCTCACTGAGTGTGTGTGTGTTTTTCACACACAACTCTTCCATCCCTCCACCTCTTTTCCAAATGCTCTTCTGGAGAGAAAGGCTGTCTATTTTGACTTGATTTGATTTGATTTTTACGGTCTTTCCACAACCTTTCAAAGATCTGGAAGGGTCAACCTTTCTGGCCTGAAAGCTGTGAGCACATTCACTCCCACAGAATTTCTCTAAGCCCTGGGATAGTTTCCACTTTCAGAAGTATCCATACATATTTTTAGAGTTAGAGAGATAATTTAAATTCTCAAGCTTAATTGAACCGACAGAATGCAGAGTGGAGTGCTACAGATGGAAACACTTTCCAAGTGTGACGACCTCTGAGTTCAAATTTAATACCTACATAATAAAGGCTTGAAGATAATATAATGGGCATTGTTTCTGTTGCCCCCCTTTTTTTTACTTGTGTAGTAACTTTATTATTAGAGGAAATGGCGGGTGTTTTTAAATACAGGCTACATGAAACATCAAGAAGTGACCCCCATTAAAAGAGATATTTTTCATGATGAAAAGGCCAAGTCTTTGATGAATATAACACTCAGTAGGAGTTAAGTGTTCTTCTAAATGAAGAAAGAAAAGTTTTCTGGAAACCAAGGAGTTGCCTAGTTTACCAACAAAGCATTTACTGAGTGCCTTACTCTATGCCTGGCATTCTACTGGGCGTTTTGTATCATCTCAGCTAATCCCGTAATAACTCTCTGAGGGAGACATTACTATCCACACTTTCCAGTTGAGGAGAATGAGACTAAGTGAGAGTGGGTTTGCCCAAGGTCACACAAAAACGGTGCGACAGACTCAAGGTGCATACCCCTACGTACGGGACGACATCTGTCCTGTGTGTTTATTCATTTTGTCACAACGCCTTACATGTCCTGTATTCAGCTATTTTTAATAAGTTACAAACGTTCATTAGAGCAATTTTTCAAATTTAACTGGGCTTTCTGTAGTTTTATTTGCTAAATCTGGCACCTCTAACATCTGGGTCTCATGATCCCAAATCGAGAGGTTTGCCCCTTCTTTCACACAAAAGGAATGCTTTTTGTTGTTGTTTTTTTTTTTTTTTCTGGACACTTGATGAAACAAACAATATACACAGTAAGTTTGATGTATAGTAATTAACTGTGGACTCTTGAGTCAGTCATATTAGATTCAAATCCTTGCTCTGCGGCTTGCAAGCTGTGTGACCTTGGCAAGTTTTCTCAACCTCCCTGAGCCTCGGGTTGCCTATGGTAAAATGAGGACAAGAATAGGGCCAACCTCTGGGGCGCCTGGGTGGCTTAGTCGTTAAGCGTCTGCCTTCGGCCCAGGGTGTGATCCCAGAGTCCTGGGATCGAGTCCCGCGTCGGGCTCCTCCGCTGGGAGCCTGCCTCTTCCTCTCTCACTCCCCCTGCTTATGTCCCTTCTCTCGCTGGCTGCCTTTCTCTCTGTCAAATAATAAATAAAAATCTTAAAAAAAAAAATAAGAATAGGGCCAACCTCATTAGGTTGTGTGGAGATTTAAAAAGAGAATGCGTGCCATAAGATAATTAACCCAGTTCTTGGCACATGATAGGCATTCAAGAAATATTAGCTATCACCTGTGCCCTCAAAGTCATTCTACGATGGCCCTTCCAAAGCAGAGCTCTGTTTGTCCCCTTGCTTTAAAACATTCCCTCATATAGACAGTGCAGTTTCCTTAACTTCATAATATAATTTCACGTGTATGGGCCCCGTCAAACTTGCCGTTCCTATTTCCAACTTCCACACATAGGACAGAGTCAGTGTTTGTCACGATAACTTGTTGATCATAACTCTGAATTTGATTAAGGAGACAATTATGTTTTCAGGTTTCAGTGTGAATTCTTTTTCTGCCAAATAGGATTCAACACATTGAATCCTCAGGCCTCGTTGTCCGTATGGGTGGATTTCAGTTTTGAATTAAAGATGCCGGATAGCTTAGGATATTCTAGGATACTCTGAGTGAGAAGGCTCCACTGGAGTGGCCAGATTGCTAGAGAAAGTGCCTTTGGGAAGACTTTTCTCCAGAAGAGACTCCAGGGTTTTCTCTCCAGCCCCCTGCAGGCTCACCACCAGCCCCTCCCTCTGACCAAGCCCATTTGAGATGAATCCCTACTTGAGTCACATCACCTCCTGGCTTAGAAGTAACCAGGCCGTAAACACCAAGGAGGAATTTTACTGGCCCATCCCCAGCTTGCTCTTTTATTGTCTGGCATTTCCTCTACCTTCTCCTGAAATTGACAAAAGTATCTTTTACAAAACCCGCGTTCAGTTTTGCAGGCTCAGATTTACGTTGTCTGTGAAGGCTTTCTATGTAGCTGCATTATTTCCCCTGGCCCTTGTGGTGCTGTCTCTCGGTTCCCCCCTGCCCCCGCCCCCCATGCTCTTGTCACTCTGAAACAGGAGGTGTCAGCCACTCTCTGGCCACTTCCCTTGCTGAGCCTGGGGGACGCCGAGAAACACCCAGTCCCTGGTGGCCCTGCTGTGCCTACGGCAAACCCTCGAACCCTAGGACGTGGGATCAGGTGGGAGGTTGTCAGAAAGGAGGGTGGAAGACAACCGGAAAGAGCCGACCTTCCCGGCGAGAGAAAAGAAGCAGTAGGCCAAAGGCTTGCCTTAGTGAAAACCAAGGATACAAAACAGGCCTCTTTATAGACACATGACCTGCATCCCTGAGGCCCTGCTCTTTACGGATTCATGCACTGGCATAAGTTCTAAATTGCTGCCAGTTTCACAACTGTTTTTAATTTAAAGGCCTCCAGGCCATGATATTCCAGGGCAAAGAGAGATTTTTCGGCAAGCAGAGCAGAAGAACGAGATCAGAGCGCCCCCACGGTTTGCGACAGCCGACTTCACCTCCTCCAGCTTAGGAAATCCTAGTTAATTTCTCTCCGTTTCCAAAACGTACTTCCATTTGGAGATAAGCACGCATGCTGGAAACCATTCAGAGGAGGCTCACAGGGGCAGAGCAGTCGAGCGCAGCAGCTATAAACATAACTTCCTTTAAGGAAAAAAATAAAAAGGACGTCTCAGAGTCTTCCAGAACTTAAGACAGTGTGTGACGTCTGAACTGTAACACCAGCCATCTCTGGAGGCTGATGGAAAGAGATGGGCTCAGTGACACCCCCGGACAAGGAGTTCACTCAGGCAGGGAATACTTGACAAATCCCTTCAGGGAGGAAAAAACAAAGGAACACTCACCTCACTTTACAGTAACCCAGTTGCGAAAGAACGGGAGAGCGAGCCAGGATAATTATACAGGCATTTTATTATCCACTGCTGCCTTTTAAAAGGCAAAGCATGAACTTCTAAATGCTCTGTTGGGATCTTCTCCACCTTTCTTCCTCCCAGCTCCAAGGAAAAGGCCAGCAGAATCAGGGCCTCATCCAGCCTGTTCTGGACCTTTGTGCCATTTAGAAAAAGCTACTCCCTCTGCAGGGACCATTAGAAAAGAGTGCCCCACTTGATAAACGAGAGCCCGTGGGTTGCATGCTTGAGTGACCAACTTCTCCTGGGGCTGAAGAAAAAGCTCTGTCTCCCTCCAGGTAGACGCCCTCCTGTGACAGGATACATGGCTCGGCAGCTTGGCAGGTAGGATGTCGGCTGACTTCAGCCCACAGTTGCCCCTTGGTGGGGCACCTTGACAAAACCCCCCATTGCCCAGCCGCACACACTGGCCCGAGTGGGAATTATACCCCCAACACACTTCCATCGTTAATTGATGTTGCAGAGGTGATCATGTCCCTCCTCCCAGTCATCAAAGCCTCTGTAGCCCAGAACGTGTTTTGCCCAATTCCCTTTGAGCGGTAACTGCGTATTCACAGCCAACGGCACAAAAGGAAAGAAATGGAAATTGGATTAGAAGGGCAAAATTTAACTCCAAGACCATTCGTAGATAACAGAGCCAGCGGTGTTAAGGAGCACTCACGCAGGTGCCCCCCATCCATCATCCACAAACTTGTGCTGCCACTTACCAAGCAGTGTTTTGGGGAGCTGGTCACACTCCCACAGGCAGAGCTGGCAAAAAGAAATTTACAGGGCTGTGGAAGGAAACTAAACTGTAAGCTTGCTTTAAAGCCCTGCTTACCCAAATTGTTCCAGGCATCCCCAGAGGTATTTCTCTTACTCAAGAAGGTCACCATATCAAAAAGAACAGGGACGTGGACCATGCAATACACCTGGAGAGATCAGGATGGCAGAGCAAAGCTTTGCTTTTCCCCTGGGAGCACCAACATTGGCATGCTGGAAAGGTTAGGCAAGGTGGGTTGGCATAGAAATCTTCCTGGCAACAGTTACCAGCCCCCAGCCTCCGTGTGGAGATGGGCTTCATGCCCACTGTCTCCTGTGTCCTCCCTTTGGCATCTGTGACCTCAGGACCTCTACTGGCAGGCAGGGCACTCAGACCAGGTGTTCTAGATCCTTCTAGTGAGTCTAGATTAGACTTGAGAGCGAAAGTGAAAAAGAAGAAGAAGAAATAAGAATGAAATAAGAGGATCCTTTGTGAATGGATCTAGGTCCTGAATTTCTTCCCAACATGCCTTTAAATTTCCCCTACAAATATTTGGATCTGTGCAGAGCAAGTCTGATTTCGTAGAGAAACTTGCTCTCTCGATGACCCCTGGGTCCAAGAGTTGGCTGGAAACAGAAATGACTGGCCAAAGCCTGTATGGATTCAGCTGGGCTTAGTCCCTGAAGGCTTTGTTCTTCAATCTGTTTATACAGTTTCCCGTAGGAGTCTGTAATTTTAATCAGTAAATATCTCCCTTGATTTATCACCTTCTATTGACATAGTGGTAATTCAAGCAGTGGAACTAAAGCTGGGCCTGCTGTGTGTTTTTTCCCCTCATTGTGCCCGGACTCTGTTTGATTTTTCTCAGTCCTCTTAGGTAATTGGTCCGCCTCTGACACTCTCTGTATGACCGGCCATGGTCAGGGGTCAGTGGGCTTCCCCCTTCCGAAGAGCAGAATGTTCTAACCAATCACCACACAGCCCCATCTTGAGTTTGCTAAGACCAAAGCAGACAAACCACAGACTGATAGGACCCAGTGGATTTCATTTGAAAAGTAGAAATCCAAGATGCTTATAAAGAACACTGTAATTCTCTCTAGCTCCAGAGACAGTTTGGAGACTTAATCCGCTGATTTAGTATCTCTGAGTCGAGCAGGGAGATCCTCCTTCCCAAACCTGTTGGAGCTGCCAGTTTCCACATTAGCAGACTGATCCCTGTATAAACGTGGCGTTGGGTAAGACCTGGTACCCAGTTCTACTATTTATTAAAGTGTTTATTTACTTAGTGTTTATACCGGTGAAGTGGTACAATTCTTTGGGCACCCGTATCCTGATTTCAGTATCACACTTGACCAAAGATGATCTCCTTGATTGGCCAAGATAAAGAAATGAGGACTTGATAGTTATAGACCTAGGTGGATTCAAAGCTGACTTGATATGCTCCAAGGTTCTGTGCTAAGCTGCTTGTGTTTGCAGGTGGCCCTGAACTACAAATAAGGGCTTGATGTTGGAGAAGAGGGTCTAGATTTCCAAAAGATCTCCATGAACTGGATTGATGGGCTGAAATTTGAAAGATAGAACCAATGTAAAGATTTGAACTTTGGTTCCAAAAATCAAATGCCAGCTCACCAAACAGGGACAATCTGTTTAACCATAAGTTTTGTGAAACTGATACAAGTTTTGGGGTCCACAAGCTCAGTAAACACTGTGTGTCCCATGGCTTGTCCCATGGCTGCCAAAAGTACCAATGAAATCTTAGGTTGTGTTTGTATGAGAATGGTTCCCTCGAATCCTCATCACATTAGGCTTGACTTTCATAGAAGTTTTTCATCTTTTTATTCCCCATAATAACTAAAACAGTGCCTCATATCACAGAAGCTTATTTAAGTATCATTCGGATGAATGGTGGATAGACAGAAGGGTAACAAGGGAAAAAACCAACTCATTGCTCAACAACCTGTCTTAAAATTGTGTTCAGTTTTCAATGCCATGTTTAAGGATGGACATGAGTAAAGTGGAATGTGTCAAAAGAAGAATGTCCAGACAGTGAAGGATTTGAGAATCGTGGCATAGGTGAAAGAGTTAAAGAAATTGGTACATTTCATTTGAAATAGGGGAAAGCAAAGGAATCTTTGGGGGAAAAAGCACTGGGAAGGGGAGAGAAAAATCATCCAGATTTAGAATTTTGAAAGCCAATATGTTTGAGAGGGGTTAAGATAATATACATTGTCTGAGAGAATAAGCTAGAAGCAACATAGTGGAAGCAATAGAGAGCTGGATTTCAGCTTACAACAAGGAAGAAATCTTTGCCAGTTAGAAAGGTTTTCGGTACCTACAGAGAAATGGTCTGATTCTACTGATGGGTCTTTCTCTTTCTCACTTAGGGCTGACTATCATACACAGCCCCCACCTGGAGCAGCTCCTCTGCTAAGGTGCCTCCACAACTAGTTGTCAGTAGTCCTTTCTCAATGCTTTATTTAATAGGACTTTGTAGTAAATTTAGTTTATGTGTCTGGCTCCTTCACTAAGTTATACATTCCTTGAGAACAAGGCTGTTGCCTTTCATATTCTTTATACGTAATAGACACTCAATCAACATTTACTTCATTTGTCGAGTTAAATAGAACTTGGCAGCCTCTTTGATTCAAGACTAATACCAAAAAATTCGTTTGGTTTAGTCTGAGATCTGTGGAAGCACAGAGACTCTGGAATGGTAATATAGCAATGTTGGCTGTCCTCCAAGGTTCTGTGTATTGGGGGGAAGACTCATCTGTGAATCTACTTTTCCCATCTTTAAAGTAAGGAGACCTGTAAATTCTAGAAAATTCATTTCAGTAAAACCCATTTATCTACTACCCATCCAAACATATATAAACCATAAAGTCTTTTGCATATAATGGAAGAGATCTTTAGTTTCTTTTTCTTAAAGCAGTTAATAGCTATTCAGTCTTTTCCTAATAACTCACTGAATGGTTTAGTCTGGGGGATATGCAGATTTCACCTTCAGATCATATTAATGGAACACAGTGCCTCAAATGCGCTGATGGACTTGCTTTCACAACTGAGTCACAGTGATGGTACAGATCCAGGTGGGGCCTAGAGTGAAATGATGAAGGCGGTTATCCTTACACTTGCTCTGTCGGATGAAGAGAAAGGCTCTGATGCAAGCCCTGGGCTATTTCTCATGATTACATCATTGCCTTCATATTGTATTAGCTTCCCGGGTGCGGCTGGACCAGCACTTCAATGAGAAGACCTTTCTTGAAGCTTAGCCCTTTCAGTCCTACAGTCCATCACACTGCCCCATTCCTTCCCAACCGTGGCAGCATTCTGGTGAATGGTAAAGTAAAATGATTTCCAGAGAAGTAATTAGCAAAGTGCACAGAAGCTTAAGGAAAAAAAAAAAAAAAGACAGGCTATCAATCAATAAATAATAAAAAATTCAGTCGAGGGCATTTTCCATCCTGGTATTCTTGGTTATGAGAGAGACAGAGAGAGAGAGAGAGAGAGAGAGAGAGAGAGAGAGAGATTCTTGAGGACAGGTCAGGTTACCTCTTCTTAGCTCATGTTCCACAGCTTCCATATAATACAGTGTATACACGTAAAGAGTGTTGATAAGGATCAAAATGGGAACTATAATTTCACCTCCACCTGGTTTCCTACCACTATTCTGGGCTTTCAGGTAGGGCTATAAGATACCTGATCTTGGATATTTGTGGAGTAATTGCACAGACATTGATCTCTTAATGGTAGACGATGAGTTAATTCATCTGAAACCCTTCTAACTTGGCAGATAAGGAATTATTAGTCATCACACTCACTCTGGGCATTATATATTCTATTATTTATCAATTACACAGAAATGAAAGGATGAACCTTTCACAGGAGAACCTGGCTGGCAAACCAGAGAGAAGAGTTGAGCAGTGGAGGAAGGATGGGGCAGCCCCTGGATGATTCAGAGAACTTCCAATGCCAAGAGACCAAGGTCAATAGTGGCAAGAAGATGAGAGGACAAATAAATAAATACAGCATTTGGAGACGAGAGTATGGCCCAGGAGACACCGTGCGTTGGGAGTGGATCTGGGATTAGAAGAGGAAAGGGGAGGAGCTCGATTCATTCATTTATGCATTCATTCTGCCCGTGTTTCTCGTGCTAGATAAGGATATGCGGTCCTAGCACTCCCCTCAGGTAAACAAATAACCTGTAATTGCCAGTTGGGAAGAGTGCTAGGAAGGAAACAAATAGAATGTTACAGGACAAAATAATGGGATTGAGGTAAAGGAAATGTGGCCCTCTTTGAGTAGACTGGTCAGAGAAGATCTCTAAGGAGTTCACGTTTAAACTCAAATTTGAAGGATAAGAAAGAACCAGTCACACAGAGAGGAAAAGGTGAGTGACAGAGGCTTTTGTGAAGGGGAGTCCTCAGCAAATTCAAGGAAGCAAACCGTAAATGGTTTATTGAGCACCTATGGCGCTCAGACCCTGGTCTAGGTGCTTTATGTGTGTGAAAGCGTCTGCGCCTCCCAGTCCTACCCATGGGCGTTGTTGTAACCCCCGCTGTCCTGGGGAGGAAGATGAGGTTAATGTTTCTGCCTCGTAAAGGACCGAGGAGGGAGAAGGAGGCAGGGATCAGCTGGGTTTCCAGCAGAGATGTGTGATTCCTCTAACTTGGGTTTTTCAACCACCCCTCTGGCCTCTCATTGATGAGTGGACTGAAAGAGGACAAGACAGGACGTGGAGGGCCACTTGGAAAACGTTGCGGGCTCCAGGCAAGAGTAGATGCGGCCACGCTGGGAGGATGGCAAGGAGATGGCGGGAAGCAGTGCATTCGAGGCATGTTTTGGCCGCAGTGAGATTTGAGAGGCAGCCAAACAATGAGGACACAGAAAGAAAACACATGGACTCCAACCTAATCCAGCTGCCTTCTACTATGAAAGAGAAGGAACCAAGAGAGTGTTGAGAAATAGACTCCTTGAAATTGGAAGATGTTCGGGCCCCGAACCAGGATCCTGCCTCGCTGTCAGTGTAAGACTTAAATACCCATCGCCTGCATGTTGTGGTTTGGCTGCCCTAATTTCTCTCATGTTTTTTTGTTAAATGGATACACACACATGCACACACGCACAGCCCTCCTGATCCAGTGAGCACTGAGAAAGAGTCAACAAGTGAGGTTTTCTTCTGGGACCAGAGAAGTCTCCATGCAGAGAAGCGAGACCTGCTATCCAGAAAATGCAGTTAGAAAAAAAGGCAGGAAAAAAAAAAATGAAGACTAAACCGTGCAGACAGCTCACCTGGGGGAAGCAGGTCGCCCTAACCTCAAGCCAATCATTAACCCTGCCCAAGGCCGTCAGGACACTCACACGCTCGGGAATTTTAGGAGAGTGGAAACTAAGAGCAAAGTTTATTTTCAGAACAAGGCCTGAAGAAGGAAGCAAAGGATAAACAGAGACCAAATGTTTTAATTTTTTGAAATGGTTTCCACCCCAACACGGTTACCCAAATCTTCAAAGAACAAAGGTTGGGGAGGATCACTGGGGAGCACTTCCCTGCATCTCTCTGCCTCACCGGCAGCAGCGGCCCTCACGCTCTCCCTGCCCTGATGTTTCTTGACCGGCAATGGCTGGGGGTACCTGGTGGCCAGTCTGTGACTTTGGCCAGAGCTGGGCGTCGCAGCCTGGTGAGTTTTCTGGGAGGCCATCTGGAACGGTCCTCGGCCTCAGAACAGTAGCCACAGTCGGTTCTCCAGGGACCGCCTCTGAGTTTCATGTGATACCGTTCTTCATCTGGGTTTTATAGAGAACAGGGGTCTTGACCCCGGGATGGGAGACAGCACAGCCTTGTTAGCAAACTGTCCGGGAAGGACTTGAAGGACGAATGTGGTGAGGAGGGGGGAGCCGGACAGGCTGAAGGAGTGCAGGCCCTTCAGCGAGCGCTCATCTCCGGCAGGCTCCCCGGTATGGCTCCAGCCCAGAAAACCAACTCTGGATACCTCAGGGAGAGCGGGAGGAGAGGACAAAGGTGTCGGGAAAAATAACTGCTAATATGATAAAATGTGAGTGGATACGACAGGCCGTGGCCCATCGAAGATCTCAGGAAACACAGCTCGGAAAAAGTACAAAAGTCCTTCAGTGTGAGGTAATGAGGCGCGTCTAATTATATTTAAGAAAAGAAACAGCAAGAAATGCTTTCAAAGACTTCCCCCTCTTTCTTCCCTCCCGAACGAGTCCAAATCCCAAACGGAGAGACACCGTTATTTCAGAGAAAGTGTGGAATTTCCGAGAGCATCACGGGAAACAAGGTTGTGATTTTCCCAGAACTGAGAAAAACTATCACACAAACCTTTCCCTGCCCCTCTTTTCCCCTCCCCAAAAATCTCCCATCAGGAAACAGCAGGGGGAGGAAGAAAAAAAAAAAAAAAAAAAAAACACAGGCCGCCCCACCATGAGAAATCAAGGCAGTTGAAATGACATTTGACACCGCCAGGCCACAGCTGAAGAACAAGGGAAAAGTTTTAGGGTGACTGTCACTGACCCATAGTCTCTCACTCCTAACCTTGCTCTCCAACATATGTTTCTCATTTCCTTGCTTATAGCTGGTCCAAGCTAATGATATGTGTTTTGGCCGGGATCCCGTGCTTGGCATACAGCCGGTCTTGTTCTCATTGTCCGGGCTACTTACAGAAACTTCTTTCTCTGTCTCTTTCTCTTTCTCAAAAAACCGGCTTTAAAGAACAGTAAATATGCAAAACAGCCCCCGAGCTCTATACAGCTACCATCTTGAACATGGCCCCCTCTACCCTAACACACCCCATCATAAAGGCCTGAAGAGACTGCCCACGGGTGAGGGGTACGTTCAACACAAAAGCAGTGGAAATTCAAACAAATTGGCCCATTAGAGTCTCACACGGCTATAAATACAGCTCAGCTCGGGCTATTTTGAGGGATGGTGGCATGGGAAAGTTCCGCCTGGAATCTTGAGTTTGTCAGAGGAGACGGATCTCTCCCAAGACATGGGAAGAAGACGAAGCACTCAGCAGACCCGGAGGAAGGAGGGCATCGGCTCTGGTCAGTTCCAGGGCAAGGTTAGCAGTGGATGAGACACGTCCAGGCCTCGCCCCTGTTCTCCAGCCCCGCTGGCCTTGCCATTGGAGGTTTTGGGGCTCTGGTGTCACTCAGAGTGTCCATAACCTCTAAAAAAGCTGAACATGCCCTTTTGCTCCTCGGAGGTCAATGGACCATTTCACTCTTCCTGAAAGACCGGGCAGGCGAGAGGAGGAGGGGTGGGAACGAGAGCAGCCTAGCTAGTCTGGGCAGGCCCCAGGCTGCAACCAGCATCTCTGGCTGACCACAAGGGAACCCTGAGGAGGCCATTTGTTGCGGGTCAGACCCTAAAGTGTGGCCCCCAGGACATCTCCATTATGAAATCAGGGCAGAGTTGTGTGGATTTTAGGAAACGGAGACCCACACGTGCGTGGTAGCAAAATATGCAGGCTGAGAACGCATATGCAAATATCGAGAGCTGCTTCACATTTCCCCTCGGGTGTGTCAACAGATGGCAATTAGCCGCTAGCAGTTAGGAATGAGTAAACCCAGAATACACATGTATTTCTGCCTTGTGTACCTGCCCACTTTTAGGAAACATGGATCCCTTGCCTTGCCGTCCCACTGCTGGGGATGCTGTACCTTCCTTATTTTAGTGGACCCCATACCCGTTTCTGTTGAGAAAGCAGAACCAGGACAAGTTTGGACTTTCTGGTCGATGTAATAAGATTGAGCACGTGCTGTATATTGTCAGAAGCATGGGGTCACACAGCGTGGTGGATGTGTCTGGTCTGTCCCCAACCCTAGTTTTCTTAACTGCACATCCCACTTTGCCCAGGACAGCCCAGTTTATATCTTTTGTCCCTGCATAATTATTAATAGCGCTTCTTTTCACTCTCCAAGTGTCCCAGTTTGGATGATAAATCATATGGTTACTCTATCTACAGACCCTTTTTTAAAAGTGCTTTTTTTGGTATGAAATCTAATGCACAGAAAAGTGCAAAAATATATAGCATCCTCTATTTTTGAGACTCTTTGGAACTTGGGAAAGTCAAGAGAGGGTTCCCAAATTATCAAGAAAATGGCTTTAGCAGATTAAATTTTAATGAGTTCAAGAACAGGCTCCACTGCATTCTGGCCCTGAGTCCTTGCCACAGGCTGAAGTTGGTTCTGTCCTTATGGACATGGTCTGCTCTGGATTTTCCATGTTGGATCTGAAACCTCAAAGGGACTGCCACCACGCATGGCGACAGCTGGGGCACATGAGGGCACTTGTCCCTGCACGGCCCAGAAAGGAAGAGCCATTCAGGTTACCATGACAACACTCTTTCCTGAAAATCTCTGACTGACACTTCCTGGGGAGACAGGAAGTAAGGACAGGAAGACACCGAGGTCACTCTCTTCCCATGTCCGGCGCTCCCACCTCCCAGACTTGTCTGATATTTGACCTTTTCTAGCTCAGTCTTTATTCTCCCATTCCCATCAGCAAAGGTATCCTGGGGGTGAAGGCAGCCCACTGCTTCTGTCCCTTTCTTCACCGCCAGCCAGTGGAACCTCCCGAATCATTCAGTAAGAAGTTATAGAGAAGTGACTAGATGCTGCAGAAAGTTACACAGCTGATTCCAAAGTAAAAAATTTAAAAAAATGTGGACATTGTAATCAATGCTACGACATATAATCATCATTCATTCATGTTATTGGGCACCTACTGTGTGCCAGGCCTTGTGCTAGAGAATGAGTGTAGGGTATTGACCAAAACGGGCATGGTCCCTGCCATCATGGGGCTTATGGTATCTCGAGGGAGACAGACATTAAAGGGATAATCCCACAGTAAATGCATAGCTCCAGATTGTAGTAAGGACAACAAAGGAAAAATACAGAGCATAAGAGAAAGTGCAAGGGGACCCAAAGTGAATCAGGGAAAGCCCCCCTCATAAGGCGACTTTAATCTAGGACCTGAATGATGAACAGGACATAGACAAGGAAGTCCATTTATATCAAGAGCCCATGAGTCACCACAGTATTGAGCCTAACCTTCATATTTTACTGAAATATGTCACTTCAAGCTCAGAAGAGCTTTGGGGCGCCCGAGTGCTCAGTCGGTTGAGCATCCAACTCTTGATTTCGGCTTAGGTCATGATCTCAGGCTCCTGGGATCGAGCCCCCTACTCCTCGGGCTCCCTGCTCAGTGAAGAGTCTGTTTATCTCCCTCTCCTTCAGTCCCTCCCCCCAGCTTGCTCTCTCTGTCTCTCAAATAAATAAGATAAATCTTAAAAAATAAGAAAGGATCAGAAGAGTTTTGTGGGTATGTCTTTCAAACCTACAGATTTAATAACCTACATCACAAATAAGACAAGGAGGTAATAATAGCTCACTTCTAGGTTAGTAGTTAATTGTTTATAAAGCTATCCGTACAGTATTTGAAATGTAGAAAGTGCTCAGAGCATGGCATTCATCTCTCTGGAACTATTTCAGCAAATGTAGGGTCTCTCATATCTGAATCCCCCACACGACTCAGAGTAGATTTATGTAGTAAATGCTCGGTATACATTGAGGGACAGAAGGAATCCATGAACAAATGAATTAACTTTTATGGGATGTCTTCGGCGGACCAGGCACTGGGCCAGGTATCTTCACAAATGTTCTCTAATCTCAACACCATAACATCATTGCACCTTTCTCGAGGCTAGGATTCTAACGTGCTGAACTAAACAATAGCTCTGGGGGCGCCTGGGTGGCACAGTGCTTAAGCGTCTGCCTTCAGCTCAGGGCGTGATCCCGGCGTTATGGGATCGAGCCCCACATCAGGCTCTTCTGCTGGGAGCCTGCTTCTTCCTCTCCCACTCCCCCTGCTTGTGTTCCCTCTCTCGCTGGCTGTCTCTATCTCTGTCAAATAAATAAATAAAATCTTTAAAAAAAAATAGCTCTGAAAATAATGATAAAATATGACCCTAATGAAGTTTGGAGAAGCAGGTAAGGGAGAAAGTGCTTCTCAGGAGCACTTGGAAATAGCAAGAGAAGATGCAAACCAGTGAAATGGAAAGGTACAAATGCTCCAAAGAGTTACAGAAGGGAGATGAGAAGGGTGTCTTGGCAGGATGTGAGCCAGGACGGGCAGCGATGCTAACACCCACATAACAGTCTGAGCCCCTGAAACAGTCCGAGGAACGTTTTGTCAGCAGAGATGATGCAATTGGAGTGTGTGGTCCTTGGGACAAACAGTAAATACCCCCTGTAAGAGTCTGGGCGGGGAACTGCGTTTGTAGAGAACAGAGAGAAGCAAATTTGGGCTCAGTGGAACATTTAAGCGCAGAGAAGCTTCAGGAACAATAATGTTATAAGGCTGGGAGTTGTGGGGCAGGCAGTAATAGGGCCATTTTCTGAAACAAGTGTAGTGAAGGGAAGTGTGAAGTCAAAAGCAGCTCAGAATCTCACTGGTTTAAGAAAGGACATTGGATAAAGAAGAAAACTAAACAGAATTTTATATTTCAAGGGGTTCCTCTGGTCTCAAAGAGGCAAGTCTTACTGTGAATGATTTAGACAAAAGAAAGTTTAAACAGAGGAGGAGTTTATGTTATCAAAGATGGCAATGGGAAGCATAGAATCATCTTAGGCTCAGAAATCTCTACATTTAAAAACCATCCACATTAAATTGGGGATGAATGGAAAAAGGAAATGTCTGAAAAGGTTCAAGGGGGTTGGAAAAAACCCAAAGGCAGAAATGATTGCCCCTCGTAGGGAGCTCTGCTTTTCCAGAGGATTTTCTGCAGAAATAGACTGGGGTTTAAACTTGGTGCTCTGGTCGGCTGAACCCCTGCAGTTCTCCGAGATGGTGACAAGTTCCGTAATTGTCCCAGCTTTATTGTTTTTCTTCTACAAACCTATTTGTGAAAGTGCCATAAAATCGTCTTACCCAAAGCTCTCAGTTTCGGGAAATATGATACACAGCAGATCAGAGGAAATTAATATTTTTTTTTCTTATTTTGCAGCGTCTTGGCCCAAGTTCAGCGCTGAAATGGTTAAAATATCAGCACATTTCCCTGGTCTTGGGTTACTCATAAACATTCAGCAAAGCAATTTCACTCAATAGCACATATTAACTGCTTAAGTTCTTCTCTCCGAGGATGTGGGCTGTTATTTTATGCCAAAAGTCCTGTAATTAAGTTTGACATAAGCGCATGGATTAAATATGTGGTTGGGGCGGGGGGCGAGGAATGGAAGGTTTTCTCCCCTCGCCGTCTTGCCATATGGAGACTGTAACCAAATAACGTGCAAAAATTTTTAAGAGAATTTCCAATCTTATTACTCACTGTTGTTTATCAGGTAAGTCACCGGGCCAATGCACTTACAAAACCAGTTTTTCTTTTCCCCGATTTAGCAATAAGAACAACAGCACAATAGTATTCTTAAAACAGCCCCCGGCCCTCGTAGTAGAGTCTTGATAAGGCAGACAACAGAACAGCTCCTCAGAACCGCTCCGATGGGTAAGCCACTGCGGCTGGAGTTTGGAGCCCATTTCCCAGACTGGTCTAATTCAGGGATATATTTTAAATGCTGAGACCGCGGCGAGGGTGCTACGCATCGCATTGCCCTGTCAATTACGGGAAGGTGTGCAACATTCACACACACTTCATTCTAAGGGGATTTCTATCATGGCCAGATTTTCCCCGTCTGAAGGGTCCTCAGGTGACTCTGAAAAGGCCTGAATCACTTAAGCAGCATAATAACAAATTTACTTTCAATTTCTGGCCATATTCATGAAGGTTTCTTGTGGTTTGAGAGAGGAATGCTCTTGTTCCTCCTTTCCTAAAAACAGCTGAAAATAGCTTTTTCAAATGTTTGAAAGAGAAAACATCCTCCTTGAGTTTCCCCCACATCAGAGGGAGCACACCAGAGATTAACCCTAAAAAGGAAGTTAAGCGGCAGTCTACCTCCTACCTTCCCTCCTCTTCGACTTGCCCCAGTACTCTTGCCCAGTGCTGGATTGCTCCCTTCAGTGGTTTAACTGAGTTCACTACCTTCTTGGTGGCTTCATCCTGCTATGATGTCTTTAAAGCGTCAAAACACATTATCCAAATCAGTGCCATGCGCGAGTTCTTTATACTTTGCCGTCACTCTGAAAACGCTCATTGTGACCGTTCCCAGTTACCTTCCGCTGTGTGTCCATAACTCAGCCTTGAGTCCTCTTCCTTCCAGAGGGCCACAGTCTAAGCTGCTCATAACACTGGAAGTTCCATAAATCCCCACATTGTGCTCACTTCTAGAGTGGGCTTCTGGCCATGTTAGTGTGTCCATTTTTATTTTATAATAGGTGGCTCAAACGGAGAACAGTGTATCGAGATAAAGCCTCGATATCTGCTACACAGGAGTGAGAATAATTTACTTAGGTTCAATACAGCCCTCTGTACTCCCTGTAATTTGAAGGGATATCTACCACGTCATTCAAAAGCCCATCCCAAGCCCTTCAGGGATGTTCTTGTTTCTTAGTTTATCTTCCTCATTTTATAACTTACATTTCTGCTCATCAAATTACATAAGCCTGTTACTAGGTCCACAGCCTTAATGTATTCCAGGCATTCTGAACTGTACTGTACTCTTCTGTATTATCGCCCAACCTGGTACAAAACAGAATTACCTTCGACTCTACTATCCATGTTATTTTTGGAAATTGTCTAGTTCTCTTAAATGGCTTTCATTTTTTCTTTGATATCTTAGGTAGTTCTTTTTATTCTCAAACCTCACTCTCTAGAGGAGCCAGTTCACAAGCCTTGTCCAGGAGAGCTGATGAAATGCGTACCCGTGTGCCGGAGCTGGGCTGCTTTGGTCCTGAGGGCCAAGGAGAAAAGACATAGTGGATCGCCACTCCCTGAGTCTGGTGCAGTGGCTTGAAATTAATGGGATGGACCCAGGGCACTCTGGGGTGGGGGGGAGCGCATTCCACCTTCAAACCACGGCTGGTTGCATTTTCCATGGACCCAAGTTTGCCATTTTCTTCTGTCAGCGTCTTATTCCTCCATACCAACTCCAGAAAGAAGGGAAAGCTGGGCAAGGATGCAAGACCAGGCAGAGTGTGGCTAGGGTTGCGTGTAGTTGTCTCGAGTAGGACACGTGTAGTATGCTTAGAATCCAGGAGCCCCAGCAGAGCTGTGTGGTTCTTCTCAGTGGCCTGTACAGGAAAACCTTCTGTACTTGAGCCTTTCTCATCTGTGTCCCCAAATAACAGTCTATCTCCATTTTTCCTCTCAGATCCTATCATGTCTTGCCTCCAGCGTGGACTGTGTATTCCCCCTGTGCTCCCTGTTGTCCCTCTGACATACCCATAGCACTGAGAATCTAATAGGAATTTTTGAGGTCTGTGCCCACAGCTTCTAAATCCGACTTTTGCCCCATTGAAGAGGATGGTCATTTTCCCTGCAGTTTATGCATAGTGTTTTTTCATTTCCAGTCTTCTTGAGTATGATTTGAAATTACATCCCCCATGCTTGTCAAGGGGGAAGGTAGAAGGTAGAAGGTGGCAGAAGGTAACAGTGCAGTGAATAAGAATGCAAGCTCTGAAGCCCGACCACCTGGGGTCAAATCCCAGCTCTGACATCTGTTAGCTGTCTGACCTCAAGCGTGTTAACTTAACTCTTGTGACTCATTTGCCTTATGCATATCATAAGGAATAATAGAATGTTCCTCTTCGTGAGGATTAAGCACATGAAGGGTTAATGAGAGAGGTTGGCCTGTGGCAAGCCTTCAGTAAGTGGTGTCTATCTTCCAGATATTCTAAGGAGTATCAGCTACATTGGTTTTGGTTTGAGATGAACTGGTCCTTCGAAGAGCTAAGATGCTCAAGCTCTCAAGGGGTGAGTGATGAGCATGTCCCTGTCTTCAGGTTGTATTTGACTTGGCAGCATTTAAACATAACCTTAAGTCAAAACTAACAGTCAACCCATGACTCAATCTTTCACAGCCTCGTCTTATTTAAGGACATGGGGACTCAGGAAATGGGAACATTGGTGCAAAAATTAATACAAGAATTTCATTTCAAAAATCTTATTGTTTCCTCTGCTGTATAGAGATACAAATTGCAGAGTTCTCATGTGGGCTCCCCATAAAAGTTTCAGGGCACACCAGCAGCTCTGCAACCTCCAAAAAGACCTTCAGCCAGGCTCTCGACCCTCAGCTGCCAAACAGGGTGATTCACCACCATGCCTACCTCACAAGACTGTTGCAAGCAAGAGAGTAAAAGCATTTGGAAATATAATCATTGTTATTATGAGACACCGTTTCTATTAAACAATCTATCTTAAAATCAATAATAACACTTATAAAAATTTATTTATTTATTTATATTTATACAGAATATTGCAACATACCCTTAGAGTACTCCATTTCTCCCATCTCATCATCCTTTTCTAATGCCCAAATTAAGCCTCACTTCCTCTAAAAAGTCACCCTGCACATAGGCACACAAACACAACATTAAATTTTCACTCTTTTGAACTCTTAGCTCACTACTGTGCTTTTCACTTGCTTTGGTACTTAATCTATTCCAGGAGTCAGCGGGCTTTTCTAGAAAGACCCGGATAGTAGATGTTTTAGGCTTCGTGGTCCATGCCGTCTCTGTCACAACCACTCAACTCCGCTCTTCTGGCACAACAGCACCGTAGACAATATGTAAATGAACGGGCATGGCTGTGTTCCAGAACAACTGTATTTACAAAAACAGGTGCAACCCATGAACCATGGTTTGCAACTCCTAATTAATAGCTTGAGCTCGTTGTTGAACACCTTTACTTGTGCCTTTTTAGTCTACCCAACTGGATTGTCAGGACCTCAAAGACAAGAGCCTTTATTAGGTGTTCATAATGCCCTACTTCTCCCTTTTCCTGAGCCCAGCACCTGGTTCAATACATACTTGTTGGGTTAAACTATCTCATGGGAAAATTGTATATTTATTGTGAGTAAATTAACTCAGGCAACCAAGCCATGCCAAATGCCCCGAAGAGTTAAATCAGGGAAAAGAGAAGTGGTGTCCCTATGGAATGAGAGACAAACACATGAGTGGAAGAGAAACGTTGCCCACTGATCACTGTCAAATCCCGAGGGAAAAGCTATGGAAAACACCTGAAGACCACATGTTCCTGGAATTTGAGCTCTGTGCATGAATAATGCCATAGAAGACCCAGAATATGGGTAGCCTGCCTCTTAAGAACATAGTTATGACTCTGAACTCACAGACAACCACCGTTCTTTAGAGGTAACTCTTATTATTATCCATTAACTTAGCATAATTTCACTGTTTTTCCCATTTAGATTCATCCAAAAATAAATATTTTTATTCGTGGAACTATGCTACGCCAGTGGCAGGTAGAATAGTGGTTAAGAAGAGCAGGGCCTGGAGTTACACCTAGCTCAAATCTATGAGCCTTTGAGTAAGTCACATAACCTCTCTAAGCTTCAGTGTTCCCTTCTGTGAAATGGGAGTTTTGGGAGACCACATATATGAAGAACTTAGTATAGGGCTCAGGACAGAGTAAATACTCAGTAATTATTAGCATCTAGTAATAGCAGTCGTAGTAGCAGTCAAAATCAGAGAGGTAAAAGACAATTATTTAAACATAAACATATGGCCTAGGAATTCTGCTCCTAAGTACACCCAGGAGAAATGGAAACCTAGATCCACAGCGAAAAATCTATATACACAGAAACTTGTACATGAATGTTCATAGCAGCATTATTCATAATAGCCAAAGAGTGGAAACAACCCAAATGTGCAACAGCTGCCAATGGAGAAACAAAATGTGGTATATCCATACAATGAAATATTATTTGGCCATTAAAGAAAAATAAACAAAAAACAGTGGCGTGCTGATGCGCACTGCAACATGAATGAACCTTGAAAACATCATGCCAAGTGAAAGAAGCAAATCACAAAAGACCACATATTGTAGGAGTCCATTTATGTGAAGTGCCTAGAATAGGCAAATACATAGAGACAGGAAGTAGATCAGTGGTTGGCAGGGGATGGGGAGGAGTGCAGTGCAGGGGAGAATGAGGCGTGACTGTTAATAAGAATGGAGTTTCTTTGGGGATGATGAAAATGTCCTAAAAATAAATATGGTTATTGTTGCACAACTCCGTGAAATACTAAAACCACTTTAAAAGGGTAAATTTTATGGTATGTAAATTACATCTCAATGAGGCCATATTTTAAAGACATTTTTAAAAAGTAAATTAACTTAGCTATCCTCATCAAAAATTAATCTGTAATATATAACTTATTTCCGTTGATGTGAACTAGAGGTTTATAGTTTAAAAATTCTGCATACACACACAAAATGTGTCATGTGCAGAGATATTTTAAAAGCAGATTAGTTATGAGGCGGCTGGGTGGCACAGTCGGTTGAGTGTCCAGCTCTTGGTTTTGGCTCAAGTCACAATCTCAGGGTGGTGAGATCAAGCCCCACATAGGGCTCCGCACTCAGCACAGAGTCTGCTTGCGTCTGCCCCTCCCCCCACTGTGCGTGCACACACGCGCATGCGCTCTCTCTCTTTCTAAAATAAATCTTAAAATAAAAGCAGGTTAGTTGTTAAGTTCATACATCCATGGTGTTTAAATGTACTTATCAAGGATGTGTATACATAATCTTCATTTATTAACTCCAGTTAGTTGTAAGAATCACTCAGAGTCGGGGTGCCTGGGTGGCTCAGTTGGTTAAGCATCTGCCTTGCTTGGGTCATGATCTCAGAGTCCTGGGATAGAGCCCCCCATTAGGCTCCCTGCTCAGTGGGGCATCTGCTTTGCCCTCTCCCTCTGCTCCCCGCCCCCACTCATGCTGTCTCTCTCTCTCTCTCTCTCTCTCTCAAATAGATGAATAAAATCTTTAAAAAAAAAAAAAGAATTACTCAGAGCCAATAACTATGTGTTGAGGACCTACTGTGTGCTGCACATGAACTTGGACATAGGGATATAGGGGAGAATCAGATCCTAGGATCATGAAGCCAATGGTTCGGTAGTTCTGTTTATATCATAAGAACAATTGCATTTTCTCTAAATACCATTCATATTATCATCTTAAATTTGCCTTTCCAAACCCTTCTCCCTGGGGGCAGACCACCCCTATCCCTAGTTGAAAATCATCATTCTGAATTCTAGAAGTTTCAATGAGTTCAGGATCCCTAAGTTTTACATAAAGAAGTAGGGAGTCTACCAAGCCACGTATGGATTATATTTTTTCACTCGAGGACCTGCAGACTTTAATAACATAGGAATCCCCCAGGAAGCTTGTATCCCATGTAGATTCCTGGGCCTTGGCAGCAGAAAGGCAAATTCAGTAGGTTTGAGGAGGAGCCCAGGAGACAGAATATTTAACAAGCATCCAAGTCACTCTGATGCAAGAATGCATGAACCACACTTCGAGAAATGCTACACTCAAAGGTTGGAAACCAATGCATTGGCGATGTTTATTGTGCACTGACCTTAAACACGCCCTGGCTAGGCACGTTGGGCAACAGGAAGACATACAGTCTCCCACACGGAGCACACAGTCAAGTCTGGAAGACCTGAAAGACACAAGCATGATAACTGATTCCATGCAGGACATGATCAGTAGCAAAGGAGTGACTGAGACCCTCAGAGCTGTAAGAATTTGGAAGAGCACGACAGACAGCTCTGTGGGCCCAGGTAGTTGGAGACCATCATGGAGGAGAGCGGTTACCTAGGCCTAACCTTAAAAGGCGACCGTGATTGTAAAGAGGTAAATGGAAGAATCTCGTGCGGACAGTGATGGAAATTTGTCTCAGAGAAGTTGGCTATAGTATGTTTACATGAGGAATGAACAGAGGCCCAGTGGTAAAACAGAGTGAGGTCAAATTCTGGAAGGCCCTAAATGCCTTGCCGAGGGACTGGGATTTTATCCATAGTGGGTGGAGACCCACTTTTGAACAGAGAGTGGCAAGCTGAGATCAGTGCTATAAAAGGATTAATTCCATAATAAGTTACTGTGAGCATTTTCAGAATGAAATGACACATAAATAATGAAGCAATAGTGCAACAGAAGTAGAATCCAGAATGGATTTGGAACAAGAGAAGACTAGAGATGAGAGAGCCATTTGGAGGGTCTAGGATTAGTCCCCCCAAACAGCCTTCCCCCAAAACAGCCAGAATTCCTATTATACTTAAAAGGGAAAAGCAGTACTAATATTGTTTCTTTCTTACCCTCACAATGAGAGAGATGCTAACGAAGAGGCAATTAGGGAGTGAGGTGAGAATAGCAGGAAGAAGGGACGCGAAGATAGGAGAAGGGGTGTAACCAGCCTCAGAGATAGAAAACAATGCCTGGGAGGTGAGGGAGAGAAGGGCACGCAAAGCCACGTCTGCCGAGCGTTGCTTGGAGTTCTCATCCTCAGGACCCTGCCCCTGAGAGCTGGGGGGGGGGGGGGCAGCGTTGCTTCCCACAACACATGGGAAGCAGCCTTGGCAAATGACCACAATGACTCCTCAGGAAAACTTGGTAAGACTCTTAATCAGAAAGGGAGTGCTGTCATTGTGTAATAGTTAATAATCATAAGTGCAAACAGTGCCTTATGTTTAAGGAACTATGTGCCTCATAACAAAGCTTAAAGGAGAAAAATAACAAGGCACTTGGTTATGGTCTGTTACACAGCTTTCGCCAGGTAACAAATGACCCCAAAACTTATAGCTTCACAACAGGAAATCATTTCTCACAGTTCTGTGGGTAGGCAGGACAATGCACCTGGTCTGACTTGGTTTGACCACAAGGGAGAAACAAGAAAGGCCTCGGACTCCTGGTGCTAGGCTCAGAGTCAGCTGAAGTGACTCTCTCACCCCACAACAGACTAACCCGGGCTTCTTCACGTGGTGGCCTCGGGGTTTCCAAGGGCAGCAAGAGAACCAGCCTCAGTGCTCAGGCATTTCTGAAGCCTCATTTGCTGTTGCCCCATTGGCCAAAGAAAGTCACACAGCTAGACCACAGTCTGGGAAGGCACTGCCCAAGAGCACAGAGAAAAGGAAGGGGGAATGGCTGGCCATTTTTACTACCGTAGCAATGTATGTCTAACATATCATGCTCCTCTAAAGGAAGTGGCAACTGTCTACTTAATCTTGCTTGAAGGATCTGGAAGGATAAGGGTCAATGTGGGCTTATGCTGTCCTTGTCTGAATGTACATATTTGAACTATTGTGAAAGAAATTCATGAACATATATTACTGATTTTTACAAAGTTTTAAAGAGGAGGAGAGAGAGAGGAAGGGAAGGGTAGAGAAGGAAGGAGGGAAGGAAAGAGGGGAGGAAGGAAGAAAGGAGGGAGGGAAGGAGGGAATGCAGAAAAGGGGGAGGGGAGGGAGGCAGGGAGGAAGGAAGGCAGGGAGGAAGGAAGGGAGGGAGGAAAGGGGAAGATATCCTTCTTGGCCTATCCAGTTGCATTACTCTGCATTGGCAGAACACTAGCAATCCTATAAAGATCCTAAACTCTCCAGTTGTCATTACTTGTCTCGTAAAATAGCCTCCTAACTCCTGTACTTCTGCCTGGGTCAGGTTTCGGCTGCTGCAGAGGCGCTGGGCCGCGTGTGTCTGGGACCCTCTCAGGGAACAGAAGCCCTCGTCTCCATGCCGCAGAGCAGTAGGGCTTCAGCTGCTGGCTCGGCCTCAGGAAGACCGAAGATGCAGACCAGCAACGCCCCATTCTTAGGACATAATTAATGCGCTGTTAATTTTTTTTTCATCAACAAAGGATTACCGAAATACCGCATGATTTCCTTCAAAAATGTGACCCTCCCTTTCCTGTCTCATTTTTCTTTTCCTGGATCTGAACGTGGTTTCCATTGGCCTCAGGAAAACAGTCGTTTCTGTTCATTTTCCTCAACTTGTCTCAGTTCCTTGATCTTCAGGAGTGCAGACATGCTAAAGCCAACTCTCAGTAGAAATTGTTCAAGAGCCGCTTCTCTCACTCAGAGCTCTTCTCCAAAGAGCTTCTCCCCCTTGTGAGGCCAGTGGCTTCCTCTCCATCCCACAGCAAACCTCATGGTGTTATAAAAAGCCAACTCACTAAATAATGCCATAGGAATCTTAATGACTAGGGTTATTTGGCCAACAACATTACACAGTTTTTTCCTCTCAGAATTCAAGCATTTAAAATTACAAATATCCCATCCAATTCAATTTAATTACCAGTGTTCAAACTTTAAGAACTTTCTCGTTTTCAATTATGTATAATTGCAAATAATGAACTACCACTAAAACATAGTGATTCGACTCCTTTTTTTAAGGGGGAGCAGGAAAATGGCATAATGGTTATCTCTTCCTGATAAAATTTTTCTTGTTGACTGGCCATTTCTTTACCAAACTTCCCTAAATCCCCCAGGCCAATTTCTCCACATTTATCATCAACCACGAACGAAAACTGTGATGAGCCCTGATGTCTGAGTTGGCCTAAGAGACTGTAGTTTCCAGAACAAAAGCCCACGTCTGAGAGCTGAGCCAATGCAAGCTTTGACAATGGCAGAGGGCATTTTAAGTAAGAACTGTCATGGAAAACCCAGGATAGAATAGTCACCATGAGCCTAAACAAGCTTGAAACTACTCTGCACCATCTGTTGGGTGAGGCAAGGAAATTGAACGGGTAGCAAGGGGGGCCGCATAGTACTTTTGGGGCTTCTGAATGATCCCTCTCGTGACTTGTCCTCCTTCCTATCAAAGGCTAGAGGTTAGAGTCAGACCCTTCTGGCCGTGCTTCAGAAACGTGGCCTCTGAGAAGGCAGGACTAAGAAGCAAAAGCTTTCCTTGAGACAGCCCTACCTATCTGGGGACTGTCTCTTAGAGTAATGATGGGTTCACGGTAGCAGTTCTCTATAAACCCATTTCTGTTGCTTTGCAATCTAGTCCATTGTCTCTAATGATCATCTTTTAAACCCCCCCCAGTTTTCTTTTAGTCCCCAAAAATCACTTCTTTAAATTGGAACTACCCACCTATCAAATAGTTCTTATCATGAGCCTGACTTTCGTATAACCAGAAAAGAAAGTTTCATATACATGTTTGTACATGTGTATACACATGTCTGTAAATGTGTGTGTGTGTGTGGTTATATCATGAGAATCCCTTTGAAGTGGGCTGCATCTTGTCACCATGGGCAGTTCTCTTTACGTGGAAGGTTGAGGGGTAGGGGGAAGGCTTTCTTTCCACTCAGCTTTCTCTTCGGAAACAAGAGTCCTCGTGTCTGGGAGATGCTCCCAGTTTCATGCAGGAACAACATCCTTTCTATTAACCACTAAAACCTAAAGATCTAAGGATTTTTTATCCTTCAACCTGTGCTATTTCGGCTCTGGAGCAACCTGAACTTTTTCTAAGGGGGGATACACACCAACTGAACAAAATCCTACTTTATGCTGGAATTGTATTCATGCTTCTTTATTTCCACAATCTTACTTTTCAGTTTCTCTCTCTCTCTTTTTAATGGACTTCACTACATACATCTCCCCCATTCTTCACCCACCTTTAGTATTACGAGGTTTTCTGAAGGTTAAGCATTTCACATCTGACTCACACTTTTTCCCCAGAATGTATTTCTGTTTACCAAAATCTCATATTACCACGGTAACTATCAGGAGTCCCTAAAATGTATGTTGCCTTTTCTGTACTCAACCTAGGGCAGAGTCACCGCAAATGGCCACAGAGATGACATAAGAATGCCATCCATGGCTGAGAAAAGAGCCGCCCACTCTCACATCACTCATTTCTTTCCATTTTAGTGTGTCTTGGGGGAGATCAAATGGCAGACCTAGGAGACAGGGGGCCATGGACTGTCCAGTGGCTGTGTGTGCCCAGTCAGTGGTGCGGGACAGAGAAGAGGAAACGCTGAAAAACGGAACAGGAAACAGATGGGAGATGTGATCTCTTCAAGCTCCCCAAATTCTGAAAAACCTCAGACCAGCCTGGTTGCCTGAAGATTAGGACAAAAGTGGGATCTGTGCATTTACCAAAGAGAGGCCAGCAGAAGCGGGCACAGCAGAGTCCGGTCACATGGACCCCAAATCCAACTGGCTGCAGCTCAGCGAGCCAGGCGGAAGTGAGAGAGCTCTGCCACCATTACTGAGTTAATTTGGGCCAAGAGGTAGGGAGGAGCCTTACGTTCTCTAAAGGATAGCCTCACCTCTAGCTTCATGTTGACAGCTGAAATCTCTGTAATCATGTGCTTTGGGGTTAAGAACACTTCTTTCTTTACCAAGAATTAAAAAGCATTTACTAAAAAATAAGCCTGTAGGGGCCCCTGGCTGACTCAGTCAGAAGAGCGGGCGACTCTTGATCTCGGGGCCATGGGTTCAAAACCCACACTGGGTATAGAGGTTACTAAAATAAATAAATAAACTTAAAAAAAATAAAAAATTAAAAATTAAGCCTGTAATGGTGGCCAGAGGAAGGGGACTCAGTCTTCCACATCTGCAGGCTCTAGGGCTCATACCAAGAAAAGGAGGGAGTAGAGTCTGGAATAAATGGGTTGGAATCACTTTCAGGGACCCCCGCCCCAACACAGAGACATCAAAGAATCTAAATGGAGTCATAAAAATTCGTCTGAAGGTGCAATTATTTGTCCAAAAATGATTCCTATGCCTGAGTTCAAAGCTCTGGGAGAAACTGTTGTGGTGATTGTTTCCCCAGGTTGGAACGAACATCCAGGCTGGAAGTTTCCTTTGCCTCACTGGTTTGGCAGGAGGGGAGTTGGGGGAAGGGGAAGCGGTCACTCCTGAACAACCAGCAAGTTGAACGTGCTTCCTGAGGAGATGCTCAAATCCGGCAATGTAGTTGACCCCCCCCAACACAGCTTGATAGCAACGCCATCCCAAAATCCCAGACACCCCTCCCCCTTCCAGAACGCCACATTTCACTTGTGACCTTGTACAGCCTGTGGTCGGGAAAGAGCCTTTGACCACATCTCCAGAGCTGCCACGATTAGAAGGTCTTTGATTACTCAGCGCGGCCGGTCCACCCTTCTCTGTAATTCCCTTCTCCCCTCCCTCAGCCCCCTTCACCTTGTCTGGTAGCGCAGGCAGTGGGTTTTTTATTTTTTTAAAGCAACCCATTTTTTTTTTTCCTCTTTTCATTTTCCTATAGCCTCCTAAACCTCAAGAAGTGGTTAACACTAATCCTGACTTATTTAGGGTTTATCTGCATTATTAATTCCAATCATGAAAAAAAAAAAAAAAAAGGAAAAGTGCTCCCAGCCCTGGTTTGTATACAAAGTTTGGGTGTTTGTGAAAGGGGCCAGCAATCCCTGGGAAACACATTTCCTTTAGCTATCTTTTAAATCCAAACAACTTTCTTTTCTAGTTTGAAAATATTTCTTGAGATGGGTCCCATCCTTAACAATTTCATTTATTATTCCCCCCCCCCCAGTCGATATCCTTTGAAGCTGCTTCCTGCGTTAATCTGGACTTAATATGATTTAAACATTTACAATGGAAAATAATTTGGGTTAAAAAAATAATCTCTCTTGATAAAGCTAGAAAACCCCACAACTGTCAGAATTTCTGACAGCCAGGAATAGAATGAGATTCTTGAATATGCATATTGAAGAAAAGGAAAAGCAAGTCTAACAGGGTGTATGTTATATTTTATATTTGTCAGCTGTTATGACTGGACTGGAGTTGAGTGATATCCAGGGTCTTGACTTGTTGTTTGAATGAATTCATCATCACCCGGAACATAGAACAGTCACTTGGTGCCCAGGATATACTACAAATACCTTCCGTTCGCATGAAAGAAAGCTGTCCCTCAGGGGCAGCAGCTTGCATCCATCACTCACAGAAGGGCTGCTCAGGAGTGAACAGGTTCCAATGCCCCATCCACCATCCTTTCCAGTCTTGCATTTTTCAGTGTATTGACCGGCCCAACACTGGAAATAGAAACTTCCTATTTCTTTGGGTAGGCCTCTAGCGTGGCCACTGTTATCAAGGGAATTCATCCTGGATTTGACTCAAGGAGCACACGGGGATTGGAATATTTTCATAGGAATTTAAAGGAATTCAGATCAGACCTCCAGGTCTGCTTTGTCAGATCTCAGCACTTAAGGCAGCCCTAAAAGTGCTTTGATTTCTTGGGGACTTGCAGAAGGAGGCTAGGCTAACTCCAAGAAGCGCCCCTTTTCAGGGGATGGAACATATTGTGGCGTGGGCGCCATTACTCCTCGTCCCTAAGCCCATGGCGGGTCTCACTAATCAATCCCAATGTTCTTTTCCACTGAGCTGGGAGGCAGCCCCTGCACCCTTCTCACCACAATGCCTCGGGAGCCACCTGCACTGGTTCTGCTTTGGGACACGTGTTGAAAGCTCTTTGCCATTCCTGCTGGGCCCTGTACTATTTCAGCAGACTCTGAGCTGATCTCCAGGCTTTTAGCATTCCCCTTCAGTCTGTCTTGTGCACCGATGCTGGTTCTCTTCCTGTTCTAGAGAATATGGGCCCGTGGTACGAGGAGCAATTCCAGAAAGACTGTGAAGTCCAATAAGAGGGCATATAAAGTCATTGTACAAATTTTAGAAAATGCAGAACTACAAAAAAGTGGGAAATGGAAATGACTTATAATTCCATTAGCATATACATATTAATGTATATGCTTATCTTTTTATAAAATATTTATTTTTTATTGTAAAAAATATGCATATACTGAAAAAATGGGCTAATTTTATCATTTCTTATATATAAATTATACCTTAATAAGCTGATCTATATCTTATACAGAAAAGATTATATATAGTGCCTCCGAACTTTGCATGCATTTTAAATAAAAATATGGGTTTCATATTTTACACATTTATTGAAAAATCTGTAAACTTTATTAACCATAAGCTTTTAGATCCTAAAACACATAGTTGAACAATCTTAGGGCATATAGCTACATTTCCAGTATTCTAAGGATATCTCAAGATGTCTGCCCATTCTTTTTTAAATTTCTAAGCAGCTTTATTGAGATATAAGTTACATACCAAGCAATTTACCCAAAGTGTACGATTTCATGGCTAGGGGTATATTCATGAGGTTCTGCAACCATCATCACATTCCATTTTAAGACATTTTCATCACCCCAAGAAGAAACCCCACGTCTTCTGGCAGTTACTCTGACTCTCCTTTCCCTCCAAACCCCCTCAGCCCTAGTTACCTGCTAATCTACTTCCTGTCTCTCTGAATTGCCTTGTTGTGGACATTTCATATAAATGGAATCATTCCATATCTCGGTGTTTGTGACTAACTTCTTTCACTTAGCATGTTTTCAAGATCAATCCATCTGTTACAGCATTCCTTTGTTCCTTTTTATTGCCAAATAATATTCCATCCTCTTTGCCTGTTCTTTATAAGAGCTTCTATTTTTTTTTTGTTTTGTTTTGGTTTTCATAATGTTGCTTTAGCACTTGACTGAATCGAGTGGCCCTCACATCCCCCATCTGCGTGCTCTTTAATTGTTCCATTGATTCTTTTTGTAGGAGTCTGCTGAATTTACAAAGAAATCTAGTTCAATTCAGTTCAACAGATACATTTTGAGTGTTGAAATATGTAAGGTTCTTTGCTAGAAAATCCTGGGGATACAAAGATGAGTGGACACTGTTTCTGTCATTCAGGGGTTTACAAATCTATTTACATCACATCATGAGAGCAAATCGTGTCCATGAGTCACTCTGAGACCAAAGCTTTTTTTTTTTTAATTTTTTTTATGTTATGGATAAGCTTTTAACTAATACTTTTTTTAAGAGGGCTCCACACCCCACATGGGGCTCGAACTCACCACCCTGAGATCAAGAGTCGTATGCTCTACTGACCAAGCCAGCCAGGAGCCCCTAATTAATATTTGAATTTGCATTGTTTTGATATAGATGTGTAAATGTTTTTCTAGTTTATTTTGTGTGTTTTTATGTTTGTGCCATGCTTATTATGTAAGCCACCCCAAGACAGGAACTATGCACTCTATTTCTTTTCTATTATAATAGTATTAATTGTAACTACATCAGCTGTTATTTACTATGTATTTCTTTTATTTGATCTGCAAAACAATCCTGTGAGATAGCTGTTGTTATTTTCATTTGCTGATGGGGAAACTGAGGCTCGGGATGATAAAGGAACTTGCTGAAGGTCACTCACCTGGTAAGGGTGGTCACTGGACCACATTAGCTCACAGCTGCATGACAGGCATTCTCAGCAGCCAGTAGATGATACCGTCTACCCGCCACTCTGGCAGGCAGCTCTGCACCTTGGTCTTGGCAACTGAACGAGTCTCCAGTGATAAGGGATAAAGTCAAAGTGCCTGAAGTCTTCATCCTGTGCCATTGGCCATTGCATCTGTTCCATTGTTGTCTTGGCAATGACAGGGAACGTAGCTCCCCACAGAGCTCCCTTGGTGTGGTACAAGAAATCACTGGGTGTCATCTTTGGAATTTACCATTTTGGAATCAAACTTTCAAAGATGTGCTTAGGGACAACAAATTAGGATGTTCTCAACTCCCTACATGTACCACTTGGTAGAGCAGCGTGACAAATGGCAGGATTGCAGAACTCTGGCTTCCTGTTCGGGACCTCTAGACCTGTCCGACTACCTTCCTAAGACACACTTGACTGTACTGTGCTGTCATCTTCAACAATAAGGCAGGTTACACCCGCGAAGCTACATATCACAATGAGGAGAACTCAATAAATATTAAATAATAATTATTGTTTCTTTCACATTCGCTGACAGGATAAAATCCCAGTAAAGAACCTTAAAGGTCTAATTACTTCGTTGGCATTGAAACCAAACTGCTAGTTGAGAAATTAATTGTGGAGCCGTCGGAGATGGAGCAGTAGGAAGTTGTTTTGAACAGTGATGTCAGTCTGAAACTCCGCGTAAGATGTGGAGCGATAAACACCAACGCAAACTGCCGAAAGTGACTGAGCGGGAGGCTAGACGTGCAGCCGGCGCGGAGCAGACTTCTGTTCACTTACCGATTACTGCGGCACGCAAACCACGTGTTGAGTGAGTGACCGCCTGAGTTAATGAATGCGCAGGAAACGTCTCCGGAGATATTTAGAACAATGTGGAGACGATCTCCAGCACAAAGGAAGGCCCAGAATGTTAATAACCACGATTACGATCGGAATTAATTAACATTCAATGAGCACCGGCTATGAGCCAGGTCCTATTTCAAGTGCTTTAAATATAGTATCTCATTTAGTCTGTGTAATAAGTTGTGTGGCGAATAGCATCCTCGTTTTTAAAATTAGGAAGTGGAGGCACAGAGAAGTTAAATGACCTTCCCAATGTCATGCAGCTAGTAGTAAAAAAAAAATAAATGAATGAAAAGTACCCAGGTTGGGCCAAGTGAAAGTCTATTCACTGTGCCACTTTCTAATCTCTTAGGAGATCACCAAGTTTCCAAGACCTTAAAGAAATCCCTGGAGATTATGCAGTCCATACTCTTCAAACCTCTCCCTGGAATCATGGGAGTTGCTTCAGAAATCAGTCCTACCAACAATAAAGTATTTGTGCCAAACAGGGATGAGTTCAGCGTTTGCTGCTTGAACCTGCTTTGGTTATTGGATTTCCACATAACATTTTGTTTTCAAACAAAAGAGAGGAAGAGGATTCCCCCAGTATAGGTCTCAGGCAGGCAAACATTTTCTGTAAAGGGCCAGATAGTAACTATTTCAGGCTTTGCGGGCCACAGTGTGTCATGGCAGCCCAACTCTGCTGTTGTGTTACAAAGCAGCCATGGGCAGTGTGTACATGAGAGAATGTGCCTGTGTCCCAACGACACCTCATTTATAAAAGTAGCCATAGTTTGCTAACCTCTGGTCTAGGCCATCCCCTGTGGTCCAGTGGAGTTCGCCCAAACTTTCTGAATAGGGGTCGTCTTGCTTACCCACAAAGAGAAGGTATACTGTCCAAGACCCCCATATTCATTAGCACCTGTCATCTGTCAGAAAGTCCTGTCACAGTTTAAGGGAAAGGAAACTAATGTGCATTGAATGTGGTCTTTGTGTCAGGTAATCTACTAATGGCTCTCCATCTGAATCGATCGTCATTGAAACTGTGTATGGTGAACGGCATGACTCCCTTTAACAAAGAAGGAAACTGAGGCTTAACAGAGGCGAAAAGAGTAACTAAACTAGAGTCAGGCCACAGTCTCCCTATTCACCATGACACCATATTGACACGGCTTAAAGCCACATTGCTTGTCCTGCCTTGTAACAATGACCTAGAAGGTCATTGGTAAGTCACCCACTGATGATTCTTCTCTAGGAAAAAGCAGTCAAGTTCATGTTATAACCTCACTTTGCCACCCCCCAGATGTTTCGCCATCTCTATTAAGTTAGGGATTTCTATATGAGTTTTCCCAATGCTTAACACGGGAAGAGGATAACCTTGCAATTTCAATAAGCTGTTCTCCCAATTATGCTTTTAGTCACATATTGTGTATCTTACCAGGTTGCATTGTGGGTGTGTATTAAGTGGTGATCCTCCACGATCGATACGTCTTTCGTAAAGATCATTTTTCATCTCTATACTTTATTCTCTACCACTTGTACTTGTCTCTCTTAAATTCATACTGTGCTGGGAAATTTTAGAATTCTAAATCTTCAGTAAACTCCTTTTCTTCAAATATTTACCGGCACTACTAGCTTGGTTATATGCCACCAGTAGATAAAGAAATTTAGTTTCTTCCTCCTGCATGGGATAGGTTGAAATTTTGAGGCTGAGATATTGATGGTTGGAGTACTGAATCTCTTCCAGAACACACGTTCTTTGTCTTCTTTCATATACACCAAAATGCCTTGGAATCGAAGGACCCTTTATGTCTATTTTCAATTCACTCTGGATCGGTTTCCTTTGAAGAACCATCAGCCCCATTCACCCGGTAATAGGAAGTTGATGCTGGAAGTCAATGACAGCATAGCCTCTAGTGGCTCTCGGATCCAGAAAAATCCAAGTCCATGAGCCACTGCAGCCCGCCTCCACAACTGAACTGTAACCCAGCTGCGCGTGAAGCAGAAGAGAAATCCATCACACGTGGAAAACTTAGCCATCAATAAGCAGCTGTGCAGGCCTTTCAGTTGGGGACCAACCACAGAACTGGCTCTCCATCAACAATCAAACAGTCTTTAGCTGTGATCAGCCACTTCCGTCACCTCTGAGACTGGCAGGTTTCCAATAAAGCCAATAGCCCCCTCCCCCAGGGTAAGGTCATCAGCAGGAGGCAGGCATTGTCGTTTAGCCAAGCAATTTGACAACAGTGTTAGCTTACACTCTATTAGCCAGCAGCTACACCCTGACCCCTGACCCTGACATTGACCTCAAACAGCCTTCTCCTGAGGTAGACTCTGATCATTTGAGGTGGCCTGCCCTGCTGGTTAGCATGAGAGAGGGCCCATCAGGACCAAGCAGGGCTCCCTGGTCACCCCTGCTCCCAACAGGAGGCTTAAGGCTTGAAGTACAGAAACAAGCCGGAGTTGAACCCAAGATGGCAAAGGTGAACATTCAGAAGCATATCCATCAGCAGCCTGTCACCAAAAGACGATGTAAGAACTATGGAAGCTTTCAGCGCAGGGGTAGCCATTGTCTCCAGACAGTTCTGCTCCTTAATGGAAAAGACATATCAAAATATGGCTTACAAAATACAAAATAATGGACCGAGATGTACATTATATGAGGGTGTTAGATTGCAATGTACTTTACAGTGGGGGAATTAGATTGAAGTGTTATGCCAGGGTAGTTAGGTTGAAATATGGATTATCCTAGGAATGTTAGCTTGAGATGTGCTTTATAACACAGTTGTTAAATTAAGATGTGCTCTTCAGTGCAGGCATTAGCCCGAGATGTGCATTATAGCAAAATTGTTAGGGGAAGATGTGGATTCCACTTTGGGAGGGGATAAGAGCGAGGAAAATACCTTGTGTTGAATATTATTCAAGGTTACAGAACGTCTTCTGCATTACGTGGATTTCAGGGGTTTGAATGCAGGGGAATGAGAGCACGAAATATATAATGTTCCTTCCCTTCTCCTTTCTTCCAGCCAAACAACCTGCCACTTTCCCCACTTTTCCTGTTAGGGACTTACAGGCCTCCCCCATCAATAAAAACATTAGCTCACTAAACAGCCTGATGGCTTTTCCTTCCTTGGCTTAACCCTTCGGGAGCTGGGGTTTCCTTTGGATTTGTAAAGATATTGATCCCGGATAATGTTTGCTTTTCTAACTCTCTCTTCCCTAGACTTGATGGATAGGTTCAGGGCTACATCTCGGCAGCCAATGCACCGCAGCTACCCAGGGAAAGGGGAATGGGAAGCAAGGCGAGCGTTCAGTAGTTAACACCATCGGAATGCTTTTTCTGGGATGGACAGGCCGGGGAGAAATGTGGGGACCACAGTCACTTTTAATCAGCACAGGATTTCACTTTCGATTTTCCTCATTCTTGTCCTGATCCCTCTACCAACATTTCTTTAGTTCGACTCAGAGCGTTGTGTAGTTTCTAATTCATATCAGATGCTATCTTGAGGTTGGCTGCCCCGAGTTCCATTTTCAAAGACTGCTTTTGCAGTTAAAGAATCTATAGCCTTATCAACATGGATGAATACTGGTAGCTATGTTGTTTGCTTGTGATGCTGGCCGAGGTGGGGACGACTTTAATAACCCCTCACCCTAGATATAAATCTTACCCAAGGAAAATAAGTGAAGAGGAATGGGAGCATTATCTCGCTCATTAACCACTTGGCCTACAAAGGTTTGCTGACTGTCTTCCCAACAGTGTTTTTGTTCTTTCTTCTCTTCCTTAGCTCAGAAGATATAATTTACAGCCTCCAGAAGTCTAGCCGAGAGCAATTGGATGGTGTCCAGCTTCGCCGGAATCAGAGAGGTAAGTTCCAGCCTTCTTGTTTCTCAGTGAAAGAAAATGTTATACCAGGTGAGTTAACTCAGTCAAAAAGACTAACCTGCCAGACAAGGGCACCAAACAAAACCAAACAGTTCAAAGGAAATTGCAGTGTTACTAGACACCTCTACATTGTGCCTTGCGGTTCCAGGAAAGAGGCAAGCGGGCATTTCTGTGTGCATTTTGTCGGGCTCTATTTCTCTAGAGAGAAAAGAGGGTTTGCTGCAGGACAACAGCACTTAGCTCCCCTGGCCGAACTTGCTGTGGGCAAAACACAAGGAATATGACAGAAATATGCTGGCCAGGTGAAAAGCTGTCCCACCCACCCTAGGATGTCTTTGCCAACTTTAGTCTGTCAGTATCCCCACTCCTTCTCTAAGCATTTTTTGGGTAAGCACTCTGGAAGTTTGGTGTGTTCTTTTCTCCTCTTGGTATCCATTCCTGCCTCATTTTCTAACATCATATTTTCCTTAAAAATAGGCTATGAGAGCTATTTCTGTCCACTGTCAAGGGATCTGTCCAGCCAGACTCCCACGGGATGTAGGAATGAGTTAAAACCAATCCTGAAGAAAAAAGAAAAGGAAGGGTTGGCTTAGTCCCAGGCTCTGTTTTTAAACAAATCTGTTGGGTCAAGTGATATATTTGTGGCCCCTCCCTAGGAGAGGAATTACGGTATGGTTCTCTTGAAAACCATCTAAAATCCTACCCCAAAGAAGAGACCAAATAGGATCACGGCAGAATCATGGTGGCTTGGTGGTTGGAAGCAGCTTTGGAATCAGTTCTATTCCATCGTTTGCTTGCATTGTGAATTTGGGCAAATCACTGGACTTTCCTGAGCCTCAATTTTTCCATCCATACAGCGGGTTTACTGGTAGTAGCAACCTCACAGGCATATGACGAGGAACAAATGGGCTAATGCGTACAAAATGTTTAGTCTTACACCTGCCACAGGGTAATCACTCAACAAACAGTGGCTGAGAACTTGATAATTTTATTACCACACCAAGGACTAGCAGGAGCAATGTGCCAATGTACCATGGGCTCCCACAGCACTGACTTAGCACGTGCCGCACCAACCCTCATGTGCTCATCAGCACATCCCGCTTTAGAAACATGCTGCATCCCCCAGCCTCACTCCTTTCTAAGGCTGGTGTTTCTGCGGATTTTTCTCTGTACAGGAGGAAGGGCAGCCCTGCCAGTGAGAGGATAGACAGATTAGAAGGGCCTCATTGATGGAATATAATCCCCCTCTGTACTCACTGGTAACTATCCATGATTGTATTTCAAAGGTAACAGTTCATCTCCACCATGGGGATTGGAGTGCACTCCACAAATAGGGCCTAATGCGATCCGACAGGCCTGATTTCTCCAGATAGATATTAAAACAACATGCCCAGTGCTGATGGCTCCAAGGTCCTGACCTTTAACAAGAACTTATGACGTAAGGCAACCTGCCCAGGAGAGCAAGTGGGGCAGAAGGCCAGAGGGACAAGGTCATCAGCTAATGAAGTGGTCAGCATTGAGTTTCTGTCATTCAGCTGGTTAAGAGGAAACTGAGAGCGAAGTAAAAGAAAGGGGGGCATTTAAGAAACAAAGAGCAGGACCACGTTTGAGCTGACGCTCCAAAAGTGAGCAGACGTTGTCAGAACGCAGGATGATGAAACGCAGCCCGTCTGAGCCTTCATCACAGCCTTGTTCAGTTTTACCTGCTGAACACAGGCTAGTTGAAAGAACATTTGAAAGAAGCTAATTCTGTACAAAGCCCAAGTTAGAATGAAGATGAGCAAGTACTAAACCAATCTGCTCTTTGCTTCCTCTTGGCCCCAGGTACAGAGTAAGGAAAGGCGGTCAAGAACATGGGCTTAGAGGTGCATTCCAGACCTATTCTCTCTGTGTTCTGGGCACACTACCCACCGAGCTTCAGCATTACCTGGAAAACTGAAAATGGTCCTTACCTCAAAGGGAGGTTCGTAGAATTACAGGAGAAAATTCATATCCAGGGCACAGCGTGCTGCTTGGCATAGAGTCATCACTCAAGTGTCAGCAGTGACAGTTGTTACCGCACAGAAACCAACAATCTTAGAAAGTGCTGGGTTCTAAAAAATGGCTAATAAGTTGTGTGTTACAGCCTACGAAGATGGCTCCACAAGTTTCACAGTGGGAATTCTAATGTTTCCCATTGGAAGAGCGCTTCAAACTTTTTTTTTTTTTTTAATTATTTATTTATTTATTTGACAGAGACAGCTAGCGAGAGAGGGAGCACAGCAGGGGGAATGGGAGAGGAAGAAGCAGGCTCCCAGCTGAGGAGCCCGATGTGGGACTCGATCCTGGAACGCCAGGATCACACCCTGAGCCGAAGGCAGATGCTTAACGGCTGCGCTACGCAGGCGCCCAGCACTTCAAACTTTTGAACCACTCACTCGGTCGATGAACATTTATTGAAAACTCCCGAGTGCTGAGCACAGTGCTAGGTCCTGGGTGGTGCTGAATTGACTTTGTTCTTCACCACCTTGCTGGGGAGACAGGAACATCAAGTCTTAGAGCCTAAGTGGTAGTATATTTCAAGAATATAGCATGGGGTGGGGACAACCGACTCTTCTTGAGATCAGAGAAGTCAAAGAAACGAGGACTCTTCATTTCTTTTTTATCACTTGGTCTTTCAAATGATGCCTTGGGGCAAGTAAGGCTGGTATCACCCTCCCCATTCATTTTATGTATGAGAAAGTTAGCTCAGCCTCCAGGCTTCCAGAAGGGAGATTGCCCAGCAGCAAGGATGAATGATGCCCACTGAGGGCCATCTGAGATCCAGAAACTGGCACTGTCATAGTAGCCAGATTGTAACCCAACTATTGAATCCCAATGCACAAGGATGCAGAAGGCTTCGGTTCCATTCTGAGTTATTAAAAAGATTCTTTCAAAGCTTTACCCTCTTCTAAAAGTGAAGTACTCTCTAGGTTAGGGGAAGAAGCACTGAATGGCTAGACTGAGGACCAGCATCTTGCTGGTCTCAGTAGTGCCCTGGTTGCCCTCACATCGCACAGCCACTGATGTCTCAGGTCCCCAGATTAGGACATTTATATTCCCTGCCCACCTCTACCTTGCAAAGATGATAGGAGGATAAACTGAAAGCATCGATCTGAGGAAGCACTTTGAGTGTTTAGTGGGGAACACGAGGCTCCAGTGGAAATGATTATCAAATTAGGCTGTAGCAGCCTGGGGATAAAGACTTGGAGCCTCACCAGGGCCGCCAACTCCTATGCCGTCATGACCCAGGCAAAGGTCTTTCTTAGGATCCAGTTCCTTGGGACTTTTCTGGGTTTGGAGACTCTAGTAGGATAGCACAAATGCTCGTATACCATTAACCAAGGCTACTCTCTTTTGTCTTTCAAATATGGACCTCGTTTGAAGTCTTTTTTCTGATTATGGTGATAATGTAAGCATTATCTCTTTAAAATGCAAGCAATTTATCAAAGCATAAAGAAAATTAAAACCCCCCAAAATTCCACTACCCAAAAGCAAACTGTTAACTTGACTACCTCCTTTCAGACATCTTTTCTGTACACATGTGCATATATGTATCTTGTTTTGTTACTGGCACCATATAATACATGCTATCCAAAACGATATACCATGTCATTGAATTACAGATTTGCATGTTCCTTTTCAATGACTCCATTGTATCCCACTGCCGGGTGTACGTCAGTTACTCAACTACTGCTCTATGGACAGGCAGTAATGTTACTATGAACGGTAATCTAATGAACATCCATATGCTTAGTGAATCTATCCAGTTGTCTCCTGAGGATAAATTCCCACAAGTTGGAATTGCTAGGGAAGCTGCCCCCTTCAACCACTGTTAAGAAGGACTCACGTGGAGCAATGAGGGAATAGAAGGGCAAAGGACCAGCCAAGCTCGGTAGTCCCATCTGTCCTAGTGATCCTTCTCCATTCATCCATGGGGAAATGAGCATGACAGAGGTGAATTTTCGTATCTCTGAGATTAAGTGTCATGCCATGAGGTTCTAGAAGCTCATATTATTTTGTGTTGAGTTTGCTTTTTTCAACTACTCTTCTTGCCCTGGCCTTTGGATCCATTGCACACCATACAACCCACTCTGCAGTACTCATCATCCCCAGACACTCTGACACAGTGGATTCCATTTTCTCTTTACTGGGTTTTCTCTCTGGTGGCTTTTCTCCATATGGGGCCCAACGGTTGATTAACTCCTTTGGGTTAGAGTCAGCACTGAGGCCAGCCAAGCAGTGAGTTGAGTTGCGTGATTACATTGCAATGTTTTAATTTGTCTTTGGACAAATTCTCATAAGCTTTCCTGAAAAATCTCCCATTAGATGTAGTCATTTAATTTAAGGACGGTTGGGAGAAGATGAGCTAAGATGACAGATGGAGGAATGCAGATGTGTACGTCTTAGCAGGACTCAAAAGCACTCTGAGGATTTGGCATCCAGTGAAGTACAATGTCTGCTTTTACTGCTTGTGTCCATGGACTTGAGAAATTTTCAAGAAATCATTAAAATACAGGGATTTGCTCAGATGACAAGCAAGTTTTATTATTTTTTCTTGTCTATAAAATCATAACAAGTTCAACTAAGGAACGAGATACCCCCCCACACACACAGCCCAAGTCCAGAAAACATAAAAAATATAAATTTGAGTAGCCTCGTAGGAAGGCAAAACAAAGCAAGAAATAATAACAAGGCTGCTGTTGAAGAGAAGTTTCCTTTGGTCACATTACCACAAGGATAACTTTTTGAAATCCGTGCTTACTCTGGTTTCCTTCAAACAGATTTTTTGGACATCCTAATTTGGAGTTTGTATAATTCAACATCTATTATTGTTTTAGGACCACGGTTATTATTTTAATTATAATTTAAAGCTGCCTAATATACCCAGAGGTCACTGGGCACCTAAAAGAAATAAATAAAAACAACTTGCCATTTTTAAAAGCAGCATGTTTATTTGGAAATCTCACAAGCAACTCAACTAAGACATCATAAAACCTTCAAATAAACTAAAACGGAAACAAAATAAAATGCCTGGCCCTAATCTCCTTAGAAGGCAAGCAGGAGAAGGTTACAGCTAGCTGAACGCTGGCATGAGAACTCTCAGAATGATTTTATTACTGAGTTCGGGAACCCCAGTGTATGTCTTCACGCCCACACTCCATATTGCAATCTGTAGAGTCCCAGTCCGAGATTTATAATCCTCGAGCCTCAGTGTAAAGTTTTATCGATGAAAGGTCAGTCTAACAACACACTTGGTGCAGAAAAAGAAAAGGACATACTTGGAAATATCCACCCACTGACTACTTCATCCAGATGGCTTCGGATGGCCTTCTCCAGTGTAGGTGTCTGTAACGCAGATCTGGGTCTCATTAACTCTATTTTAAATGTAAAATTACGGAAATATCAAAGTCTAGTGATTTTACATTTGGAAGGCTAGAGAAATCTCAAAACAGTTCCGTAATGTTTTTACATATGAGTTTCCATAACAGGAAACAGTGAAATAATTTTCAAACCATTTACTGCTAGTATTCTCCATGTAATCAGAGCTGTTATGGTTTGTTAAGCAACAGAATTATCTAGTGGGAAGGAGGTTTATGCTGCTCCAAGACCTTCTAGCTATGTAAGTATGCAAATCAGTAAGTATTACGGAATCCGTTGAGCAAGCAGAGTCAAGATTTCCAGAGGGAAGCATCTATTCCCCCCACTCCCAGAATGGTCTTAGATGGCTTAGAGAGACTCTCTTTAGGGCCCCGAGAGCTGCACTTTAAATTTAGGTCACTGAGGGGCGCCTGGGTGGCACAGCGGTTAAGCGTCTGCCTTCGGCTCAGGGCGTGATCCCGGCGTTACGGGATCGAGCCCCACATCAGGCTCCTCCGCTATGAGCCTGCTTCTTCCTCTCCCACTCCCTCTGCTTGTGTTCCCTCTCTCGCTGGCTGTCTCTATCTCTGTCGAATAAATAAATAAAATCTTTAAAATAAATAAATAAATAAATAAATAAATAAATAAATAAATAAATAAATAAATTTAGGTCACTGAAAGTTCTGAGATTAAGGCAGAGAGTGGTGTTCTCAGAGTGGCACAGAACAGACTCCTGGAGATCTCCTCTCTTACTGTGAAAGAAATAAGAACAAAAAGAGAGAAGAGAACAGAAAAGAAGAGAAGGGGGGAGGAAAGAATATGATCCCCAGAGTGGCAAACTTGAATGGTTGCAATGCCTAAACAAAAAATATAAATAAATAAGTGTGCAATAGGGAGTGGTGGGGACTGTGGAAAATATGCCCAGCCTAAAGAGCATCTGCTGCTCAAATCCAGATGAAGGTTCCCAGGCCCAGTGTAACCAGAGCTTTCAGTTTTTCCAGAGAAGCTGGAAATGTAGATTTCTTTTTCACTTGAAATATCTCAAATTTTGAATGTTGACCATTATTCAAATATCCACACAATAATATGAATCAAATCAAAGCCTTCTACGTACCACCTTTAGCTCATGGGCTATACATTTGTAAATAGTATGAGATAGAAGTAAGCAGTTGGAAACTAAAAATAGCAACAGGTTTTGGAGCATGAAATGAATAATTTATATTAAAGAGTTCTTTCATCCTCTGTCTTAGATAAGGGAGAGTCTTATCAAGCCTTAGTACTAATTCTCATCTATAAAGGAAAATATATATTTTTTCTCTCCCTTCTATCCAGTGCCTTTAAATCTAAAATAACTTTTAATCTGCTTTATCCTTTCTTTCTGATTCTCTTTGTAAGTATTGGGCTGGTGAATGAACTCTGGGTATACTGAGCTAGGCAGATGGTTATGATCTCAGCCTTCTGAGATGGGGATGGATTGATGCATAGAAAAGATTTGTAGAAGGTAGAAAGCTGTTCTGAGCCTATTTGCAAAATTTCTTGGATAAATTATAAGATAGTTTATTAATTATTTAAAGATATTATCCTTATAGCATTCCTGGCATTTCATCTTGGAAATATTGGTATTCAGAGGTTGTATTAGTCAGTTTTCATTAAATAATGCTGCAGTAACAAATATCCCTCAAGGTTAAGAAAGTTGTTCCGATAGCTTTTGCGTGCTCATGACCAAGCAGAGAAGGAGGGGGGTGGAAGCGGGGGAGGTGAGAAGTTTGAGGACGATGGAGACATTCAGAGGGGAGAATGGGCTTACAACCAAGATCTATATTTCATGCACAGGTTGGTTGTATCTCTCCTCTAGTTCATCTTTATTTCGAGCCCTGGGCTGAAGGAGCAGCTTCTCCTCCATGGCTTCAAAACAATATGGTGCTAGAAGGGAGAAGAGAAGCCACATGATGGCTTTTAAAGCCTCTGCTCACAAGTAGCATACAGCACTACTCCTCGCATTTTATTAGTGGCCAAAGCAAGTCACATGGCCACGCCTGATGTTGGTGAGGCAGGAGACTTATTACCCCCTCATAGGGAAGGGCAATAATTAGGAACAATAAAATACTCTCCCACAGAGGGTACTGCCTTGGGGGCTTTGATAGAGAAAAATAATGGGGAAGCTCCCCACCATCTTATGTTGGAGAAGCAAAGCTAGCCCTCAGGCTCCATTCTGACCTTGGTGGGGACCACTGAGGGAATTTAAGTGGTGAGTGTTTAAAATCATGGCATCTTGAGTCAGATTTCTTAGGTTTAAATCCTGGCTCTACCATTTCTTGGCAGTGAGGACTTGGAGATACTACTCAATGCTTTCGTGTCTCATTTTCTTCATGCAAGCACACCTACCTCATAAGGCTGTCCAGAGGATTCAGTGAGTGAGGATATATGTTGAGAAAGAGAGAGAGAATACTTAGAACGGTGTCTGGCACATAATAAGTATTGACCATTACTACAGTGATGATCACTAGAAAGCCATCAGCTCAAATGCATCTCAGTCACCTTTTCAATAAAGGTCAAGGTTTCTGTTATAGATAGATTCCTCCAGGTCTTTTTAACTTAAGAATCCTATATTAAAATGCATGTATTTCTGGAAGGGCTAAACCCTTACGTCTTTATCAGCTAACACGTTGTGGGGATTGCTTTGGGAGCAGGTTTCAGCAGGATGAGATGTAAGAAAGCGTCCTGGAGACATTGAGACAGGAAACGGAAGTTGGGGGATGACGCCTAAAAATAAATTGGCCACACCTGATGGTTTTACCAAGAGCTACTCTGACTAGACCAATAATTCTCATCCATGGTTATACATTAGAATCCCAGGGGATGCCAAGACCACACCCTAGGCCAATGACATCAGAATCTCTGTGGGTGGCACACAGGACTCAACATCTTAAAACCCGCCATGTTCTTCCTATGTAAAACCAAGGTTGACACATTGGAGCAGTCTCCCTTCCACTCAGAGCACCTGACTGCCTCCTTCTTGGTCCAGATTTTGCTCTACCATGGGTCTGGATTAACCCCATTTCTGCAGTACGGTCCAGATGAACTGACCAGGAGAGGAACACTTGCTGACAAAGGCAAGGGAGAGATATGGCCTAAGTCAAGCATTCGTCTTTTCTCCCCTCCTGATGGATCACTTTATACAATAATAAAACTTTTAAAAGGTTGAACCTGAACTGAGGCTGCCACTGTGATACAATTAATCAAACTCTTGAAGAATCATGTTACATTATGTGCTTCAAGCATTGATCCACTTCACTAAAAGTTGGCCTGAAATACAACCTAGACACAGGATACTAGATTCGTAAGAAATGGCCAGGATGTCATCTGTCGCTTTGCATCTCCACACAAAATGTGGACCGGAAGTTGAGCAGACAATACAGCAGGACAGATCTTGACACAACAGAGAGGACATCGTCACCAGCCCCTACCTTGCCCCAGACTGCTCAGAGTGGGAGTACAGGGGAGGGAGGGCTGATTATGATGTGTTCCTCAACCCTGTTACCACTGAGCCTAGAAAACGATGGTGCTGTTCATCCAAAGGCTCCTGGTCTCCTTACCCGTTCTTGAATAGAGCACAGACAATACCAGCATCCCTGGTACCATAAGGGAGACACATTTTGGGGGTCCTTTCTAAATCTTAAGTTTAACGACAATTGCATCCCCCTTTTTAACTCACAGGTACACATCAAGTCAGTAAAAGTATCTAGCATCTCTGTGCAGTTCTTTAATGTTAGCCAAACCGTGAAAAGTCCCCAGACCCATTTGAGCCTCACAACAGCCCCATAAGGTAGTTAGGTGAGCCAGGATTTATGATCCCCATTTTACAGAAGAGGAAATTTGCTGGGGAAGTGATGTGAGTTGCGAGGTCAGGGAACGCGTGGTAAAACTGGAACACCTGGTTTTAGGACTCGGATCCCGTGTCTTCCAGCAACTTTCAGGCAACATAGGAGACCACAGAGGAAATCAGATCTTGCGCCGGCCCCAGGCAAAGCTCCTTGGAAGCCTTTCCTCTTCCCCTTCGCCAGCCTTCTTCCCCTCCTCCAGGTGTCCCTCCCACGCTCTACCCTCCCATTGCGTCAGCTCACACTTTCATAGCATCTCCGGGCCCACGGGTCCTTCTTTGTGCTCCCCCCTCCCACCCCGCCTTGAAATTGCCCTAGTCTTTAGCTAGCCCAGTGGAAAGACAGATGTGCCCTCAAAGCCCAATTCACCCCTGAGACCTAGCTGCATGACCTTGGGCAAGTTACATTGTGCTTTTGGGTTTCCCCCTCTGCAGAATGGATTATTACTAGTACCTACTTGCGGCTATATGGACGATTGCACGAGTCATGTCCATAAAGCACTCCAGACCATGTCTGGCATTCATTAGGCACTCAAAAAGGGCAGTTGTTTCAGAAATCATTCTTGTTTAGTCATTCATGATATATAACAGCATTTTTCAAGACCTACTATGTAATGCTGTGTATTATTGAATCGTTCTCAGTACTTTTCATGTACTACCCTTTCACTGATTCCTCAAGACAACTCCGTGAAGCAAGTGCTATGATCACCCCACCTGACAGAGGAAGAAACTAAAGGATTAAATAGAGCCAGCAAGAGATAGACACTGATTTGGCCTAAGTGGTGTAACTCCAGAACCAACACTTAGTTCAGGCAGGAGCTCCAGCTGTGGGAGGTGGGGGATCGCAAGCATTTAACATTGCCTCCTGCTGTTTACATTTTTAACTAAGAATATCACTGAATAAAAGAAATAGCTTGGGCATCTAGTACATGGAAATGAGTGAGTCTACGATAATGAAATACCAGCCATGATAGCCAAGAGGACAGACAGGCTGTAAGTGGGAAAGAGGGCTTTCTAGGTCCTGCTAAAATTATACTATGAATATGTTTTTTAAGTTGAAGGAAGAAATCACAAGAACATGTTAACAGTGATGGTTTTTGTAGAGCAGGACCGAGCTCAGGTGAAGATAGCAGGATTTTTCATTTTCATTTAGTACTTTTCTGTAGTCTTTGAATTCTTAAAGCTGCCTCCGCATGGGGGTTTTGTTTTATACCGACAGGATTTCTCGGAACCACACAACTTTTGTTTTCGTTTGTTATGTGTTATTTTTTCCTGATACAGTTCACATTAAAAAAATAATGAATGTCGTATTTAAAAATTATACTACAAAAATGGGGCACCTGGGTGGCTCAGTCATTAAGCGTCTGCCTTCGGCTCAGGGCGTGATCCCGGCGTTATGGGATCGAGCCCCACATCAGGCTCCTCTGCTGTGAGCCTGCTTCTTCCTCTCCCACTCCCCCTGCTTGTGTTCCCTCTCTCGCTGGCTGTCTCTATCTCTGTCAAATAAATAAATAAATAAAATCTTTAATAAATAAATAAATAAATAAATAAATAAATAAATAAATAAAAATTATACCACAAAACCAACCACCTTCTCCACTCCGATGTCACACCATCAAACTGCTTATCATCTTAACACAGAGATGAGACAGAACAGGCAGAAAAATGGGAGCACCCAGCAAGACAGGTCATAAGAGAATGCAGAGCCATCTCCTGAGACCTTAAGAGTACAGCAGCCTTCCCAAACATGGTATTTTCCCTGATGGGTTTTTTTTTCCCCCACTAGAAATTTTCCACTTTAATTATGTGGGTTAGGTTAGAGAAGTTCACCTTCGGAACTTTAAATGCACAAACAGCTAATCCCTTCCATAAGACACATTTCTGGGAAAGCCCAAAGATAAATGTTTACAGCCTGTGCTGAGAGAATAGAACCCAGTGAAATTCGAAGTGATTTAAGCATTATGTACCAATGCCCAAAGAAACAATTTAGAAAGAGCTCTAGCCTCTACGTTCTGGAATCCTGACCTTCGTTCTCACAAAGAGTGGAATCGTTGGCAACACTCATAGGTTCGATTTTTTTTTCTCCCTTTTCCTGGTTTTGACTTCAGCATGAGGAGGATGGTAATTAAAACCATACTTAAAATATTAAGTCTACTACCTAAAAGAATGAAGTTTATTGAAGTTGCTAAGTTTCAGTACAGAAACTCAAAATAGCCTGAGGATACTCCCCTTTAGCATATAACCAAAATATTGGTTGAAAGGAACCTGAGCATAGAGATGGCACACACACACACACACACACACACACACACACACACACACACACACACATCAATACATTGATGTATCAATAAATGGAATACATTTGTCAAGTAACTAGAATTTGACAAGCAGAGAGCAAAGATGACCCCCAATTAAGGTACTTAGAAGGACTGTTAGTCAGCAAAATTATGAAATGGTCTCATAAGAGCACAGAGAAAACAGGGACCAATAATAGATACCAGTTAACCTCTTGGAGGCTGAGTTTTCTCATCAATCATATGGGTCCGTAATATCCATTTGGGAAGGGTATGGGGAAGTCATAAGGAGATACCCAGCATGACAACTGGCACAAAATAAGGAGGTACTTAGTGTAAGGTCCCTTAATCCTACAGGGTCTCATGGCCGTTCAGCTGACAGGAGATGAGCACTCTTCCTCCTCCCCACAGGGCTGGGTGGGCTCCACAGGCCAGTCCAGGTAAATTCCAGCTATGGGCAAGGAGTAGTCAGTCACCATCCTTCTCTCCCACACCTACCGTCATAAGGAAAGGGCAGCGTGGGGCAGTGGCTAGAAGTTGAGCGCTGGGTTCAAATACCAACTTTGGACATAGGACGACTCATGTCACCATCCTGAAGGTCATTGTGAAGAATGAATGTGAACCTGAATGACAGGTGCTCAGCACATAGCAGGTTCTGACTGCTCTGGGCTGCTCTGCTTTCCAGGGGCTTCTCTCCCACCTGCATAGCTGCCCAGATCCCCTGTAGGCTGGACAGAGGGTGAGGAGCCTTTTAGGAGCTGCTAATAAATGTTTATGAAGGAATCATAATAAGTGCTGCCAATTACTGGGCTGCTATTATGTGCCAGGCAGTGTATTTCAAGAAAATCTTAACTGTGTTATTTCACTATAACTCCACCAGCAGGAGGGAGGCAAAAGAGTTTAATAGAAAAGAGAATAGAGTTTACAGTCATAATTTGAACTAGCCCCCCATCTCCATTCTAGCTGGATGACCTCTGAGAAAGTATTTAAATTCTCTGAGCCTCGGTTTCCTTATCTTTAACAATGGATATAACATAATATCTACTTCCTGGGGTTGCTGTGAAGATATAAAAATGGATAGATAGATGATAGATAAGTAGATCATAAATCTCTTATATATGTGTATACACACATATACATATGAAATCACAGAGTACAGTGTCTAGAACCTAGAATATGATGTTAAAAAAACAAGTGAAAAATAGTATATGATAACACAGTTAGATGGGTGTTATTATCCCCATTTTAGAGATGAGAAACTCCTCAGAACAGGGTCCTCTGACAAAAGTCCATTCAGCCTCTTCCATTGATAAGGAATTCTCTTGTTGTATCACAAATGAGTAGGAAATTGATGTGGAGCTTTAGAAATACCCAGAATTGGGGTAACAAGTAGAGTAGAATATTCCAGACAGGCTCAAACCCTACAGAGGCTTATGCGGGTGAGGGAAGGGGAGCAGTGAAGGGTCAAAAGAAATACTAGCCACATTTTCTTCTTCTCCTCCTATGTAGAACTCTTGGGTGTGAGACAATTGGTGAATTTATTCCGAAGCCTGTACTAGGAGACCTGTTGTTTATTAAGCACCTAAGCGGAGAACCAGGATAGGAAAATAATTAAGAAAAAGTGCTCTGGGCGCCTGGGTGGCTCAGTTGGTTAAGCGTCTGCCTTTGGCTCAGGTCATGATCTCAGGGTCCTGGGATCGAGCCCCATGTCGGGCTCCCTGCTCAGTGGGGAGACTGCTTCTCCCTCTCCCTCTGCCCCTCCTCCCTACTTGTGTTCTCTCTCCCAAATAAATAAATAAATGAATCTTAAAAAAAAAAAAAAGTGGTCTGGAGTGGTCTACCAGGGTTTGAATTCCTGCCTGTCATTTATAAGCTGTGTGACCATGGAAAGTCTTTTGACTTCTGTGAACTTTGAGTTCCACAACTGTAAAATGAGGATAATAATAGATCCTTTGCAGGGCTGCTTTGAGAATTACACAAGTTAATACAGGTAGAACCTGTGCCATCCTTATACCTTAGAAGCATTCCATGCATCATAATTTTCATTGTTGCTGCTGTTTTTATATGCTTTCTATACATAATCCAAGATTTGGGTGGATTAGGCAATGGCCAAATCACCCAACTACTAGCAACTGATAGGCATAGAATTCTAAAACCTGATCAGCCTGTAGCAGTCAGAAAGGTTTGGTTGTGCTGTATACCAAACAAGTCCAAAAGTTCAGTGGTATGACACAACAGAAGCTTATTCCTTACTTAACGTAAAATCTGACGCAGTTCTGGACAACTCTGCATGGGTTAGCTTAACATTCCAGATGGGTTTGCTCTTATCCATACAACACACTGGGACTGTGATCCCAGTGGCAAGCAAAGAGCAGGAAAGCTGGGCACTAGCCATTAAATGCTTCCACCTGAAGGGACACATGACTCTTCTACTCACATGTTATTGGCCAAAACAAGGTTACACATTCACACCAAATTCAAGAAAGAGGCATGCAACCGTTCTGAGTGCATGGAGATATGGGAAAATAAGCTATCAGTGAATGCCATGTCCTCCAAAGCCAGCCTCCAAACTATACTAGATTGTACTGTTCTGTCTGTCTCGGGGATAGGTCCATCCATGTTCAACTTTCCCTTACTGCAGCAGTTAGTTTCCACACCCTTTACTTAAGTTCAGAGAAAAGCATCAGCATTTTAAATGAACTAATTCATCAGCGACTGTTTCACAATTCCAGCCTGGCTCCTGTCCCTTGCGTGCATGTCAGCAGCCCTCCATGGGCGGTGGCTGTCGTCCCAGGCACCCAGTCAGCTCAGCCAAGGCCAGGGCCACCCATCCCTCTGACGAGGGCCTCTCCTCTTCCCCCATCCATCACCAGAGCCCTGCAATCCTGCCTGTCGATGCCCAGCTCTCGCTTGATGTCTCAGTTCCGGGACAGAGATGCTCCAGCTGCTACCTGGGAAGGCTTTGGCCCCAAAAATATTTAGTTAGCGGCCATTCAGTTAAGTGGAATTGACTTTTTATCGGCTTTCCTCTGTACGGCTGCCACCAGCGAAGGCTGTTTCCTCCTTCCCTCTTCTCTGCCTGTCAGTTCACTCCGCATTCCTATCGGCAGCCTTTAGCTCTGATCAATATTAACCGCTGTGTAACAGCTCACGCGCAGCTGCTCTGGTTTGCATCGATCAGACCCTTCTTCCAACAGGTAGTCGGCTATTTGAGGCAATGACTTGAGATAAACACCTACTTTTACTTCAGGCTAATTCATTTCAGGTGGATTTCAAGGAGGCTCTGCACCCCGTCTCTGTCAGACAAACTGAAATCATAGAGTCAAGATCAACTCCTCGTGTGCTCGAGATCCTGGGAGACCTTTCTTCCGCTCCCCTTTTTTCCCCTTCCCTTGTATGTTGTAAGTGCCACTTATAAACAAGATACCAAGACTTGGGACATTGAAAATGCCACTTCAGAAAATGTGTCAGCCAGCTGTCCCTCTTTCCTTTTAATGAGATGCATCCGGGACTGCAGGAAACCAAGGGCTGCTGCGGAGGCAGCATTGTCGCCGGGCAACCAAGCATCCTTCCAGCCTCCCCAGAACTAATCTCACAATATCCTGCAACTGTGGTTCTCTCACAGCCTCAAGGGGGGATCTCCTTGAATCCACCCCCATCTTTGTTCCAGGCTCACAAGTGAATTTGCCAGGAGCTGGTGTTACAAAACCAGTTGTTATTTTGAAATGGACTGGGGTTGGTACAACTTCATGGCGTTTGTGCTGTAACCAGAATACATGCAAGACTGGATAATACACACCTTTTTTCCCAACGTGTACACTAAGCGTGGCTGAATGGTACATCCGACAACATCATGACCCTGTCACCTGGGTCTCAGGCCTCCTGTCCTAGTTTTCTTTTTTCAGACCCCTCACATACCCAGTTCCTCAGTCCCCAAGCCCCTTGAGCCTTCTCTTGCAGTTCAGGACTAATGTCCCTGCACCCCCATCTCTGTTGGTATCATCCTATTCCAGCCTTCATTTCATGGTGCTTGGACTGTTGCTGTATCTTCCTGCTGCTTGCCTGGCGTTCAGTTGTTCCCTGCTTTGTTAGTCTCACTCTGCACACAGATTAATCTTCCTGGTCCTCTGTTGTGACTACCTTTCTCTTCTCTGATATCCTCAATGACTTTCTGTCACCCACAGAATAGAGGCCAGATTCCTTAGCTTATCATTCCTGCCTTCAGAGATCTGGTCCTTACCTCTCTTTCCAGTCTGTCTCTTGCTGTCCTCCAGCAGAAACCCTAGACTCTACTCCATCTGGATGACTCCCTACTTCTTCTACGAGAGTTTTCTAGCTCTGTGCCAAAAAAAAATTGAGATTGGTTCAAATCCTGACTCCACCACTGATTAGCTGTGTGACCTCAGTTGAGTTATCTAACTTCTTTCTGCCTCAATTTCTTATCTGTGAAATAGGGATAATAATAGTACCGACCACACAAGATGGTCCTGAGGATTAAATGAATTAACTTATGTAAGGCATTCAGAATGGTATCTGCACATAGTAAAGTCCAAGTAAATGTTTCTTCTTATCACTGTTCTCATTATTTTGCCACTTCTCCAACCCACAGCCCAAAGCATATCTTCTCCATGAATATTCTCCAGGTTACCCAGGCAAAAAATATTAATTTCCTTTTCTATCACCCATAGCCCTTCATTTATAGTGATAATGTAATAATGATTGTTGGGTGTTAGGTACATACTCAGTACTTTTATGTGCATTATTGCTTTTAAATTCTTGGACATCTTCTATTTGCCCCACATCCATTCTCCCTCCTGCTCCATCTTGCTTTTGGCCACTAGAGGCTAATCTGTATGTCCAGTGGCTTCTAGTTAGATTTGGCCAATGAGGAATGCTGGCAAGAAGTAAGCAGGGGGAGGAAGTATAGATCGGAGCTTTTATTCCTCCAGCTCCTTCCCAGTGGTGTCACTGAGAACAGCTTCATCTCTCAACCCAAAGTCATGGCTCCTGTCAGGTGGCCATCTTGGATGAGACTTCTCTGTCTCCAGCTTCCAGTCACCGTGTGCTCACCTTGCCTCTTCACACCTGGGATGATAACATGGCCCCAGGGCACTGCACTCTCCTTTGTGGTTCCCTGAACCCCAACCACAGCTTTGTAAATACAAGTGTCACTATATAAACTCTCCCCAAATTATCCTCATTCCCACATGCCATGCTGGCTGACACAGTTCTCATTACAACCCCACAAAGTAGGTAGTGTCGTTGTTACCAGAGATCGTACTAAGGAAGTGATGGAACCACCTCTACCCAACTCCAAAACCCATACTCTGAATCACTCTATCACAGTAAGGTGTAAGATAGCTGTTTCTCTACATATTTCCACACTTCTTAGTCAGAATATATTAGTTTGCTTTTGCTACATATAAAACACCCCAAAACTTAAGAGTCTTCAAACAAGGATCATTCATGATCTCACCCTTCAGGGGGCCAGCCATTTGGGCTGGGCTCAGCTGGGAAGTTCTTCTGCTGGATTCACCTGGATTTGCTTATATGGTTGCAGTTCACTGGAAGACTTTTCTGAGACCTGGTGGCCCCTGATGGTGTCACATGTGTGTCTGGCAGCTGGGCAGAAGCCACAGAGGTGACCAGGCCATATGTCTCTAGTATCTAGCAAGCTAGCCTAGACTTCTTCATTTGGTGCTTGGGTTCCAAAAAGAGCCAAAGGGAGCAAGCCCCAGTGGGCAAGCACTTTTCAAGCCTGTGCTTGCATCAGGTTGTCTAATATCCCTTGAGTACAACCCAGATGCAAGGGCTGGCAAAATCCACTTCACCTCTTTGGTGGGAGGAGCTGAAAAATACTTCAGCTTTTCTTTTTTGTTTTTTCAACCTACCACATGAGACACTCCTCTCTGGAAAGATCTATGCCTTGACAGCTTCATATCCTGTATCTTCATAACCCAAGTCAGAAAAGCAATGCAGGCAGGTCCTATGTTTTAGGGGGTGGGGAGTATCCACTTTATGAACATCTGACACTCTTCCTGCCTGTTACCACCAGACTGAAAATAATTCTGAAAGCAAAGTCTCTTAAAACTTACCATGAGGGAGTGGAATTTTTTTTTAATTAGGCTTCAGCAGAATTTTTAAAAGAATCTTTCTTTTCTTCAGTTGCCTCTCCCTTGTTGTAAATTTTAACTCCACCCAGTGGCATACCACAGCCAGCCTGGCTTCTCCTTCCCAGTCTTCCACACCACTGTCTGCTTGGCAGCTATGCTTAGCTCACATTGCCACAAAGGGCAGAGGGAGAAGTCTTGCTTCCTGCTTTCCTCACTTCCTCTTTTCTTTCTCCAGTCCTCTTGGTGCTTGTTCCTGTCTGCTCACTCCTGCTCTGTATCCATCTGGTGCCCTCCTAAGAGCAAGATTCTAGGAAGAGTTGAAAGGTTTGCCTCCAGGGATGCCCTGTATAGCCCCCCAGGTTGGCACATAGTGGCCAAGAGACTTAGCCAGAAGACTGGACCATCAGGAAGCACTAAGACAAAATATTAATCTAAAAAGTAGTTGTATGTGAAATTATACTTTAAAATACCTATGAGATTATGAACTTGATATGGTTAGCCATTCATGAATTCATTTCAAAAGTATTTATTGAGTACCTACTATGTGCCAGGCACCATGGAGGCCCTGGAAACATAAAACATGGTCACTGCCCTTGAGGAACTTATAGTCTGGGGGGGCAGGTGGGAAGAGATACACACATGAAGAAATAATATCAATTAATGAGGTAGGTGCTGTGTAAGAGGAGGTCACAAGAAGGCAGGAGGCCGCTGTACCTAGCCTTGGTGATTGAGGAAGGCTTTTTCAAGGAGATGACATCTGATAAAGTCTAGTTCAGTGCTGTCCAGTAGAAATATGCTTTGGATCATGTATATAATTTTAAGTTTTCCAGTAGTCACATTAGAAAAGTAAAAACATGAAGCACCTGGGTGGCTCAGTTGGCTAAGCATTTGAGTCTTGATCTCAGCTTGGGTCTTGATCTCAGGGTTGTGAGTTCAAGACCCACATTGGACCCCTTGCTGGACGTGGAGCCTACTTTTAAAAAAGTAAACTAAAAACAAATGGGAGAAAAAAAATCTTTTTTTTTTTAAGGATTTTATTTATTTATTTGAGAGAGAGAGCATGAGAGAGAGAGATCACAAGCAGGGAGAAAGGTTAGAGGAGAAGCAGACTCCCTGCTGAGCAGGGAGCCCCATGTGGGACTCGATCCCTGGACCCTGGGATCATGACCTGAGCCAAAGGCAGATAGATGCTTAACAGACTGAGCCACCCAGGCACCTGGGAGAAAACAATCTTAATAACATATTTCATTCAATCCAAAATATCCAAGGTATTACCATTGCACTACCCAATGAACATAAAAATTATTAATGATATGCTTTACATTCTTTTTATTGTAGTAACTCTTTGAAATCAAGTGTATTTTTATACTCACAGCTCACCTCAATTTGGACACCAGCTTTTCAGCAGTTAAAGTAAAATGCAGTCCTATCAAAGCAATAAAGTTGTTTATTTTTACTTTATTTTTTTTAAGATTTTATTTATTTATTTGACAGGGAGAGAGAGAGGGAGAGAGAGAGCACAAGCAGGGGGAGTGGCAGACAGAGGGAGAGGGAGAAGCAGTCTCCCCTCTGAGCAGGGAGCCCGACTTGGGGCTCGATCCAGGACCCTCGGATCTCGACCTGAGCTGAAGGCATATGCTTAACCGACTGAGCCACTGAGGCGCCCCTAAAGTTGTGTTTAATAGAAACATATTTTATATTGCTCCAATTTGAAATGTTTTATTTAAATTAATTTAAGTGGAGTAAAATAAAATAATTCAGTTTGTAACTTCCACTAGCCACATCTCAAGAGCACAATAACTATGTGTGGCCAGTGACTACCATATTGGAGAGCACAGGTCTAAAAGGATAAATAGATGTGAAGCAAAAAAAAGTAGAGGAGCTAGAGCATTCTTGGCTGGAAAAAAATAGTGTGAGCAAAGGCACGTAAGTTAGTTGGTATGAGGTATGGAACTCTGCAGTTTGATATTATTGTGACATAATAGATATGACTAGTGATGGGAAATGGGCCACAGGTGAAGGGCTAGGCAAAAGACAATCATAATGAGCCTTGAGTGCTCCAAAAGAATTATGTATTTCATAAATATGTCCTTGATATGTGGGAAATTGAGCACAGAGAGAAGTCTCAGGTGTATGCCCCAGCTGGGGACACTAAAACCTAACATAAAAGATTCCACACTCCTGGTGGCCTAGGACAAAGGCTCAGCAAGTCTACCTCTGAGATGACAATGCTTTGCAAAACAAAGTATAGAGTAGATGAAGTGTATATTTTCTATAAGCAACAGAAATCAGCTCAAGCAGATTTCAGTAAGGAGGTTTACTGGCTCATAGGGGACAGTCTAGGAGAAAGGCAGGCCGTGTGGCTGGTTGATTCAAGTGCTCAAGAGTATAATGAAGGGCCCACCACCCTTCTTCCTCTCTACTCTGTCATTCACAATGGTGACCTCATCCTAAGGTCTGCTCCCCTTGGAGCCATAGGATGACTGCCAACAGAGTTTGAAGCCCCATGTTTCCTCATTCACATCCAGTAGTAGAGAGTGTTCAATCATTCCAAGTAAGATTCCTGAAATGTACCTGATGAGACCATCCCAAGACACAATGACCATACCTGGAGAAATAACTGTAGTCAGAACTAAAAAAGGCACTGACTGGCTCAAGTCATTCATAGCTCGCAGCTAGAACAGCCCACAAAGTCCATGGGCTGCATGGGGGTGTAGTTGCCTCAAAGAAAATCTGGGTGCTATTAATATGGGAGGGGACATGAGTGCAGAGTAGCAACCAATAAATGTCAACTACAGTCCACCCCTTTGGCCATTCAACATCTGTTCATGGCCATCTACCACAGAGATAGTTTCACAAATGCCCACACCCACATAAACATTCATTCACTTCAAATGGAAAGAACCCAAAGGCTCATATAACTACATCTTGTGAAATCCCTCTTCTTGAAATCCAGACATAATTCCCGGTGGTTCAGTGACCTGTGGCTAATGGTAAATTATCTACCCAGTGGATAAAAAACAGAATGTATATGATAAAAACTCTGGGAAAATGGGGAAAAGAGCATACCATATCCTATAGAACAGAAGTAATGAAGACTCCTGGCAATAGGAACAATTCTTGGCTTCCAATATAGATCAAGGAAGATCATCTTTGTCCATTTGTCCTTCATGAGCATATCTGAGAAAGGCACTGGGAGGATGTGCTCTCTGAGAATTCTTATTGCTTTGGCCATTCACAACCATTTGGCACAAGTTTGGGGGTTAGAGATTGTCCTAAAGTTTGCCCTAAGATTTGAGCAACTGAAAATAACTGTCACCCTTTCATGCAGTTTCTGTGGCAACACAGCTCATGGAAAGTTATAGGCCTTTAGTCTTTTGCTTCTAGTCAACTCCACTGAGTGGCATCCATAGCCAGAGGTTTTGTTTGGTCATACATTTCAAACCTAGAAACTTGTATTTTCTAGCCAGAAACCTCTATGCTTTATCTGTCTGCCTAAACTACTAACTTTCAAACTTTTTGGCCATGACTCACAAGGAGAATTCATTTTACTTCATAACCCACTATATAATTGTGCATGTGTGTATTAGTATGTATTTATGTATAATCAAATCACAAGTTTCATGCAACAGTATTTACCCCCAATGCATGAGATGCATGCTGATATTTCCTGTTTCATTCCATTAAAAGAAAGAAAAGGACAAAGAAAAGAAAAGAGAAAAAAGAAAAGAGGAGAAAAAAGAAAAGAAAAGAAAAGAAAAAAGAAAAGGAAAGAAAAAGCTGGTCACAATGTACTAAATTGATTTTACAACCAACTAATGGGTTACACCCAGAGTTTGAAAGCATTACCCTTAGTTGAGGCCTAGTTTAATAGCCTCCCCTTTCATTTTAACCCCTGCTTTAAAGGGTTGCTGGAGGGGAGGTGGGTGGGGGAATGGGGTAACTGGGTGATCAGCATTAAAGAGGGCACTTGATGTAATGAGCACTGGATGTTACATGCAGCTGATGAATCACTAAACTCTGCCTCTAAAACTAATAGTATACTATATGTTAATTAATTGATTTTAAATTTTTTTAAAAATAGCCTCATATAGAGAGAATCTCATGATTTCTTTTAGCTTTCAGACTGCTCCCAGATACAGCTTCACAAAGCATATGAGTCTCCGCTTTCTTAGAGAATGTTTAACAGATGTGGTGGGACAGCCTAGGATGGGGTGGATCAGGAATTTTCTGTGTCCCAATCTCATCTCCTGGGAATCCTCTGGTCTCCCTGCATCTGTGTATATTAACCTTGATTTGAGATAGAAAATGTGGCTTTGCCATCCCCGTAGGCCCCAGGGTAAAGACTTTCAGCCATATTGAATTATATGCCATAGGCAGAAAAGATCTCTCTTAGCAAAGCCGTATTCCCTTCACTTTCTGCTGGAAAACAAGCCACCTTCAGCCTGTCTCTTATAGTACTTTATTGAAGGCTGCCAGCAGTAGCCAACCCACTACAACATCCTGAATTTTTTCTACCAAATTAAGCTTTGATATATAGTCGGGCTGATGCCGAGGTACAAAAAGCAACATTTTCACCCACTGCTTAATGAAGACCTCCAACTTCCCAGCTTGGGGTCTGGCACCCTCCTCATAGGCCACTCCTGGCCTCCTCCAGTTGCAATTCCATAATTTAAGGGGTATTTCTTACAACACTTTCTGGTCCAAACTCTCATTATGTCCCCTTGAAAATTAGCCTGAATCTTCCAAGCCCTCCTTGTCCTAAGGAAAAAGCTGTAAAGTGAGTAACCTTCAGCAAATACCTGTTAATGTGTTAGAATTTTTATAAGAGCCCCCTACCCCCAGTTCTGGAGTGTCAGGACTTCCACGGAGAAACTCTTAAAGGTAGAAACAGTCTTTAGCATCCCAAGAGCTGAATCTAATTGTGAAATTTGAGGCATAGAACAGAAGGCAGGATGATGGAATGGGGAGAGTGAGACTTTGGAACCAGGCAACCCGGGATTTGAGCATTGGCTTCAAGCTGTGTGAATTTGTGAGCTGTGTGAATTTGAACCAGTTACCTAAGACTCGGTTTCCTTGGCTGTGAAACTGTGAACAGCAATATCTCCTATAATTATGAAGGCTGAATTAGAGATAAAAAGCACCTAGCACTAATGCTGGCCATAGAGTAGGTGCCAAGAAATGTTGGCATCCCATTCTAGAAGCATGGAAATCTGGTAGGAGATGCTGAAGAAAGCCAAGTATGGATAATGGGTTCCAGAAGCCAATAATCTTGGGGCCAGGGTGGCCCTTGGATCCCTAGAATCAGACTCCATGGTCCCCCTGAAGGCACCAACTCAACAGTGTCGGCTGACACTTGGAGATGAGACAGCCAGCGTTAAAGTTTTCTTTCTTCAGCAGTTGGTCCTGACCCTCCAGGTGTCAGCTCCCACAAGGAAGAGGGATGCTCAGAATTGGTGGCCAGCAAAGAGGCCTGGAGAGAGGAACTGAAGACAGATGCTTATGTGAATAGTTACAGCAGGGCCTAGGATCCCAGGGTGAAAATAGAGGCCACCTATTGGCTATAAGCTGTCCCTGTGATGAAAGACAGGCGGAGCACCCGCCTCATGAGATGACAAAGCCTAGATCCTTGCAGAAAATCAGCAAATGAGTCTGCCCAGTTTTATAACAACTTAAGGAAGGATTAATAAAGAATATTAAAAATGCAACCTCAGTTAATAAAATTCCAACTTACCTTCAAGCATAGTGTTTGGCCACCAAATAGCCTCAGGAAATAAGTAACATGCAAAATCCATACCCCTGAAAGTTTCTGAAAAGAGCCCCAGTCATGAGGGTGATCACTTAATTTAAACTTTCTACCCTGCAAATATAGAACTTGACACCATTCTACCCCATCTTGTAGGAATCAAGACCTCCCATATGTGTTTGATTCCACTTCCTGTTACCTCTTCTAGAGCATTCCTTCCTGTGTGTTTGTGGCACTTACTTCCTTGCCTCCCCCCAGTAGTTCCCATAGTGGGGGTATGTGATAGCCTCTGGGAGTTCTGGCTGAATTATAATTACATGAAAGCAGCACCTGGGGTGATGCCTGGCTCTCCAGGCTATGACATGGACTTGGACGTGGATAGACGCGGGCCGTGTGCACCATGGCCTGCTGGCGGACATTTCCGTATTTCCGTACGGCTTTTGCTACCTTCAACCAGAACTTGTTGTTGATTTTCCAGCCAGGTTTACTGACCTTCAGGATACGGTAAAGTGTCTTATGTTACTGTTTCCTAGGAATGCACGATGCCCTCCTCATCCCTTCCCGGTCCTTCTTTTTGCCAGCTGTTTTCCTTCCTCTCCTTGTTTCTTATCCTGTCCCTTTCCCCTGTCACCTGTCCTCTGGCTTCCTGTCGTCCTCCTCCTTTTGGTCCTTCTCTTTCCTTGGCACTCTCTTTTTCTCCTCTCTCACTCTTGCGCTCCCTCTTTTATTTCTCTCTTCTCAACTTATCTCTCATCCCCCCTGCCCTCTCTCCCATGACTATTTTAACTGGTTCACTGCTGCACTGTCAAATCTGCTAGGTCGCTTTGAATATGTGCCCAGAGGTGTTCAGGCAAAGGGAGAACTTTGAAAATCTCTAAGACAGTAACATCCAGGGTGAAAGGCTTCTGTGGTGCCTGGGCCTGAAGCATATGCAATGTCTCCACTGCGTGGAGGAGAGAATGGACATGCCCAAATCAAAAGGGGCTGCAGACCTCCTTACCTCATCAGCCAGGTCCTCGGGTCAGCAGCTGGGGACCCTTCACAAGCTCCCCTTGATGCAGAAGGAAAGTGGGTGGTGTCTGGCACACTTTTCTCCTCTCCACCCTTCGCTAACCTCTCCCTTCCCACTCTATGAGGAAAAGTGTTTATTTAAATAGAAAATCCTTCCTGTGTAGCTTTGTTGTCATCCTTTTAATTTATGAGACCAAGATTCCCCATAGTTTATTGTATCACAGGTCCCTCCCCTTTCCTTCTGTCCACTTTCCTCTGTCGTTTCATTTTTATTGACTCCTCTGTGGTCTCCTGCCCCTCTTTCTCCAGTTACCCTTCCTTCTTTGTTGATTCTGCTCCTTATTTCTCTCTCTCATCTCCCTTGCTATGGGGTACCATGAGCAGATAGGAGCAAAGAAAAATGGGGCACTCTGGAGAAAAGTTTTGCAAACGTACCCAGGGCGTTAGCCATAGTTTTCTCTGGAGCATCCCTAAAAACAGAGGAAAAGGACAATGAGACATCCAGACCCATGAGTCCAAACTTCCACAACCGCAAACCCACTCTCCAACCTCTCGTAAGTGATTCTTAAGTGAGGAGAATTGGTGGGCGTTGAACTGAGTCTAAATCCAGGCTCCATCACCTGCCTCTTGGTGTGTGGGAGACCTTGCAAAAACATGTTAAATCTTCTGAGCCTTGGTTTTTCTATCTGTAAAATGGAGGGACAGTAATAATTCTTGGAGTTTCAAGCACAGAATGAAATAGCAAATATGACAAGTGTTTGGAATGTGTTAAGCACACAGTGAATATTAATCTCCTTTCCTCCCTGAGAATATTGAATCTGTAGGAACTTAGGATAAATAATAAAGCTTGGCAGTTGAAGCTGGTAAGAGCACAGCATTTCATGTATTGGTTGGTACTGCTTCCTGTGGCTAGCAAGAGCCTACAGGTCAATTTTTATTCTGGGTATGCTGTAGCAACTGGATTAGATACCTTAGTGTTTAAATAGAGACTGTTTTCCGTTAGTTGGCGTGATGGGTAGACCTCCCACAGTGTGCTTATTTATTTATTTATTTTTAATTTCACCAGCAATGCGTGAAAACATTCTCATGAGAAAAAAAGCAAAATCAAACAAGATAAGATAAAACGAAAATGTCCTCTGCCACCCCCAGAAATCTTAACCCTGTCCCAGAGGTGGTAATGGCTGGATGTGTGTCCATTCGGACCAGAAGGATAAACTTTCATTCACATGCATATGTGTACGTATAGAAATGTCTAGATTTATTTTGGGATTTTTAAACATAAAATGTATCCTCACTATTATTATTTTGCAGCTTGGCTGTTTGCTTCTTTATTAGGTGAAATGCTCTGGAGATCTTGTCTTGTCCTTGTGTAGAGCCCCACCTCATTTTTTTCCACCTGCTGCAGTGTGTTCTATATGCTTCCGCTAGAATATAAGCTCAAGAAAGAGATGGTGTCTTTTTCAATTCTTTATTCTTTAAACCTTTAACATTACCTGTCACATAATAGGTGTTTTACTACTATGTTAACAATTACAGATATTTCTTAAATGATTAAGTGAATTAATATGGATGCACCAAATGCATTTTTTTCCCTCAAAGGTGGTCCCTAGATCTACCTGCATCAGAATCACCTAGAATGCTTTCTTTTTCTTCTAGGTTAGTTAACATATATGTACTATTAGTTTCAGTAGTAGAATTTAGTGATTCATCACTTGCATACAATAGCCAGTGCTCATCAGAGCTGGTACCGTTAATGCCCATCCCCCCACGCTCCTCCCCTTCAACCCTCAGTGTGTTCTCTATAGTTAAGAGTTTCTTATGGTTTGCCTCCCTGTTTTTGTCTTATTTTATTTTTCCTTCCCTTCCCCCAAGTTCTTCTGTTTCGTTTCTTAAATTCCACCTATGAGTGAAATCATATGGTGTTTGTCTTTCTCTGACTGACTTTGTTTAGCATAACATACTCTAGTTCCATCCACATCATTGCAAATGGCAAGAGTTCATCCTTTTTGATGGCTGAGTAATATTCCACTATGTATATATACCACATCTTCTTTATCCATTCATCAGTCAGTGGACATTTGGGCTTGTTACATAATTTGGCTGTTGTTGATAGTGCTGCTACGAACATTGGGGTGCATGTGCCCCTTCGAATCTCCACATGCTTTTTTAACCATTTCCCCACTGATGGACATTTAGGTTATTTCTTTTTTTTTTTCTTTTTTCCTATTACAAACAACACTACAGTGAACATCCTTTGCCTGCCTTTTTGTGCACAGATGCACGGATTACTTTACCATAGGCCTTAAAAAGTGGAATTGCTGAGGCGAAGAAGACTTCTTTTTATAAATATTGATCAATAATTGCCAAAATATCTTCTAAAGACTGTGGTGCCAGTTTATAAACCTACTAATAATACCTTTTCTTAGGTGTCTTTTCGACATACTTCCAAAAGAATCATTTGTAGTCCTTTTCTGTCTGATTCCAGGAAAGGCGAAAAAAGGATGCCAGTTAGAAAAAAATAAGGGGAGACCTAGAAATGTACTCATTCATTCATTTTTTTTCTAACCATTGATTCTATTCTAGACCCTGCTGTAATGCTGGGCACATAAAGATAAATGAGATGTGCTCCATACACCGGAGGATATCCTAGTCTGGACTTAATATTTAAATACTCAGTTCTTAAAATGCAATGGCACAAAAGGACATGACAACTAAAATTCAAGGTCTGACCCTAGATTTGATCCTGGATCAGGAAAAACAATAGCCATAAAGAAAAATATTGGGACATTTGGTGAAATTCAAATGTAATCAGTGGACTAGATAATATCATATTGATGTTAAATTTCTCGATTTATACTATCATACTGTGGTTATATAAGAAAATATTCTTTTTATTAGGAAGTACACATTGAAGTGTTTAGGGGTGATTTTTCTAACTGACTCTTAAATGGCTCAAAAAATATGCATTTATATAATATAGAGCTTTCCAGTGGAACTTTCTGTGATGATGCAAGTGTTCTATATGTGCTCTGACAATATGGCAGCCAGGAGCCACATGTGACCACCAAGCACTTGAAATATGGCTACTGCAACTAAGGAATTGAATTACTAACTTTCTTCCATTTAAGTTTAAATAACCGCCTGTGGCTAGTGGCTACCATATTGGTTAGCAGTGATATAAACAGAGAGGGGAAGTAAAAAGCAAATGGGATAAAAGGTAAAGAATTGAACCTTCATAAAGAGTATGTGGAAATTCTTTGGATTATTATAATTTTTTTAGGCTTGAATTAGATATTTTTAAATTACGTAACAAATGCAATGTCATATCAGGGAAATTCAAATTAAAATATCATGGAGATATATTTTACTATAATTAAGTTGTCATAAATAAATAAAATGATACTAGCTGGAGGCCATGGAAAGGACACACTCAGACATTACTATTGGGTGTGCAAATAGGCACAAGTTTTTTTATGTATCCTACGCAAGTGCTTGTGCAAGTACATGAGAAAATGTGTAAGGATGTTCACTGCAGTTTTATTTGTAATACCAAGAAATTGGAGACAGTCGAAATGTTCAACTGAAAAAAACATGTTCAACGAGATAATGGTTACATGTATTTTCCTTTGGTCCTGTTCTGGATTACTACAAACTCTTCTTCAGGTTGAGGCAAATCTTCACACACTGATGTGGAAAAGTGTCCAAGATAGATGGTTGGGTTAAAAAGAAAAAAAAAAGCAATTTGCAGGACAAAATGCTTAGTATGATTGCATTTTTGTAATAAAAGCACTAAACTGGGGTGCCTGGGTGGTGTAGTTGGTTAAGTACCCAACTCTTGGTTTCAGCTCAGGTCATGACCTCGGGGTCATGGGATCAAGCCCCACATCGGGCTCTGCGCTCGGTGTAGAGTCTACGTAGGTTTCGCTCTGCCTCTCTTCCACACTTGCTCATACACACTCTCTCTCCCTCTCTCAAATAAATAAATAAATCTTAAAATAACAACAACAATGCTACACACATGCACACACACACGCATTCACACACACGCATTCACACACACACTCCCACTCACTCACATTTATGTGTACAAAGGCAAATGTTCGGAGAAATACCCATGAAACAGTTACCAGACCATTCTCCAGAAGTTCCCCAACTCCTGTGGAAAGACCACCCAGACACCTCTCGCGAGTCCTCGGGCTGGCTGCGGAGGGTCCTCTCTGAGGCGCCTTGTGCTGTAACAACAGAGGTGCCCCCGGCCAGCCAAAAATCTCAAGCTGGTGCCCATCAGCTTATTAGCTGCACCTCAGAGCCTGCACCCCCAAATCGCCAGGAAACGTCCCCTCACGTGGCCTGCCCTTTCCAGGCCCACACAACGCCCCTCCCCACAGCCGCTAGGCCTGCAGGGCAGGCAGGGTCATTACTGAGTTCCAAAGAAGGGAGTGTTTATTATTGTTGTCGGTTTGATGCCGATCCCAAAAGGACCTAATCAACAGGTAATAAGACCTCATGGGAGCAATTAGAAACCTCAACTTTAACCCTATTCTAACCACAGCAGAGAGAGCTAGAGTCGCTATAGTTCTGTGCCCCTGGCTGTACAGGGCCTGATGGGGAGGAGACGGAGGGAGCCTTGTGGGGAGAGCCGGAGAGGTACTGGTGGTTATGTTCAGGGATGGGTTGAGAAAGGAATGGGGGGGGGGGGGCACATACAGAATTGAGTCTACCCAATGATATGCAGCAGCAGCAGCAGCCTTAACTGAAGATCTGTGCTTGCGTAGATGGGTACAAAGGTAAACAAGCCGCTGTCCTGCCCCCAAGATGCTCACAGACATGGGACTGAACACTTGCCGTACAACAGCGGCTGCATGACAGAACAGGTTTATTCAGGGCGTACGGGTGGTGCAGAGGGGGAGTTGCCAGCCTTACTGGGTGAGTCAGGGAAGGCACATGCGCCCGCAAAGTGCTCTCTTACAGTAGGTAGATGGGACAGCATCTGTTGTTCGGGCATAAAGGGCTTACATGGATCTCCCTTTGTCTTTGAAGCTGTTTTTAAATCATTTTTCTTCCTTAATAAGGTTGGAAATAAACAAAACCAAATAGTAATTAATTTTAAACTACACGATTAAATACTTTTTCAGTGTTGCAAGTGACTCACCTGCCAACGAGTCAGATGGAAAGTTAGTCCCATCCATGATCACAACTCATAATGCCTGATAAGATGCAATGTCATGACCCGCTTCTCATCACCCACATAGTGACCAAGTGCACTGTTGCATAATTATCACATGAGAACACCCTTGGAACTGGACCGACTAACTGCACACAGGCATATCGTCATCATTGTCGATGGATAGTTGATAAATATTTTGATTACTTAAAGTTTCCAAAGCAGGGCCTCTGCGATGAATGATGGAGACAAGGAGACGAAGTCACATCTTCAAAGGCCAAATTGGCCCCCAGTCTTTTCCAACTTGCACAGAATTATAAAAGCTTCCCTTGTTGTTGTTGCACAAAAATTCACATTTTCATAAAACTAGCTGCAAATGTCATGTCAGCTTCGTTGGCAGATTTGACCAGGCCCAAGAGCACAATAAAGATAGCAAAATTGGACAGCAGCACGGCAGCCATCTCACTGCTCAGTCTTTTATAGCCTTTGAAGAGCATCATCCTTGGAGAACGAGTTTATACATATGCTGCTGGCCTAATCCTGTGTTCTCATTCTGCTGAAACAAGAGTCCTGGAAACCAAAAACTGGCGCCATACTGAAAGCAGTGTACATTTAAAGTCTTCTCAGAGCTGGTAAAGAACTTCAACTTTATTAAATAAAAAAGAAATGTAAAATCACACAGATTCTTACTTCGTAAACATTCATCCAGCCACCGAGCACCTGGTACTGGGTGTGGAAAAAAGAGCAAGACAAGATCTTTGCCCTTGGAGAGCTTGCCCTTTAATTGAAGGAAACAGAAATGATCAGAACATGATGACAAAGGTCAGGAGTAGAGAAGCTCAGGGATCTAAGAGGATAAACCCCTAACACAGATGTCAAGAGACATCAGAATACCCCCAGTTAGCTTGGAATTTTGGCCAAATTACCAAACTCCTTGTCTTGATTTCTAGATCTTTCTCAGTATTTGCCTGAACAATCCTGGTTTGGTCTGAAGATCCAGCAAGATGATCTATGTAAAATATCTCTGTGAAGAGATCTGCAAATAAAAAGGTGTTGTTATTTTATTAAACCCAGAAAACATTCATCAACCTCTTAGAATTTTCTAAGCACTGTGATTGGGACAGAAAGAAGCATGAGATCTAATCCCCACCCTGAGGAGTTCATGGACTCATAAAGGGGTTCAGATACAAAAACAAATTAAGTGTAATTCAATATGAAAAGTGCCATAATAGAGGGAGGTTCAAAGTACTGTGGAAACACGGAGGAGGAAGTAATTAATTCTCAGCAAGTATCTGCAAATGGGTAGCCAAGGGGAGGATAGACGCTGCAGGTGGAGGGAGCTGCTCCAGAAAGACCTGGAGGGAATAGGGGCACACATCTTGTTGAAGGATGAGAGAGAGTCTGGGTTGGGGTGACTGAGTGTGAGGTATATGGGGCAGTGCCTGGAGATGGGGCTGGAGACTTGAGATGCTCTTGGACCAGGATTTTAAACCTCATCCAATAGAACCAGGAGCCAGTGGAGGCCTTCAGAGAGATGTAAACGGAGGGACACCAGGACCCAATGGCTACCATATATTGAGCACCCGACATGTGCTAGGAACCACATTAACCACTCACATGTGTTTTTTCTTTCAACCTTTACAACAACCTATGAGTTAGGTGGTATTATTACTCCCCTTTTATAGCAGGTGAAACTGAGGCTAAGAGAGGTTAGGAACTTGCCCAAGATCTCCTGTTGGTTGACAAAACGGAGGTTCTAAGCTCAAGTCCAGGTGGTGGTTTTAATTTCCATCTTTGTTTTAATTTCCATCTTTGCAAATGCAGATATACTGAAAGATGCAAATACCAGGGAGAGAAAGGCTAGCTATGATTATGATTGCAAAAGTGCTTTGGAAGGTTGAAGAATCTATACAAATATCACTACACATCAGCAGTGGGCCTGTGATTGAGAAGTTCACCTGTTCAAGTCAATTCAACAAATATTTTTCAAAGCACCAACATCTTGGGAGGTCCTATGCTATAGAAAAGCAAGGATGACTTACAGCAAAGAAACTCAGTTCTGGGAGCTTCAAGTCCAGTGGAAGAAATCGATAAGCATGCGGAGATACATCCTCAAAAAGTGGACAGATAATAAGTGTTGGGGGAGAGGGGGGACACGTACCCTGGATGTAGAGGCTGCATTTGAGATGTGTCTTGTGGCCAGCGTACGTGAAGATTCCCAGTTCTTCATCTAGAGGTGCAGAAGTGATGGTGGTAGAAACAGTGCTGAGGAGGGAGCCCCAGATTCGTGAGGGGCACACTGGGAGGGGTGGTGAACAGGGAGAGGATAACTGGAGGGTTGAGTTTTGAAACTTGTGGCCTGTGGAGCGGTGGTGTCATTAACAAGAATAAGGAAGTCAGGAAGAAGCCGATCTCAAAATGAAATTGAATTCAGAAGAACTGCTGTACTTCTCTGTGGCACTGAGCTGGGTTTCTCTTCGAGCAGCATTCTCAACGAGGGGCAGTTTCGCACCCCGTTGGACTTTTGGGACTCTCTGGAACCTTTTTTGGTTGTCACAACTCGGGGAGGGGGAGTACTACTGGCATCTACCGGGACGGGACCAAGGATGCCGCCACAATGCACACCACAACCCCCACAGCAAAGAAGTATCTGGCCCAAAATGCCAGTAGTGCCAAGGTTGAAAAATTCATTCTTGGAGCATCTCCAGAAGGGTGGCCTCGGCATCCTATGAGAAAATGGAGAAATAAGGATAATTCAAAGGAAAAAAATGAATCGCTTTTCAAAGTACACACTTCTAGTTGTAAAACTCAAAGGAAGTGGGGAGCAGAGAGCTTTGTAAAGGGTTCCAGAGTGTTTGTGTCTAAGGACTACATTTTAGGCTCCCAAAGAGCTAATATCATTTTGTCTGGATTTCTTCTTTCTCCTGTCAATTAATGGCAGGTGTCAACTTCCAACCAAAGCCCAACCCTGTGCCTTCCCACCACGTACAGGCAGGAAAGGAGTAGCCTTACAAAATCCCACCCATGAAAGCTCTGCAATAATACAGTATTTTATTAATATGGTAATCATATGACTCATGCCAAAAGACAGTGTCCTCAACTTTATGAATAATTCTGAGGAGTCCAAACTGACCTTAGAAATTCTGCTTTGGTAATCTTGGATGGGGCCTAGAAATGCGTGTAGTTAACTAGTACCCCCAGAAACTCTGATAAGATGGGCCATGGCCACAATTGAGAAACCCTTGCTATAAGGGTGCAAATGGGGTGGGGGATCAAGGGGCATTTGCATCAGACTGGACAGGGCGCAGGCAAGCAGGGCTCGGAGCTAATGGCATACAGACCAGATGGGTTTCGGTGGGGACAGGATGAATGCAGTAGATGAGAAGAGTCTGGAGCACAAGAGGAAGGACACGGTGGGCTCTAAGAATGGGTAAAGAGAAGACCAGAGAGGTGCTGGGAATCAGTTGTTTTCTGATGTTTTACCCTCAGAGTCCTTTTTAAAGAAAATCCTGGGAATTCTAACCTATAAACCAAACCAAAATAAAACAAAACAAAACTTGGAGATGTTCTGATGGAAGTGGGGTGAAAGGGCTCTCTTGAGCTCTGCTGCTTCCTCGTATTTCTGAGAGCCAAATTTTACGAAGGATTTGCAAAGTTAATCAAACCCAGCCAACCCTGTTTGGCCAGACCAAAGAGGAAACAAGGCACACCCACTGGTCGGATCACATCAACTCCTGAGGCTCTGCTGACCGATGTTTATTTGTTCGTTGGATAAATATTCTCCTGACTGCCTACCATGGGCCAGAGACTGTTCTACAATACGAGCAGTATGGTAGGGTTCCGCATGTTGTCCACCTTTTCATTCTTTCTGTGCTCATGAGCCCAACTCACAGACATTAGGGAAAGGAGAGGAAAAGAAACTAAATGAAACTCAATCCGTGTGTCTCCTTGCTTACAGTTTTAATGAGCAGTTTTATGGTGGAGTTTTGGAAATTGTCAGCACTCAAACCTAAGGCTTCTCTCCAAGTGCTCCTTATCTGAATTCTCCTTGCCCTCCTTCCCCATGTGAAATGGACTTACTGCTGTGGTGAGATGGTGAACATCAGAGTAGCGTCTCACGTCCTGAAGACGATGTACTGAGGAAAGGGGATTCCACTGACAGGAGAGCGAGAAGCGGAAGTTCCTCTGGGATAATACCAAGGCGCGGCAGGTGCTAACAGCAGACTGAGGGACCCAGCTCAAGAGGAACATGTGATCTGTTCCTGCTCCCTCCCTACCCCTACCCCACTGCTATTTCTCCGCAGGACACACAAAGCTCACCTCTTAGTATTTCCAAATAATGCTGTTTTAAGAACCTGGCTGCCTGGTGTGTGACAAAAATAAAAAAATAAAAAAATAAAAACCCGACAACAAAAATTACTATTCAAAGTAAAGTATTATTTTAGGGTGACATTATTTTTTAAATTCACATTTTTCATTTGTTATAACATGTAGCAGTTCTGTGAACACATAGATAAGAGGATACAATAGATATTTGACAGTGTAGTTCTCAGAATATTTGCATATCCAAGAGATTATTTTAGCAAGTATACTTAGACTGACCCTATTAACCATTCACAATATTTTGTCTTAAATCCAATTCACACTCTATAGACATGTCCAATTCACATTTCAGCTCTTATGCTGTTTTCCGTTTTAGACTTTATATTAGGATATAAACCCATAACATCAGATATTACGACAACATCTGCTCTGGCTGACATGATTGAAAGGAAATTTCACTCAAGCCAGGTTATTCGGTTTCTTAATTTGTTCTTTATCATACCTGAGAAGCAAGCCTGTTTTAGCAAGTCCAATATAGAGAACAGAAGCTTCTGGTACAGAATTCACCACCTGCACCAGCCTCAGAGATGCTAGAAAGTGACTGCAAGGCTTCCTCTGAAGCAGCAGTAATGACAGGTTGGCTAGAGAGTCATTCCCAAGCCTGAGTGGCTTTGCTCCCTGTGCCCAGGCCGGCTCTGCCAAGCTAGCAAGTAGAACTCATAAAGGTAGTCAGTGTGTGTAAGTGAGGTGCAGCGACCTTTTATGAGAAAAACTGTAATGATCAAGGAATATTAGTCTCTGTGTATGAGGGACTCAGATGCTTGTACATCGATGTTCACAGCAGCACTGTTCCCAATGCCCCAAGGGTAGAAACAGGCCAGCGGTCCACAATAAACAAAATGTGGCATATCCAAACAATGGAGCATTATTCAGCCCTAAAAAAAGGAACGGAGTTCTGACACGTGCCACAACATGGATGAACCTTAGAAACATTACACAAAGTGAAAGAAACTAACCACAAAAGGACAGACATTGTGTGGTTCTGCTTCTATGAAATAACTAGAACAGTCAAATCTGTAAAGACAGAAAGTAGATTAGAGGGATGCAGGAGGTGGGACAGGAGCGAGTGGGGGGTTAATGCTTAATGGGTACGGAGTTTCTGTTTGGAGTGATAAAAACTTTTGGAAATAGTAGAATTATCCACTCTGTAAAAGTGATCGATGCCACTGAATTGTACATTGAAAAATTAAATAATGATATCTACTAAAATAACTTTCGGGTACACACATATGTGTGGAGAATATACGCGGAGATATATATGCAGATAGACGGGTGGATGATAGACACCTCCAGATAAATCCTAAAATTCAGACAATCAAAATGAAAAAAAAAAAACAATGAAAGCTATAAATAGGAAATTAAATAAATAGAAGGTAGAAAAGACAGTAAGCAGCCATCTCAGAACTATTCAGTTCAAACTGTCTCAGAGCAAAATACATCTATAATCTTCCCCTTGCCTGGGCTTCCCCTATGGAGGTGGGTGTTTGTTTACGGCACATACTTATGGCTGCATTTTGAGACCTCACCTCCTACATTTGGGGTGATGGCTCCTGTCTCTTCTGGCTGAGTTCCCCTCTGGGGAAGGAGTTTGAGCACCCCAGCACATTCCCTGCCTTCTCGGGCCCTGTCTCCCCGCCACCATCAGACCGTCATTGCTACCCCGTAGGAGGGATTGTTTGTTTTCACTGGTTGAAGAAACGAGAAGGGAAACCCGTAAGAGAGCCTGTGGAATGTGATCTCTTAAGCTCGCAGGCCATGAGAGACCGGCCCACCTCAGCCTGCAGCTCCTACTTGCTATCATGAGAAGAAAACGCTGCTTTCTGGAACCGTTATGGGAGCCCAAACCCAGTGCCAGCAGCAGGAGCGAGCCGGCAGGAGCAAAGTGTCGGAACTCCCCCCACCCCACCCCCAGGGGATGGAATCACATTCTCCAACCAGGTGCTGGGAATAAGGCTTGTGGCTTCCAACCTTCTTGGCCCGAGGCCAGAGTTTCCAGGCCTCCCTCCACCCTTGGGCTCCTTCCCATCATCTTCCCAACCAGAAGCTTGTTAACTGTTTTCCTGTGCTTTTATTCAGATTTCAAGGCACCCTCTGTGTGTTAAACTTCAAAGAAAGTTTGCTCCCGTAAGTGCAGTGCTGGAGCAAGGGGACGCGCCAAACAGCTATGTTGAAAATGGTTTCGTTAAAATGAATGGTGTTGGGACTCAGCCCCCACCCCACCCCCCAACCTTGCTTTCAAATGAAATTGCATTTGTGTCTGGATTAAGTTGCCCAGTATCAATCCTGAAATTTTTAAAGATGAAAAGCAGAACAGCCACACAATATTTAAAATGTGAAATGATTACAAAATGGCACCAGGCCAATGTTTATGAATCATTGAATATGATCATAAAATCATAAAAAATAATCACCAAAAGGTAAATAAATTACCCAGCTTACTGCTTATTTTCACATAGGGTCTGACACAAAAGCTGCAGCCATGAATGATTTATACCTGTTTTAACAATAATACTCATTTTACTGAAAGATGGTCAGCACTTGGGCTGCTGTGGGCAACATGCCAGTTGTCGAAAGGTTAATGTTTCAGCAGCAATACATTAAATTATGAATAATACCAGTCCCAAAATGGAAGGTTATTAGCTCAGTATGCTTAATTAGCTCAGCTAGAACTTTGCCATCAAGTAGCAGTGCCCATTACTGCAGCTGTAGCAATGATGAGGGATGGCAGCGTTGGGATTCTAATGCCAGAAGCGGGGGCAGGTGGGGAGGTAGGAGGGGTGAGAGGTGTGTCCTTTATTTTCACTTCATTCAGGGTAACACTGTGAGAAGCATCTCAGAAGCTGGTCTTCAGGATTTTGAACTCTCCCGTAGTTGTGAAGACATCCCAGGGGAAAAAAAAAAAAAAAAAGCAGGAATTATTTGGGCAAGGCACGGTCCTTGGGGCTGTGGACACCCCCCCCCCATGATCTATGTCCGCATCTGCTTTGCTGATTTTCTTAGCTGAGGACCTACATGTAACGTAAGGTACCGCTCACAGGCTGGGCCTGTCCATCAGCACTCATCCAGCAGAGACATTTATTAAACAGCTACTACGTACCAGGCAGGTACAAAGTGCTTAACAAGACGATATCTAGGAGATCTAAGGGAGGAGACAGCCCTTAGACCACCAACAATGCAATCAGTTACGGCCACGTGACTGACGTGAAGGGAAGGTTGAGAACACCAGCACGGGGACTGGAGTTGGGCTAGAGGTTCTTGGAGAAGGTTTCCTGAAAGCAATGCCATTTGCTCTGATCTCTAAAGGGTGAGTAGGAAGTAGTGAGGTAAATCTCCAGGAAAAACTTCTAGGCAGGGGATATTCTGAACCATGCATGAGTATCCAGAAAGAAAGATGCTGGAAAAAAGATGCAGGCATTGCTTAAAAGGAGCATCAGAAGGACATTTGCCTGCCGGGGCCGGGACGATGCTGCGGAGCACCTAGCTGCATGGGTGCCTGTGTGTCCACACCCGGCCCCACCCACCCCCCTTGCCCGGCCCTTGCCTGGCTTTGCCCTGCCAGGTGTTCTGGTTTGAAACTCAGAGTTTGTAGCCAGGAGCGGGGCCGGGACTCACCCACGATACCATGCCGGCTACACCCCGGCTGTCTGCACCACGGCCCGGCTCTACGTCGTACTATTAGTAGCTTGTTTTTCTAAGCCCTAAAATTCATTTTCTTTTCCCGCCTTGCTTCCAGAAAAATAAATAAAAGTGAACACATCACTCATTTAAGACGAGGAATGGAATTCAGGGTGCGTTTTTCTTTCTATTTTTGTGATTAGTTAGAATTTTCCTGGGAACGCCGCCAGGAGGGCATTATGGTGAGATAATGTCCTGTATTTAATCAGCGTGGCCATGGCGAACTGTGTTCTGTGGGGAGAGGCCGAGTTAACGCATCCTCCTCTGTCCCGTCTGCTTTCAGGATGCGTCGGGCCAGCCCGAGATGAAGACGAGACTGACAGGTGGCAGGGCTGCAGGCTTGCGTGATGGCCCACGGGTGGACAGGACACGGCCGTGACTCATCCTCTTCATGCAGGCCCCGTCGGCTCTGAGAGCCCTGAAACCCCCAAAGGAGCTGAGGGCAAAGGGCCCCACACCTGACCAAAGTGATCGACCTTGGCCCTGCCTCCAGTGGACACTTCTGGCCTCCGTCCCTGCGGCTTTCAGGCGTCTCTTGGCCCGGACACGCTTTTTTTGCTTCCAAATGTGCATCTCTCCCGTTGGCATCCCAAACACAATGTGTGCAAGGGAAGCACAAGGCTTCTAAGTGAACCTGAAGTCAGCGACAGGTAGGACCGGATCAGCTTCTTAACCCTGCATGTGCGTGGTCGTCCAGGGAGCCCCCAGAACGTCTGCTGGAGGCCATGGCCGGTGGCTTGCAGTTTTCGGAGTTGCTCTTGTTTTCCTAGATGGTTGAGCCATTCACGGAAGAATGAAAGAGTCCCTGGCCGTGGTAGAATAGAAAAGGGTATCTCTGAAAGATGTCTTAGAGAGATGTCTGAAAGGAAGGAAGAAAATGAGGACCCAGGGAAAAAGGAGAGCAGATTTAACCTCAAGGAAGGGAGCACAGAGAATAGGTAAATGGATGCAGACTGACCTTTCTCTGCAATTAGCACCGGTGGCCGGAAAACCAGGAGCGTGGGGGGTGCACAGAGCCTTTCGCATTTACTGTTGTCCCTATTAAGTGTGGGGTCTGTGGGAGCCGTCTGTTCAGGTAAGGGCAGTGGAGAGAACAGGATGCCCCAAGCAACCCATAAATAGCAGGGTGAAGACAAAGTGTTTATTACTTAGCCTCATGAAGCCCATATAAGTGCTCTCCCAGGGTGCAAGAGAGCAAGAGCATGTGTGAGCTGGCCCGTGTGTGTCCCGGGAGTGGGAGTCCCAGAGCCGGTGTTCGCGCTTGGCTTGATTCTATGAAGGCGTCTATTTGATGGAACGTACTGGAACAGTTCATAGCCAGCCCAGCAAACCTTGTGTGGAGACAGAGCTTTCTTTTTCTCTTCCCTTTTCCTGTTTGCAGTGAGAATGAGGCCTTTCTCTTCTCAGCCCTTTGCTCTCCCCAAAGTTGTCTCACGAGGTCATTGCCAGCTGACAGGCTTCCTTTCAGTGCAAGGTTTGGATGGAAACAATGCTCTGTTTTCTGGGGGGCTGGTGAGGCTCTGGGCCTATTCCTGACCAGGCTGCACTAAATTGAAATGGGTTATTGTTTCAGTAGGGCTGTCGGTTTCTGCAGACAACTCAATCAATGTATGTGGTGCAGGACTTTATCCGTGTGTGTGTGTGTGTGTGTGTGTGTGTGTGTGTGTATACTACCACTTATATATACACACACACACACACACACACACATACACATACATACACACATATCATCACTATTGAACAGCAGAAAGATCATCATGTTTGGTTTCAAGCCAGGTTGAGCCACTCACCAGCAGTGTGTCCTTGGTCAAATTACTTCCATCTCCTGCCGGGCATTAACACCTTCAGTTCAGACTAGTCTACCTATAAGGTACCTTCTAGTTCATTCTTTGACTCCATGATTATATGATACTATACTGCCATGTTTGACAATGAGCTTAAAACCACTTTTTTTGAAATAACTTATACATCAACAGAACTGATTTCTAAGAGCAGTCAAGGATATGTATGGAATGGTCCGCTGAGTCTCCTGAATCCTGAATTTATTGGTCTGCAAAGGTGAATGGAAAGTAAAAGAGATCTGTGTCGTCAAGTTCTCGGGTCTTGAAAAATCTGTATTGATGTAGTCAGGATTGTAGTCTGTAATGATCTTTGTCACCAGTGGATGTTCTGAGAATTAAGAAACACTTTCAAAAACTATACATTGGGAATTTCTGAAAGAGACCCCACCCACCCACCCACCCCCCGCCCAGCTCTGCAAACTCTTTCATCTGATGAGGAATAGCAAGTAGATCAAAGCAATTCATCAAAACTAAGGTTGACTATTTTTGACCATTGTTCATAATGATCAAACATCATAATATCAAATGCCAGAGGCCTCAGAGGAAACAGGAGGATAATGACAAGACTTAGCAAGGCCCAGCCTCTAGGATGCAAGGGACCCTCTGGCATAGCCAACCCGGTGCTGGCTAGCTTTACGGAAGGTCGACAGTACAGAAGTGTGTGCCGGCCTTCCAGGAAGGTAAGTCAGTGGCTCGGCCAGGAGAGAGGGATTCCCTGGGGTTCTGCCAGTAAGTGCAGTGGGAATCACAGCCCTATAGCCTCTGAGTGCTATTGCCAGCTCCTTTGTAGATTTCCGTGAGGCGGTCTCTCCCAGGCTGGCTGGCCAGTATCCTTTTTGGAAGAACCTAACACTGCTGTCTGCCTGGGTTAGTGGTCCTTACTGCTTTTTAAGCCTTCCTACCAACTTGCTTTCCTCCTTCCACAAACATTTATTGAATATATAGTGTGCAGCAGACACTGGGCAAGGTGCACGGTACTCCTACGCTAAAACAAATGCTCCCCGAGCTTGAAGTTTTCAGCCTCACGAAAGAGATAGTCAAGTAGACAAATAATCACTAATATAGTTTAAATAAAGTTGTATACACTGAACTTGGAGGGCACAGAGTAGAAAGAAAGTAACTCAGCCTAGAGGGGGTCCCAGAGAAGAGGTTTCTGGTAGGTATCGAAAGAAAGGAGGGAAGGCATTCAGCTGAGGGAACACGGAGTATTTGGGAATCATAGGTAGACATTTTATGAATCACATTTAGGATCTGGGGAGGATTTGAGGCTGAAGATGAGTTTGAGGCCCTCCAGCCTCAAAGCAACCACAGCTTGGGCTCCAGAATATTTCTTCATCCCTACACTCTGCAGACAATTCCCCAGGCTTGAACATTGATAGGAGGAATCTCCAAATCTCGCCAGTTGTTAGTAGAAGACGTGATGATCCTTAATAAGACCTGTGGGTCAGTCTCCCAGAGTGACATCCTACCTCAGGTTCTGTGGCTGCAAGGAGGAAAGCCCTACCTGGTGCATTCATCCTATCTAGAAATGAATCTTGATTCACTGGGCTTCCATTGTCAGAGACCAGACCTGATTTATGACAGCCGGTACAGTGTCGACGGAGAGCGCGGTCAGTGCACCCATGATTTAATCACAGTGGAGTCCTTGATGTTTCTTATGTTAGACCCTTTGTTCAATGATAGAGCTGGTTTCATGTTGCCCCAACCCTCTCCCGTTTGATTTCCTTTTGATAAAAGATGTGCATTGACTAAAGAGATGCAAGTGCATTTTGTGAAGATGTAAGCACCACCTTTGCATCTGGAAGTAGCTGTCTGACTATGTAGGCTACTGAAACCTGGCCCCAGAGCTGCGTTAATGTCCCCGTGCAGAAGCCCCACCCAACCCAAAGCCTTCCAATGAGCCTTACCTTTCTGCTTCTGGCTCTCTCTGGCTCCCACCCCCATACTCCGACCATGGAGATTAAGTAGTATGACCTCCCTTTCAGAACCAAGACTGTCCAGTGACTAGCCAACATGACCAGCACTATAGGGGTGAGAGGATTAGCTTCTTGTGATAAGATGAGCTCTTATGAGTGGTTCTGTCATCCGAAAATGATATCTCAATATCACTGACCTCCTCTGTCTATATATTTGACTGCCTTAACCTTCAAGACCTACTTTGTAATGTCTTAAACCTCATTTGATTACCTGGATTTGTGACCCCACAATCTACTCTGACTTCCTATACCTACCTGGTCCCTAAAGCCCTGAGTATGAAGCCCTAAGCCTCATTTGCCCTGCTAATATCCCTCCCCCCTTGTTCTTCTCCAAGCTTAGATTTGATACTAAGACAGACTTCATTTAGGTGACTCCTCTTGTATTCTAGGCTATATGTAATCTTGGAGATGGTGAGCACAGGCATATGAAATAAAAGAAATGAAAGTCCAGCTTAGCTGATAAACTTTTTTGTCCCCTACGTTTAAAACATTCCCTGATCTTTGAACTGCAGTAAATCTCCTAATGTATTAGAATTTGGCAATGCTATCTTTTACTACTGGAAAGAGCCCAGATTGACATGAACAAAGTAATCTTTTCCATGAAAGAAGACACATGAATGCCACTTGCTTATAGAGTCCCATGGGATTCTCATCTGTCATCCTCCATTTTTAATTAGAGTTGTAATCATCTCTCAAGGGGCATCTGGAGGCTTCATTAAATCTACCAGCTTCCCTATGATCTATAAAACTGCTGGTGTTTAGAATCTTGGTCAAATAAAAAATAGCAGGAAGTTGGGGAAAATGTATCTGTCATCTAGGAGCTTCAAGTAAAGTGAATTCCCCTTTCTTTCTATAGGACTAAGACTTTTCTGCAGTCAGCACCAAAACAGCACCCTTTCCAGTTGGTACGTTTGCTTCATGTCCACCTCACATTCCTGGGGCCTTAAGTCTCCAGTTACATCATTAGCAGCTGTGGTTCAGGGCTTTTTTATGACCATGACCATGGCTTACTGACGCTCCTTGCGCGATTCTACTGAGCCTGCATTCCTTCATCTGTCGAGAAGGAGGCTGCCTTCTGAGCAGAGTTCACTAAGAGCCTTTCCAGTAAGCTACTCTGAAGTAAAACCTGTAGCTATTAGGAGTTTTCCAGAACCTTTCTACTTCCATTCCAGCCCACTAGATAGGTCTTCCAGCCTCACTATAGAACCGCAAAATATCTTAGAGTTTTTATCACCCATGAGTTACTTCACAGATCCCTAACAGGTAGCCCCATGACCCTTTGAGATGGTTCAGTCTTTCCAGGTTTGGCACTAGAACCATAGCCCTCGACCAGGAATTCTCAGTAGCGGCACTGGATATTTTTAATTGAATATTTTCATCAGTATAAATACGATTGGCATTTGAACCAGATAATTCTTGTTGGTTGAGGAAGGCTGTCACATGCCTTTGTGCTCAGCAGCATCCCTGGCCTCTACCCGCTAGATGCCAGTTACCTGTACCTCAGCTGTAACAAGTAAGAACATCTCCAGACACTGACAAATATCCCTGGGGCAAAGAGGCCAAGTCACCCCCTAGCTGAGGATCACTGCCTTGTACCTATGCAGAACAAGTAAGTAGACCTGAGGCTATCTGGCTTTCCCAGTGAAGTATAGTTCCCAATGTTCTGGAGTATTTATGGAATCTTCTCTGGCCTATAAAAAATAGGAAAGACAAAATGACCATGAAGAAGTTCACATGAGCCATAGAAAACACAGGACTTCCCGTCATTCGTTTACAGTTGTCCACTCTACTATCTTACGTATCAGAGGATTACTCAGATGTGTCTGCAGTTTTAACGCAGAGGGAAGCTAGATTTCCTTGTGCAGCCATCTCCTGTCCTATTGATCTGCTTTGTCTGTCATCACAAGGGGTCTTGTTAGAATGAAGTCCATAATACGTTTGCATGTTATGCTGACTTCGGTGGCTCCACTAAGACAAGGTTTTTCTTTTCTCTTTTTTTTTTTTTAAGATTTATTAATTTATCTGAGGGGGGAGGGGCAGAGAGGGAGAAAGAGAGAGAGAATCCTCAAGCACACTTCCTGCTTGAGCACATAGCCCGATGTGGGGCTCAATCCCAGGACCCTGAGATCATGACCTGAACTGAAATCAAGAATTGGCTGCTTCACTAACTGAGCCACTCGGGCGCCCCGCCAAGGTTTTTCTGAAATGCACTTTCCTGTGTCTCATTTGGTCATTGCCACAGATTCTAGTAAAGTTGTGATGTTTTTAGAAACTGTCATCATTTCTCAGTGTTTTCATCACACTTCATCTCAAAGAACGCCTTTATTCTAACAAGCTCATTTGAATGGGCAGTGACTAAAAGAAATAATTGGGCCTGTGGAGATCTGTCCAGGCACACCACTTCCTTCAGGCCTAAGAAGCATAGTCTCCTAGTGTTCACTACAGAGTCTGCTTTCATCTCGAACAAAGAGGTAAAGTAAGTTAGTGGGAATAAAATGTAAAATTCATTCATTCATTCAAAGAAAAGTTTTCAAAGAAAAGTAGGACATTGTGCTAGCTACCATGAGATATTTAGAGACACATAAGACACAACTTCAGAGTTCAAGAGCTCTTTTTCTAGTAGTAGAGTCAAAATGTGGACAAGAACATTTGTAATACAATGCCTAAGTGCCGTAGGCATTCAGAACAAGGTCATAGGAAAAGGTGGATTCTGCACACTACACGCCATTGCCTGGCCACAGATTCTAGAAGGCATGTGTAAATGACCCTCAAGAATACTTCATTTTCTTCTTTGACATGACAGCGGATCAGGGAAATATAGAAGACAAAGAACAGCGTATGCTTGACCGAGGCATTTGGCAACATGGCAAATGACAATTTGTCCATTTATCTCATGGGAAAAAGATGAAGTAGGGGTTTGATAGAACTGGATGACCATCGTTGGTGTCAGTGTAGAGGGAGATCCTGAGTGCTGTGACATTAAGGTTTTTCATCTTAATCCATGCGTGGTTGTCATGAAGTCATATGTTGTGGAATACACAGTTTGGCAGATTTTGATAGGGCAAGACAATGAACCAAATCTAACAAGATGAAATACAGTGCAAGAAATGGAATGCCTTGTCTTGGACCCCAAAATCCATCTGCGCAAATATGGGGGCTATGTGCAGGCTTGGCAACAGACATTTAGAGAGCATCCCCCCCCCCGCCCCCAGGTTTTGTGTGCATTAAGAATCATCTGGCATTCTTCTTTAAAATGTGGAACCCCCCCAAGACAATAAAAATTAAAATGAAATACAGATTCCCAGGTGTCATTGTCCCCTCACCCCCATTGTTAGATTCAACATGTTTAAGGTGGTGCCCAAGAATCTGCATTTATTAAGGCTACCTGGGTCATTCTGGAATAGAAGCTTGTGAACCATTATCTTAAGAGGTTTAAGATGATAGCGGGAGGATTCAGCAATTGTATTGAGCAAAGCGTAATTAGGAGAACAAAGGAGGCGAGAACCCTGCTCTGCTGTGCTGGGTGGAGGAGCAGATGTAGTCGTTTACATTTAATCTCAGGACACAACCCTTTAAGCGAGTCAAACTGCAAATAAGACGGCAAAGGAAATCAGAATCGGGTCTTGTAAAGAACAGTTGAAGGAACTGGTAGTGCCTAGTTCAGGAAGAGGATTGGGAAGAAGAGGACAGGACAGAACAAAGGTTGTCTGTGTCAGGGAATTAGACTTGCTCTGGGTGGCCTCACAAGGTGACACAAGGGACCAGTGGGCAAGAGCGACAGGAAAATCACTTTATGCTCAAAATAATGGCCATCCTTCTCCAGTTAGTCAGAGCTGTCCACAGGACTGGGGGTGTTCAATCATGGCCCGGAGAACATGTTTAAATGAGTCTTCTAAGAAGTTGGGTAGTGAGTAGAAGGGTTGCGTAGTTGGTAGAATCAGGGAAAGTTTTGTTTTATTTTGTTTTTTCAGTAGGAGAGAATAGAGCATGTGTACGTTTCCAAATATAAATTAAAGAAAGATGGGAGAGTGGTGGGGGCAGGCATGCCATGGAGACAGGAGTAGGGAAAGAGAAATAAAAAGTAGGGGAGTGGAGGAACCTGTAAAGATCAGGCTTTAGAGCCCAGGAAAGATTTGCAGTAGAAGCAAGGCAGAGTAAGAGGAAGGATACAAAGGGATTTTATGGTGCAGAAGAGGGTGCAGAGCAAGGCACTTTAAGGTAATGGAATGGGCAAGTTGATGATATTCATTCCAATCACAGTTTCAAGAAATAAGGGTTTGAAATCTTTTGCTGTGAATTAAGAAAGAGTGCAGTTGGTGGGAGCTGGAGGAGTGTGGAAAAGGTGTGGAGTAGCAGGTTTGGGGAATTTATTCAGGAGTCAACAACCACCCGTAATTGGCTGTTGCATTATAGAACACCATAGAGGGTACCGTCAACTCAAGGTCCTTGTGTCCCTAGCAGTGTTGAGCAATCTGGAGGCTAAAGTGAGAGGCAGGTAGCTGGGATAACCCGGACGGGGAATCAGCCTGGTGCATGCGCCCAAGAAAGGATACAGGAACTTAAATTGCAGGCTCACAAAGATTGGTAAATACCAGGCTTTGACCTGTCAAGGGCCACTTCAGAGGCTTTAAACAAGTATCTGCCTCCATTAAACTTAAAAACCCCAAATCCTAGAGATACCCAGAAGTACCCAAGATATCTGAATTTCATTTCAAGGATGTGGCCCTTGTGCTCCCATCTTGGTCTTTACAGAGTTGGGGCTGTGCTAACTTTAAGGTTGCATGCCTTCAGTATGCATTCTAGAAACATTGAGTTTTCATTAAACTTTAAGATTTTAGGAAGTGTACAGACCCTATAGCTGCTATAATTTGTGTTAGAAGGTATAAACTGTGAAGTTTTTCTCATCATTTCTCCCGTTTTTCTCATTTACTAACTAGTGGATTTTCAATATATTTCTGGAGAATAATGGCTTTGACTCGCGTGAGACATACAAGGTAGACACAATCTGATAATTTACCATACCTGTCTCTGGCCTTGAACCCATTCAATTCAGAAATCCATTTGGATCATATCTAAATCCATGGAGAAATCTGGAAACAGGCCTGTGGAAGTAGAGGTCTTAAGCTTTGACCATTTGCTTCCTCATTGTTTTCGCATGATCAACTTTTAAATATGCCTTAAATACTGGCAGAAACACCTCTTTTTTAAGTAGGTTTTTTGCAGGGCAAAGTTTTTTTTATAAGGGAATCTGTTGTTGTTGGCTAAAATCATGGGAGAGTAACTTCATTTTTAAGCACTTGGAAAGACTGAAAAGAAGCAAGATTAATGCCTCTATTTTTAAAAAGCAAAGAGGAAGTTCGTAATGTCCTAATCTGGAAATTTACCTGGAAAAAATGATTGCCAAATCACTTCTAGAATAATCTGCAGTGAATACAGTGTTGGGAACTTATATCACTTGACAGAACAAGTCCTGTCAAACTGATTCATTTCCTTCCATGAAAAAGTAACAAGATTTTAGTAGATTGAGGGGAAATGATAAATGTAATCTATATTTTATTTAGCAAGATGCTTGAACCTGCTCCATCCAACATTTTGGTCGATAAATTCAATAAATTGGGGCATTGGCATTAGATGTCTAGGGGGCAATTGAGATCCTATCCTGGGATCTGGATTTAATAGCACATCCTTTTTGTAACAGGGGAAACGTTACCTGATCTGCTTTAAGAAGAAGAGATAGAAATGATAGGAAGTTGCTCCAAAAGGACCCTTTGTGCTCTGAAAAAATATATCTGATACGTTTGTTATTCGTGGTTTTCATTATTTATCCAAAGATTGGTTATGAATATATATTTTTTATAAAATAAAAAAAAGGATGCTTGCTGTTCACAGTCATTCATATAACCTACTTGTACATCCTCCTGAAAATTCCCCAAGAACTTCCTGACAGAATCGGTTCTCAGGCCTCTCTATCACCAAAGAAGGGGAGAAAAATAAGAGGAAACAATAACTCTGAAAGCAAGCGAGATGTGTGGAAATAAATCTGTCATACTCTGTAATTCCAAAAGGGAAAGATACTTCTGGAAATTCTCTTCTGGCCTAGGAAAGAATCTGTTTCTAGAAATGGTGATGATATTATGTTGATGACTATTCCTTGGATTTACATATCTCCTGTGCTGCAGGGAGCCCATGCACCTTGATAACGTGTGTCATGTTTAACTATTAATCTTCACAAAACCGTCCCTGAGGACGTCTGGTGGTTGCTCGTCTTCCTCATTTCAGTAACCGTATGCCCAGAATTCAGTATATTGGGTTCCTGTATATGGAGAAAACTAGTCCTTGAGAATATATCTTTATCTCTGCCCCAATTCCCAATATTGGTTTCCCCTGTTTTCTGAAAGTAGAGTGCTCCTGTGAAAACTTTCAGAAGCCAAAATGGCTTCTGAAGCAGCAATTACCATTAATTTATATGGAAAAATCTTTGAATGTTTCCAGACCCCCAAATAACCTCTCTTAGGCTTTTCTGTTACCTTGGGACACATGATGCTAACGGATGCACAAAATAAATCGAGACAAAGCGCAGATGCTCACAGACACAGTTCAAAGCTCTGGCAGCTGGTGCCGAGATGCTGAGAGTGGGTCTGGAAGGATCTTGGCGGGGCTACCCTGGCTGCTTGGGGTGTGTGTTGCCTACGTTAACAGCTTGCTGCAAAGCAAATGCTCGGCACTATTTTTGCTTTTTGCCTTTTTCTGTAAAAACGAAAACTGTCTTCGCATGTCTTTCGGTTAGTAAAAATTGGTAGTAGGTCTTTTGTAAAAGCGAAGTAGAGTAATGTGAACTTTTGAGAGGTGGAGAATACCTGTGCTAACGGAGTGAGCCCAGGGCCCAGTAATACCTGGAAAGAATGTGTTGGGTTTGTGCAAGGCTATCTAGTCTGTACAGCACGTTCATAGTCGCTTGCTCTTCACACTCCAACCTCGCAGGTGCAGACAGGTGAGCGGTGGTGTCAGGATAATATTAACCATTTCTACCGTGTACTGAATGCCTGCCAGGTGCCAGGCATTGTGACAGACACTTTATATTAAGCATCTCACTTGATCTTCCAACAACTCTGTAGGGTGTATATTGTTGTCTCCATTTTACAAGGAGAAAATACAATCCAGCATTAAGTCACTTACTGGAGGCCATCGGCTCTCATTGGCAGAGCTGGGACCAGAACCCAAGCCTTTGGTGATCCTTACACTCAAAATTTTAAGAAAAGACTTTGATTCTTCCAGATAGTTATGGAATTTTTTCTGATATTTCTTTACTTCTGTATATGTTTGGGTTTTTTAAAAAGATTTTATTTATTTATTTATTTTTAAGATTTTATTTATTTATTTGACAGAGAGAGAGAGACAGCCAATGAGAGAGGGAACACAAGCAGGGGGAGTGGGAGAGGAAGAAGCAGGCTCCCAGGGGAGGAGCCTGATGTGGGGCTCGATCCCAGAGCACTGGGATCACGCCCTGAGCCGAAGGCAGACGCTTAACGACTGCGCCACCGAGGCGCCGCTACTTCTGTATATGTTTTAAAAACGGTTGGTTTGTGTATTGCATATCATTGCAAGGTGCGACCACCTCTGGCTTGCAGGCCTTCATGCTTGACTGTAAGACATGTCTTTCCTGTGCTCCCAGCATCACCTCTCTAACGTCCTTCCCTGAGCAGAGTGGGAGAATAGTTCTACACTCTATGTATCAGCAAAAAACTTTACCTTCTGTGGTGATTTCTCTTGAGAGAGGGAAGTATTAGGTATCTCAATCATATTTTTTTTTTAAGATTTTATTTATTTATTTGACAGAGAGAGAGACAGCCAGCGAGAGAGGGAACACAAGCAGGGGGAGTGGGAGAGGAAGAAGCAGGCTCATAGCGGAGGAGCCTGATGTGGGGCTCGGTCCCATAACGCCGGGATCACGCCCTGAGCCGAAGGCAGACGCTTAACTGCTGTGCCACTTAGGCGCCCCCTCAATCATATTTTAAAAAATACACTGATGATGAAAAGGGATTGCCAGTCCACCTTGTGTTATTATTATGCCATTTTAGCCCAGCCCACAGGCTCAGCAGTTGAGATGCCTTCTTTTAATAAGTAATAATGAAGTAAATATTAAAAAAAATAATAATCAGATCTCAGAAAACAGTTGGTAAAAATCTAAACTTTATTCATTCATTCTGTGTTTTTTGAGCATCTCTTTATGCCCAGAACTGTTTTCATCCTTGAATCATTATTAGCAATTTAGTGTCATCATCATTGTCATCCTCATCATCATCAACATTATCATTATTCTCCACTTCACCACGGGCACATCACTGAGTACCAATTAGCACTGTGGGCATTTATGGAGATACGCACAGAGTATACTCCATATGGTGCCTATCCTTGGGGAAGCAGGTGGGGTGACACATAACATGAATACAAATCTATTCATAAATGCGTGTGAGTTTCCACAGCATCACAAGTATTGAGTAGTGAAACAAATGAATCTTATTGATGTTTTTTTGGTGCCTGTCAGCTAATCCAGGGAACCTCCCCAGAGAGCTGAATATGAGAAGCTGGGTGAGGTCAACTCCAGCCTTGGGCCTCCACAGGAGGAGGCCAGCCTGAGCTAGACTCAAGGATGGGAAAAGAACTTTCTGCATGTCCTTTCCCAGATCCCTCCAAAGTTGTAAGGCAGCATATTAAAAAGACCTAAACTCCTTCTATATTTTTTGCATAATTTCCACCACCCTCTATCACCTCTCTCCACCACTCTGGGCTTTAGTTTGACAAACACTGATAATTAACTAGATAGTGTAGAATTTGTAACGCAGGCATCTCAAGCCTACAGGGATTTTGGAACCTGGGCTCCATCCTAGTCTTTTGTGCTTTTACTTCAGCCAGGGCACCGTAAATATTCATGGGGACGGTAAGAAGGACGCTGAGACTCTGCATACCGCTTTATTTGGGTTCTGAAACCACAAAAATCATTTAATTGACCAACAGAGCTATCTACCTAATTGACAACTCAAAACAGCGAGTCCTTGGCCTATAACATTTGGAGGTTTAAAATTAGAACTTGCACAAAATACTTAAAGAAATCCAGTAGAAAAGTTCTGGATTCCCAGCGTGTCTAAAGAGGATTTAGATCTTAACATGTCTGAAGAGACATGTATCTATGAGTGGACCTCCTCTAAAGACTCCCCTGCTGGCGTTGTATATTGACCTATGAAAAGGTCTCTCCAGAAGGTGACCTTATAACATCTGAATTCTCTCCTTACTGGCTGCCAGAGCTATTTAAATGTGTGCTGAAAACATTTTTCAAGAAGTAGGAATGCATCTGAACACTGAAGAACAGTACTATTTTAATGTTGAAGGTCCTACCCCTAGATTTTACTAGGGTCTTCCAACTGGATGCTATTTCCTTTTTTTTTTTTTAGATTTTATTTATTTGATAGAAAGAGCAAGCACAAGCAGGGGGAGCAGCAGGCAGAGAGAGAGGGAGAAGCAGGCTCCCCGCTAAGCAAGGAGCCCTACTTGGGGCTTGATCCTAGGACCTTGGGATCATGACCTGAGCCCAAGGCATATGCTTAACTGACTGAGCCACACTAGGCACCCCTAGATGCTATATGCCTGATTTTTAGCATAACCCAATGGTAAAAATACCCATTAAAACACCATGTCCTCCTGGTAGGGTTCTACCTTTATGAGTGTTGGGGATTATTAGTTCACACCTAAGTAATGATTACTTAATGGTCTCACTCTTTTTTTTTTAAGTTTTTGATTCCAGTTAGTTAACAGAAAGTGTTATATTAGTTTCAGGTGTACAATATAGTGATTCAACATTTGCACACATCACCCCGTGCTCATCAGGACAAGTGCATTCCTTAATCCCCATCGCCTGTTTCACCCATGCACCACGACCCCCCCCCCAACCCCGTTCTGGTAACCATCAGTTTATTCTCTATAATTAAGAGTGTTTCTTGATTTCCTGTCCCTCATTCTCTCTCATTTTTCCCCTTTGCTTGTTTTGTTTCTTCAATTCCACATGAGTGAAATCATATGGTAGTTGTCTTTCTCTGACTTATTTCACTTAGCATTATACTCGCCAGCTCCATGTTGTTGCAAATGGCAAGATTTCATTCTTTTTTATGGCTGAGTAATATTCCATTGTATATATTAATGGTCTCACTCTTGCATGACTTCACATGCATCCTTCTACCTCCTGCCCCACCCCAAAGTAAAAGGCGCATGAACCCAGGAGATGACAGCTTGGGGTGGGAGGTGGGAGAGAAAGGGCCGTGAGAGTCTGCTTTCTGCCCCTTTGCCCAGGCTAGCCCGTTCCCTTTGAAGGCCCCAGTTGTTTTACCCTCTGGCCTTACAACCTTGCAGTCCACTTCTGAGGCAGTTTCCAGGGACATCGTATCTCCACCTTTCCGTAAGGATAAATAAGCAGTTTGAGACTCCCGTGTCTTTATTAAACATTTCCTCTAAACTGCATGCTTTGGCTCTGTGCCCACATGCACCAAGCAAGCTTTCCAGGAGCAGTCGCACCCCAGAGCCCTGCCACTTGGTTCCTCGTATAAATAGCCCTTTGAACAGGCAGGAGGCACCTGCACTGACCACTGCCCCTCCCCTCTGCCTCCAGGGCCTTCCAGCTCCCTGGGCTGGAAGGATGCTGAGCAGGCCCCTCAGCCTCTGACAGAAGGAGCAGCAGCGGCAGCAGCAAAGACCAGGAACGAGGTGCATGTGCCGCGTGCACACAGGGCCAAGAGCTGCTCGGGCCTGTGGTCTGGCTATGGGCAAGGGAAGGAACCCCCTTCCTGCGGCAGTGAGGAAGCGCGGGAGGGAAACTGGAAGAAGAAAGGCTGAAAACAAACAAATAAAGAAGGCACGTTTGACCAAACCCCCAACACCTAAATCTCCAAGCCCACTGGAGCGGGGACTTGAGTGGCTGGACAGAGCAGCCTTGCTCTGCCCTCCCCTCCACCCCCACCCCATCCTGGGCCTGGAAGGTTCTCCAGATCTTCCAGGACCGTCCCCCCTTTTTTTAAATAAATCTCCAATCTATAGAGAAAGAGGAAGTGTATTTTTAAAAGAGTGAAGATTCAATGGCCACAGATCGGAAAGAGATTGAAAGAGGAAGAAAGGCTTGTTGAGAAGGGAAAAGGATTCCCAGAAGTGTGTGCGTGTGCGCGCGTGCGCGCGCGTGCGTGCGCGCCGGAGACAGTCTCGGAGACAGCCTACAAGGAGAAAGAAAACAAAGGAAAGTGTGACCGAGAAAGACAGAGGAATAAGTGGGAGAAGGCGCGAGTGCTGGGGGAGGGGCCGGCGCCGGGAGAGGCGGAGAGGATGGATGCCGGAATGCAGGCAGAGCGGGCTGGAGGGGGGGAGGCGCACATGTGTGAGAGAGACAGTGATGTCAGCATTTCCTTCTGGATTGGTCACGTGGTCCTTGCCAGGTAAACAGACTGGAAATAGACTCCATAAAGGCAGAGCCTGCTGGGGGAGGGCGGAGGCGCTGGCACTTCACCCTTTCCTCTCTGCTGCGTCCTAAAGCAGCTGGTTTTCTGGCTGGCGACAAGGTGGTCTCCGAGTGGAATTGCCTGTTCACGAGCCAGGGAATAGGACTCAGGGAGGGAAAGCTATTTGCTTTTATAATTAGATCGAGGAGTTTAGAGACATTTTGATTTTAAAAAAGAATGGAGGTGGGGATGAAGGCACATGGAAGCTCAGATGCTGTGAAAGTGTCTTGGGCCAGGGATTGCTTAGCCTCATTTGTCTCCTTGGGGGGGGGGGTGCAGATGGGTCTAGATGAAGGATGGGTTGGAAGGCCACAGTTTAGAATAAAAGGATCAGATGCTGTGGTTATCAATATTAGGAAAAAGAAAATGCTAACAGGCTCTAGGTGAATATATTAAAGGATACGGCTCAGAATGTGTCCGTGGTGCCACAGGGAGGAACTGAGACCCAGGAAAGAGATTAGGTGACAAAAAGATGTTGGGAGCAGAGTTTCAAGCAGAGTTTTTTCAAAGTGATATAACACTATCCCCAACCAAACCCTGGCAGGAGTTCAGGGCATTTTGGAAGGGCAAAAGCATGTCTGGAAACTTTATCTGAAAAGCAGAGCAGATGGAACAGGTGATTCTTCCACCTGGAAAGCTCTAGAGCCGAAAAATGGTCCGGGGGGGGGTTGGGGGGGGTAAAACAGAGTGTATGCCTTTTTCTTCAAATTCCTGGAAATAGGGCCTTTGCATCTATGGTGAAATAGCTTATTTAGGTCATTCTTTTAATAATTTTGAATCAAAATGAAGTACCTTATCTTGGTCATAATTTTCTGTCCTTGTGGAAATCTGGCCAAACCTGTGGGAGGGAGAGTGACCCACTGTCCCAGTTTCTAGAGTTGAGGGGGTTCCTCGGATGCAGTTTTAAATCTAGAACGGTCTTGGACAAAGTGGGACTAGTTGGTCAACTGTAGTGGGAGGCCTTGTCTAGTCTAGATAGAAATAATAAGATAACCTATGCCCACCCTGTTCCACCAACAAACAAAACAAAAACCCCCTTTCACTCCATTTCTTCTCCTTTCTCCCACTCCCTCCTTTCTTTCTCTCAGCTGCCCCTAACCCATTCAGTACCTGACTCTGTATGTGGTATGAGCTGGCAGAGTGCAGCTGAACTGAGCATTTGGCTTTTGTTGCACCTGGGGGAAAAGGGAGGGGAGAAAGAAATGTGCATCCTTGACGCTGGTCCCTCCCCACTGCACCCTACCCTTCCTTGTTCAGTTGGGGGGGGGGGGGGGTCCAGCGGTGCCACAAGTGTACTTTCAGCCCTTGTGTTGGAAGATAGATATTTGATACCCCTCTCTGCTAACTAAATACGTCATTCTGACAAGACTCCCAGCCCAGAGTTATTTTTGTGGCATTATGTAATTGGATTGCCTGGTCAGGAGGACTTCCTTAACAAGGCTTTCAGCAACCCCTCCATGTGGGCCTGGCCAGTCCTGCCCAGTTCCACACACTCGCTTCAGCCCAAGACAACCCAGCGAAACACAGCGAAGAGATGTCAGCCTATGCCACTGACCGGATTACCCCCTCCTCTCACTGCAGAAGCCCTCCCAAAGGAGTGCTTCAGTACCTGGTGGCACTTGTGGAGGCCAGAGTTGGAGAAGACTCTCCCGTAGCCAAACCCCAATAGCCACAAAGCAAATATTTTTGTTCCAAGGGGGCTGCAGGCCTGCAGCTACAGTACCCTTCTCGCCTCCCCCCCGCCCCCCCCACCCCCCAACAGTGCAAAGCTCAGCGCAGCGACCAGGAGACCCTAGGGGGCCTACCATTCCCATGTTACTGCCCTCTCTTCTACCCACTTTCTGAATTTCCTCATGAGTAATTGGTCATCTGATCATCCCTTCCTGTCAGCCTGCTGACTCACAGAAGTTAGGAACTTGTCTGAGCTTCAGACACTGTAAGAAAATTTACAAAGGAAAATGAAAAAGGCCTGGTATTATCTTGGCCTGGTATGGCTGGGTTAAGGTCCACACATCCAGGGGTACACTGACGATTGTTTCAGGGTGATATTATGTTGATGTCATCCTGGGCTGGGGGCTTGTTCACCTTATATTTCGTTGTCCTTTCTGTCTCTGGCCTTGACTTTCTCTGATGTGTGTCCCAGGCCTGAATCCCTATCAAAACCAGAGAACCCTTCCCGGAATATTTTTCTTTCCCTCCTCTGAGCCCATGGACACTGTGTATCTCTCTTTTGTTTTCCCTTGAGTCCCTGGTTCTCCTGACCTTGGCCAGAGGCAGGTGGTGTAATAAAAATAGCTTTAAAGCCAGATGGAGCTGGGTTCGAATTCACGCTGAGCCACTGAATAGCTGTGTGATCTTAATCTCTCAGAGTCTGATATTCCTCATCTAGAAAATGGGACTAATAATACCAGTTTCCCAAGGCTGCTGAGAGAATGGAATGCAATTTGTGTAAAGTTCCTGCTGAGGAACTGACACGTAGTAGGTGTTTTCAGGGAGGTAGGGAAGAAGAGAAAAGGGCCGGTGTGCCAGTCTCCCAAGAGCTAACCCCATTCCGTTTACGAGACCACCAATCTCCTGCTGGAATGCTCTTCTTAAGGGTGCAGAATTTAATCTCACCATCATTGGGAGGATGTGGTCAAGAGGGAAAGGGAAGAGGTATTCTTGATCACAGGCACCAAGAACAGGGTTCCTGGGATAGGCATCCCCCCCCCCATAGCTGTTCCTTCTGGAGAACCTTCTCCGTCCGAAAATCTGGCCTCTACATGCCCCCTTACAGTCAGGGTCCCCCTGCAGACACTTCCAGGGCTGGGCACTAAGCTCTAGGTTTGCCTGCACCAAGTTGTGGGGGCCACCACATACCCAGAACAAAGGGACAGGGGACAAGTGTGGTTTCTCCCCAAGCACACTTGTGTGAACCTTGCATCTTTGATGCAGTGTCGAGTTCATCCCAGCTCCACAGCAGGAACTAGTTGGAACCCATAGGCCAAAGTGAGGTACAAATAGCCACAGGCAAAATAATGGGGGAGACAAAAAAGGAGAGGGTCCCTGGAGGTGGGGGGAGGTGGGAGGAGCCAGCCCCCAGGGGCACCTCTCCCTGAGGTTCCCAGACCGCAGGAGGCAGGGGTGTTGGCTGTACCTGGAGGGGGTAGGGTGAGGTGAGGCCTGTGGCAGAGCACAGTTGGTTAGTTGGCAGGAAGCCCTTCCCTGAAGACTGTGAGTTTAACCTTCAGCATTCAAGTGTCAGGGCTGAAGTGTCGTTATGAGCACTACTTCCTGCTGCTGCGCTCCCAGACTGGAAAGAGGGTCGGCACCAATCTGCCTGCTTTCCTTTCTTTTCTCCCCCCAGACAAAATGAGAGGGAGGGAGATACACAGAACCAAACACGCAGACGCAGGCACTCGGCAAGTCAGGCCCTTGCTAACCCTACACATCCAGTCCCACCTCCTTGACCAGCCCAGTTTCTGGTCAGCCTTAGTGATGAGCAGGACCCCAGGGGGCTCTCCACTCCCAGATCTCCCTGGGCTGTAGGGTGCAGAACCACTCTGGGCCGGCCTGAGCAGGAAGCAGCCGTGTTTTCTGGCAGGTGGGTCCAGGGCCCCCAACTGCCCCCTGTGGTCGATGCTGCGTGGCTACCTCGGTGCCCCACAGGACAGGGTTGGGGCATCTGTGTCCTGAAAGAAGCTGGGAAGCCCAGGGAGGGCGGTGGAGACCACTGCCCTCAAACCATTAGCTGCCCTCAGTGGGGAGTGGGATCAAAGCTGGAGGCGGGTGCTGGGCTGGGGTAGCTCAGCCCAGGCCTGAAGTGCACCTGTGACTTGCCCTCTCCTTCCCAGATGGCTGCTAAGGCCAGGCACCTCCAGGCCTGGCTGGTTTTTCTGGGGGTGCCCTGCTGGGGCATAATGGGGTGCTCGAATTTTCCAAGGGAGGCCATTTACCCACCCAGTTGAAGCCGTGAGGAGCCTTGCTAAGGACGCACCTGTGAGGGGCGCCTGGGTCCCAGGGCAGCGGCTCTGCGCTGGGCTGGCTTTAGCTCCCCAGCCGGCTTCTCCAGGCGCAGGAGCTCCCGGGCTTCCTCTCAGGGGCCCGGAGCCGGCAGGAGATAAAGATTTCCCGAAATGGGGCTGGGTGTGCCAGACTTTAAGAACGCATGCCCTGGCTCAGTGAACTGTGGTCAGTGTCTCAGGAAACTGTCGGGATCCTTGAGGTTATGGTTTTTGGGGAGGTGGGAACAGTGGCTGGTCTCCACGATGCTGAGCCCAGGGGGCAGGAGACTAGACTAGACACAAAAAGAGTGCGCCCTTTGCCAGGACCAGAGGAAAGTGGCATTGAATGTTCCTGCTGCCCCGCTGAGCCTTGGAATTAAACAGGGAGGTGGCCATGCCCACAGGGGACCACTGCCCTGCATGATGCCCTGGCACGCTGGGCCCGCAGGACATCTGCGGGGAGCCCAGCTAGCCAGAGCCGCAGCCCAAGCGCCCCAGGGTTGTCATGCACCGAACTTCTCCAAGACGCTGGGGCTGCACCCTGCACTGCCCCTCCTGGCCCTAACCAAGTGCTGCCCCCAAATTTCGAGTCATCCCTGTGCAGGAAGATCGGGTTTGCCTTCTTCTCTATTTCTAAGAATTGGAAACAAACGAATTAGAAATTTTTTGCTTTGGAAAAATATCTGTTCGATGTCGTTTGGTGCTTAAATTGTCCTTGGAATTTTTTTTCAGCTTCATTTGAAAAAGAAAAGGAAAGTTGACGCGCGCCCCAAATCTTGTTTCTCTTTAAACCATCCCCTTAGACGTGCATTCGGTTATTGCAGATGTTTTCTGGGGCGAAGAGAGCGAAATGGAATGGGAGGGAGGATGAGGACTGGGAATCTCTGATTTTAAATCCCATTACTGGCTTTGAGGAGAGGCACACGCACAAAAAAAAATCAGGAAAAGATAGTTCGTCCCCCACTGATTTTCTTCACTTCAAAGATTTCCCTTGCCCCTTAAATCAGAAATATTATGGTGCCAGGTATTTCTCAGGAAAAAAATGCACATGTTTCTTCAGAATATGTACATGGTATAGGTCCCTTTCTACATTTCTCAGAAAAAAAAAAAAAGCGGGGGGTGGAGGGAAGGCACTCAATTCCCTGGCTATTAAACAAGCCATGCCTGCAAGAAATGCAGGCATCGGGGGATTGCTCAGCCGCGCATCCCTCCATTAGCGCACGCCCGCGTGTCTGCGTGTCAACAATGCACGTGCTACCACGGGCACTGACTCCCCACGCCGGCCCTAACGGGCGCTGCGCAAATGGGCGCCAGGTCTCAGTTGCCTGCTCTCAGCGCTGCTCTCAAGCCCGCTGCCCATGCCTCTCAAGGATCCCTTTTTTCTGCCTCTGCCTGGCAAGTCAGAAACCTTGATCATTCCCAAGTTATGCCCTTGGAAATCCCCAAAGCGAATAAAGCCCGACCGAGGGTCTCTTGCCCTCAAGTTGTTCACTTTGATGCATAGAGATGAGGTTAGTTCTCTTCTTCCCCCCGCCCTAGGCTTTAGATGTCAGCGCAAACTTCTGGTACCAGGTCACCAAAAGGGAAGCCAGCGCTTGCCAGTGGTGCAGACTGTGTGGAACCCAAGAGAGCCACCAAGTCTGAGGTGACTTCTGCCCCAAGGTTGGATTTCTGATTTCCATTGCAAAGGAACCGGGGAAACTGGAAATCTGACTCAAACCCTGGAACTGAATAATTGCCCTGCATTTTCACAGTGCGCCATGTATTGGAAATGAAGGGCAGGCTTTATCATTTGGAACTCTTTCAGTGACCCAAGCACTCTAAGTTTGGGGCTAATTCTTTAAAGATTTGACTTCTGAGAAACAGGGAAGAAAGAATGAAAGAATGAAACATACCCACAATCCTTGTATTGGGGATGGCACTCAAGAGTAGGTTGTGGTCTCTTTTGAATCGGGAGTTCAAAAGAAAAAAAAAAAAAAAAAAGGCTTGTTCCCTCCCCCTTGCCCCAGGGATGAAACCTCTCTAGATTCGAGCGGCCAATTTGGTTTGATTTCTGTGGTTTGGAGGCTCTGGCGGGGTTAAGGGTGCCGGGGCTAGGAAGACAGACCTCAGCTGCCTACTGGACCAGCTGGTCCACTCTTGGCCCTGGAAGCAGAAGCGGAAATCGGGGTGATTCGCCCTCACTCTTGACAGCTGAAGGGAGCGTCTGGGGAGCGCGTCACTGAGCCTCTGCGCGGCCGTGCCCTACACGCCTTGTATGTGGACCTCCTTGTGCGCTCATCTCCCTATCTACTCTTAGCGTCCCCCACCTGTCTCGTGTCCCCCCAGGGATCTAGTTCTCCTTTCTCTCTGTCATTTCCAGCCAGTTTTTTTCCCCACCAAAAACTCCTTTTTCTTGGAGTAACTTTCCAAAAGAGCTGTCGTTGTCCTAAAGTCCAAACTGGTGGGGTGGATTTGGGAAGCTCTTTCTCAATTAAAGCCTCTTTTGTGGGCACCGCGTACATGGCCCACGGTCCCCAGGGCATCACCTGGGCACTGAGCCCCACAACCAGGTGCTTCCGTGCAGCGCCAGAACAAGGGGACTTCAGACGCTTTGCTCTTTTCCAGTGAAATGCCTCAGAAACAAATCTGAATTTGGGTTTTGGTTATCTTTCAGGCGTGAAAAATATTTTGACAAAAGTATTCTCCAGGCTGCCCAAGTTGGGGGAAAGAAAGCTTTGGACCGAGATTGTGGGCACAAAGCAAGAAGCTGCATGTAATGGACACCACTGTGTACATCCGCTCAGGACTATGAGGAGCATGACCGGAGTCTGCGGGGCTGGCGCCAACATCCAAACTCCCCCACTCTGCCGAGGGCACCCCTGTCTTCCACAAATGGGGAGCATTTTTTACCCAGACCCATCTGCTCACCCTCTGGTGCATTAAGAGCAAACTTTCTGATTTGGTGGTTGGGGCTTGGATCACAGTGCTTTAGCCCTAGGATAGAGCTGGGGGATGGAACAATTCTAGACGCTCAGAAGAACCTCACCCTGCACCCCGAGGAGAAAGGGGAACTGTTCGATTTGTCTGGGGGTCAGAAGGTGGGCTGGGAGGTCGGGGGAGGGAACGGATGGATGGAGCGCGAAGTGCCGCGCCTGGCTGCCTCTCTCTCCTGTTTCTCCCTCCCTACCTCATCTTCTGCCATTTCCAGAGGCAGGAGAAAGGTGATCTCGGACTTGACCCCTAAATCACAGCTGCTGGTGGCTGCACCTCGCTCCGGGATGAGCGCAGCCCCTTCCCAGAGCCCGGGCAGCTTAACCCTTTCGTTCCCTGGCGCTCAGGGGCTAGCGGCAGCGGCGCCTCTGACCCCGGAACCCGGAGCAGCCCGCCTCCTCGGCGCGGCACCTTGGATCCCACCAGGAGACTACAAAAGGGCGAGACTGCAGGGTGCTGAGAGCCTGGGGCAAGGGCCGGCCAGCCCGGAGCGCTGCCAGGGAACCCGAGGAAGAGCCAGAGTTAGCGGAACGAAGAGGGATGTTTGGATCGTGTTAACTACCCAGACAGATGCACTTCAGCATGTCTGCATTTATGGAATCCATATGTTGTCGTGGCAAATGAAAGGACAGTAACACATACATACAATAGACTTAGAATAACAATACACATTCAAAAAGAGACCCGCACATTCTTCACCCTGCAACCCTGCCCTTAGATCTAGCTCTAGAGTTGTGCGCAGAGGCGTCCTTTCAACCTCCCCTGGCTCCTCACGGGCTTTCTTTTCTCTTCCTCCTCCCTTTTTGTTTTTGTTTTTGTTTTTGTGTCCCCAACCCTCCAGCAGAAGAAAACCCAGGGCCCAGAAGCTAGGCTCTTTGCAAGTGAGATCTCCTAAGATCCCCTTCACCTCTCTTCCCCCTTAAGACTGGCCCACGGCATCTTTAGCCCTTGGACCAAATAATAGCTGCTCACATTGCAACCCCAGATTCTGAAAATTGCAGAGAAGTAGATTCTTACTCAAATTCACCATCCATATCTTCATCATTAAACCGACACTCCTATGTTATATTTGCAAAAAAGTAGCTTCAAACAGATCTGGAAACAAAAACCCCCAGCGAGAGAGCACACGCATAGCTCTGTACAGTACCTGCATTTATGTATACCTTGTATATTTGTGTGCACATATATTCACGCACACACAGAGACGCAAAGACATCTAGAGTCATTCAAATGTATATTTATGTGCCCATTTATGCATATATCTTTGTGTTTGTATCCATTTATTTGAGCGAGAGGCAGAGAAATATACACATCAATGCAATATTTAGCCTACATTCTACTTTCTCTCCCTACTGTAAATGTCTTAAAAACAGATTGGTCTAAAATTTTCTGCCTTCTTGCCAGCTAAATGAAGGATTTAGATTCTGAATTTCTTGGTTCCTTTTTTCATTTTGTACATAAAATAATCCATATAGATGCTGGATTATCGCCTAAGCATTATTCAATCATACAAGCTTGGTACCTCTCCTCTTTATAACGAATTCACTGAGTAAAATTAGCATAAGTATTTACCAGATTAAGCTGACATTTTCCTATATTGCAGCATGAAATACATTTATATCCAGAATTTCCCTCAAATAGCCTATACCAGTGGAGATATCTGACTTCTTCCGCGCTGTTTTGTATAACAAGCTCCAAGTTCGCTTCTAGTACTATTTACATTTTTAAAAGAAAATAAATACATAGCATTTAAGTGAATTTCCAAGATCTACAGGGAGAAATTTAATTCTGCTGCATCTTAAAAAAGTAAATCAACAGAATTATGAAGATTCGTGAAGATAGATAAATAAGAGGCAAATATACTCCTGAAGGTCTGAACAATTTTCCTTACCTGATGTATTATGGAAAAATTCAGAATTTACCAGTCTTCTTTCAGTCAGCTACATTTTACACTGACCTGCACTTTGGACTGAAAGGGAAAAAAAAAAAAAAAAGATTAGCTGTTGCCAATGAAAAATTTAAAATAATAATCAGAAACGGACAAACTGAAGGTAAAAATATACAATGGTTACAATAAAGATAAATATTTATTTAATCAAAGTAGAAGTTGTGTTTGGACTGTAGGAATGTTTCATCCTTCCCTTAAAAAAAAAAAAAAAAAATCAAGAAAGAAAAAAGCCAGAGTCTTTGCAGGCTCCTGGAGAGTTCCCATTGTCCAGGGCTATCGAGAGCCCAGAATGGCATTAACCTCACAAAAGACACATTGTGCAGGGGACAAAAAAAAGCCCCTTCTTCTACAATAACTTTTAGCTTTTTTATTTTTAGAAAATGACAAAGGTTTTGCAAGCACTGACTGGTGAAACCTGTAGCAAGCCAGCCTGGACTTGGCTTTATTGATCAACTGTCCCGCATGGAAAAGCAGCCAGGAAAAGTTTGAATGGCAATCCAGATTTGGCTCATAGAGAGGAAACCCCCGATTTTTCTAAATGTATTTTCTTTTTTTCTTTCTAAATAAAACAGCATTATTCCCAGAGTGAATTCACAAGGATTAGATGAGGTAACCCTGCAAAATCCTAAACCGGTTTTCTCCCCCTAGTCTTGACTAAGAAGCTGCATGCTCTTAAGAGCATTGGAAAATCTCTCAAAATGAAGAATTCCTTTCCAATCAAATAGATTTCCCGATTAATTCCCAAATTCCTTCTAAAATAAACAATCCAGCTAGGCTGGCGAAAAATCTTTTTTCTAAGAAAAATAAGTTTTGGTGAGAGCTGTCTACCTGATGTTCCAGGGTTCACTAAAAATGCCTTCAGAAACATAAACGTTGTTTTTGCATTTGTTTGCAGATCACTTCAAGTGCAAATTGCATTTTATTTTATTCCAGACATTGTAATTTCAGTGGTACTAGCTCATATTTAGAACTTACATAAATACATACTTGTCATTAAAAAAAATCTATTGCATTAGCAGTGACGCTAAGGCTAGGATTTGAAAGAGGGGGTAGAGAAAGAGAGAGAGAGAGAGAGAGAGAGAGAGAGACAGACTGAGACTCTTGTTCTTCCTGCGTTTGTTTGCTTGCTTTTTGGAGGTACCGTGCTCCCACCTAAGTGATGGCTTTGATGTACTGGGAATCGGTACAGTAGCAGGGTCCCTGGCTGCTGTCTTTGATTCCAGGGATCTCCTTTGGGCTCTGGTGGGATGTACTGCTCCTAGTCTTTATCTGAAATCCATCCTCTCATTTCAAGCCCTTTGGCTTCGAGACTCTGTTCCAAACTCTTGGAGGAAGCTGTAAGACTTTTTTTTTTTTTTTTTTTTTTTTGGCATTAGGGAAGGGGTATGTAATTTTCCCCTTTTCTCCACTCTAGACCTTTCCTCGCTATTTAAATATATTGGCTTTCTTTCTTACGAATTTAGTCTGAAATTATTTTTCACTGCCTTTATTACATCCCTGCTTTTGATGGCAAAATAGCTTCCTGTGTTTTGAAAACATCTGCTTTCCAGGTTTTACACGAGAAAATTGATTTTACTTTTCTCTTAGGTCCAGAAAGGTAGAAAGTTGGACTTGTTTCCAAGTGCAACTTTTCCTTTTCTTGTCTTTCCTTAAGTTACCCCCCTTTCAGTTCTGTTTCACTTTCTCCCTTTTATTCCTTCTAATCATCACTCCTGCTTCCCCTCTCCTTCTAAAGAACCAGAGAAGATTGATTGTATCTTATTTCAGAAGGCAAAATTAACATATCATATATATATTTTTTGTCTAGTCTATGGTACGTGCTAAAGTTTTCTCCATATTTTCTTTATTTGTCCTCTGATTTGGGGGGGGAGGTAGTTTTCCTCCTTTAAAAAAAATCTCAGATTTGCAATTTAAAGTGGCCTCTATTTTGTCTCTGCTGCTTCTCTGCCTTTCACTTAAATCTTTGCTTTGAGCTGTCCCACTCCATTATTGCCCCCCCTTGCTCCCCTCTTCTTTGAAGATGCTCTCTTCCTATTTAATTTAAACATTGCTTCATTTGCCAAAAAAAAGAAAGAAAAAGAAAAGGAAAAAAAGAAAGAAAGAAGAGAGAAAGGGGGAAAAAAGGAAAGAAAGAAATCTTTTAAAAAATCTTAGCCAGGTTTCTATTGTTGCTTCTCTGCATTTCACTTCTCGGTGTGTGTGTGTGTGTGTGTGTGTGTGTGTGCGTGTGTCGTGTGTGTGTGTGTGTGTGTGTGTGTGTGCGCGTGTGTGTGTATGTGTTTTTAATACATGCATAAACTTTTGGTGCCTCTCTCCCTCTTCCTGGGCTCTTCTCCCATCCTCTCTTCCTGCTCTCCTTGCCCTGCTCATCACTTTCCCCCGTTTTTTTTTTTTTTTTTCCTCCCTTCCTCCCCTCTGCCTCCCTCCACCTCCCCCTTTTCTTTTTTGCTGAATCTTATTGATCCAGAAGGTGGCTAATTAGCCCTTCCCGTCGTGCCTGGGTAATGAAGCACATGCGCACTGAATTAATCACAGCCATTTTTTGCAGGAAACTAATTAGCAGAATAAAGATCCAAAGACTTTTTTTTCTTTTCACTCATCAGCTCCCACTTCCAGCGCGTCCCCTCCGACCGCTGCAGCCGCCGCCGCCGCCGCCTCCTCCTCCTCCTCCTCCCGGCCGCAGCCGCCGCCGCCACCGCCTGCTTTGCATCCCAATTACAGCCTAGAGCCGCTGCCGCCGCCGCCGCCGCTTCTCCTCCGTGGCCCCTGCCCGCTCCGGGGGCTGTAAACTCCCCGCCAACCATGCTGCTCGGCGGCAGCGGCGGCGGCGGCTCCGGCTCCCCGGCTGCGGCCGCCTCCCGCCCCGGGCTCCGCCGAGCGCGCTCCAGCTCTGCCGCCGCCGCCGCCGCCGCCGCCGCCAGCAGCGCGTCCTCCGCCGCCGCCGACCCCCGCCAGCCGCCGCTGCTGCCTTGATGGGCTCCGCGGCCCGAGCGCCTCTTTTCGGGATTAAAAGCGCCGCCAGCTCCCGCCGCCGCCGCCGCCGCCAGCAGCGCCGCTGCAGCCGCCGCCGCCGGAGAAGCAACCGCGTAAGTGGCAACTTTTCCCTCTTTTTTTTTTTCCCGCCGCCGCCGCCGCCGCCTGCTCCTCCTCCTCCTCCCGCCGCCACCGCCCGGACGCGGGGCTCCTCGGGGCGCCCGGGCTGCTTTGCATGGGGCTCGTCCTGCCCCCTCCCGGCTCCCGCGCCCGGCCGCCGCCGCCCGCGCTCCCCGCGCCCGCGCCCTGCTCGCTCGCTGCGTCCCGCTCGCCTTCCCCCTGCGCCAAACTTTCTCTTTCTCTTCTTCTTCCTCCTCCTCCCGCCGCCGCCGCCGCCGCCGAGCCCGGGCCGCCCCCTCCTCCCCGGCCCCCGCGCCGCCGCCGCCGGCCGCCAGCGACCCCCGGGAGGGTGGAGGCGCCCGGGGCGAGGCCCGCGCGCCGAGTTTGGAGGCGCCGCGGGGCAGGGCCGGCCAGGGCGCGGGCCGAGGGCGGGAGGGCGGCCGGGGTCCCGGCGCCGAGACAAAGGCGGCCGTCGGCGGGGGGGGGGGTGTTCTGCGGTGCCGAGCGCCCCCGCCCCCGCTGCCCCCGGCCCCCAACTTTGCCCCACCCCGAGAGGCTCCGGGGCCCCGGGCTGAGCCGCCGCGCGGGGCGCGCACCCGGCCCGGAGCAGTCGCCGTGGCTGCTGCCGCTGCCGCCACTACCGCTGGCCGGCCGGGCGGGCGCCTTCCGCGCCAGGGCTCGACTTGCGGGGGATGCGGCCGCCCGGCTGGAGCCCCGGGTCCGAGAGGGGGCGAGGGGGCGAGGCGGCCGCCCGACCCTCACCTGCGCGCTCTCCGCCCTGCCCCACTGGCAGCGCCGCGAGCGCCCAGAGGGGGCTCTGCCCTGGACACTAGGGGCTCCCGGGGGCTCGGGGCTGCGCCGCCGGCCAGGACTAGACCCAGCCTAGCCGGCCTCTCTTTGACCAGGGGAGTTGAGAGACATCGGAGTGTTCCTTTTTTTCTTTTTTCCTTCTTCTTCTTTTTCTTTTTTTTCTTTCTTCCTTCTTTCTTTTTCTTTCTTTCTTTTTTCTTTATTTGTTTCTTGCTCACACGAATCTGGGATTCTCCACTCACCCCTCGTCTTGTTTCACTCTTTTCCATTATGCATTTTCATGTACCTCTTTTTGCATATCTATTGGAGAGTAGATGTGAGTGTATTTTATGCAGTGTATTTAAATTGTGAAAGGACTCAGTAGTCGTAGGTTTCTTGTAGAGCTATTACATTAAAAAATACATTTTACTTTACATATTAATCTGTTGCTCAGAAGCTGACTTTTGCAAAATGCTGTGCCATTCCTTCGACTGTGGCAAATTCTTTGATTACAAGTGCTTTCAGAAATCACCCACTCTTAACTTTTCCCCCTTGTTGCTTCCAACTTAAGGTAAATATGACAGTTTTTATTGTCTAAATTATTGAAACTTGATCTAAGGACTATATGGAAGAAGGAAGCTGATTGCCTTTTTCTGGCCTCCAGTTCTAGTGACTTTTAAAAGGGGGTTTGTTAAGCACCTTTGAAGAATATGACATACGGTGATCGCTGGACTGTAATGCAAATTGCAGAGCATAAATTCACTTTGAATTAAAAAAAAAGACTCAGGCCCTTTCAGTGCGGACACTTGAGGATTTATTATGTTTTTTAAAAAATTACTTTTTTCTTCCTACTTTGGGAGAATGGCCTGTTACAGAGCAACTTATTTGGAGGTCTTCAGAAAGAGGCTTGGGAAATGGGAGAGGGGAGAAGATTGATCACAATCTGCATAATCGATAGGGCAGCATGCTGCAATCGTGCACCTACATTTACTGTAAATTTCTACAGTATCTGCAGTGTGGGTGCTCCAGTGCCTTGGTCGGCTTCTCAGAGCGGATTTAGAGGCAGTACACGCAGAATTTACTGCCCAGCTCTTCGGAACAGTATAGAGGAAGTCACTCGATAGTGGCTCATTTAAAAACTCCTCCTTTTTACTGTACATTTTTGAGGGGGTATGCAAATATGTTTACATATGTGGATTTCAGGTACTGAACCCCCAAGGTGTGGGTATCCTGTAGGTTGAGGAAAGTACTGGGGGGGGGCTTAGGGGGTGGGTATTCACTCATTGAATTACCACCTTGGGGGCCCTCCTCTCATCTTATAATGTTCGATATCTTTAGTGCAAATAATTTAGAAATACAAATACAGTAGAGAGTAATACACCAGACATTGAGGCAATGTCAAAAGTAAGGATTGCTGTGTATGCATTTGCGAGAGAGAGAAAAAGGGAATACAGACACTTATCTTACAGTCAGGCTTGAAAGCTTGGTGGTAGGTGAATCCATATTTGGAGATGATTTTGAAATAGTCTAGCAAATGGTGCACGAACAGGATTTCGTAAAAAGTGTACATGGAGTTGGTTTTGAAAGGATTGTGGTTTGGGGAGATGAGGTGTGGGTAGGAAAGCCCACTCTAGGCCTGCAGCCTTCTGTGTGTCTCTTCCCTTCCCCCTCCCTGAGTTTTAGTTTTTAATTACTTAATGCTGAAACGCACAGGGCTTATATAAATATTTGCAAATGCTCTTTCCTATTGATTTCTCTGAATAAACTGCCCTGCTCAGGTCCAGAGAGGAGGCAATTCAGATCTGTGGACTTTTTAAACATATAGAGTCTCTGGAGTGTTCGTCTCTGCATGCATGTGTTTATGGGTAGAGTTGTAGATATGAAGATTTTGGGGGGCTTTAGGGAGAGTTCAGGCTCTCGGCAGTGTGAGCTGTGAAAGCTGGGCTGGAGCTGGCCCCATGGCCTGGCATTCCTGACAGATTGTGTGTGTGTGTGTGTGTGTGTGTGTGTTTGTGTGTGTGTAAGGACATAGTGTGTGGGTGTCTACACTGGGGGAGTCTGAATGCATATGCACTTATACTCCCCCCAACAGCCCCCCCCCCCCGTTACATATGGAGCAGTTTTCCAGGGCTCGGTGACTGCCTTCTCCTCAGGGTCACATTGAGTTAGAATCTGACCCAAGGTGCAGGAATCCTGCAATGGGGAAATAAAAGAATATACAGAATGGGGTCAGGTCAGCTGCTCAGAGGCCAAAACCCCTACAGCTGCTTTGATTTTATTTTTTTGTGTATATTTTAGGCTCCTCCTGCCATGTTACAAATTGTGCCTCCCCCTCTCAGGTGTTTGCTCTGTAGCTTAAAGGCACCAGAGCCTCTTCCTGCCTAGTTGTCTGCTCCTAGCAAGAACAGAAAACCCACAATACCGAATCCAAAACAAAACAAGAGAGGAGGGGGGAGAAGAAAAACCCTATTGAGTTCAGGCAAATAAGGTTGGGTCTCCAGATCCGATTACAAAGCTGCTTTGAATATGCAAGACAGCACACAAGACCAGTTATTCCAGTTACAACAAACTATTAAAAAAAGAGAGAGAGAGAGAGAAAAGAAAAGGCATGTTTAGGTCGTAATTTGTTAGTACAAGGAAAAGAATCCCACATAAAGCTGCCCTTTCCCCCCTCCCTTTGCTGGCTTCACACAGAATTCACTCACCCTTTTCCGATCAGTCTACTATATAGGTTCTTTTATTAAAATCTTTTGGGTTTAGGAAGATCGCTGCAAGCAACACATTTTCTGTATTTTTTTTCTCTTTATCTTAGAGGAGAGTTGGCAGGGGTTCTGTGGTTTGCAGTTACACAATATGTTATCATGTTTTTAATCACTAAATCATTGCAGTGGTTATAGATTTACAGTCTTGGGGTATTACAGAGAGGAGCAACGGCGGCTATATATATGCTTTTAAATTACACCAATGTAAACTGAGTGCAGCAGCTGTGAATATGGTCGGCTGACTTCAGTCCCCCCCTTCCCGGTATTTTAGTTTTTTTCCCCCCTCTGTGGTTTTTTTCCGTATTGTTCAGCTTTCTCAAAATAAGCTACCCCCCACTCCTGTACTCCTTGTCTCTTCAGCCTCCCCCAGTTTTCATCGCAGACTTCTAACCCCAGATAGGCTAGAATTCAAACTCTTGACATATAACTTTGGATCAGAGATGATAATCATAGCAATAATAATACAAAGAGTGGATTTCCTAAGAAATCCTCTTGGTTTCCATACCGACCTCCTGTATAGGGATGGAGGGCTGACTGCAAATCGGGAGATGGGGGTGGGCAGAGAGAGGGAAGAGAAGGCCGGCGTGTAGCGCTTGCCTGCCTGGACCTCCAGTGTCCTGTCACCGCAAGCCCACTTTCAGCTTCTGTTTTTCATATTATTATGTAACAGAATCCTTGGCAGCATTAAAAATTCAGTATTACAAGCTGATTGTAATGCTGCCTCATTAGACAGCACTGTCTGGCCTTGTATTAAGTGAAACACAGAGCATGGCTTTTAGATTATAAACACCAATAAATATTAAGGATCAGCAGAGGGGGGAACTAGTCAGCTGGGTTTTTGGCCCCTTCTGGTTTTGTATCTCCTCCCATCTTCTCCCCTTCATCCCCCTTCCTCCTCCCTGTGCCCCCTCCCCCTTTGGTAGCTGTCATCCGTTTTCTTGGGTCGCTGATGTGTCGACCCTGGTGACATTTTAGGAAGGCTTTTTATAGAGTTATCTCGTATACACAGAAGGTTTGGAAGTTTGTTTTGTTTTGATCTGCAATAAACAGGTCCTTCACTTTGCTGATGTCATTTCCGTTCATATTTGAGTTGTTTATTGTGCTTCTTCGCAGGGCCCTCTCATCCCTACCCCCACCTCGCTTTTCAGCCAGAGCCTGGGACTGCCTGGGGAAGGGGGGACGCGTTCCTAAGCTGCCAGGTCTGGGTTCAAAGGCTGAGGGTTGCGTGTCACTGCCTCGTCCTAGGGGTCGCCCGCTGGGGAAGATGTTTCCAGCTTAGAATCTGGTTAAACACTCCGACATGCATTTGCCCTGGCATTTCCATGGCATGAAGTGATTCATCTCAGCTTCCTTTCTTTGAAGCACCCCCCCCAACACACACACCCACCCACACCCCTATGTCTTTAATGCAGCCTTATTGTCCACTTCTCCATGAACCCCCCTCCCCCCAAAAAAACCCCCAACCTTATGGTGATGACTTTGATTCACTCGCATATCTGAAGCTGGCATTCGCGACTTCACGCTGTGAAAAAAGAAAATGTTTTCAGGCGTTGCCCCACAGCTTCCCGACTATCACCTTCTATCCCTATTCAGTTTTTTTTCCCCCTTTGCGTTTATTTTTCTGCTCCCTGCCTTTTTGTAGACATAAAGGCAGTTCTCTGGCGTTACTAAAAATGACCACAATGTCCAGTGTCTCTTATTTCCATGTGATCTACAATTGGAATCCCCCCCTCCTCCAAAAAAAAAAAAAAAAAAAAAAGTAGGGTGGGGAAAGGAAGGAGGGAAAACTTTGTAGGTCCCCAAGGCTTTCCTCTAATAGGATGATGGGTTTTAGGTTTAAAAAAATATTATTGTTTTGTTCTTTTAGGTTTAGAAATAATAGGGGGAGAGGGAAAAGCAGTCATTAGGAAGTTCACTGAGCTGCTTTCCAACTAAGACGGGTGAAAAATGAACCTGCATTGACACTTGGCTCCCTGTGAAAGCCCCAGTAACCTCTCCCCCCTTCCGTGGCCCTGGCCTTTTGTTCCTGGAGAACGGAGCTAAGGTGCTTTTTCTCCCAGACCAAAGGCAGCAGGCAAGGAGTCCCCTTGTGTGCGCATCGCCTTTAGATGGCCTTCTCATGGTTATTGTCAATGCAGACTCCCCCAAACAATTGCTCCAGGGAGACACAAAAGCAAAAACATTTGTCCTATTTTTTTAACCTCTTTGTTTTAGGTTTTTTTTTTTTTTATCCATTCTTTAAATTTCACAGTTTCTATTTGTCTGCAGAGAGACAAACGAAACAGCATGAAGCACATTTTACCGTAGGCCTCACTGACGATTGGAACAGCCTCAATAGAAATCCAAATTCTAAAACACTGGCTGACTTGGAGGATATGTGAAATTTCAGCTCGGGCTCTTAAGTCAGATTAGCACAGATTTCAAACAAAAATGCACTCAAATGGAAAGATAAGAAAATGGGATTCTCATTTGGGAAGTGTGAACAGGGCGCTCTTTTGTTTATCTCTTAGTGTCCTGCCCCAAGAAGTGGTTGCTTGATAGGAAGGAATTGCAAAGCTAAATGGAATTCTTCACACACACACACACACACACACACACACACACAAATCTGATCCTGGTTATTGTGCTCCTGGCATATTGTTTAATTGATTGTTTTAACACATGTGTATGGGAGCTGTTGGTACATCCTATGGAACTGATGTTGAGATTTTTTTTTTTTTCAAACTACGATTCATATAAAGAGGCCAAATTTCCTCCCCCTTTTTCTTTCCTGTTTCCTTTTTCCTTTCTTCTCCCTCCAACCTGCTTCCCTCTAAGAATTCATTGGTTTGCATCAGGCTGAGTGCAAAGGGATGTGTCAGACAGTGGGGATGGCCCAGGAACAAAATAGGAGTCCAGCTCTTTTTCCTGGCCCCAAACAAAGCATTTCTCTAATGTATGGACCCTGATTGCGATGCTGTCCTTAAGCATCTGTCTGTCTTTTCATTAAAATTCTCTATTTCAAGATTTAGAAACACAAATGTAAGAATCCCCCTGGGTATAAAAGTCTTGCATGGCAAATTCTCTTTGCCCTTCTAGAAATAATATTTTCGTTAAAAAAAAAAAAGAAACAGAGCAAGCTCTTTATCTAATGCTTTAAAGCTGTTTGAAGGCAAGTTCTTTATTTTTTGCTATCTTAAAACTTGGGCTCTGTAACTTACAATTAATTTGGACAAGCTCCTTCCTATCACAGTTTTTAGAAAATAGTTACTCATTTGTGTCTTTCGTATGTGTGTCATGACAGATTTAGGGTCTGAGTTTGGGAGGGTGGGTAAGTAAACTAGATACTGTTCCAGCCATGATTTGGGGTAAAAATTAATCCCTGGGATTAGCATTGTAGCAATAGATGGAGGCCTTGAGGCTCTGTCTCAGAGAAATGTGAATCAAAACATCTGTGTGTAGGCCTTGGCACACCAGCTTCCCATGGGTATGAAGGTGAGTATGGGCTGTTCTGAGGAAAGCCTGCATTCTCTGTCCTACCCAGGAGGGCCTGGTCACCCGGCGGGTACCAGGTCCTTAAATATAACTGCCTAGAAATGAAGGGTTGAATTCAGGGCATGGCATGCAATTTAGCTCCAAATGTTTTATTGTTTGTTTCAGGGACTTTTGTTTTTGTTTTTGCCCTCTCCTGGCTTTTCCTTTGTTAAAACCTCAAGGTTAATGAAGCACTAATTTTAAAATCCGTGTGTATGTATATTTTCCTAAAAATACCAGGATCTGGAGGAATACACCAAGCTCCCTAAACCCAGTTGTGCTGTGAAAATAGAGAGTCCAGGTTTAGCTACAAGTCAGAATGCTGACATTCACTGTATCTTAGCTCAGAGATCATATTTACCTTTGCTGAAGGGAAGGGAGACAGCGTTGGAGAGTGAATGTGTGTGTGGAGAGAGACAAGCCAGTTTGGCTCAGTTGGGGTCACTGTAATTTACCAGCCAGCTCAGTGTTCGGAGGACTGGCCTCTGGCTAGGAGAGTGGGTAAAGGGAGGAGTAGGGAAGAGGTGAGCATTCCCTGATTTATTTTTAAATATTTATCCTTTTGGCTGTTGCCAATTACGGTTTCCAGATGAGATGAGACTAGTTATGGAAAACTGCCTTTTCTAAGAGTGGGTTTGTCAACAGTGTTCAGGGGCCATGGAGTGCCAGGCTGTCTCTGCTAGGGAGGCCGTGCGTTTCACTACAAGCGTCTTACCCTCAGAAGAGTCAGTGCCTTTCAGAGCTGGAGGACAGAACTTGCAACATGGATTTCAGGAAACTGTTGATTCCATCCATAAGCGCGGAAGTTTCAGAATCCCGCTGAAGAGGTGTTATTTTGTGAATGATGGGAATGAGTTTTGGTAGAGGTAATGCCCCAGCTTTTTGGTAATCCTTTATATTCGTCATGATACAGAGGCCGTAGATGACCTGCCTGTGGATTCACCTGTTAAAATGTTGCCTGTCACAAAGGCAGGCTTGACCAGCTCTCGGCATGTGTGTAGCTGGTGCCGGATTAAGATAAAGGAAAGGGACCCAGGGTCACTCTCAGTTCCACTTGTCAGGCCTCTAAGGTGCAGGAGGCAGAGTGCGGTGTCCGCCGCGTGGGACGCTGGTGGTGTCCTGCAGATCTCCCCAGGGCCTTCTGCCCAGCACCTCCACTTCCTTGCAGATTACTTTAGAGCTGGGTCTTTCTTGAAGATATTTATCTGTCGGCCAGGTTCATGATGTCACCAGATTATGAGGTCGTCCCCTGTTAAAAGTTAAGATAAAGCAGCGAAATTAGATTTTCTGGGAGTGTAAACATGTTTTTAGTGTCTTTAACAGGCTACAGGTTGCTCCCAGGTAAGACGCAGGAGCTTGGGGGTCCTAATGTTCCTAAAGACCTTTCCAGAGACATCTCTGTGTTGCGTGTGCCTCGTTACTTGCGTTATTGCTAGCATCATCATCTTCATGTATTATTCATAGTCGCTTTTTCAATTAAATTATTAATTGGTTTTCTTTAAGGTGTTCTGGACTCATGTGGCTAATATAAATAATAGTGTGTTTTGAAAACACCACCTGTTCTTGGGTCTGAAGTCAGGTGGTCTGGAAACAGCTCGGCAGTGATCACATTCTGGTTTGCAAAATCATCCTCCACTTTCCTTTTTTGCTCTCAAGTCCCCCTCCCCATACACTCTCTCATGTGTGACAGAATTTGGCTTGTGCTCTCCTTTGTCCCTAATCGGACATGATTCCCTAGAGGCAGTCTTTTCTCCCAGGGCCCTAGCTGAAGAAAAAAAAAAACAATTTGGAGTCTCTTTTTTTCTGCACTAAAATATAAACTGTAGAGAAGGGTTGTCTGTCCCCAACAGGTTGGATATTTACGTGAATTTGAACCCGAATTACACTGTGCAAAATGCCTTCCACATGGAGACATGATAATCAGCCAGGCTTTCTCTCTCCTTCTGCCTCAGTGTGTGCTTAATGCTAATACGATTCCATACATACTGCTTTTTGCCTCGTGAGCTTATTATATTTCTAACACTTGCATGGTTCATTATTGTGCAGTCAGAAAGGACTCTCAAGGCTGTGGGGCCAGCCTGGGTGGGTGGCTTTCAGGCAGGGAAAAGCAGGTGCCTTTCTGTGCTGAGAGAATCCGGAGTAAAATCAGAGCGAGTGTGGGATTCTGACAGGGAGGACAGGGGACTTCCGGTGAGATTTCTGTGGCGCTGCCTTTGCATATCGGAATGGGAAAGGTGAACCTGGGGAGATATAAAAGTGTCCAGCAATTGCCTTGACCAACTGGGGTGGCCCCATTAAATTTGACCTGGCAGTGGAATCTCCCTGTGAAGGGCATGATGTATGCCTTATCTGAAACGATGTGGCTTTTTAAGGCAAGTCTTGCAAAAAGACTGTAAGCTTAATTGCGAGCTGCTGCTGCTTTTCTTCCTCTCCCTCTTCTTTCTTTCTCTTCCTTGAAAAACTCTATCCTTAAACTCTCAATGAAGAGCCGGGGATGTTTTTCTAAGTTTCTGCAGCTGAAAAACAGAAGTGCTCTGTAAAGCAGTTAATAGGATGGGTGTGTGTTTCAAATAAATTCCTGTCCACATTGGCTAATGTCCCCATGCTAGAGTGGCCTGGCTGTGACGTGGATGGGGCCCAGAGACCCATGGCTCCCGTTCTGAGGCCCCAGGCTCTTTTTTGTGGCCGAGGGCGCGCCCCTTTCTTCTCGCCGGATTCTAGGCCGGCCTCTGACTTTTGATGAGAAGAGGGGTCAGCGCCTGGGAAGGACCGGGCTTTGTTCCCGCCGGGCCGGTTCCCGGGGCGGCGCAGGCCCAGCCGCCCAGGGCTCCCGTCCCCGGGCGCGCGGCCCGGCCTGCCCAGAGGCCCGTGCCCGGAGCGCGGCCGTGTGTCCTCGTGTCCCCGCGGGCGCGGCCGCCGCTGAGTACCCGGCCTGCGCCCGGCACGACTGTAGATGTCAGGCTTTGCCCGGGGAGCCGAGCGGCGGCGGGGCTGTGAGTTTCAAATTAACCTTCCGCTTTGTTGCTGTGTAATGTGGATCCCCGAAGGCCCCCCGCCCCGTCCGCCCCCCTTCCCCGGGCGGTGAGCCTGCAAACTGCGAGTTGAGCTTCATTTACATAAAGCGATTCCGGGCGGGCGGGCGGCGAGCCGGCGGCGGGCAGGCCGGGGACCCGGACACGAGCGCCGCGCCCCGTGGGTGAATCCCCGCCGCGCGTCCGGGGACCCTCCCTCCCCAGGGAGGGGCGACCGCCAGCCCCCGGCCACCACCATGAGCCCCCCTCCCCTGCCTGCGGCCCTCCTGCACCTAGCCAGAGCCACCTCGGAGTCCCAGGGGCGGCGGGAGGTGGGGAGAATGCCGCCGGGGGTGCTTAAGTTCGGGGCTCGGGTGCCGCTGGAATTTCCCATTGTCGTGCGCGCCGCGGCCCCCGGACCTGCGAGTGCCTCCTCCCTCCGGAGGTGTGCGGAGCCTTTGTGTGCCAGGTGAGTGGAGCCTCCCCCGCCCCCGCCGGCCAGCCCGCCCGGTTCGCACAGCCGGCCTAGAGCGGCGGGCAGGTGCTGCAAGTCTTGGCTGAACTTCCCATTCTCTTGGGGCATGTGGGGGAAGGGCAGGCTGGATGCACTTGAACTAGTAGATTCCAATTGGAACCTACCTGGGGTGAGAGTGTCTAAATTCTGCTAGGCACAGAGTAAAGCCCTTCCTCCTTCCATCGTCCTCCCCTCCCACCCTCCCTCCCTTCTTCCTTCCTTATTTTGCTTTTGGATTAGTTCATGCTTTCTGAATACTTGCAGTGCTAGTGTCATTTAAAAGTTTGAGTTCCCCCGCCTAAAAATGCACCCTTTTCAGCACAAGAGAAGTCACTGGTCAGTTTGAAACAATGTGAAGAATGTGCTTATTGTGGAGTAAATAAAGGGAGAATCAGAGGTTTGGAGCTGGAGGCACCTTTGGAGATCCACTTGCCCACCCTCTAATTTTAGTTTGTTCTCACTCTGGAAAAACATTTCCGTGGGGAGAGGGGTGGAGGAGAGGGAGCTGTGATGTTTGTCCTGTTAAAAGAGAAAGATTGCCCAAGTTAGGTCAACAGCAGGAAAAAAAAAAAAAGTAATCATTACAGACTTAAAGAGGGAAAAGAACTTTCTGGAAAATGGTTTTTTCTGCTTTGGACATACCTATGTTATAAGAATGGTCAAACACCTGGAGGGCAAAGACCATCACTGGTACCTGGTGTATTAGAAGAGTGCATTTCATGGTTTAGTGGTGCACAGTATGTAACCTGGTTTAAATGAAACCATCAGCAGGTGAATCCAGGAGGGTCGTCACTGCCTCTACCCCATGTTTGTGTCATTTAACAGGCCTGGAAGACTCTAAAAGCCCCTGACAGATAAGCTCAGAGATATCAGAGGGCCCTCACTTGGGCACAGGGAGAAGGCCTTTCCTGCGGCGGGGGGTGGGGGGGGGGTGGGGGGCGGGGGGGTGGGGTGCTGCTTGGTGTAATGTATGAAGGCAAAGCAAGGAAAACAAACTTAAGTCTTGAAGGTAGATAGTGAGAAAGTTACACATCATCTTATTTCACCCCATGCTTTGAGATCCTTGGAGACAAGTCACTAAATAAATAGAGTATAATTTAAACCTCGCTCCCACTAGCTGGGGAGCTTTGTTTCTTTGCCATCAAGCAGCAGGTGCGAGTTTGCAGAGTTGGCCCCTCGAGTCCCCTCATTCCTAAATTCAGGAGGTGTCAAACCTTCATGTTCTTTTAATGGCTGTGGTTTCTGGATAGGTTTCAAGGGGAAACCCTAAAAATCATGAGTTCCAGGAGGCCGGGCTGGAGCAGGAAGCCCGAGTGCTGGGGCAGAGACCTGCATGTGAGAGGAAAGCAGACACCTTCCAAGGTAACCGATCCAGAGAGGCCAGGGCGAGAGCGTGGCCTGTTCCTTGTTATCACAACAGCCACTGGCGGCCCAAGATTCTGAATCCTCCTCCTTACCCGACCCAAACACAACAAGCGATTAAGGAACAGAGGTGGGATGTGTGGGAAGTCAGGAGTCCACAGTTCTAAATAATTGAAGGGTTTCAAGAATGGAGTCATTGGAGAGAGGCCTACACCTGGGTGTTTGCACACCTGCATTTTTGTTCATTCTCTTTTGCAGAGACCCCGAAGGCCCCCTTTCAGAGGGGGTGTGGCTGTGAAGGCCAAGAGAAACTTCTCCTCTCCCCTGTCCTTAAATTACAGGACTAAGGAGATTGTCTGCATTTAGTTTCCAGCATGTTTTCAGAGAGCGTGTAAGTGCCTCTCAGAATGGGCTAGGGTCACACTTTGCTCTCTTATTTAATTGCCCAAGTGTTATTTAACAACATGGGGCAGATGCAGAAGCAAGCACTTTTACACTTTAAAATCAGCCCTTTTGGAATCGCAGGGAATTAAATGACTTGGAGACCTTCTGTCTTTCTGACATGGGTCACCTCCCTCTCCCAGCTCTCTTTTGAAGCGGTGCACTTTCTCTGGGATAGAGCTGCTGTTTTCCAGTTCTCCTCAAAACAATTTTGATTGACAGGGAACTATTGAGAAACACTTGGTAACTCTTCCAAAATTAAAAAAAAAAATCTGAGCTGCTTCCCCAACCACCTGAAACTTTAATTTTGGTTTCTTCCCTTCCGTCTTTTATTTGCACAAATGAATACTCAGGAGGGTGGAAAAGACCCAAATAAAACAGTGCTCTCCACGGGCCTCTGTTTGGCTCCTTCCAACAGGACAGTGAAGTGCCTTCCTTCTTGCTGCTCTGGGATTGGCTTGAACTGCTGTGTAAACTCAGTGCCAATTGAACTGCCCAGTGGCAAGGAGCTAAAATAAGTGAGATTTCAGTTTTCATCATTATGACTTTAAATGATGATTACTAGACACTCCCAGGACAGGCCTGGCTCACCTTGGGTGACCTACAGATTGTTAGAATAAATCTGTGATTGCGGAATCCTAGCAAAGTATCATCTGGGGCTGGTGATTTAGCTTGGTTCCCTCAGTTCTGGTCTCAAGTCATAGACAGAGAGTGTGTCCTTATTGTCACTGTGTGCCGTTGGGCATTGAAATTTTTTTTTTTTTTTTTTTTTGGTGCTTCTTAAGTGTAACTGTGAGAGCCTGGAAATACTGGAGGGCCCAGAGCAGACCCTTACCTAAGAAATGATTTGTATTGTAGACTTGCAACAGCCTCATGTTAAAACGTAAATATTTAAGTGACTAAGCAACATTTTATAAAAGTGTAGGGAACTTCTCTCATCACTAGAAGGGACTTGTTACACCCACTTTTTAGAGTATCTAGTTTGCTTCCTAACCTGAAAGGTTTAAGCCTCACCTTACAGGGGAGACAATAGTGATTCTGCCCTGAAGAAACTTGCAAGCTGCTTCTCACACCTGCCAGGATTACGGGGCTAAGGCACCTGACTCTGTAGCCTCCACAAGTATGGTACATGCTGTGGTTTATGCTTTCATTTGTTGTTAAAATGGTTGCTCGCGCTTAGCCTGGCCTATTTCTGTAATGCTTGGGCCTTTTGGCCTACCCTGGTTCCCAAGGCTGGTGTAATTAACCAGGATGGGGGCGTTACCATAAAAACACAACAGGAAGGCAGATTCCATTACAGTGTACTTCATAGGGGTATCCAAATGCACTGGTATGAGAACTTGGTCATAATGGTGATTGTTAGAAATCCCAGCACAGCCCAGGACCACCATCCTCTGCCTGCGTTAGATACTGCGGTCAAGGAAATGGGGACCCGGTTTTAATAGAATCCAGGCGAGGGACTGCGTTTGCAAAAGCTAGTCTCAGACTTGAAAGGGTGCCTTTTCTGTCCAAAGCACAGTGGCCTGAGTCCTTAGGCTGCTCAAATGGAGAAACATTCAGAAGCTAAGATTGAGTCAAATTGCCCCGAGGGAGGAACTCTGGCAAAAATCTTGGCTCACTGGCAAGCCACTCTCAAAATCCAGATTAAGGAGAAAAAGTACAAAATCAACAACTGTCAGATTTCCTTTCTATATGATTTAAAGTTGGCCTCCAGATTGTCACTTTGTACATGTTCAAAGAAGACAGTCAGATGGTAAAGGGTCCCCTCCCCCCAATGGTACATGTCTCCTGTATGGACAGAAACTGGGGAATTGACAGCAGCTTTGTGCTGAAAGGTTCACAGCAGTGAGACAACTTGAATGTTGTTGTTTTTTTTCCTGGTTTCCATTCTTTGGATGCAGGGGACAGGATGGTGAGGACAAGGCAATGAGTGGTCTAGCAGTGACGGGTGTGTTTCTAGAGAGTTCTTTGCCCAAGGAAGGTGCCTTCACTTCTCATTTGTAACTTTTAAAGGTGATTTTTTTTTCTTTGATGTTTCTTCCCTTCTTTCACCCTTAATTGCTGGAGTTTCTTTTGCAAGGATAGGGGTGTGAATAAAAATGGGAAACAAGACAGAGAAAGTTTGCTAGGTGACAAATTTGGCTTCATTTCAGAGTAAGACTTGTGTTTTGTTGGTTTTAACCCCAGACAGGGCCTCTGAGTAAAATACCTGGGCTTAATCTGCCTTTTGGGTGAGCCCTTCTCCCTTCCCAGGGGAGGGTCAGCACGAAGTCTTGTCTACGGGAGGATTAATGCCTGGGGTTTTGGTGCACTCCTCCAGAGAAGCCTTAGCTGTCCTCCTGTGTCCTGAGGGGTGGATGGGTGGGGGTCTTAGGTAGTTCAGCTGCTCCTGCTTCGAATTTTGTGCCTTCTCCCAGGACTTTTCCATCCTCTTCCCTCCCTGAAGTGGGTCTCAGGCTTCCCTCAAAGGGAGCAATGGGTTGGGCAGAGCACACACTCCCTTCCCACCCCCTGCTCCCTCTGGCTCTTGTTGGTTTGAGACTGAAGCCACGAAAACCCCTTTGCAGACCACTCTTCATGAAGATGGGGAAGCGTCAACAGCCCTCTCCCCTTCTCTTCTGCTAATCACATAATGGCCTTTAAAGGCTTTCTTAAATGATTATCTTGTCTTTAATTTTTTAAGTGGGTCTTTTGGGGCAACATTTGGGAGTTTACAGAACATCTTCAGTCATCTGTAGGAACACTCTGGACTGGAGAAACTGGCTCCGTTGGCCTCTTTGAAAAGACAGTGGAATTTTCATCTGCTGCTGATTTCACGCACTGTCCTGAAAGTGATTTTGGCCACAAACCTTTGATCTGGGAGTGAGACCCCACTCCCCCCCCCCACCTCATGTTTCTGGAGGCAGGAATTGGTGACTGCTCAGCCCTCCCTACTTTGTGTATGTGAGAGAGAGTGTGTGTGGGTGTGTTGAGAGGGAACAAGAGCTAAAGAGAAGAGCTGGGTGTTCGGGTGATTGGGGCCAAGGCATGGTTGGGGGCTCGTAGACTGGGAGGGCGACAGTGTGTAGACTTCCTGAGGGGTAAGAAGGGCTGAACTTCTTGGAGTTTGGGGATGGGGCGGGGGCAAAAAACCCCCAGGTTTGCTGGTTTCTTGGTTGTGCCCAGTTTCATGCAGGAATGTGACTGGAGAAAAATGTTTCCGAGTCTGCTGGTCGAGCTGGATTTGAATGCCCGTCTCTGTTGTGGGCTCTGCATTTCAGTCTTCAATTGCCAGGTCACAGGCAGCTGTGTGACTTCTGGCCTGAACCTCCTTAGTGGAGAGGCTGGGGTCAGAATAGCTGAGTTCGGAAGAAAAGACCAAGGGGTTTGATTTGATATTTGATTTCAGCCCTGCAACCACCCCCCTCTCGCCCCCCAAAGTCATATAAGTGCCTGCTCAAATATGGAAGTCTCCCTTCAGGGTATAAAAAGCTCTTTTCAAAAGAGTTTTAACCCTTGTAAGTCTATAAAAAGTACATATGTGTAGACGTGAACTTATTTGCTTCCCACACTTACCGTCTCTGAGTGGCCTGTTTTGGACAACTTTTCTCTTCCTGACATCTTTTTGTCCAGTGAAAATGTGCTAAAAAACACGTGTGTGCTTTTTTTCTACTTCTTAGCAACTTTTCTTTCTTTCTTTCTTTTTTTTTTTTTTAAACAATTTTTCTTCACTCTTCAAGAAACAATGCAAGCCTCCTCCACCATTTCAGGCCCTGCTTCCTAAAATGCTCTTTGGCTCAGGGCCTTGCTTCTTAATGTACATTTGGCTTGTAGGGGGAGTGGTTTTTGCTTTCCTTACAACAGCTCTGTATTTCTCCATGGAACATCGGCATCCTTGCTCAAGCGTCAAGTCAACTTCTGGACACTTACAAAGCCTGTGGATCACTGCTGAAGTGACTGTTTTTATTTTTTTTAAGATTTTATTTATTTGAAAGAGAGAGTGAGTGAGAGCAGGAACTGGGGGAGAGTGAGAGGGAGAAGCAGGCTTCCCACTGAGCAGGGAACCCGATGCTGCAGGTCTCGATCCCAGGACCCCCCCTCCCATCACGACCTGCGCCAAAGGCAGAAGCCCAACCTACTGAGCCACCCAGGTGTCCCCTGAAGTGACTGTTTTAAAATACCATCTCTGTTCTGCCAGGTTCTTGAATGGTGTCCCTTTTATATTCGATCCATAATTGTTGCCACGGAGGACAGGCTTTGATAAAGACTGTCAGTCTGTGTACCTGGCTGTATACACACATGTTACCTGAGCCTACCTGGCTTCCTTGTAAAATGGAGTTCTAGGTAAAGGATGGCAGTGGTGAATATGAGGCGCACCCCTACCCCCCTCTCCCCACCACCACTGACATTTTCAAAGAAGTTGAGGCTGGTTTTTCCTGCAGCAGGTATGAAACCCAGAGGTAGAGATGTCTTTAGGGAAGGTGGAGAACTCCTACATTTGGGAAAAGGACCGTCCCTTTATTTTGCCCTTGCTGGAAAAGCTGTAACAATTGTCCAGACAGGGAAGAAATTGGCGAATAGAGGAAATCCTGGCGCAGACTCCCAAGTGTGTAATTGGAGGGAGGTGCAGCCTTCCTCATTGGTTGAAGGAATGAGATAATTACACAGTAAAACTGGGAAGAGGTCAGTTTAGGATCAGAGAGTGGTTTATGAACCAGCCCTTAAAATGGGGGTTCTTTTATTCACACTCAGTTTTGTGGGAGAAGCAGAGGTGAATCAAATGAGCCTGCTTTTTGGGGAAGCCAGCTCCTGTTCTTGACTGTGCTGTAGCCTGTACCCATCTGCCGGGGTCCCAGACCTGAGGCCCAGCTCTGGTCAGGCCTAGCCATGTGACTGTGGGCCAGTCATTGAACTTCTCCAAGCCTTACTTCTTTCGTCTGTAAAATGGGCATAATGCACGCTTCACATTTATAGGGGGAATTCAGTTCGGGAGAACGCACTTGGCATGTTGAGCAGCCTCGCCACAGATGATAGTGCCCATCACCGTATGCTTTTCCTTTGTGTTTCTTTTGTTGCTGCTGGCCTCTGCTGGCTTTTGTCTCCCAGCACCCTGGAAGAAGTAAACTCAGAGGTCCAGCATTTCTTCGGCTCTCCCCTTATGGGCTGGGAATAAGGCCAACTCTTTTTGACATCCTGCAACTAAATGTGTTTAGGAGTGAAATCGACATAGCGTCCTCATCCTCCCTGCCCTCCCCTCACATGCCCCCCACCCTGCCCCTTGAAAGCTGGCAGGCCGCCTTCTAAGTGAGCAGCCCACTCAATGACCCACCTAGAGAGGCCTTCCCGGGCTGGCTTGTATATGCTAATAGGCCTGACTTGTCCTGGCTTGTTTGTAGTGATTTGTGGAGGCATTTATATGCAAATACTATCAACTTGCTGAGTTAATTATCATGTGCCTCCCCCCACCCCCCCTTCCTGCTCTGCCTCCCAGCCTGGCTCTGCGGAGGGGACTGTTCTCATTCATCCCTGCGCTCTTCCTGTCTTGGCCTCCTCCCTCCCTTGTCCTGTCCCCTTCCTGTCCCTGCAGGTCCGATCACAGCTCCTTGCTGCTCTGTCGCCCATCACTGGAACCTCTGTCGTCAGGGGTGGGCACGCGGTGGCTGGCCCAGTTGAAATCCTCCATGAGTGGTGTCTCTTTGCAGTGCAGGGCCATCTGGCTCACAGTTTTAAACCCCATGGTTTACCTACTAGTTTGAAAAACAGAGCTACCCAGACCTATCAACCCTTGACACTCAGTCCTCACTCTGGTGAGAAAGTAGCTGTTGTTTTAACATTATTATTATTATCATTATCATCATCATCATCATTTTCGTGTGCCCACATTGTTTATACCACTAAATCTTCTTACCATTTCTGAGCTTGCCGAGAAACTATTTTGCACAGGGGTGCCCCCTCCAGCCTCCTGCCCCTGAAAACCCAAGTATCAAAATGTGCTTGAGTGGACCTCAGTTCTGGTTGCTTCCTGCTTGTGTGTGAGCCCTTTTGACATTTGGGTTTGGGTAATTCTTTGTTGGGGGACGTGGAGGGGGCATCCCTGACTTCTTCCCCACTTAGTAGCACACACATCCTCCCCCCCAAACAAAATGTCTCCAGGAATTGCCCACTGTCTCCTGGGGAGGCAGGGTCACCCCAGGTCGAGAACCACTGGGACTGAGATTCCATTTATTTCTCCTGGATAGAAAGATGGCAGGTTCCTGCTTCCGCCTCCAAGTTAGACGGGTTGACCAGCCTGCGAGCTTGTGCTGCGACCCAGCGGATATCAGATGTTGCCATTTGCTTAATTTTGTGGTCTTTTTAGCATTTGAAAATTAAGACCCTTTTCTCTTAGGGCATGGTAATGGGCTCATGTTTGAGGTTTTATCATTTTTGTTCTCTAGAGTGCGGTCCCATAGGAATAGAACCCAAGCCCTATATATAATTGTACATTTTCTAGTGGTCATGTTAACAAAAAGTAAAAAGAAGCAGGTGGAATGAAGTTTAAAATAGGGGCGCCTAGCTGACTCAGTCAGTAGAACTGGCGACTCTTGATCGCAGGGTTGTAAGTTCGAGCCCCACGTTGGGTATAGAGATTACTTAGAAATAAAAAATCTTAAAATATATAACTTACACATACATTTTATGCAACCCGCAGTATCGCCATGACACTCTTGTTCAGCAGTTGGGACCAGCTGCATTTCCAGCGCTCGGGAGCCATATGTTGTTAGTGGCTGCCCTATGGGACAGCTCAGCCCTGGCATGATTCTGGGGGTGGCTACCCTACTGGACAGCTCAGCAGTGTCTCGGATCATTCCAGCCCTTGTCAGCCCTGAAATCAAGCCATGTTCTACTGAGTCTGGGGGAAAGTTTCTTCCTTCTTTCTTAAAGAAAAAAAAAAATGAAGGCTTTATAAGTTTATTCTCTGAAAAGTAGGGCCTTGACTGCACAGCTGCAGCCGTGAAGCGTGGAGTGAGGTGGAGGGAGCTGGGCCTCTAATCTGTGGGGAAGCTCCCCCGGCCTCCGGGCCTCGTGGGGGAGGCCCTCTGGGCAGTACCCTGGGCTGGGCCTGGAAGGAGGGTAAATATTCCGAGGGCTCAATGTACTCTCTCACGCCGCACAGACTAATGGTTCGGGTTAATTTTGTGTACAAGGCCCCTTTTGTTGGAGAAGGGGGTGAAAGTCCGCAGCTGTGACCGGAAACTGGGCAAGGGCCTACTGGGATGACCTTGTTTTGGAAAGTCTAAATGGAACACTAATGGCAGAGATCTGAGACGGGTGATGTATGTGTGTGTTTGGGCCTAAAGATAAGGTGAAGAGTATTTTAAAAGTTACTTCAGTGCAACCTTCCAGATAATCGCAGGCCTGGGGCCAGTTACAATTTATGGTGAGCTGGTAGTCAGGCCTGTGTGTTGGCCTCATTTTTATCTTTGGAGTTCAGGCTCTGTAGCTTAACTGGTGGGTGCTCTGTTTGTTTATTTTATCATTTTTTGGAGCGGGGCATTGGGGGCTCATCAGGTTTTTCAGGGAGGAAGAGCAGCGTTTTATAACGCACGAAGAGCTGTTCGAATTTCTGCTACCGAGTGCCTTGGGCCACCTCACTCCTAGCTGTCCCTAATAATAACAATGTAAGCTGGGGTGTTGGATTGTAGAATCTCCAGAAGCCTGGCCTGCAGGGCCACACCTCCCGCGGTGCCACAAGCCTGCCAAAGGTGTGAGCTAGGAGGGGGTGCCGAGGCTTTAATATAGCTCCAGCTCCTGGGTTTCTTTCATCTCTGAGGTCAGCCTTTTCCTGTTGCCTCTCCAGTTATTGAAACAGTGTCTCTGGGCTGGCCAGCACACACAGCACACGTTCCTACCAGACAGGGCCACCTTGGGTGGTGAGATCCTAGCTTTTTCTGGACAGCAGATACGTCATGGTATCTTCTGTCACCCATGGTACCCTTTCATCCCTACATTGAGCCGGTCCCTCAACACTGCCCTTCTTCTAGTTTAAAGAGATCCCGAAGCTTACAAAGCTACCATTGATTTGATGGACGCATTTGAGCAGCGGCTGGCTGCTCACCTTCCTACCCCAGGATTCCCTTGGAGGCACCTTGCACCACAGAAGGCTCCCAAGCTTTGTGCTTGGGAAAAGTATGTTCTTCAGCTACTGGGGACTTTGCATTTAATAATATATTTTATAACCGGGTTGTGGCACTTGGATGTTGTTAAATCCTGCATGGTTTCTTATTTGCAGTTTGACAAGGTATAGTTTGGTGGGGTGGAGGGGGAGACTTTTCTTGAGGGGCAGTAAAGGATCAAATGGGAAGTTCTTCTGAGTTTTGGACTGAATTACGAAAATAACTTATTTATTGAGAGACTGGAGTATGTTTACAGATATCTCTTTTTTTCTTTCTTTCTTTTTTTTTTTTTTTTTGAGGGTGGGGGATGTGGCCTAAGTTTCCTTCAGACTTTTCACTTTACCTATCCCCTAAGCCACTGCCATCTGCTTTAAAAAATTTATTTTTTTTCATTTTAAATCCTCAAAGACAAAGGGACCTGGAAGCTCAGACCTGTCCTGCCACATTCCTGAGTAATTTGGTTTTGATTAACCCAAGGAGAAAAGTTGGTTTCTCCTAGCGACCGAGGGGATCAAAGCACCAGGAGGGGCAGTTCCCCTAATACACGCGGCCCCCCTCCCTCCCGCCTCCTGCCGCCTGCTCCCCCTCCCTGGCCTTTTCAACCTCCCCCTCTTTAGAAAGCCTGAGCAGGAGTTATTTCCACTTTCTGACTCTCAGAGAGGTGGAAGTGTATCCTAGAGCTTCGGATGGACAGACCAGGGAGACATACCCCCCCATTCCTTTCTTCCTAAACTCCTTTTCCCCCCACAAAGCTGCAAAGCACATTCCTGTGTTAATCCTACTGCTGGAGGAATGCAAATGGCTGTAATTGTGCGCCCCAGGACGGGCCTTCCGCATCTGGGCAGCTTTTCTTCTTTGAGGAGGTGGCTAAAAAGTTCATTTACATGGAGAAATGAGACCGGCCTGTGATCCCTAGTGGTGGGGGGGCACTTTCTAACAGGAAAGGGGCCTCGTCTGTGGTTGCTACTCCTCCTCCCCCTTCTCTCCCCATTTTAATGTGTGTGTATACTGGGGTGGGGGGGTAGGTACCAGGCTCCTGCTGGGAATATTTTATGGGATGGGGAGGGCAATTAAAAAGGGGGGGGGACTCTGCTTTTGACAGTTAAGTAATCAAGCGGGAGCATCAGGCAAGGCTCGTCATAGGCAATGCTTCCATTAAACCACAACAAACAACTTTGTATTATTTTCTAAAGCAAACTTTTGGTCTCAGGGGTAATTGATGATGTTTTAGAAGAGGGGCTCCATGCCCCTGACCTTATCTAGCTTCTGTTAGACACCTGACCTGACCTTCCACCTTTTTTTCCCCCCTTTCTCCTTCAACTTGCAGTTTGGCAGTGGGTTATTTGGATACTAAGAATTTTCGGGGCAATTGGAAGTATCACTTGGGAGTCGGTACGTTGTAGCTTTAAGGGGATGTTCAAAATAGACCAGAAAAATTCTGTCTTAGTCATATTGAAGGACATGAGCTCTCGGACTGAATCAGAAGTCGAAAGGCAGACTGAGGTTCTAGGACAGCACTGTTGTAGATAGAAACACAGTACGAGTCACATGGGTAACTTCGAATTTTCCAGTAGCCACATTTAAACAATTAGAAAGAAAGTGTTGAAATTAATTTTGATGTCTTATTTGGGCCGGTATACATACCTGAAATGGTGTCATTTTAATATATTATCAAGATAAGTAAAACTATTAATGAGACATTTCACATACTTAAAAAAATCCTGTGTTCCGCAGGACGTCTCACTTGGGCCAGGCCACATTTCACAGGCTCGGTAGCTGCAGGGGCTAGTGGCTCCCTACTGGACGGGGCAGGGCTACCTTAGGATGCTGCCCTGGGCTCCTCCGATGCATTCCACTGATGGAGCTGAGTCACCCCTTGTCTCTTGTGGCCAGCTGCTTCCATTTACTGGAGTTCAAGGGTACAGGCCGTAACCGCGCACAGTTTCTTCTGTAAAAACTGCCTGGCTCCCCTCACACCCTCGCAGGATTGTCAGGAGGCAAAAATGTGACGCTGCTGCACAAACGTTTTGTAAATTGCTTCCCGCTGCCCTTACTTACAAGTGGAAAGCGGAGGTATCCGTCCGGTTTTGTAGGCCTTTCCAAACAAAGAATCCCAGCAGTGGCCGCAAGGTGGGCCAGTCCCTGGTGGGAGAGGGGGTGCGGTAGGGCTACTGTGATGTGTGAGTTCTGCCGTGTCTATGACAACACTCTTTACTGCTTTGTATGTCAGCCCCTCTTTCTTCGTGAGATCACAGGCTGGCAGGGCTGCAGGAGCTCAAGAAGCCACTGGTCTGCCCCTTTCCACAGCGGTTACCTGCTCATGGCAGGACTGGGTGTGAATCTGGGGCCCCAGATGAGTGGGTAACCCGTGCACTCCACGCTCTCACAGCACGCAGGCTTCCTGACTAGTGTGCTGGGCAGGTGTGGTTGGCAGGTGTGGTGTGTTGCCTGGAAGGGCCTTCCTTCTGGAGTCTGCAGTGCTGCCCCTGTGTGAGGTCCTGCTGTTGACCAGGTCACCAGTCCCAACCGGAATGCCCTTCTCCTTCTCTTCCCCTAGTGTTTATTTTGAATTTCTGATTTCTCACAGGATCTTAATGCCATGCACAGAACATTCTTTCTGTAGTCTGAGGCCGGTGGACATGTCTAGTTGCAGGAGGTGAAAGGGAGGGTCAGAGGGTGATAAGGAAAAACCAGAAACCACCTTGCCTGTGAAGATAAGGGATGTGATAGAGACAAGAAGCCCCAATCTAGACTTTTTTAAAAAGATGAGAACAGAGCTTTTTTAAAAAAGTATTAATTAATTAACTAATTAATTCGTTAAATAGACGCCCCTGCCCAACGTAGGACTTGAACTCAGGACCCTGAGATCAGAAGTCGCATGCTCTACTAATGGGACCAGCCAGTTGCCCCTAGACTTTTTTTTTTAATAGGCTGTTAATATTTTTCTCTTGTTCAGTTATGAAGTGACTTCTTCTCAAAGCTAGGTGACTTAGGTCCTGCTAAACTTACAGCTCTTCCAAGTAAAGTAGAAGGGAGCGCTGTCCCCTGGCTTCTGCGAGCAGACAGAGCAGTGGTAAAGCGAGTCCCACAGAGGGTGCATCTTTCAGAGCTTCCGTGAAGGACTGGGGTTTTCTCACTATTGATCTTAGCATTCCTTAGTCGACGCGTGGGATCAGCTCAGTTTCCCTGCAGCACTGCTGTGCCCAGGGCACACAGCCAGCCTCTGCTGATTTCAGGGCCTCCTGGGGGAGAACGGTGGGATTTGTGCCCCTGGTAAGCTGAGAGGCGGGTGTGGGTTTGGGGTTTTAGGGAGGGAGGTATCTGATTCCTTCTACAGGCAGGAAAAAAACTGTGAAAGTGTGAGGTTGAGTGGCCCCCGGCGCCGGCCTCTGCTGGGGACGTAGTAGCGCAGCTGTCTGACCCCGGGTGAAAAGTTCAAATCTGCATTTAAAAAGAGTGCCAGGACCCACGCTGCCCCCCCTTCCCCAGTCAAGTTGAAACCGTTCACGTTTTAGAGGCTCTGCTCAGGCCTTGCGCTGGGATATCCAGCAGCTCGGAGTTCCCGTCTGCCCTGACCCGGGGGATGCTGGAAGCAGGAGAGGGGGGTGGTGGCGGGCTCCCGGAGACGCCCTTCTCCGACAACAATAGCTGCTGCCACCAGGTGCCCCCCAGCCCACCTGCAAGGAGAGGGAAGTTTCTTCTTCCGTCAGACAAGGGGAGTTTAACCCCTTTCTCCACATGCTCTTGGCGGGGCCCTTCCTCTTCCAGCATCCTCCTCCCTCGAAGGCTGCCATGGGCTTCGTGGAGGTGCTGACAGGGCTCCAGGGGACCCTGTTTGGGGGAGGGGCGGCAAAAGGATGTCTGGTGGCTGAGGTTCCCTTTCTATGGAGGGATGCTCCCCTGTCTTGAGCTTGTGGTTTAAAAGGCTGTGCTGGGTTTGTCTGGGCTGAGTGTGCCAGTCCCCTTCCCCTCTGTGCCATCCCACCCTCCTGAGTTTTTCTCCAACCTTCCACGGCCTTGGGGAGGAAATCAAGATGGGCCGCCAGGGGTCAGGGAGGGCTCAGGCTGGGGGAGGGGGGAAGAGTGGGGATGGGGTGGAAAGGGGAGCCTGGCCTCCTCATCTTCAGCCCTGAGAAGTGACAGAGAAGCGACAGTGTCCGCCTTCTTCCCCTTTCCCCATCCTGCGCCAGCTTCCCCCCTGCTCCGAGGACTGTCTGGCCATTGCCCTGCCTGGAAACCCTTCCATTCAGTTTCTGATTAGTTTACTTCATCGTTTAGGTGAGTACAAACAGTTCAGCCTTTCCAATTTTATATCCCTAAAGGGTCTGAGTCTGAATGCAGATGGGCATTGGGCCCCTGCGGTGTTGGTGACTTTCCCCACCCTCTCCCAGGGCTAACGGGCAGGTCTCTAACCTGCCCTGAGGAGGAAGATACAGTCCTTGGCAAGCCCCAGGACTAGGGGCCACCTCCCTGTTCTTTTCCTTTGGTTCTGAATGCTGAGATATAAAAAGTGGTGTTGGAAGGCCTCTATCTGTAGGACTGAAAGTTGAAGAGCACAAAGAGGAAAGCTTCTCTGAAGGGAGAAATCTGGTGATTTTGAGCTCTTGTTTGAGGAGGAAAAGAGAAGTTTCCTGTGTTCCCCTTGGTTTGTCAAATGCACTTGTGGATTTTGACTTTGGTTAAAGTAAGACCTTAGCACTGACCAGATGGCGTAGTGTACCTTTGTTTCATTTGGCCTGACTCCTTGTTTAAAGGATAATTAGGAACTTAGGCTTTTGGAACCCCCCCCCCCCATAAGAAGTGTGGTGAAGGATCTGTTTGGTCAGTGTGGCACGTCTCCCTTACCAGGGTGGGACATTTGTATTTGGGTTTTTTCCTCAGGGGAACATGGGAACTCAAAGTCTTGAGGGCCACACAGGGTCACTTTTCCCACAAGGTTCCAGAATGCACATTCTGTTAGGGAACTGGCATTCCCTCTGAAATCCTAGTGCCCTCCCTTCGCAGTCAAGGGCGCCCTTCTTTGCAGCCTGAGGACCACTGTGACCTGCAGGGGAAGGAGTGGGACATCATCCCTCGGTCCATTTGCCTTCTGGTTCGTGAGTACAAGGCCCGGGAAGTTCTTTCTCTTCACTGTGGTGGCTCGGAGTCCAGTCATGCCATCACAGGGGCATTTTAATTAGCAGTGCCTTAGTCATTAGTGAGTTATTGTTTTTGTCTGGAAACACTTAAGTACTGTTTACTCGATGTCTCAACGAAATGCAAAACAGCAATTAAGCAGAAATTTGTTGTATGAGGCAGGAACCAAAACGGATTGTCAAAAGCAGGTTGTGGTTCCTCCCAACCAAGTAAAATTGCTTTTCCTTCGGCCTTCTGATAACTGGATTGCTCCAGATCCTCTGTGTCTTCACGACCTGCTCGCTAGAGTTGTCTGATAGAAATACTCAGGAGCTTTGTCTTCCCCTGTCCTTCATTCATTGGTGTGGACATTCAGGTTTGGTGAAGTGTTAATGTTTACCCCCCCCCCTTTATTTTGGTTTGCTACCTGGGATATTTCAAAAACCCTTTTCAAATGAAGATTTGTGAAAACTCGTGCTTGACTTCCATTTGTAGAACTTGAACGTATTTTCTTTTTTTTATTTTTAAGTAATGTATTTATTTTTTAAAAGATTTTATTTATTTATTTGACAGAGAGAGAGACAGCAAGAGAGGAAACACAAGCAGGGGGAGTGGGAGAGGAAGAAGCAGGCATCCCACTGAGCAGGGAGCCTGATGCGGGGCTCAATCCCAGGACCCTGGGATCATGACCTAAGCGTCCTGGGATCATGACCTGAGCCGACGGCAGATGCTTAATGACTGAGCCACCCAGGCGCCCCTGAACGTATTTTCTTTATATTTCTTGAGATCAGGTGCCGTTGTTAGTCTGATAAACTCTTCCTGACCTCCTGAGAGTATTGAGGCACTGGGATATTTCTCCATTTTACTTAAAATCTTGTATGGCTTCGTGGAAGAGAGGCTAAGGCAAGGTGGAGCTGGAGAGGCACTGGAATGCCAAAAAGAAAAAAAAAAAGGTCTGGGGGATACGCATGTGCATTGCCCACAACTTTGACAGGAACCCAAAGGAAGGAGCTGCTCCTTGTCCAAACAAACAACCAGCTGCTTTAGTAGGGTTCTCACCGCCCAGAATGCAAGGCTACGGATAATGCAATCACAGAACAAGGCTGAGGGAGCTGCGGAGGCGGGGTGGGGGGGGGAACGACGGACAAGTGAACTCTGAATTATGTCATGTCGGCCTTCTTTCCAGGAGACACGTCTGGTAATAAAACTCTTCTCACCAAGTTCGTCATTGGGGACCCCGGTTTCTTACTGCTCGGGCTCTTGTCTCACGCTCCCTGTCTCTTCTTTTTTTTTTTCTCTTTTCCCTTCAAACAATATCTTCTGACTTCCAGATTTCTGATAAATTGATAAGAGGCATTGCGTGAGTCAATAGAGCTGTAGACACTTTGCCAATATAACCCCGGCTCTATTGATCTGCCAGTAAATTAAAGTCTTACTTAGAGGCTGCCGATATTTCTAATCTCCTGCCTCACCAATTACATCCTCCCAGCTACCTGGAGAGGGGACTTGAGCCTTAGAACCTTTTTTGTTGTTGTTTTACCAGGGGACTGCTCTCCTTCCATGGGGTTGGGGACACTTGCTTTGCTTAGAAAGGGGAATGTGGAGGAGAATGAACCAGCTTAACTCCTTGTATGGGATCTGTGTTCATGCTATAGGTTCATTACTAAACATTTCTGGAAAACAAATTCTATCAAGGTGGTTACCTATATTTTGTAGCAAGTCCGCAGGCTGCTCTTAGCCTTGGATTTGCTCCAAATTTGGAGATAAAGTTGAGAGTAGCTGCTATTGGAGATACCCTGGGGTCTTTTATGACTGTCACTCACTTTTTAAAGAAATGTTTTATTTTTTTCAAGTAATTTCTACACCTAGCGTGGGGCTCGAACTCACAACCGTGAGATCAAGAGGCGAATGCTCTTCTGACTGAGCCAGCCAGGCACCCCAACTGTCTCTCACTTTTAAACCTTGTTGACAGTCTTTCTCTTTCACTGGAAGAAAATGGGAGGTTTTTTTTTTTTTTTTTTTAATTAAAAGCTGGGTTATTTGTGTTTGTCACTTAAAAAGAAGTAAACGCTTGAGAGTTTGTGGAAAAGAAGAGATTGGAGGGGATGCCCAAGGTAAGAATGACTGGAGGAATGCTCCATTCTCATTGGAGCAGAGAAAGCGGGAGAGAGAATCCATTTCTTTGTCCATTGTAACTTTTGCCCATGTGCCCCTACTGTCACTCCCCTCTCTGCCCCTTGTTCACTGGTTTGAAGTTGAGTAACAATAACAACAGCTTAAAGATGTCCCTGCAGGAACAATGGGGCTCATAGAGTTCTCTGCGGGGATGCCCACTTTCCACCATGGTGGTTTGGGCAGATCGTTCGTCTGATAAGCTCCTTTCAAGTCCCATTTGTGTGGTTGGCTTTGAGAAGAAATCTCCAGATAAATGCTCGTTCTCTCTAATACTCCAGAGCCAAAAAATCAATGGGAGGGATAATTCTTTCCCTTGTCCAACACGCACTTCAGTGTGTTTCTACCTTGAGTGTTATTCAGGTGTTTTTTTGTTTTTTGTTTTTTTTAAATAGGCTCCACACCCAATATGGGGCTTGAACCTACAACCCTGAGATCAGGAATCATGTGCTTTACTGACTGAGCTAGGCAGGCACCCCTCAAAGTTTTTTTAAAACATTCAGCCCCGGAGTCCCATCTTTCTCCAGCACTGTGAGGACGGAAGTGTTGAGAAGTGCCTGATGCTTTAGTAGAAAGAACAGTGTAGACCCTTTTCCCTGGGAGTATTTCTGGTCTTCCTCTGTCTTCTTCCTCTATTCACCTCTCAAGTGGTAGAGGTTGATGGTGAGCTCAGGTCAGGTAATATGGGAAGCTTGCCAGGGGGTTCATCAGCTGGCTGAGTTAGGGGGAGAAATGGAAGGTGCATAGGGGCCCAAGACCAGGGAGGAGACATTGAATGGCCTCCCCTTCTTAGCCCAGGCCTTGCAGGACTGCCAGAGGGCGGCTAAGACGGCGTGCCTGAGGCGGTGAAGGAAATCTCCTTCAGGGTGGGTTAGGTCTCCTTGTACTGGGGCCTGGAGACAGCCTCTCCACGCTTCCCTTGGCTCCCTCGGGCCGAGTGAGTGAAGGAGATGTTAGACAAGGAGAAACCCCAGGAGGCTGGGATTGACTTTCCCCTTTGTTTGGATTGCATTGTGTTGTAGGAGGTGTTTAAATCTTGTTCACACCTGTCGAGGCTGAGGCCTGGCTTTGAGAGCAGTTTGTAACAAGACTTCTGTTGTTGTTGCCGAAAAGGTTTCTAGCTCACAACAGAGGAACTTTATTGTAGCAACTTGTTAATGTTCAATTAGGCAAATTCTGGGTGCCCTGGGGGCAGTGGAAGGGCGTGCTGACTTTTCCTGGCTGCCCCTGCCTCCGTTCGCAGGGATGGCACGGGAAGGAGCAACAATGTCCGGGGGCTCCTCCAGGGCCAGGTGGGGTCTCCGTGGAGGGGGAGAGCCCCTCTGAGGCGTGGATGTGGGGCAGGGTGCGGACAGCAGCTCTGATGCCGGCTCCGTGCCTTCGGTTATAATAGGCTTCCCCTGTGTGTTGGCACTTGCTGACTCTCCAGCCGCTGGGTGGGGCGCAGGCTGTGCCTCACTCACAGTTTGCATACGGGTTGGGGGGGGGAGGACCCCAAACCCAGGGAGGGGCAGCTTCGGCATCCTGCTGCCCCCGGCCCCAGAACCCTGATATCTTTGGGAATCTGAGTTTGACCGGCCACACCTGTGTATGTTCTCCGGCCTTCTTTGTGGCACGATTCTTCTTGCATGACTGTCCAGCACCTTGATGGACGGTGTTTTCAGCCTTCTGGCGGACTGAGGTCTTGCGACTGTGGAAAGGGAACACGGGAAGCTCATTTCCCGAATAGGAGGGTTGACTTGGAGGTACTTGCGTTCTGCCACATGAACGTGTCTGGCTGACAGTTGTGTCATCACGGTAGGAAAGGGGGGGAGATTGGAGCCTGTGCTGCTTTAAAAAAGAAACAGAAGAAGAAGCTCAGGCCAGGCCCCGTCCGTCCTCCCCTGGCCCACGGTCAAGATGCATCTGGGACCTGCAGCCCGAAGGCAGTGGGAAGTGGGTATTCCCCTCCCCACGGTCGCAGGGAGTCGTCTGTCCTGGCAGGGCCTGGCTGTAAAATATTGCCCCCCGTGGCAGCCTCGCTCCATAGTGTTGAGCGATGAGGAGTGCGGGGCACCCGGCAGTGTATTAAACACTAGTTGAGCACAGGAGGGGCAGTATATCACAGGAGAGAGATAAGCAAAGTTCTCTGATAGTGGATCAATGAAGGTTAGTGACATCATATCTCAAAGTGAGGGAACCTGCTTTCTGCACAGCCATTTATCAGATCACAGCCCTGGAAGGGCATTAACCCCTTTCTGGCCAGGTTTTTTTTTTTTTTTTTTTTTCTAACTGAACACAGACCAGAACTCTTTCTTGGTGAGGGCGGGGTGAGGTGTCAACGCCCCCCCCCCCCCACTGTATTTAAGGAATCTTCCTGTGCCAGTGTTAGAAATGCCTTGTGCAGTTAGCGGCGGCTTGGGCATGCGCTGTTTGTGGAAAGTTTCCTAACTTTGAAATTTGTGCAGAAATTCTCATAAAAAGTCAGTGTTTCTTTTGAAGTCCTAAGACGGCAGCATGTCACAGGTGTGTGGCAGTCTTGCTGTCAGACAGCTGGGGGCTGGGGTTTATGTTTGGGGTCTGAGGGCAAGCGGTTGGACCGCACTGATTATTAAAAGTGCAATAATCAGAGAACGGCCCTGATTTGTCATTTTTGACGTTGTGGAGCTCTAGACATTGACCAGTCCCCTGGTGGCTGGGGATTGGCAAACTGCTGCCGTAAGCTGGTTTGTATGGTCTGTGAGCTCAGGATGGTTTTCATGTTTTTAAATGGTGGTGATGGTTGGAGGGGGCGAGAATCAAAGGAAGAATGTATTTTGTGACATGCGAAAATAGGTGAAAGTCAGGTTTGATCGGGGAACAGCCAGGCCTGTCCGTGTCCGTGTTGTCTCTGGCAGCTTTCCTGCGGCCGCAGGCAGGGCTGAGGAGTCCGCGCAGAGGCCACGTGGCCCGCAAAGCCGAGCACACTTACCTGCCTCTTTACGGGGGAAGTTTGCCAGCCTCTAGTCTAGCTTCTGATCCCACATCGACTGCCAACTAGTTGTGTGACCGTGGGTAAGTCACTTTCTCCGTTGCGCTGGTCTGTGTAATAGAGTCTTGTCCCTTGCCTGCTCCTGGGGCTTGCAGAAATCGAGTGAAAATGGGTGAAAATGGCTAGCGTTTTGCACAGCGCTCAGCAGACCCCCCAGAATGTAAGGGCCGTGGGGCTCTTCCTCATACAGACCTCGTGCCCATTGTGACCGGGAGATCCTCTCCACGGGTGGTGTACCTTGTCTCCTTCCTGTGTCGGGTTGGGTGAAGTTCGAGTCTCTTGGACTCTGAAAACTTGAAGGCATGCATCTTCCCGGAGCGAACATCTTTTGCTTTGTAAGGGACCATCAATTTTCTCCTCGACTGCCGAGATTTTTATCCTTAAAGAGTTGGATCACTTTTCTTTCCTTCCTAACTGGTGATTTATAGATGGAGAGTCCAAGCCTTTTCCTGTAGGTCTCGGACTGTTTATCTTTTTGGTCGAGCCCTGACAATGTGCTGGCTGGGATCTTCATGTTGGCCAGGGTGTCTGGGGGCGAGATGCCAGTCGCAGGGCCCAGGGGTGGCTGGGGGGAGGAGGGAGGCCGGAGATCCCAGCCCAAAGCTAATGGGCTGATGTCCAAGTGGAAAGTGTATTTTCATTGAGGAAGTGTAGGTATTAGTGGAGCCTGGATTACTGTGTGATTGTGCTGTCAATACTGCCGTATTGAGTCCGTGAGAGCCCACACAATACAGGGAAACACTTAGCTCACTACTGCTGCTTATTGAGAAGCCAATAGCAATTTACTTGCTGACACTTGACATCAAATCCATTCCCAGAGGTGGAGCTCCTGCAAACTACCAGGGGAGCTCTCTCCCCTTCCCGGGGCTCTCTCCTACCTTGGGGGTCTGCCAGTGTGTGGCCTGCGGGGCCAGTGGCTGCCTCCCAGTTGGGGGCGGGCGCGGGGCGGGGTGGTGATGGGGGAGATGGTCCTGTTTAACTTTCCTAGCCAACAAGGCATTTTCTTCTCTTCCTAATCGCTCTTGTACTCGTCTTCTTTCAACAAGTACTAAATGACCCTCTCTTCACTCCTCCCCGGGGTGTGAATTTTCTGCATGTGGGAACTTTCTCCTCCTCTCTCCATAAAAAAGTTTGTTCCTTAAAAAGGATACATGAGGAAATCATATGTGGGAGAGAGGCGAGGAGTGCCTCATCTCCTGAAGATGGGTGGGTGTCTGAGGGAGCACTGAAGGCTGGGAATGTGCTGTGTGTGTTGGGGGGGCAGGGAACCCCCCCATGGAACCCAGGGCAGGGGAGCAGAGACTCCCGATGCCCACGCTCCAGGGACACACGTGACTCCAGGGTGCTGGGATTGGGCACAGCCAACACTCTGTTCCTTCTGTAACTACTCATGTGGAGTCTATCTGCAAAGTGGCCGCTTGCTTTACAGTGTTTTCACATGGCCAAGTCACTTCAGTGTCTTCAGACCCTGGGTTCTTCTCTGAGTAATGAGTTCACAAATCAGGGTAACCCGGTTCTGGGAGGCACAATATGAGACACAGTGATTTGGGGGTGACCAGAGTCCATGGTTCCCATTGGTCCCTTGGCTTCTCTGAATGCTGGCGCCATTTGGGTTTGTCTCCCTGTTCCCGTGCCTTGGGACCCAGTCCAGACCGTTTTTTTAGTGTGTCTTACGTGGGTCTCTTTGCAACCACTACTTGGAGGTTGGGTGAAGGGAGAAGCTGGCTTGGTTGTGAAGGCTGGACGATCTCCAACCCAGTTACCATGGATGGTGCCTGTCGCCTGTAGGTGGGGAAGGGAAGGCGGAGGAGGAAGCCTTTGCCTGTGGAATATTGTGAGGCTCCTTGGGCACTGGCTGTCGATTCCCTGGAGTCTACTGCTTCCAGTGTCCACCTTACTCCTCCGTCTCCCTCCCTTCCCCCACCTTTCCCTGCTTACCCCAGCTTCCTCCTTGCTTTGCCAGACTCGGTTGTTTTATTCATGTCCAGCAAAACTGTAGCAGTGAGATTAGGGCGCTCTGACTGTTTTACCTTTTATCCAGTGACCTTGACCGTGTCCAGAATTCAATGCAAACGTGTGGGCAGCAGCCTATGTGTCTGTTATCGATGGAGCACCAAACTGGGGACGGTGTTACTTGATTACGATAATGCACATGCTTTGTTTATAGGGAACTTTCTCTGGGGAGATGATGGTGCTGGAAGGCAGTCCCTCTCCCTGGTTTACAGGTGGGGCAATGAAAGCCAGTGTCCCTTCCAGTAAGCCTGTCCAGAAATGGAGGTGTCACCCAGAGCTTTGTTGCTTTTTGTCACAATCTGACATTCGATGGGGGCGCATTGCCTCGAGACCGACACCATGGCATGTGTTGTGGGAGCACGCTTCTGCGGTCTCCAGCTCTGGGTTTGAGGTCGCAGACCTACCTGAGCTCCGATGCCAGCAGCCTTCAAGACGCTCGCGTTAACCGTTTCTGAGCCCCGGGTGTCTGTACCCCAGAGAGAGCGGCTTGAAGGATGTCTTAGGGGCTCCTAGCTCCAGATGATCGCGAGTTGGAGTCCGGGGGTGACCGAACCGTTGGGACGCAGGAAGTACTGGCATTGAGCACAGTGACGTCGCTCCATTCCTGGAGAAGTTGATCACGGTCTGGCTGCTCCTCGGCTCGTGGGTTTAATGGATGGATTGACAGAGAAAGGTCTGCCTGGGCAGTCAGGCTGGTTGCCGAGCAGTGTAAAGAGGTAGAAGCCTCGGTTTTGTCCAGGATGGGTTGCGTGCGCAGGCTCCTACGCCTTCTAGATTTAAGAAAGGGACTTCCTGGATTTCTTTTCATCTTTAAGACATTCTCCAAAGTCTCTGGCTGTTACTTTGGCACTTGTGGGAGAGGCCTGCATGTTAGTAAAATTTAGGGAGTTGCCATGCTCTGCTTATCTGATTTCACCTTAAATTTCTGGGATTGGACCCTCTCTTTATCCCTGAGCTCACAGGCCTCGTCTGGGCACCTGTCCCCTCATGGCTGAGCTTCTGCAAGAGATTCTGTACCAGCGATCGAAAAGTTGAGGCCTGCAGGCAAAACCTAGCCTATGGGTGTGTTTTGTTCAGCACATACTGTATTTTAAAATTTGGCATATTTTGGTGTAAAAATCTGAATTGGCACCTTCACTTGGAACAAATGGGGAGATTTGGCCCTTGTGGGCCTTAAGGGCAAAGACTGGCCAGAACAGGACAATGGCGCCCCCACTTAGGAGGAGCACGTGCTTTTTAGATCACCAGGCTGGGTCCCTATATTTCTGTTACCTTGCACCTGGCCAGCTCACTGGTGTTTGTCACCTGCCTGGCCCTTACGGGTATGTGCGGTCTGTGATCACGCCATGTAGACTGACACCGAAATTCCGTATTTCAGCAGTTCTCGGTGGAGGTGGTCTTGCCTCCCTCCTGCTCTGGGGACACTGGGCGATGTCCGGAGACATTTGTGGTTGTTAAGCTGGGGTGGGGGCAGGGGGGAGACGCTACTGACATCTGGTGGGTGGAGGCCAGGGATGCTGCTAAACCTCGTCCGTGCACAGGTCAGCTTTCCCCACCCCCCGCCCAGTAACTGTCCAGCCCCAGTGTCAGTGACACCGAGGTCAGGAGATCCTGCTTGATTTTCTTCTTCTTCTCCTGATCAGGGGCTTGCAGTGGCTCCCTGACGCCTAGCATTTTCCACCTGCCTGCAAGGACTTGCAAAGCCTGCTGCCATGAGGCCTGCTCTTCCCGCTGCTCTGGCTTGCCCCCCTGCCCCACTAAAGTTCCCAGTATCGGTGCTTTTGCCAGGTTGCACTCGGTGCTGCTGCTTTCTGTGGGTGTCAGGCTCCTTTCCTGCCCTTGACCTTTTGTCCACTCCTTCACCAGATGTTTGAGAGCTTTGTGTGCCAGGCCCCATTCTAGGTGCCAGTGATGTCTCAGTGCGGGGTGAGGAAATAAAGAGAAAAATCCTTGCCTTCAAGGAGCTTATACTACCCCCTCTCCCTCAATCTACATACTCCGTAAACTGCCCTGTTTTAAAACATGTTCAATGTTGTGGGGGGAAAGAAGAGCTCAGGGAAGGAAGAGGGAGTGCTGTGAAGGATGTGGTTTGCAGGTTAAGTGGGGCCGGGAAGGCCCTGTGAGAAGAGCAACATTTGAGCAAGGATTGGAGGCTGTAAGTGATGGAGGGTTCTGGATAGAGGGAAGAGCCCTTCAGAAATGCCGAGCGGGGAGTGCCTGGCATGGCTGGGGAGCAGCAGGAAGCCCACTTGGCCAGAGCGGGGTGGGGAGGGGTGTGAGGGGGAAAGAGCTAACAGGTGGCTTACAACCTCAAAGGCCAAGGTGCCCTGAGGGAGGTGGCCCTGACGGGAGGGAGGGGTTCGTCCCCAGGCGTGGCGTGACCAGACGGGTTGGCAGGCTCCCTTCAGCAGCTGTGCTGGGCTGAGGGTGGAAGTGAGGGGACCGGGAGGGATGACTGCACCGGCCTCGGCCAGGCAAGAGGCGGTTCCAGCCAGGGCCCTCGAGGTGCAGGGGTGAGAAGTGGTGTGTTAGTTTCCTCTGGCTGCCGTAACAAAGCGTTGTAAACAGTGCCTTAAAACAACAGAGATTCATTTTCTCTCCTTCCTGGAGGCTAGAAGTCCATGTCAGCAGGACCATGATCCTTCTGAAGGCTCTAGGCAAAGATCTTTCCCTAGCTTCCAGTGGCTGCTGGTGATCCTTGGCGTTCTTTGGTTTATGGCTGAATCCCTCCAGTCTCTGCCTGTCTTCATGTGGCCTTCTTCTCTGCCTGTACTTTAGTGTGTCCTCTTCCCTTTGAAAGGCACCAGTGATTGGGGTTAGGGCCCACCCTAATCCAGCACAACCTCCCCTTCACTTAATTGTACCTGCAAAGACCCTATTTCCAGATAAGGTCACATTCTGAGGTTCTGGGTGGATGTGAAATCTGGGGGGACGCTTCCAGTCCACTACAAGTGTTCACCCTCTGGATGTATTTTGAAGGTGGGGTATGGGGTGGGAAGGAAGGAAGAGTCAAAGATGTCTGGGGTGACCGGAAGTATGGGGTCCCTCCTCAGAGGCCCTCCCTCCCTTGCCCCAGGGCCACCAGCCCCACCTCACCGGTTATGACTTCCTCACCCAAGTGAGCCCATCGATCTTTGATTGAGCCACTGCATGTCTACTCAGTATTACTGGTTAGGACTCTGAGTTAGCCACTCTGATGTTTAACTGCTTAACTCTCTGTAGAAAAGAGGGGTACCATATCTGTCAGAGGAATTTAAGAGACTTTGTCTTCCAAGCCCTGGAGCCCTTCTCACAGTTCAGTGAGGTGTGCATGGTGGGGACCCGTCACTGTCTGGATGAAAAAAACTCAGAGGCTGAGTGTCTTAAGAGGATAGCCTAGCGGGCGGTTTAAATCTGAATGTGAACTCCAGTGGGCAGGCAAGGCACCGCCACGGACGGGTGTTATTCAGTGGGAGGCGCGTGGATTGTAGGGAGACATTCTCTACTCCTCCCCTCCTGCCACCCGCCTGCCGCCTCAGGATGGCCGAGGACCCAGACAGAGGGAGGCCCCAGAACCGCCTCCATGCGTGCTGGGAGCTCAGCATTTGAGGGCCTGTACAAAGGGAGGGAATGGGCTGCACGCCTCCTCCTGACCTGGGCAGGCGTCTCCCTAATAATTGCAAGAGTGTGTAGAAAAGAGGGACAGGCTGAGTTGAGCTCCTTGGCAGGAACTATTTCTTCTTCTTCTTTTTTTTTTTAATTTTTTGTTTAAATTCAATTTAGATAACATATACTGTATTATTAGTTTCAGAGGTAGAATTTCATTATTCAGTTGCATATACCACCCAGTGCTCATTCCGTCAAGTGCCCTCTTTAATGCCCATCACCCAGTTACCCTCCCCCCACCTCCCCGACAGGAACTATTTCATGCATGAAATCTGCGGTCGCTGTGCGTGCTTGCTTCGTTGGCCGGTACGCGGACCACACGACTAAGAAGAACGTCTATAGGTGCCTGTGCCACCAGAGGCTCTGGTCACAGAAAAACCAGGGACTGGATTGTTGCCCTGATACTTCCTAGCTGTGTGACCTTGGGAAAATTACTTGGACTCTCTGGGCCATCATTTTCCTTGTGGGCAAAATAGAATTGCTCCTGGTACCCGTCTCCCAGGGCGTCGGGAGGGTGAAGTGAAGAGTGCAGGTAGAACATTTACTGCCTGGCACATAACTGTACGGATGCTGGTTGTGCAGTTACACTTAATGCTCTCTGATCCCCTGCCCCTGCAGCTAGATTTGAATAGAGTAAGATAGACCAGGACTAGTGACCATGCTTTGTAGTTCCCTGGCCTTCCTGTAAACCAGTGAAGTTTTGAATGGAAACCTATCCAGAGCACGTAGAGTATTGAAGAATCGTGGAGTCGAACTCCGCTCCAGAGGTCTGAACTGATCAGTCCCACTTGAGTTCAGTCTCCATAACTTCATTGCTGAGTCATGGCTGTCGTGCGCTGCCAAAGTCAATACGATGGGTCCAGTCCGGGCAGCTGGTTTCATGGCAGTTTGTCCCATGTGTCCTGTGTTTTCCATTTTCTGTGTATTTCAGAAGCTGTCCCATATGGTGAGGCCCTTCTTGGCCCTGACCGGCTGTGTGGGGGTTGTCCTGCTTTCAGCATTTAAGAGGCAGACCTTTTTGTTTTGAAACTTCCCATAAGAAATCAGAATGGTATCTTTACTTTTCGATAGAATGATAGCAGTGTTCCCTCTCTTCACAGTTTCTCTGGGCAATCTCCCTTTGATCTGATCTGAAATTTGATCTCGATTGCTTAGGAAAGTGTTGTTCCAGGGTGAAGTTTTTGGGATGTGGTTCATTAAATTTATTTTTGAAAAACTTGAAGTATCCTGGTATCTCAGTAGAGAGATGGGTGCTGCTGCCTCGTCCTGGTAACGATGGCCTTTCCCACGTTCTTGGTATATCCTCCCCACCCCACCCCCTCTCTTACACTCTCAGCTCCCAGACCAAGAATGTGAAGGATCCATGTGAGATGTTGCAGGATGAAGTAGATTTTGTCTTTCGGCAATGATAGGGTGATAGTCAATTCACATGGAATGTCTGCCGTTCTTTTGAAAGGTTAAAGGGCTCAGTACAGGACTCAAGCAAAGTCAGAACACATTTTTTTTTTTTTTTTTAAGTGTTTATGCCTTGCTAGGAATGGCAGACAGCTCTCTCATTTTTTTTCCCAGTGGGCTAAACAAACAAACAGTCCTCGTTGTGGGTAGATGGAAGAAGAGATCTTGAAAAGGCTATAGAGAAAGGTCATGGGGGTGGGTAAGCCGAGCACATTATGTAATGGGGGGGGGGAGTGTGGGGGAAGAGGGACCAGAGAAATCTCTCTAGGAACTGGCTCATGTTCTGCATTGAGGAGTTGCTTCCTGAGAAGATTGATGACTCACACTCTCCAGGTTCAGGCCCTTCAAAGCAGGAAGGTCTCCACAAGGAAAAATGGGCATCTGGGGTGCCAATGCCAGCCGTGTGCAGCAACCGCCCAGGACAGCTCAGGTTTAGACAGGAAAGTGTTGCTCCCTTGAGGCCACCGCAGTGTCGCCAGGAGGGGCCTGGGATGCTGGGTAAGGAAGGGTGGATGTGTGTGCAGACGTGGTGGGAGGGGGGCAGTGGCCTGTATACCATCTGAGTCATGTGTCCCCGCGCATGCGCACGCACACACGCTGCTGCTGATAGGAGATTTGAAGGCCCCTCTAGGGCTTTGTGTTGTGCCTGAGGGCCATTTTCCTGGGCCTTGGTGATAAAGTGGAGCGAGCAGACATTGCTTGCTGTTGGCAACTTCTGCAGCATCGGGCAGCTTCCTAAGATGAATTGGCCACAGGGTCTTTGCCTCAGAGGGCTCTGTGACTGGAGCCTGGAAGAGAAAGAGCCAGATGTCTTGCTGTTTCACTCTCAGGTCCCGCGGCAGCTGTCAGGACTCCTGCATGATGTGTCGAAGGAAATGTAGTTATGGGAACACAGTGGAATGGACTGCTGCTGTGTCTCTTGGGCACATGTTCTTAGAAAGCTTGGTCACAGCCTTAGTGGGACCGGAAACTGGCATGAATGATCGGATACCAGCAAAACTGGATACGGAGTTCTTGAGGGTCGCTGTGAGGGAGGATAACCTTTGAATGAGAAGAACTGTAGCTCTGGGGATAAAATCATAGCAGACAAGTATCCGGGAGATGGTTTGACCAACGGAGTTCAGCATTTAGAATTTACAGAGATGGCTTCGGTCTCCAAGCGAAAGAGCTCCTTCAGATTCCCAAGATGAAGAGACTTAGGAAGCATATACCAGGCATGGGTTGATTTAGTTCAGGGGCCCCTAAAAACTTCAATTAAAGAAAATTCTGGCCATTTATTGCCTAAAGTTAATTTTTTTTACAAGATCAAAACCCATGAAAACATAGGTCTTCCCACCTCCCCCACCAAAACCCCCAGAATTTTCCAGCTAAAATGGAGAAGTCCTTCCTAGAAGAGAGTAAACGTAGGGGCAGGAGGAGCATGTGTGGAACTGGTGATGGGGGCAGAGCCTGTGGTATGAGAGCTTGCCGGGACATGAACTCCGTGCCGGCAGCAGGCGTCTTGGCCTCTTTGATTCACTGCTCATCGCCATCCGTAGCCCTAGGACAATCCCCGTCATGTTGTAGCCACTCAGATACTTGAATGCATGGATGGACAAGTCTCCAGACAGGCTCTGACTGTGGGGTGCTAAGATGGAAAGGCTCTTGGTATAGGACTGTGCTTTCTAGGGCCCTGAGATTGGAGAGGTCAGCTGTTGGGTTGTGCCACCTGCCAGAAAGCCTAGGGTTGGTCTTGTAGAAGAGAAGGCAGTATTTAGATGTGAGGACGGGGAGCCCAGGGAAGTGAGCAGAGGATGGGATTGGCAAAGCTTTGATGGCTTGGTCCGGGGAACCTCTGGGATGGGTGGGGGGAGGGGGTGGGCAGCAGGGGGTGGTTGGAAAAAACTTGGAGCGCTCTCAGATACCCCTTTTAAGTATTCCTCGTCCTATGGCCAATGGAGGATGTTTTCTGGGGACATCTTCCCATGCCCTCTTCCCTGAACAAAAACAATATTAAGACCTCTACTCCCCTTAATCGGAGTGTGTTAAGTAAAGGCAAATCACGTTTTAAGATTATATGCTAATCTCCGTCCCAGCCATTGGTATTCCTTTGCCTTTTTAAAAGAAAGGCTCATTAAAGCAAAAGGGGAGTATTCACATAACTCCCTAGGGATATACAGCTGCGCTTGGGTAGGGTCCCAAGTGAGCTTCCGCTGTAATGGAGAGACTGCTCCAGAGCCACCCCGCTCTCACCAGGGCGTGATCCCACATCCGTGGGAGGCATGGAGAATATTCTCGGTTCACGCGGAGGTTACAGAGTGGCTGTAAATGGACATTCATATAGAAGAAGAGGAAATTACTGTAGTCAGGGCTCTGGTGCAAGGGCTTTAAAAGAAGGCCATAAATTAGTCATAAGCGCTAAGGAAGATGGGATTCTATTTCTAGGGCTGGTTTATTTTGAGGAGGCATCAGGAGAAGCCATAGGTAAAGAGAAACTGGTCAAGTAGCAGAAAGATTCTGACTCCTGGGCAGTTCAGCTAACTGTTTTGCCAGAATTCAGCTTCTCTTGGACTTTGAATATTCCAGGTGATGTGTTTGTCAAGTAGGAGGCCTAACGAGAGCCCTTGGTGGGAGGTTGGGTTATTTATTTATTAACGACTTCACCCGGTTGAAAGTCGCGCTTTGGACGTGCACACTGAAATTGTGTGTTTAGATCATGTTGAGCAGTCCTGGTTACCCCTACCCAAAACATTCTGACATGATACTTCATGCTGACTGTTATCATAAAGGAAACGGGCCAGACGGGGAGCGCGTGGACAAACGTGGAGGGTTGGTAGGCTCTGGAGAACGAAGAGCATATGGTTATGGCGGGTTAGGAGGACAGAAGGCCTGACTCGTGATGGAAAGAAAGCTGTGGGAGACTGGAGAAGGAGGCCCCTGGTGGGATCCTCATCTGCATAGTAAGTGAGAAGAATATTCTTTGCATAGAGGCCAATGTGAAGCACAAATGCATTTAATTGCTCTGCAACGGAACGTTTCCCCCTCACCGTCAGTCCAGTCTTCGTGTGGGATGTTCTTCAAGGCGCCATGCCTCAGTTTGGTCAACAGTGGCCTGTACCTGTGTGGTTTGTAAAACCTAGTCCTGGAAAGCTGGCTCCTGTGGAGGCATTGGGCAATTGGGTCCGGCCGGCAGCCAGCTTCTGATGTGGTTTGCTGCCTGGCTCACACCTCTTAGGTGCTGGCGAGATGGCAAGATCCAATGGCCCCAGGCTACCACGGAGGTGGGCAAGATGCCACCACCTTCCAGAGCCTTTCTCCTCTCTTTGTCTTCAGGAGCCCAATGGGCACAGGCCCTGGTTTTCCAGTTCCTTATGCTGGCTGCGTGGCATCACAGCGAGGCTTCAGGCCGGCCCACCTGTGGGATCCGTTGGGTGAGGTTGGGTGAGGTTGGCCTGGCCTGGCCCTGTCCATTTGATAAAAGGAGCTATAGATCTGGCGATTCTGCCCTATAGAGGTTTTGTTTTTGTTTTTTTTTTTTTTAGTCCAGTATCTCCTATTAGATTAAAAAAAAATGCCGTATACATACATTCTTTGTTTATTGTTTCTCTGTTGTTCCTATGGCTTATTGTGGGTATTTGTGTATCTCAAACATAGTAGGCTAGTATGGGAGGTTTTTTTCTGTCTACTGCTAAGACGTCCCACTGAGCGCTACCCACAAGACACAACTTGCTTATGGCATCGAGGACCTTCGGCTCTAATTTTTAATGACGGGGAAAGTGAGGACTCAGCTGGCTCACAGAGCCTAGAGGAGAGGCTGTGCAGACCCTGTGGAGGACAGTTCATCCTGACATTCAAGAACATTCCTGCTTATGTGTGCTCATTGTCTCTGTCTCCTCTTCTCCAGATGGGTTGTACTCATTTCCTACTGATGCTTTAACGAATTACCATGAACTTGGTGGCTTAAAGCAACATAGATTAATTGTCTAACAGTTCTGGAGCCCAGCAATTGGAAATCACTTCCACTGGGCTAAAGTCAAGGTGTTGCCAGGGCTCCTTCCTTCTGGAAACTCGGAGGGGAGAATCTGTTTCCTTGCATTTTCTGGATTCTGGCACCCACCCATATTCCTTGGCTCACAATCACTTTATCCATTATATCACATCTTGCTCCCATCATCATGTCTACTTCTCTCTGACTCTTCTTTTACATCCTCTTTTTTTCTTTTTTCTTTCAATCTTGTTCTCTTGAGCTATAGGGACCCCTGTGATGACATCAGGCCCACCTGATACTCTTTCACCAGATCCTTGGCTTTATCCCATCTGCAGAGTCTCATTTGCCATATGAGGTGACACATTCACAAGTTCCCAATATTAGGACCTGGATCTTGGGGGGCTGTCAGCATAGGGGTCCTGTGGAGGAATTAGTGCAATTGACAGAGAAGGAAAGCCCCATGTGGGCCTGGAGTTGGGTGGCTAGGGGAGCTAAAGCTAACCCGAGTGTTCCTGTGAAAGCCTGAAGCAGTGTACCTGTTCGGGAAAAGGATTTTTGCTTGGGAAGGAGGGGAAGGCTTTGAGGGGAAATTTGGTAGCCTCTCTCCTCCCCAAATAATGTGATAGTGTTTTGTTAAATTGTAATGTAGTGAGGCGCCAAGAGTAGTCCTTGAGGGAGAAAGAGAGCGTTTATAAAGGTTTCCTGAGGAAGAATCCAGGCGTTGTAAGAGTAAGAGCAAAGTTTCAGGGGAGTCTGACGGCACTTGAGAGGTCAGCTGCAGGGTACAAACAGGCAACCCGCACTGGCGGGTGGGATGGCGGCCTCCTCTCTGCGCTCCTTGTACAGCTTCTTGGCCAGGCACCTTCTCTACCTGCGCGACGGGCCTGTGATATGTTGTCAGGAATGGTTCCTGTGTGCCCAGGTGGAATGTCCAGTCACTGGATAACGACTTTTTTTGGCAGCCTCAGAGAAGAGCGTATTCATAGCGTGGGGATATGTTTCTAGAACCATCAAGGATACATTTTCTACCAGAAGTGCTCTTGCAAATGATATTTCATTCTTTGGCCGGCCCCTGGAACTATTAGTTTGAACTCTGGAATTGCCTCTTTTAGATTGGAGTAATTAAACATTATGGAGGAATGTGTTTGGTTCTAGGTAAGGATCTTAAAGGCACGGTTTTTGGAACAAGTGGAAGTAGTTGGTTGCCCTCCTACATGCCAGGATCTCAAAACTTGAGAGAAAAGTGATTTTTATCACGTTCCTCCTTTTTTATATCCAGTTGCCAAGATTATGAAAAAAGAGGTTTCAAGAAGCACTTTGGGATGGAGGCCAGTTGCTGCCGCCGCTCGTGGCCCCCGTCAGATGTCGGCCACAGGCGTAGGTCCCTGTCCCGGTGCAGAGGCGGAACTGAGATGGGGTTGAACAGGGAGGGCTGTGACACGCTCCGCCTGTTCTTCGTCGTACCTATTCCACGAGGTGGGGTGGGGTGGCAGAACTGAGATCAAGTTCTCAGTCGGCCGTGACCGCAAAGTCTAGTTGAGAAGACTCTGCTTCTTCACGCGCATCGGTTTTAAGTGGCTCTGGCTTTGGTTGGAGCTTGAATGTGCTCTGTGCTTGATGAGCTGATAGCGCTCGTTTCTGTAAAGACAGCGTTTGGATACCGGTGGAAGAGGCTTCCTCCTCCTCGGGCTGCGAGGCAGCAGTTGGCGTCTGCTCGGTGATGGAGACCCACCCGGTGTCCCCGGGATTTGTGTGAAACACCCGGTGAACACCACAAAAGAGCAGCCCGCCGAACTGAGTTAAAGGGCGCCTTAATTCTCCATGCACTCCCCCAGCACTATTTTGGGGGGTTAGCTTCAGTCTTAACCCATCAGGGGACTTGGGATATGAAAGTGTTCAGTGTTAGCCGCTTGATTTGAATGCCCCCTTGATTGGAGTAGAGCCAGGGTGCCGGGCAGTCCGGCCTTCGAGGGGGGTGGTTTCCGAAGACGGACACGGAGCCCGTTGGCCGACCCGAGACTTCCGGCTGCCAGCTCAGTCCTTTCATGAGGTGTCTAGAGTCTGCTCCCCCGAGAGGAGGAGGCCGACTTGAGGTGACCTGGTTCTGCAGGTCAGCAGGGGAGGTTCTGCCTCGGGGCGATGTGCCGAGCGCTCTGATAATGCAGCATTTTTGCTTTAATGCATCTTAAATGTGGATTATACTATTAATTACTGCTGGACAAAAAGGGATTAGTGCAGCTGGCCTGCCTTCCCCTCTGCACTTTTACACTTCCCCCTTGCTAGGGAATGGCCAAAGGGCAGGAGGTTTTCCTGTCATCTGTCTTTTGTTTTAGCAGCAGTGGCTGCTAAACCTTCTGGGGCTCACCAAGACGGGAATGAATGGGGCACAGTGCTGAGCCTGGAACTCCATTTGGCACCCGGGCAAGCAATGGGAGTGGGGCTGTTTCCTTTCCCAGAGTTGGGCGTTCTTCGCCAGGCTCTGAGGGTGTCTGGATGGCTCTTGCCAGCGGGGAGAGTTGCCCTGCAGCCTCTTAACTCTCAGAATGCCTTGCGAAGTACTCCTTTCTCAAGGGGCTGCGCTTCCCTCAGTGCTTTTAATCCAAGTCCCAGGGTGCTTTGTCCCTTTAAGAGTTTCTTAAATGATCAAGTGAGGAGCAGAGGATGACTCTGACTTCTGCTGCTGGTCACCTCCTGCCCCAGTCCCAGGGTGGAATTTTGGTAACCAGCCCTGAGCTAATTTCTTGTAATTGGAGACATTCTGAGTTCCTAAGCTTTAGTACCACCTTATCCTTGCATATATAGTATGGTCTAGATCTTAAGCGATTACATTATATAATATGTATTATATAATATATATTATATATTAGTGAATACTTCTTATATCTTCCCCGTATTCAGACTAGTAGGCTAATTTTTTATCCGTATGGAATATTTTTCTAAATAGATGAGGCTTTAAATAACATTTCTCTAGTAATACTCCCAGGAGTACATAACTTGGTAGTGTTTGCAATTACATATACAGTGTTTTCTGGTGTGTGTGCAGGCAGGTGGCTGTTTGCTGGCGTCCTTCATTATATGGTAACAGAATATACGGAATTTCCCAGTTGCAGAAATTAGAAAGTAGGAAACAGATTAAAGAGTTTTTTCTTTTTTAAGAAACTCGACATTGCAAAATTGGTGGGAAGGACAGTGGCATAATGTTTATAATCACAAGTTAATTGTATTAATTTGGGATTATAACTCACTTCAAGTAACAGTGGAGAAGTTTGCAGCAACCAGGAGGCACAATCTTAGGAACATTCCTAAGATGGGAAAGGCTCGTTGAGGGTGAAACTGGGAATTCTGCCACCTTCTCGGCTGCACATTCATGAATTCAAGTTTCAAAATGGTGGTCTCGTTGAAACCTGATGAAACTTTTTTTTTTTTGGATACTTCCTTTTTCTTGAAGCTCTTAATTCTTCTGAACTTGGAGGTCACAGAATTAGAAATTATTTTTTCCTCCTCCCTTCTGTAGCCACAGATGTTTATCATTTTGGAGCCAAGTCTTGCTCAATGAAACTAATCTCTAAATTTCATCAAAGAAAGTATGGAAATTTACTTGGTTATATACTTACACAGTCTATCTGGGATGGTTTAATTCCATTTATTGAGAGATGGCATTGCTTTTTAAATGAATTTTTAAAGAGGCAATACATGCCCATAATAAAATTTTCAAAAGGTACAGAGGAGACTTCCTCTCCCTCTCTTCCTGTGCAGTGAGCCCCGCAATCACTCAGTTCCCCAGGATCACATCACCTGCTGTTGTATCCCTTCTAGAAAGTATATATTTGGAGAGGGCTGTCACAGCAATATAAAATACTTTTTGTCACTACTTAAGTAGTGTTTTCTGCCTAAAATATTTTTTTCCCTTTGTCAGAGTTTCTTCATCTTCTTTCAGAGATGTTTTTATCCTCTATAGAACACTTAATATTAAAACCATTAAGGAAATCTAGTTACTTGGGAATTTAAAAACATGCTTCTGAATCATTCGGGTCAAAGAGGAGATGAAATTATTGCTACGGAATCATTGGGAAATATTGCGAACTCTGGATACCTGAATGTCTGGGTTATTGCCAAAGTTATACTCAGGGGCACATTCATAGCTTTAAATCCTTTCGTTATTACATAAGAGAAAATGAAAATAAGTGAATTAAGTATTCAAGTCAAAGTTGGAAAGACTAAAACAAGCCTAATGAGATGCAAGTAATATTAACGAATTAAATAGCAGACAAAAATATTGAAGTGTAAATCTGAGAGCTATGTATTTGGGAGAAAAAAACTCAAGGAAATAGAGCAAACCACTCTCATGCCTCATTAAAAAAAAAGACCCAACTACACAGAACTAAAAATGAGTTTATGGGATGGAAAAAAAGAGTAGCAAATTATAAGTTATATTTGAAGTAATTATTTTATAACAAAAATAAAGTAACTTAAAATACAACAATTTTGAAAATCTCAGTTGACATGGCTATTCTAGGGAAATGACTCACAAGTCTGAAACTTGAAACAAGGAACTAGAGAAGAAACTGAACATTTATTAAAAAAAAAAAACTTTCAAAAAGAACTCTGGATGCAAGCAGTTTAATGGATGAGTTCTTTTAAACTTTGGGGGACAAAGTAATTGCCTGCTAAACTGTTTCGGAGCGTAGAAAGAGATAAAGCATTCCAGTTTTTTTTTTTTTTTTTTTTTTTTTTTTTTTTTTTTTTAACAAAGCTAGCTTACTCTGGGAACCCAACATCATTATACAGATGACACAAAGAGAAGGCCGAGGACTGAGCTCAGGCATGAGTATAGGTGCAAAAACACCATATAAAACAGTTGCAGATTGAATTCAGTGGCATTTTGAAAGAATCATGACCACATACGGTTTATCCCAGAATTGTAAGAAGGGCTTAACATTAGAATGTCTATTCTTCAATGCATCACCTAAGTAGAACAAAGAAGAAAAACATTATACACAGACACACACACACACACACACACACACACACATATATTTAAAAAAAAAGACATTTGGTAATTTTCTGCTCTTATTTCTAGTTTGCTTAGATTTAAAAAACAAAACAAAAACCTATGAAGAGATTGCATTAACTTGACGAAGAAATCAGCAACTCCAGTGCTCCCAGCTAGAAACTCGCTGATGAAAGGTGAGAGGCAGCAGAATGAAACTGGAACAAAATTGCCCAGGGTACTCATTTCATTTTTCCTGCCTTATTGAATTGGCCAGAATGTACAAACCAAAGTCAAATAATCGTGAAAAAGAAACAAAAATCATTTGCACATGTTGTTGTCTTCCTACATTTAAATCGAATTAAGCGTAGAGTTCAGTTACAAAGCAAAATTTCAAAGATCATTAGCTTTCTCACATCCCAGGAAAACTCAGAAAACATTATAGAGCCCACTCAATGCAGTGGAATCAAATAGAAACGTGTTTGGTAAAGGTGGCATTTCAAATAAGTGAGAGGAATTAAAATAATAAAAGCTCACATTTTTCAGTAACTTCTAAGTGCCAGGAGTTATGCTGAACACTCTCACAGGAACTTAGGTCATTTGATCTATGCAAGAACTGTATGAGGTAGACACTATGAATAGTTCCATTCACTTGTGTTCAGAGAGTTTAAGTAACTTGCCCAGAGTCACTCAGACTTGCACACTGATCTGATTGACAGCAAAGCCATTGGTCTCTGACACCGTGCTTTATTGCCTGTAGTATTACGCAATATTGCATATTATGCAAGAAACTGTTGTAGCATAGTTAGATAACCAAATAGGGAAAAAATTAGGATGGAGCCATTCCTTACAGCATATATTACCATAAATTCCAGATAAATTAGAGAGGTAAAAGGAAAACTGAAATCATGAAAGAGCTACAAGAAAGTATAGGTTAATATTAATCTTAATGTGGGACAGGGAGAGATATTAGACCTAATTATTCTAGTGAAGAAATCATAACAGAAAAGACCGATTTACTACATTAAAAAAAATTTCTCTGTGCTGGACACAGCAAATTTAAAGGCATAGGACAAACCAGGAAAAGATGTTGAAAGTACTTACAGTTGACAGAGTTTGTGCTGAATGTCCTTAACATGTAAAGAGCTCTTTAAATCAGTGATACACAGTGATACACAAAGTAGAAAAATGAGCTAAGTGGGGAGCCTGGCTGGCTTATTAGATAGAGCACGTGACTCTTGATCTCAGGGTCAGGAGTTCACGCCCCATGTTGGGGGTAGAGATTACTTAAAAATAAAAATCTTAGGACGCCTGGGTGGCTCAGTCGGTTACGTGTCTGCCTTTGGCTTGGGTCATGATCTCAGGGTCCTGGGATTAAGCCGGCATCAGGCTCTCTGCTCAGCGGGGAGCCTGCTTCTCCCTCTCCCTCTGTCTGCTGCCCCCCCCTGCTTGTGCTCTTTCTCTCTCTGTCAAATAAATAAAATCTTAAAACATTTTTTTTTTAGAAAATAAAAATCTTAAAAATGAAAATTGAGCAAAGAATATGAATGGGCAAGAAAAATATGAATGGATAAATAACTCATATGAAGGATAAATTCAGGTTGCCCATTCCATTTGAAGAGTCAAGTCGATAGCTCCTTGTTTTAGCTTACTTGATGACCAGTAAGGTTGAGTTTTTTTAGTGTTTTTTTCAACCAAGAATTTTATCTTTCAACAAAGAATTTATTAGAAAGCAAATACCCTGTCATGGTAGAGGGATAGAAAAGTTGGTGCACGCTTCCTGGAGAGTGGTTTGGCAGTATGTGTAAAGAAGCTTTAAAATGAGGTGTATTTAAATTTGTACATTTTCTCACCATAAATTTCTGGTTCTTCTTACTCTGTCCTGCCTTTCCTTTTTTACTATAGCCTGGGTTACCTAACAAAACACTGTATAGTTTTTTAAAAGATTTTATTATTCATATTATTAGGCACCAGTTGGGGTGCGGGAGAGGCAGAGGGGGAGGGTGGGGACAGGCCGACTCTGCACTGAGCTCAGTCTCAACGACCCCGAGATCATGACCTGAGCTGAAATCAAGAGTTGGTTGCTTAACTGAGCCACCCAGGTGCCCCTAAAATACCGTGTCTACCTCTCGTAACTTCGATTGCCTCTCCTGCTGGAATATCAGCCTCGCAAGGCCAGCGATCTTGGTGTGTTTTTTTACTAAATGTTCCTTAATTTCTAGAATAGGACTGGTAACCCAGCGCCTTCATTTATAATAAAGAAATCATCAGTTGTACAAAAGAAATTTATAAATAAAGACTTTATCATAGCCATTTGTACGAGTGAAAAGTGGAAACATTCTACGTCTCTCACAGGGGATTGATTTAGACTTTGGTGCGTCCGTGTGGCAGATTCTTGCGTGGCTACTTAAAACTCCTGTCTCCTGGTTATGGATGTGGGAAGACAGTGATGTTAAATTAAAGGAGGCTGTGTGTACCCTAGCACTTCAACTTGATTTTTAAAATATGGAGAGGCTAAAGAATACATAGAATATTAACGGAGTGGTTATTCCCAGGTGGTAGAAGTGCAGGTTACTTTTTAATATTTTGTATTCTGAACTCTGAGGAATGAACACCTGTCACTCCCATAATCAAATACACATATGTATAAAAGTTGAGGAGAGTGTAGAATCACTTGAATAACATTGGTCTACAGCCACTGTGAAGACTTTCGGAGATTATTCAATCTCAAGAATTAGCAAGAGCCTTATTTTTAAAAAAAGCTAGCAAGAATGCTTCACCAAATGTCCTTAGGCTACTTAGTCTTAAATATTTATGATCTCTAAGTGTCCGGAGGGTGTGTGTGTAAAAATCATGGAAGTCTTCGTCAGTGATGGGCAAGCTCGTGAAATCCTGGAGATTCGAGAACACCTCTGCCCAGTTTAGGTTTCTTGATGGAAATGGTCTGTTCTCTTCCTGGTGTGTCCTAGAATTTCAAAGTAAACTTAGGTTGTGCCTCAGCATAAGCTGGGAATGAGGATTTTCTGTTCTCGCATTAACCACGAGGCACACTACCTATTGTAACCCATCGCTGTGCGGAAGGACTTAGGGGGACAGGTGTGAGAGAAGCTGCCAAGTTAGAGGGTGGAATGTCAAGGGGACGATGGGCCGCCACAGGGCGTTAATGAACAGCAGCATGTCAAAAGAGAAGGTCGGAGTTATACCAAGGGGATTTTCCCGGCCAGCAAATCAGAAGTATGTTCAGCATGTTTGGACTGAAATTTCCCAGATTCCTGGACTCATGTGGCATCTCGACCAGCATTTGAATTCTGTCTGTGCTACTTTATGACTGTGGGTCTCAGTTTCTTTTTCCGTAAAAGGAGGTTAGACTAGATCGTCTCCCAGCTCTCCTTTTAGATCTGACCTTCTAAAGGAATCTGATGTCTTTTTATTTTAGGGCTTGCGTTTCTCTCTCTTTTTTTTTAGTTTAAAAGTTTACTTATTTTTAAATTATCTCTATACCCTACGTGGGACTCGAACTCATGACCCCAAGATCTAGAATTGCATGCTTTCCCAACTGAGCCAGCCAGGCACCCCATTACGGCATGCGTTTTAGGTTATCAGTGTGTTATCCGTGGTGATGGAGAGGCCCAGCGAGTGCTGTCACTTAATAGCTCTGAGGAGCGAAACGTAAGCTGGCTAGCTCAAGTCCCATGGCGAGGGGAGAGGCTACTGTGACCGGGGTGTCTGGCCTCAGTGGGAATCCCAGCCCTGCCGCTTATTCGCCCAAACCTTCTCCTTTTCATTTGTGAAATGGAAGGGCGAGTGTTAGCTTTCTCTTGCTGCATAACATATTTCCCCTAAACGGAGCGGCTTCACACAACAAACATTTATTATCCCGCAGTTTCTGTGGATCAGGAATCTGCATGGGACTGAGCTGGGCCCTCTGTCTCAGGATCTGTCATGAGGCCCAGTGACGGCGTCGGGCTGCACTCTGACCTGAGGTCTCGGCTGGGGAAGGACCTCGTCTGAGCTCCTTCACATGGTTGTTGGCAGGATGCAGTTCCTCCGGGGCTGTCAGATGGAGGGCCTGTGCTCCTCGCTGGCGGGAGGCTGCCTTCAGCTTCTTGCCACGTGGGCCTCTCCTTGGAGCAGCACACAGCGTGGCACGTAGGCTCCATCAGGGAGACGGGAAGGGGGTGCGGAAAACAGAAACTTACAGTCTCTTTGTAACCTCATCTCGGAAGTGACTTGCTCTCTTCGTAGACTCTCAGAAGTGAGTCACTGTGCACAGCCCACACTGACAGGGAGGGCGTTACACCGCTATGTGAATATTAGGAGGTGGGATCCGAGGGGCCTGCCCACCAGGGTTGTAAGGACTGAGAGAGGTGACAGTTTGTTGAAGGGTCGGGAACTTCCCTCTTAGAAGCTCAGTATTAGCTCCTGCTCCCCGCCCCTACCTCTGGTTTAAGGACAGTCTTTGGGGTTGAGCGAAGCCTGCAGGAGTGGGCTGGAGGGTGGAGAGAGTCTCATTCCACCGTCTCATGACCCTGCGGTGTCCCCAGTGAAGCCCTGAAGGGTGTGTTGGCTCCTCGCCCCGAGTCTGCTGGGTGTGGCCTGCCTAGCGTAATTTGAGAGGGAAATGGGCGTTTGGCCGATGAACACGTCCAGTGTGTGTTTCCGTGGGTTAGGCAGCTATTTAGGGAAACGCCCGGGAGCTCCTTGGGAGCCCGCGGGTTGAAACAGCACAGCCTCCCGAGGTTGCTCCCCTCTTGGTGTCCGAATGCCACCACCTGCGAAGGCGAGGAGGTCTGCCTGGTACAGCCTCTGGTCGGGGACGCTCCACTGGAGAGAGCCGGGTGCCAGACGTTGCCACAACCCTCGGAAATGAGTAAGAAAGAAAATGTAAAAGCAGCGACCTCCCCCTAGAACAAGCCGAGCTTTGTGCGGAACAGGCTCCAAATGTGAAAAGACCATTGTTCCCGGATGGCTTTTTAATTAATGCTCACCACTCACAGCCATCAGCTCGCCAAGAAGAGCCGCCTCCTTCCTTCCTCTCTCCACGTGCTCCTGGCCTCCTGCTCCTCTCCCTGTTGCCTTGGGGACAGGTGGAAGGACCCTCGGGGGCGGGAGGATGCCAGCAAACAGTGTGGACAGAGGGTGGTTTCCCCTTCTCTCCTGCCCGGGATACTTCATGCGGGCAGCCCTCCACCTGTTGGAACGTGGCCCTCTGCATTTCCAGGCTCAGGAGCCAGGCCTGTGCACTGGGGGCTCCTGGAGCAAAAATCCTGGCCTCCGCCGGTTCAGTTCTCCCTTGCAGGCCATTTGCACACTTTCTCTCGCCTGAGGCAGGACTCGGGACTGCTTTCAGTGCATTTTAGTTTCCCCTCGGCTGTACTGCTCTTTGAGCCGTATCTGGATGGATGAGCCTGCAGCAGTATCTGGTAGTTGAGTGTCGCTTTCTGGAGCAAATCCTGTGCTCCTCCGGATAGGGCCGATGTCCATGCAGGGGAAGGGGCTGATGTGGGAGCTGCTGCTGGGATGAGGTGTTCGGTGGGCTTAGCTGAGAATCGGGCCCCAACATTTTATCTTCCGTGGAGAAGTGTTTCTTCTGTTTATAGCAGCTCCCAAAGTGGTGGGTTCGGCCTGAGTCTCCTTGTGTCTCAGCCTCCCGGAGGCACAGCCTCGGCAGATGATTCTCTGTAACTGTGTGTATAGGATACAGGCGTCTTGTGTGACGAGGGCAGAAATCGTTCAGTGTGATCTTGAGTTCAGAATTGGATCCGTGACCGTTGAGAACACACCGCCACAGAGACGTGATGCGGCTGCCACAGGGTTAACTACATAGCGTCGTGAATGCTCAAGTTAGAGGGTTGCGAGGATTTTAAATTAAGAAACCCCAGGGGTCTAGTTGAGTGGTGGACAGCCCTGGAGAGATCTGATTGACCAGATAAGTTGTACAGGATTCCTTGAAAATCTGCTCGTTCCAGGCCCAGCCAGCTTAACTTCTTGACATGTCACCCAAATAGAATTGTAAATGCCGTGGGAAAGAATCTTGAAGTAGGGGTGGGTTCTGTGAAGTCTGTGAGTGGGAAAAACAAGCCTGAGTTATTACAGCAAGGCCAGAGTAGAGTTCTGTTTTAGGTTCTCAGCAGCAGAGGAGGCCAAGGGCCTTCGGTCACTGTCATTTGGTAGCCACCGGCCACATGTGGCTGGTCCACGTGGAGCTGTGCTGTAAGGGGAACGCACCCCAGGTATCCAGGGCTTAGTATGAAAACAAGGGGGAGATATCCTAATACATTTGAAATGGATTACATTTGAAAGAAGATTTTAGCCATATTGGATTACATTCAAAAAATTATAATTGCAGCTGTTCCTCCACCCTCCCCCCATTTTTTAAATGTGGCTACTAAGACATTTTTTTTCTTGCCTAAATTTTTAAAAAATTTTTATTTAGATTCAACTTAGTTAACATAGAGGCTACTAAGAAATTTTAAGATTATAGGGGCATCTGGGTGGCGCAGTCGTTAAGCGTCTGCCTTTGGCTCAGGACGTGATCCCAGCATTCTGGGATCAAGCCCCACATCGGGCTCCTCCGCTGGGAGCCTGCTTCTTCCTCTCCCACTCCCCCTGCTTGTATTAGCTCTCTCGCTGGCTGTCTCTCTCTCAAATAAATAAATAAAATCTTAAAAAAAAAAAAGAAATTTTAAGTTATATATGTGACTCCCATTTTAAAGATTTTATTTTTTAAGTAATCTCTATACCCAACATGGGGCTGGAACTCAACCTTGAGATGAAGAGTTGCCCGCTCCACTGACCCTGTGGCTCCCGTTTTAGATGAAGGATGGCTGAACAAGGGAGACCCCAAGATGTGCTCATTGTCGTTCTTGGTCGGGAGTCCTGTGATGAATGCTGTGGGAGGCCATCTGTGTTTGCGTTTCACATTCACTCACCCTGGACAGAAATTTGTCAGTCTGTGTCCCTCCGGCCATGTTCTGACTGTAAAGTGATGGGACAGCTGCCACGGCTCGGAGAACGAGTTGCCCCACATTCTTGGGGAGGCACGAGTGCCATTAGATGCGCAGGGACTTGGGGGGGGGGTTCACCATGGCAAAGCCCTGGGGGTGGGGCGGGGAAGCATTATTGCTCAAGTGCTGGTAGCCCTCCGGGTAAAGAACTCTTACCCAATGGAGGGACCTTTAGGGGATGACTACTCTTGCTCAAATGGACCTCTGGACCCTCTAAGTCCAATTGTTTCAGGCCCATGGGCAAGACAGCCATTTACTTCTTCAGTGGTGGTAAGACCTTACCCCACCGTCATCGATGGGCGCCGTAGAGGAGTTGCACATGGAGCCTGTTGGTGAAGAACGTATGCCTTTATATAGGGCAAAGTTAGGTTTGTGTTGGCGATTTTCTTTCCTAGGTTGGTTTGGGAGCGTCCCTTTTAGAGCAGGGCCCTACTGTTCTCTTTCAATAGCACCGGATCTTGCCGTCATGCACAGAGAGAGGTGGGGAGGCTTTCTTGGCTGCAAGGAATGGTTTTTACCAAAGGGTCAAGGGTTCACCGTACGAGTTGTCAGTAGTAATAACTAGAGGGCTAGCAAAACGAGATCGACTCTAAGTTGCTTTTCAGTGTGTTTTTCTTGTGATCCTGCATCCAGAGTACTGGTTAAACCAGTCTGTATCTGGCTGATTATTATCAATAAAGTAAACTTAACTCCGTGGCCAGAAACCGTCTCTAGCAGCCAACAGCTTAGGTTTACCAGGTGAAACTGTCATAGTGACTGTGCCTTGCTTTACACGGAGGGCAGTGCCTCTTCATGTGAGAAGTTGGGACTGTTTCTGCATGGGGGGGTAGGGGTGGGGAGAGGACGCGAGTCCCCCACCCCTTGTGTATACTCACAGCCAGTTATGAATGTTGTTACGAGCTTGGTCTCTTTCCACAGAGAGTTGATGGATCGTTGTTAGCGTATTGGTACTTGAGAATGAATGGGTAACTGCGTGGGTTGTAGTAGATTCTGACCCTTTGTTGGGAACCTTCTAGGTGGCGGTCAGTGGCCTGTACACACGGGGTTACCAAAGATAAAAAGCCACAGCCCCTGCATATAAGGAAGCCACATCTAGTTGGACTAGTAATTACCCACACAAATAATTACCTACATTTAGGGGCTTAGGAAAAGTAGAAGAACCTATGAATAAATAGTCACAGTTAAGTGGAAGACAAGGATAGCACAGTGGCTCTTGAACAGAAAATTGAAAAATTCTGAAGCTTAAGGGCTTTGGTGGCCGGAATAATACAAACGTTTATTTGCATTTTCAGTTTGCACTGTTCTCATATGTGCTCCTTTGACCCTCTTCACAATCTCAAAGGTCTTTTGCCCAGACCAGGACCTTCCCTGGGGTCACGGTGAGTTACCAAGGCCCTGTGAACTTAGGCGATCCACCCAAGGTTATGTGGATAGGGAGGGGCAGGACTCAACATGGGGTTTGGGGTCTGATTCTTGTGTTCTTGCGGCACACTGTGCCAGGTCCCTCGTCTACAGTTTCTGCAGAAGCTTGGAGAGCTCTGACAATGACTGATAGATAGCCTTTGTATGTTTCATCTTCGAGGAATTTGGGGGCTGGCTTTGGGGAGAGGAATATGGCAGCTGTAGTTGTGAATGTGATTGGAGGGACAAAAAAGGTGTCTATCAGAGAGGTCCGTGCCAGCGGCTTAATTTCCTTTATTTCAGAACTGGAAGTTATTTAAATTACTTTATAGACTTCCTGTTTCCTTGCAAGAGCTCATTAAGTCCAGGCTGAACTGCCGCATTGCCATAATGGAGCCACTAGACCTGCAGTTCCCATTTCAGCCTCTAGGACACCCAGGTTGGAGAGTCTGTGCTGAGTGAGGGGGGGGAGTTTGGTAAGCTCATTTATGGTGACCCTTTTCACAGACGTGTAGTTATGACTGGCATCGATGGTCTTCCCCAAGGATAAAGAATTTCCCAGTGCTCTGGATTCTGGAGACAATTTTCTGGACTCGTGCATTTCACCAGTATGTCATGGGGATGGGGTAGGCACGTCTCATCCGGCCATAGGACCAGGCACCCTGCTTACATTTGTGGCGATAGGAGCCCAGCCTTGGTCGAGATGCGGCGCTGGGAGCTGATGTGTGTGCTCTGAAGGCTGAGGATTTCCCCAGTGATTAGGAACGTGTTGTTAGTATAAGCACGGATTACCTTAACTCTGTCTTTTACTCGACGGGAAGGCTTTCAGACAGGGATTTCAGATTCACACTGCAGCTTTTGAATTGTACCCAGAGGCAGCTCTTGAAGAGATAAGTATTTGACTAGATGGTTTACCTTTGAACTTGCCGACAAAATAATTTTAGGTGATCAGGAAGTACCCTGGATGCGCCCTGAGCGCATCCATAATTGATCCATCAGGGGGACACCTGTCCCTGCACTCGGGCCGGAATTTGTGGCACAGTACTAATCAGAAGCCGTCGCTGGCTTCCTGTGGATGTGTGGGCCCGCTGTGATGCCGGGAAGCCTTGCTGCTGACCTGCCGTCCACTTGGGGGAAGGTCGAAATCAGATGGGCTGCCACCTCCGGGCCTTCCTTGCCTCAGTGACTTCTAGTCGTTGGATTGAAGTTCTCGGACACACCCTATGTGCCTTTGGTGCTCAGTAGGTCCAGAAAGTCTCAAGGGGATCCCCCACACCAGGAAGTTGGGAGGGCCACATCCCTTCCTGACAGGCAGACGAGAATCTTTCCAAAGACGGAGCTAATGCGGCGGCTTACATGTGGAAGGGTCAGACCTGCGTGTCCAAGTGAATGCCGAGTCTTAAATATTCACTTACAACGTTCAAGTCTGTAATTTCTTCATAAAGAATTCTCAAATGATAAAGATGACCTGGTAGGCATCAATTCACTTGTATTTTCTAAAAGCTTTTGATAAGGTCCCTCATAAAAGATTGAGAGAACAAAACCCCAGTGTGGTGTAAAGTCCTTGTTGTGGATTAAAAACTGAGAAAGTGACGGGGAACAGAAAGATCCTAGTGGAGACCTGCTGCTCGTGGTGGGGACGGGTGTATAGAGGGGTGTCTGAGGACTCTGTCGTTGGGGCTATAGTGATTAAGTATATTAATTGTTTGGAGAAGGGAATGGAGTGTCTTTTAGTGCCGTCGGCTGCTGTTACCCTGGTTCTTGTCGCTGGGTTCAGCGCCGAAAGTCTTTAGCGCCTTGAAGGCACCAGGGCGCTCGGGTGGTGCAGGGGCAGAGGAGATGAAGGTTGAGAGTCTCGAGTGTAATTCAGATTGGCAGAGAATCTAGTCCATGTGGGAAAGCTACCTCGGCCTCTGAGGAAAGAGACTCAGCGGTTATCATGGGCAGTTCAGCGGAGCAGCTTTTTTAGGACAAAGCAGATCGTGATGGGGTGGGGCCGAAAACCGAAGGGTTTCCCTTAGGGAGAAGGGAACGTGCTCTTGTGCTGTTGGATTCTTACTGTCCTGCTGTATAGGAAGGGGGGACAGTTCTTGAGTCTTTCTGTCCATGTTCTCTCTTGTGCAGTCGTATTTCTTTTCAGAGTCATCATGAGGGCAGTGCCTGTAATGTACTGGAAATGCCCGCCTCTTTAGTTCCCTGTGGGGACTGAGCTTGCTCCTCTGAAACACATGACCTGTGTGTTCCCAGCAGGTGACCCTACAGATCCCTTAGGGTAGACCACACAGCCCCCGCCTTGGATTTTCTCAGTACAAGGTAGGGCGACCAAGCTCTTGTGGGAGGCAGATGACTGTGAGTTGTGCGGGTGAGGGGCGTGTCCTGGGCAGGGGGCGCAGGCTGGGCAGCCCTGGAGTTGTCATCGCGCGTCCTGCCTGTTGCCTTTCTCTTTTGCTGCCTCTTTAAGGCCACTGCCATGTTTCTTCTGTGGCCACAGTGAAAGTTCCTTGGGCATGACCATAGGCCTTGAGAGCTTGTACTTTTCTGAATGGGCTCTTGCAGGCAAGCAATGGATTTCTTAGTTACCCTTCTTTATTTACTAATTTCCTTTTGTAGCTGTCTACTTATCCGGGTCCCACTTTAATTAAAACCTGGAAAATGCTGGCCTCCCTCAGAAATGTTGCTGAGTCCCTTCTTTTGGCTGTTAGCAGATGCCTCTGTGTGGGTTGGGGTCCCCAGCAGGGCCACCCCCTCCCCCCAGGGAATTTTTGCACTCTTGGTCCCACATAGTTAGAAGCTGCAATTACTACTTGGTTGCTAATTACCCAGCCTAACATTAGATCAGTTTACAGAGGGAGCTGGGAGCCTGTCAGCAAAGGTCAGCCTGAGGTCCTCCCACTAACCAGCCCTCTTGTGATCGCTGTACAAGGAAGAAGGCATTAGCGGGGAAGGCTTGGGGGCCTGCTCCGGGCTGCACTGTCCTTGCTGGGGGGATGGGAGAGGGAGAAGTGAGCCACTGATGACTATAAAGGGGTCAGAGAGGCCCATAACCCTTCTCACAACCTTTCTCAGAAAGCCTGGAGGGGGTTGAAGCCTTTCCTTTCATAGATGGATACATGGAGGAAGCCGGGATGTGCCGGCTCGTGACTTTTCCTGGTTCACTCTTTTAGAAGGGCCATTCAGCCTCTCGGGGGCAGCAGGGCCTACAAGAGAGCTCCCTGAACCTGTCCCATCTTCTTACCACCTGTACTATGTTGTTGGCTTAATTTTTTTTTTTAAGATTTTATTTATTTATTTGACAGAGAGAGAGACAGCCAGCGAGAGAGGGAACAGAAGCAGGGGGAGTGGGAGAGGAAGAAGCAGACTTCCAGCTGAGCAGGGAGCCCGATGCAGGGCTCAATCCCAGGACTCTGGGATCACGCCCTGAGCCGAAGGCAGACGCTTAACTACTGAGCCACCCAAGGAGCCCCTAATTCCCCCCCCCCCCATCGGCTCCACTATTAAAACCCTGAATACTTGCTCTAGCATCATCCCAAGCAGTGATCCCAACAAATCATAGCTTTGGGCTGGTTGTATTGGTTCCGATATTAAATAGATAATGATTTGAATTTTAACTGTTCATCCACATATGCCTGCTGTCACCCAGCTTCTGGCTAGTGGAAAACAGCGGTGGGAAAGAGACTAGCCTGGAATTGTGAGTGCTTTCTCAAGCTTGGCGTTGCTTTCTCGTGACCTGTGGGGCTGTGGGTGAGACTCCCTGCTTCTCTGAACCTTAACAGTGAGGCAGACCCAGCATCTAGCATGCCAAGTACTTCACTGTCGTACCAACCCTTAAAACCACATGGGGCAAATATGATCTTGACACCCATTACATGTCTGAGGAACCCAAAGTTGGTTAAGAACTTACAGCTTTCAAACAGCCTCTGTGCTGAGATGCCCACTGAAGGCACATGGCTTGTGGCCTGTTCTGTGCTGTATTATGCCTTTTTTTTTCTTTTTTCTTTTTTTTATTACTGACCCACCCCAAAGTGGGTCTGTCCTGTATCTGCCTGTTGGGTGCAGTGTTAGAAAAAAGCTGACTACAGTGGGAAGGACTGGAAAGGAAAGAAGGCTCAGCCTCTCATGGGTGGATCTCTAAACTCTGTAAGCAGTGGTGGCACCGTCCCCGAGTGCTCCGTTCCAGTTGTGTCTCTGGCCCGTCCCTGATTGGGACAGGCCTGGACTTCCCCGGAATGCTCCCCCTTCCCCTCAGGGCGAGATCATTATGCGGTCCATGGGGACCTCAGAGGCAGGGTGACAATGCGTTACGTTGATAACGTTCTTGCAGCCGGAGACACAGCTCCAGAGCCGTTTGGGAACTCCTTGTTCAGTCTTGTCACAGGTACAGCACGTCTCCCCAGCACCGGAGGCTCTGGCACTGCCAGGACCCAGGAGGACGCTGTGCCATCCTGACCCTCTGAGATGGCCGAGGGACAGCACCGGGACATTTAGTGCTGTTCCCCACGCTCCCGTCCTTCGGTGTGTGTGCCCCTCTTTGGACAGAGTCTGAAGTGGATGGGCCCCGACCTAACCCTTTCTGATTGGGGTAACAAATGTTCAGAAAGGAGAAGGACCCTGTGTTACTTTATATAGGAAGGTTTGGCTGGAGGGATCTAGCGAATGGGCCATGGGATGTTGTCAGGGGAAGGTTTGGAGCCAGAACCTGGGCCTCTGATTCCTCTTCCTTTCCTGGGCCAAGGAGGCCCAGGCCTGTGCTTGAAAGATGCTTTATGAAACTATTTTACGGAACTTCCCCACCCCCCCTCCGGGTGCTGACGGACACCGCTCCCCCCATATAACTTCATGTTCTTGTAATTAACATATAATTTGATACCTAGAAATTCGTGCTGGGTGGAGCTGGAAAGGATTACTCAGCTTTAAGCAATTTAGACTCTTGGGTTATAGAACTCTGTGTGCTGTGTCCTAGCTCTCCTGTTACTGCTAACTTGTTTTGCCAATATCCTTCCTACTTGTTTCTTCCTTCTGTCCTGTGCAGATGAGTGAAATGATGATACGGTATGTTTTTGCATTTAAACAACTGAAGGGTTGTTGACTCCTACACGTGGACTGCCTGCTTCTCCAGTATGTGTGTCCTCAGCTCTCTTCTCCCACTGGCTGGTGGAATTGGATGGTGCCGTAGTTTACTTCACTTGCTGCTGCTTTGTCAAGGCGGTGCCATCAGTATTAAAAAATGCAGTAAGTAATTATCAGGGAAGAATAAAGAGGAAAAATTAGGATGTTTTGCAATTTAAATTTATTTAGAGTATATGCTGATGGTTATAAGTTTTGTTGGAAAGATTATTTGTTGTGTTGATACATGTATTAATGTGGGGGGGGGGGGTCCTGGTTCTTAATGTATATGATACGTGCCCATTTAAAGATACAAAGACTAGGTGAACTCTGACCTGGCGGTGAGAGTATGGTTGAAAGCCCATCAGGATATTGTGAAACTAAATCTGAATGTCCCCGTGCTTTGAAAGAGGACATTTACAGCAGTGCGGATGGAAAATTGTGATGTAAACTCAGAGGCAAGAATGAATCCCTTAAGCTACAATGGTAAGTGGGTTCTGACTTGCGGGACGGGCTGACCCTCCCCTCTCCCAGGTCACGGCTTCCTGATCCAGTGGGTAGAGGAGGCTCTTGAGTCCTGGTCCCACCTGAGCGTGCTCTCATCACTCAGCTACAGGGAAGGTAGGAGCCAGGAGAGTAGCGCAGAGGCTGCGCCTTTGTTCCCTTCGGTGGACTGTGCTCGTGAGTCTTCAGGGCTTGAGAACTTGACTTTGGAAAGCTTCTAAATTTGTTCCTAGTGGGTTGATTTATTTTGTTGAGGTCAAATTAGAGCTAATGGCCCTAATGGTTTACAGTGCTCCTAAATGGTCCTTAGCACTTAGGCAGGCTTGGCTGGCCATTTTGGGCGGGTTTCCAAGTGTGGACCGTATCATTCTGAGGGTATATTTTTTTTTGTTCAAGTTATTGTTGCGAGTACAACTATATGTGTAAGCAAGGTTAAAAGGTAACAGCAGAATTAGTCACACTTAATATTCAACTTTCTCTTGGTATCAAACGCAGGAATGTGTTTGTTCACACGGGCCGCATGGGCATCTGGTGAGTGAGCATGGCGTCCAGCTGGGAGCTCAGTAGTTGGTGATTGTTCTCTGTGACTTTGCCTAGGAGTATATTGTTCATGAAATGCAGTAATGGGGAAGCCTCAGATTTCCTTCCACTGTTCTTGGTTGCCACGTCGCTCTTGTAAGAGCAGGTAACCAGGTTAAACTAATCTTGGTGCATCCCTTCCAGCCATGCTGTGGTATCTTTGAGTTCATGGCAAGGTCTTTGGCAAGAGGATTTTACTCTGCATAAAACTGGCTCCAGTCTCCTGATTTCTGTGTGATTGGGAGTAGGTGGAGCAGACAGGTGCCTACGGAGGAGGTGCGAGTCTCTGCTGGCCCACAGAATTCAACCATGCATATGTATGCACAGGCAGGCTCTGTGGGCAGGGATCTCCCAGGGCTGTGAGGTACAGCTGAAAGGGGAGAGAATCCGGAGGCTGGGGGTTTTGCTCCCTAAGCTGAGGTGCTGGAACAAGGTAGAGGCAGGAGCACTGGTTAAAGATTTCTCTGTGCTTTGATTCGGGGGGGGGGGGGGCTGGGGGGGGAACAATGTCCTTCAGATCGTCTTTGGCCCGTGAACTCTAAGAGTGGTGTCCCCTAAGTTGCAGATGTGGCTTTGAAGGCCAAGTCCAGTCAGATTCTGTTGTGGGTAAAATCCTGTTGGTCTGTATGGACTGAGCCGGAGCTATTATCAAAGGTTGAGTGATTGATGGGGGTTTTGCCTTCTAATTGCTAATGGAATGGCTACTGGGTTCTTCTCAAAACTTGGGTTCCTTTTTTCCCTCTTGCATACTCTGAAAACACACTTTCAGTATATTTTCAAGCTTCGCTACCTCACTTATTCTCGAGATGGAATGGGCTTTCCCTTGAGCACCTTGAAGAACATCATTCTACCTGGGAGATGCCTACTTCTGTTGAGAAAAAAACTTCCACATTCGCCTAGTTCTTCTGGAAAATAGTACCATAATCCTCATGAACAGTGCTGTAAATCTCAAAATTTGGGTTTCAAGGCAGATGGCTGTGTTTGTGACCAAGAAGGAGTTACTTTCCACTGTTAATAAAACTTGGCTTTTGCATCGGGCATGACAGACCTTGAGACGTGGGCCCAGTGTAGCAGCCAAAGTCACCATCAGGTCGTGTCTGTGGGTGTGCCTTCTGAACTCGGTGTTTGACCGTGTTCAGTTAGTTCCATGGCCACCAAGTTCTCCAGAGAAGTTTTAATTACAAACCAAGGTGATGTGGTTTCTTAAATGTGTTATAACAAATGGATGTTAGTCCAAGGAGCCCAGAGCAGCCCCCTGCATCAATAAAACCCCGTAATTATCACGTGGCGGGCTCTGAGGAGGAAATCTCAACGCCCTGAGTGTCTAGTCGGCTGTGCTTCCGGCCTCTCTTTCCTGAAGTTGGGGGCAGGGCGAGGGTGCTGAAGGAGAGGCCTCTTCTCAGAGGCCCCGAGAGTGATGACACAGCCAGGACAGGCTCGAATGCTGTCCCAGGGTGGAACGTGTTAATAGCCCTGGGGTGAGGTCTGCTTTTTTGGTGGTGGGCCAGGGGTAGGTGTTTGGGGGAGGGAGGTGGTTAAAATGGAAGACCTTGAAATGGCAAATCTTTATTAGTTTTGTAAACAGCTTTAGGAAGTGCTGGGAGCATCTTGCAGGGACCCTGCAATTATCATAATAAACAGTTTTATCATCTGCTTGGCAATCAATATTGTGGCTTATGCTGCTTTAGTATCTCAGTGGTATTGATTACCTTAACAACTGTGCTGCGGTCAGCTTCCATTAACCCTTGCTCTGCCGGCAGGGCCCATGCTTTCCACGGTTGAATGGGAGACTGTTCTGGTCCCAGCCCAGGCAAGTGCTGGAATTTGACAGCTGGCCAGAGAGTCAAATGAAGCTTTTTATCTCAAGGCACCCAACAGAAGGAAGGGTTTTAACCAGGGACTCCTGAGGCTAATGCAGCTTTTTAAAGGCATCTTTCCTTTCTTTCGTTCCTTTATTTTTATTTTTTGGAAGTGCTGTGTAAAACACTTCCGGTGGTGGGTTTCAACTGTGACTCAGGACCTTGAATGTTAAGAGTGACGATTCTGATTCTTCCCTTCCCTGGGCTTTGTCCATTGCTCCCCTCAGCTCCTCCTCCGCTCTCCCCAGCGCAGGATGGCCAAGTGTGGAACCTCACCGGGAGCTGCAGCGCTTACGTCCTCATGGAACAGGCATTCCCAGGACTCTGAGCATTTGTTTTGTGAGCCACATTTTACTCTTAGAGAGAAAAACACTTATTTGGGGACATCTCATTCTAGGATTCAGTGAGTGTCTGAGGTGCACTGACCAGCTGGAGAATGACAGAATGCTGCAGGTAGGTTTGGGTGCCACTTGAGATTATATCCCTCTCACTGACGGTCCCCTGTGTCTGGACTGGTTAGTGTTGCCGCTCCCCTTTTCTCCTAATGAAACAAACACTTTAGGAAGCCCCTGGGATGGAGCCTCCGAATCAAGCCAGTAGTTACGGACCAGGTAATAGTAAGTGACAGTTGCCCAGAAACTTTGGGGACAAGATCTTGCCAGCAGTAGGGGTGGTGGTGTGTTCGTGTTGACTTTCTATGTTTGTTTCTTTGTTTTTTTAACTTATCTGTTTTACTTTAAATATGTGTATATGTGTCTGCATATGCATATATATAAGTACGCATGGAGCTGGGGGTGTGCTTGCACGCCATAGCCTGTCGCTTTGGCCTAATGTCAGTGAAGACCCTAGAGATCTTCAACATGAAAGGCAGCAACACAGGTGCTTTTGAACCTGGGTGACAGTGACCCTTCATGAGAAGCCAGCTGCCACATCTAAGAGTCAGTTTGTAAAGTCGTCGGGTTTCATGGTGTCGCTGGGGAGGGGAGGAGGAGGAAAAAGCGGAGGTAGTAGCAGTGCTTGGACTAGGAGAAGAGTGAATTGGGTCAGCAGCTGCTACCTTCCTGCCCTTCTTGCCAGGCTTCAGCCTCTGGCTTCCTTGTCCTTCATGGCTGCCCAAGAAAAGCCAGGAGTGGAAATTCATCAGATGGGGAGGAGGCCTATAGGTATGTGATGAAGGGGAGGATTGTGGGCTGAGCTTGGGTAAGTCCAGAGAGGTACAGGCAAGGGGGTCATAGGTGTATGGAATTCCCAGCCAAGGGATAAGAGTCCCTATAAGAAAGTGTCAGGAAGTCAGGCCACAGGGTCTGGGCAGCAAGAATATAGGCTTTATCTGGTGAGGCCCAAGGTGGGAATAGCAAGACTTGACCTTGGCATCAAGCCACAGGCTTGATGGGCGTGGCTGAGCTTGCAGATGGCATGAAGAATGAGATCTGTGCGGGTAAGGGAAGGGTCCCAAGGAGTAATGGTAGGTCTTTTCTGTCCAGGGGGAAGCTGGTGGGAGTAGTTCTCTACACGTGGTTGGAGAGTCTGCGCAGTTTCATGGCTTAAGCCTTCCCTTCTGACCTTCCCTTACCAGGTCACCCTCCCTGTGACTGGCGTGTCAGGGGACCCCTGTCCCCACTGTCTTGTATTCTGGACCCACCCACTTCTGTCCACATTCTCCTTCTGCCCAGACTACATTGGTTCCACAAATTGTAAAGTCTTAAGCGTAATGCTCTTCCCAAAAATGTCATTTAGATCAGTTAGGCTCAGAGGGTGGGTGGTAGTTATTAAGTTGCCCAAAGTTCCATTGCTTTCCCGCGTGATAGGGACGGTATCCGAGTAGCGCAGAGGCCCCACCGTGATGGCAGAGGGTGGTCTAGACTGCTCCTGACCATGCAGTATGCAACATTTGTCATGGTAATGAGGCCAGTCCCCCAATTTTTGGTTTCATGTCCATTTGTGCACTTGTAAGTCGTGAAGATAGGTCGTGAAGACGTAATAGTGTGGCCGGCATCACTCTTTACCACATCCCGCTGGGTCTTAACTTGAACTCTGTGTTGGTACTAGCTCTTCTAAATCTGACCTCATTCGTGAGGACCTCCTAGACATTGACAGCATCTTACTTCTTTTCACAAATAGCTTTTTGAGCTGAGCGGTCAGACTGTCTCAGGCAGGAGAATGGTCTGCGTGGCCAAGAGGGAGTTGATTTTAGAGGGAGTTGCACTCTGCCTGCTGATGTCTTACATTTTGTTATGGCCAGAGATCCTTGCTTCAGCATTTGGCACTTTACTAGGTGCTTTTCCAAGCGCTATAACACTCTGATCTATGTAAAATTTTGAGACTTAATGTCTTCCATCAAGATTCTTGGCTGTGTAGCACAACCCAGTGTTTGGTATTATTTATAACCCTGCTTTTTAGGTGTGAGCAGTGAAATATCTTTTTTGGGGGATTTTTGATGTACTCAGTTTTTTTGTTTTTTTTTGTTTTTTATTTCTTATTTAGAAAATGAAATGTGATTTTGAAGAGTTTGCAAAGATGATTCTCTTTCGGGAAGTGATAACTTCACAGAGAAAAAACACTGGAGTAGAAACTGGAGACTGAATCCTGATCTCTGATCTGCTACTGACCAGCTGGTGATCTGGAGAAACAATGACTTAACAGTCGTTACTCTAATGTCTGAGGAATCTCTTTTAACCCCTAAGATCTGAATTGTGATTCCCATTCTGTTTACTTAGGAGACAAGATTGCCAGAGGTCGAATGAGAAATGAATATAAGAGTGTTTGAAAATGTATACAAGACCGTATAAATTGATGGAGCATTGTTATTTGTTCCCGGGAAGGTTGGTGCTGGGTGTGATTGTTTTCTTGGTCAAATCCTAATGCCACTGTGGAAAAGTCCATGCCGAAGAGCATTTCCCAGAAGCCGCAGCACGGTGATGGGTGTGTATGGGCCCACGTGTGGCAAGAGGCCCACTTGTCATGGGGCCATCCTACTTGCAGCAGAGCCCAAGAGAACCAGCCTAGTGGGAAGCAGCTTAGTTCAGACTTTACAAAGCAATTAAGGTGACTTATAAAACATTCATACCGAGATGAGAAATGATGAACTCAAAAACAATGGCTGGCAAATATTGCCTTATTTTGTAAACTCACTGAAGGTGTTTAAACTTATTTTTTAACCCATTAAATCAGTAAGTGGAGGCTTTTAACTATCCGGGGATGTGGTTTTCTTAACCAGAGTTTGGCTCTGAGCTCTTATGTCATTCGAGGCTGTGAAATGGGGCCCATCTTGCTCAGTGATGATAGTGATCGTTACCACATGTGAACGTGTCGGAGACTGAGCCCAGAGTGTAATGCAAGTTGTCTTGTCCAATAGCGGCATGGTAGTGCTTGGTACCTTCTAAGGGTTCAGAGTAGGGGTGGGGTCAGCAGATGGTGAGTTTTGAAAGCAAGATCTAGAGGTCAGCTCTTCTAAAGAAAGGAGAACCCGTATTTCTTTGGAAAAGGCTTAGCTGGCCATGAATTTATCAACTCAAGACTGAGAAGCTTGGTTCTGGCCAGTGCTGTGCTCTCTTCAGCAGTTGCTCCTGAACTGGGTAAAGACCGAGCTTGCTGCTTTTAAAGAAAAGAAAAATGCGTTTCTGTAAAAATGGAGTAATAGGATGAACCCATCATCTGGACTTAACAGTTCACTTTTTAAAAAAATATTTTTTAGGGGCGCCTGGGTGGCTCAGTCGTTAAGCGTCTGCCTTCGGCTCCCGGCATTATGGGATCAAGCCCCACATCAGGCTCCTCTGCTGGGAGCCTGCTTCTTCTTTTCCCACTCCCCCTGCTTGTGTTCCCTCTCTCGCTGGCTGTCTCTCTCTGTCAAATTAATAAATAAAATCTTTAAAAAAATTTTTTTTAAAGATTTTATTTATTAGAGTGAGAGAGTAAAAACACAAGCGGAGTAGGAGGCAGAGGGAGAAGCAGACTCCCCGCTGAGCAGGGAGCCTGACACGGGGCTCGATCTTGGGACTCTGCGATCATGACCTAAGCAGAAGGCAGACCCCTAACTGGCTGAACCACCCAGGTGCCCCAGTAGTTCACTTTTTGTTAGATTTGTTTAATCATTTTGTTCATTGGCTTTGATTTTAAGTCCAATTAAAGATATCATGAGACTTTATCATTTTGTTAGGTGATAATACTGTGTTTGCATAGAAGATTAACAAAATCTTAACGTTATCAAATCCCGCAGCACTTTTCAAAATGATCTGGCTGTCCCCAGAATGTCTTTTTGCAGTTGGTTTGTTAAAATTGGTATCCATGGGAGGCCTGTGTAGTGTTGGTTTCACAGGTTTCTTTACCTGGGACAGCAAACCCCCTCCCCTCGACGCTGCAAATCCAGCCTCCAAATGTGTCCCCGCTTCTCCCCCTGCAACTAGCCCATGGATTTTGAGGGATAATGGGGGAATAGCTACGTGTGGTAGAAGGAGCACTGTTCATATGCTATGAAGATATACTCAGGTCCTCTTCTAGCTATGCCACTGATGAGCTCTCTGACCTTGGGCAAACCACCAACACCCTGTGGGGTCATTACTCTTGTCCATCAGAGGAAGCCGTAAGACTGAATCGTCTCCGGCTCCAGCATTCTCATTCTGATCGCTGCAGAGACACGGGGTGGAGGCACCTCTTACTACCAGTCCTTATCCCAGTTTCTGTAATTCAGAACTTATTGGTACTAAATACTGAGCAGTTGGCTTATTCTCTTCCTCTTGGCCACTGTGAGTGGTATACCTAAAACAAGGTTATTATGCCCCCCCCACCCCGGACTTAGAAAGTTTAGAGTCAAATTTATTGCTTAGTGTGTTGGTTATTACCGTATACATACGTTCAAGCTTCATTTTTGGCTCAAATTTTCCTCCCCTCTTGTTTTTTTTCCTTTCCTCTTTTGCCCTGGCCTGAATTTAGGCTGTGATGTTGTATTGTACATTCTTGTGAGAGTATAAATAAAGGACTGCGTGCGGGGTGTGCTTATGTGACTCTGACTTAGTTCGTGAGCTTGTGGAGGCCAGGGGCCCCTTCCTTATATATCGTTTGTTTTGTTGAGCCGCAGTTTAGATGCTCAGAAAAAGCTTACTGACAGATTTTGGTTTGACCTATTGTCATTGGTTTTTTGCATTTAAAAGTCTGCTATTTTACTGGCAAAGAGTTGTGTGGAGTAGTGTTGATTTTGGTGGTGGTGGCCTGGTTCTGCTCTGATTCACGTTTCACAGGGCAAAACAGCCGAAGGAAGTCTGGTAAGCCGCTCAGCCAGCGATGTTTGTTTGTTCGTTTTTGTTTTTGTTTTTTTGTAGAACTTGTCTTCCTGAAGAGTTCCTTCATTTTTTTTTTTTTTTTTTTTTGGTTTTTTAGTTTTTTGGTTTTTGTTTTTTCTCTTCGTAGGTCTTTGGTGAGTGAAGCAGTGTTCGCTGGGCCAACAGTTGGGGGTGGGGGGATCTTAACTGCTAAAACAGTAGCCATTCTATGCATTCTGAAGTTCGCTTTTGGTTCTAGCCTTGGACACAAGGCTGTTGTTGGGATGTCTGGGATGACGGAGATGATGAGTCAGAATCTGCCAACTGCCATCTCTGGAAGAAAGTGGGCTAGACCATCAGATGTGCCACATCTTCTGTTAAGACTCAAGTGTGAGTGAGCCCGTTTTCTCATTGACTCTCGCTCAGCCTGCCTTTGCAATCAAGAGCCTTGGGAACCCTCAGGAAGGCCCGGGTCCCAGCTGGCTCCCCCCCCCCACCTCCCTGGAACTCTGCCTCCTCGACTGTCCAAGAGAGAAGAGGGATGATGTTGGTCCTGGAGTGTTAGGGGGAGGATCAGAGTTTGTGCACGCCGGGCACGGATCATAGTGCCTGGCACACAGTAGGCACTCAAAAATGGTAGGTGCCTTCAGGAAAATTTCTATGAGTGGTTGGGGGATATATTTAACTATTGCGTAGTGGCCTTCTCTTTTCTTACTGGTTGACACTTGAAAAGGGATCCTTTAAGCATTTTGAGGGCCTCTGGAGCTGGACTTTGAATGCTCCTCTCCTGGGTCCCTGGAAAACTTCTCTGTAACGGACAGAGAAGAACTGAGATGCCTCGTTGGTTGAGGGAGTTCTGCTGTTGCTCTCCCAAGCCAGCCGCGTGGCATTTATCTGCTCGTTGCCATGTTGAAGAGAGCACTTCTGATCCTCTGCTCCGTGCGGACTTAGTCCAGAGGAAGGCGAGACCCCTGGGGGGTCCTGGGTGTGGCGAGGAAGTTGAGGCTCATGGCTTGCAAGTTTTCTTCTAATGGAATTTCCCATCACTTACTGCCCTGCTGATTTCTGATCAATGAAAATGAAATTGCATCACCTCCTCAGAGGCTCCACGTTCGCCTGCTGCTTCCAGCTGTGTCAGTTCCGGTAAAATAATCTCATCAGGCGTGCGAGAGGGTAATAGGAAATAAAAATAAAAACCCACAATTAGCAAGAGGCCTTGCAGCTGAGTAACACTTTCCATCCCGGAGGTAGGGCTGGGTAGTGAATGCTTAGGAAAGAGTCTCTGGAGGAAAAAAAAAAAAAAAAGAAAGAAAAAAATTCCCAGTTCTTTCTCTTCGACCTTCTTTTTCCCCCTCACATCCCCTAACAGTCTCTCCACCCCTTACATGTGGATGATTTAAAATTAGGCAAGGGTTTTTCCTGCCCTACTGCTGTGTGCTGGGCACAGGGTGGCATTCGCTTTCCTCTCTCCCGAGTTGCCCGCAGATAGACACCAGAGGAATTCTCAACACTGCAGCTTCTCCCACTGGCCTGCAACAGGGAACCAGATGGTGGGGCCCGGGAGGGGGGGTTAGCTGGAAGCCGAGGAAGGGTTGGTGAGTAGACTTTGCAGAGCTGGTTCATTTGAATTCGTAGACTTGATACTTTAGTTTATCTGTCCATTGAGAATAAGACTTGCTGCGCGCTCCCCCCCACGCCGGCCCAGCCAACCTGCCTCACGTTAGTCTCTGAAACGCCCAGTATTGTGTCAAGAGCACAAGGCCCCATGAAAGGGCATTGTTTGATCATGTGGAAGCTGGGCCAGGCCACCTCCCTTTGGATTACAGGGAACATGGGCACATGCCAACCCCAGAACCTCTTGATAACAACGAGTGAGATTGAACACTGCCTCCGGAATATTCTGCCACTTAAGCGTGTGGTGCCTATAAAGTCATGGAGTCCAGCCTAAGGAGGAACCGAAGCCAAAGAAACCAGGATAGGGAATATCAAGGGCAAGTGAGGATGTGGGAAACCTGTTGGATCACCTGAGAGGAGCCAGCAGAAATGGGATCATCTCATCTCTTGTCGACTTGACAGCATCAAAGGAAAATAAATGTTCATATGAAGGCCATTTCATTGGTGCTGGCAGTTTTGCATGCCCTTCAGCCCGGGGGTGGGGGGGGAATTCTGGGCTCTTGGGATGTGGCTGATCTCAGACATCCCTACTCTTCCTTTAATTGCTGACTTCCGTGTGGGTCGAGGGCGAGACCCCCAGGAGGGATTAGTACTAGGGGGAGTAGCAGGGGTACATTGGAGTACGGGGGTGGCAGTGTCCCCAGTACTGTAGGGTCCTCAGGGCAGTTGCACAAGTTGCCAGACCATGTGTTACAATAGTCAAACCGTGGTTTTCAGTGTAGTGGACATCAGAGGTCATCCATGGGTACATCTGGTTAGTAGAAGGAGAGATTATAGCCGTAGAGCAGGAAGACTCTGGAATGGCGGGGAGCAATAACCTAGATAATTATGTTGATACAGTGAACCCAGGGGCCATGGGAAGTGCTGACTCTGTCCCTCCCAGTGTCCTGACTGTCACTGTTCAGGTTCTTAATTCACACGTCTGGACCATAATGAGAGCAAGCTAGTAGGACTGTATTGCTAGGAAGGATGCCGTGTATATTGTAGGTGCTCCGTAAATATTAGTCGTGTGAATCAGTAAAAATCATGAGAGCAGTTAGTGACTTTGGGGCTACGTATTTGGCACAGGAGCTTGAAACGAAGGCCACTAGGACCAGAACCCCAGCGACCTCCCTATTACTGTGGCCCATGAACTGGCTGGGTTGGATTTCCTTGATCTTAGCCTGGCTTCGTGTGGGGATCTTCTGGAGATGCACGTACAGTTTCTACAACTTTCTCTTGTCCTGGTGCTGTGCAAGAGGAGGACTGCCGCCTGGAAGTTCCGGTGGGATGAGCAGAGCTCTAGGGGTGAAAGGAGAGGTGATGCCTGGTCAGAACGGAAGCTCCAGTTCTTCGTGCTAACATGCATTTTTCATACGTTTGTGCGTTTGTGCAAATACGTTCCTCCTCTCTCAGACACTTAGCGCAGGGGCTTGGTCTACATTGATCACATTTTACGACTTGAACTGGCAATTCGCCCCCAGGGATCAGACCTAACCAGGGTGTTCAGGAAGCCATTAAGGAAAAATATGTAACCACACTCGTTCCCAAACTCAAATGTTCGGTCTTAGCAGGGCTTGGATGAGAGACTTTCAAGCATAATTAATCCAAGCCCTACTTAACATGGACCTTGGTGAGGCTTCACAACAGCTATTGACCCAAAAGCAGCATTTGCATTTGGAGCAGTGAGAGGAGAAAGACCATCTGGGCCTTTTTTTTTTTTCCCTCCTGAGTTTGAGAGGGTGTAATTATTACCCACAGTCACTTAGTTCTTGGGGTGGTTTCCGGAGGGTTAAGGAAGTGCGAACTCTTGGATCCTTGCACTTGAAGAAGAAATTTTCCTTTGTTGTTTTGCCGAATTCCCAGGGCCACTCTTTGAAGTGGCCAATGGTAAATATGTCTCAATCTGTTTTTCTTGATTAAAAGTAACAGTGCGCATAATGGATTTCCTAAATACCACGTGGGATGGAGAAGGGGCTGTGGAGAATAGGACATGTCATTCAGTTTCACACCCAGCTTTGGAATTCGGAAGCGCTTCGAGCACGCTCAGCGGGCACACAGCCTGTGCCCCTCTTCGGTCCATCTTGAAGCCCTCCAGGGTCCCGACGACTATTCCTGCCGCTCTTCCAGTTTGCCAGAAGGAAGGGAATTGAGATTTGAAATCACTCCTGAGGCCACTAGGATTTAAGGACTACCCAGCAGGAAATACGCACTTCTCACATCTTCAGTGGCGTAAGATGAAGCCGTTGAGGGGAGTTCTGTGGCAGAATCGCTGTCTGCGTGTGCCCCCCACATACGAAGTTGGGGGAACACTGGGCAAACACAACCTGGAGGGGAATCTGAGGGCATCCAGCCGAGACACACCCTTCCTGAGGCATGCTTTGTGGTGGTTTCACCTTTGCGTGGTGACCCGGGCAGTGGCCGGGCCTTCCAGCTTCCATTCCTGCTCTGGTTAGTGGCGCGTCTTGCTCCCTGGTGCAGAAAAGGCTGTTTATGCTAGTGAGCCACGGAAGATCTGAAGAACTTGCCGCGCGGGCCTTGGTGAGAGGCCCTGTATGTGTGCGTGTGTCACCCCATTCATGAGCCTTCGAGGGGCAGGCCTTGTTTGTTTTGTCGTGGTGCCAATTCCAGAGCCTTGGTCAGAGCGCGCTGCCGCCGGTGAGCCCGCCGTGTGCCTTTCTTCCTGCTAGGAGGGAAAGATGCTCCTTTTTGAGAGTCATTTCAGAGATGCCAGGTGAGGGGGACTTTGCTTCCCCAAGGCCCCCACTCGCCTCGCCGGTACCGGGCTTCCTGATCGTCCCGGGTACAACAGGTGGTGGAATTATTGGAGAGCATGGATTTCCTCTCTCCAGGAAAGTCGGATGGGGTTTTCCAGGTGCTGCTGCAGACCAGAGAAAAGCAGCTGCGATACGTTATTCATCTCTCCCCACGCTGATCAGATCTGCATAAAAGGAGGCGCAAGGCCTCTGGCGGCTTCTACCTGCGTTCCTTCCAGAAACAGCAAGTGCAAACAGAGAATCTGCCCAAGTTCGGGTCCTCTCTGGTCTGTGCAGCCTTGAACTACAGCACGTACTTCTGTTCAAATTAAATGTTCTACAAAGAACTCCCTAATAAGAATTCAAAAACCCGGGGCACCGGGTGGCTCAGTCGGTTACGCGTCTGCCTTCAGCTCAGGTCATGATCCCAGGGTCCTGGGATGGAGCCCCACATCGGGCTCCCTGCTCAGCAAGCAGTCTGCTTCTCTTGCTCCCTCTGCCGCTCCCCCTCAACTCGTGTTCTCTTCCACTCGCTTTGCTCTTTCTTTCAAATAAATAAATAAATAAATAATCTTAAAAAAAGAGAAAAGAATTCAGGAACCCCAGTAGACTCCTCATCCTATTAAACTAGTAAGCATGGCTCTGATAACACTGTTCATGAGGCACAACCCTTGTACGCAGTCACTGGTATATAGTCCGTACCTGGCTCCCCCACCCCCTGCCCCAGACAGAATCGTACTTAGGGATTCGCTTGGCTTCCTGGATTTCTGTTTCCTTGACCAACTATTTAAGGTGGCCAGAATGAGGCTGCCTCCGTAGATCTCAGGCCTTCTGTAATTTTGGAAAGGAAATTGACACAATCAACCACCAAATACTAAGGTACTCAAGTATTGTTCCTGAACCTCAGCATTAGGATGATTGGGTCTTTGGTGATTAATTCCATGTAATGTTGAGGTCAGCACACCCCTGCTGTTACTTACGGTGTCTCCTGGAAAGAGAGAGTGTGCTGTTCAACAAGTTTTTGTCCACACTGCAATGCTCAGCATTGCGCTAAGAGATGAAGGGAAATGCGGGCTGATTTTTGCCCTCAAGCACTTTGTTGTCAAGTTGTAGAGCTAAAAGCGACCCGCGTGACACAAGGAGGGACAGTTTAGTGGCAGTGTGGTGATGATCACTGTGGTAGTACCGAGAGGAGACAGGTCTTTGTGGCTCGAGTGATCAGAGGGGATTTCACTGCCTACTTGGCGGAACATGAGCTTCTTAAAGGGTGCCCAAGGTTTGGGTAAGTGTTGAGGAAGAGAAAGGACATCCAAAGGACTTGGGGCTGCAGGGGCAGCAGCAAGAATGCATAAAAATGTGGGGATGATGGGGAGAGACCCTCCTGTTGGAGGGAAGCAACAGAGATGATTGTGTAGTCACATGGGGTAGATTCTAGACTGTTTTAAAACCAGCGTGGAGAGTATAAGTTTGAATATTTTGGCGTTTGGCTCCTGCAGGGGAAAGGCCCTGCATGAATATGACGTTGGGAAGGTTAGACCGATCTTTCCTTTCTGTTTTCTGGAATCAAAGATGGTACCAGGAGTTCCATCCAGAGAGACCGGAGTGGTCAGTGAGGGGCGTTTCTGTTCCGCTGTGTTGAGCCCTGCTGAGTGGGGAAGTGAGTGATGTTGAGTGAAGGAAGGCTGGCTGGCCACTTACATCTTGTGGTCTGCTGAAAGTATGAGGCCCATACGCAAGTGATAAGTCAGGAATGGGTATTCTTGTTTTGGGAGTCAACATGGACTCTCAGTAATTGAAACCACAGAAGTAGTTAAGGTAGCTGATGTCCAGAGATAAGAGCAGAAAGCTGAGGAAGGGCGGGGAGTATGCTGATTAAATACTGGAGAACAGAAAGGAGAGGTTTCCGTGGGTTAAAGTCATAGGCAATCTTACCAAATAAGTGGGAGAGCGCATCCATCCACGGAGAGCTGTAGGAACAGGAAGAAGGGCAGTGAAGAGATCAGAGAGGTGGGAGGAGAGCCAGAGAGCCAAAGAAGCACGTCAGAGAAATGAGGGGGAGGTCTCCAGGTGGGGTGGTTGGCAGTTTTGAGTGCAGGAGAGATTGAAGACGTTCCAAGTAGAAGAGCCCCTGGCTGCTCTGAGGACGGTATTGGTGACCTTGGAGAGAGGACCAAATCTTGGAGCCAGAGGGCCTCCGAACCCGCCTGAGCTGATACCCAGGGAGCCTGTGATGCCGCCTTCTGGGAGGGGGCCTGGCATCTGTGTGGACTGTTACTAAGCCCCACAGTTGCTTCCACTGCACAGAACGGGAGAAATGCAGTCGACCTCTCTGTAAGCTCACAGAGGAGGAGAAACCCATCCCGCCCTAGAGGTTGGGTGCTGAGCAGGGGAAGCAGAGGGCAGCATCCACTTGTTTGAAGGAGCCGAGGACAGATTGTTGGAAGGAAGGACAGAGTGTTGTTTAAACTGGCAGTGGGAATGGGTCAGACTCTGATCTGGGAGCTCAAGGGTAGCGGAATATGGTAGAGGGTCGAGCAGGAGATAACCGCCAGTAAAATCGTTCAAAGCCTTCTTACTCACCATCAGGGAGGGGACAGTACACCCCTGCGGTGGACCTAACAGGCAATTCGCAAAAGGAGTAGATTGCCAATAAGTATCTGCAGATGGGCCCTGTCTTATCAGCAAAAAATCTAAGTTAAAATGAGGTATCATTTCTTGCCTGCCAAACTGACATTTTTTTTTTAGAACAAAATAATACCTACTATTGATGAAGGGTCAGGGACATGGATGCTCACGTGTCATTGAGCATGAGGTGGAAGGGTTTTCCAGGAGGTTAGATTGGCATGTGCCAGAGAGCCTTACATATTGTTACCTTGTAGGCCAGCAATTCCACTTCCAGAAGTATGTCCTAAGGAAAGAGAGATGTAATGTCCCAGGTAAGATGCTAGGTTTTACAACAGGAGGGAAGGCTTACGTAGTTTCAGAGACTGGCTTAGCTAGTTTGTGACTTACATAAACTGCTTAAGCTAAGCCTCAGCTCCCTCATCTGTAAAATGGGTTATTGCAAGGATCAGGTGAAATGATGTATATTTTCAAAAGCGCTTAGAACCACGCCTGTCCCTACTAAGTGGGTCGCAGTGGAGCTGTTACTTACTCATGTTATTTTGTTAACATAGATGCAAAGATTTATGAGCGTATATTGCAGCATTAACAGCAAAATACTAGGAATTGCCTCGAGGTTCAGTAATAGAATTTAGTGGAATTATGTCCAAAGGATGCAGTATCTCTGCGGCCATTAATTCTGACTTACAAAGAATATCTAATGTCATGGAAAACTTTGATGCCAGATGAAGTTAAAAGGGCGGCCCACATAAGGAGTGGTGTGATCTGAGGTTGGTAAAGAAGATCTGCATCTCTAGACATGCAGAGGGAGAAAAAAAAAAAAACCCTAAAAACTATCTTGCCTACCAGTGACTCTTCTGGCTGGTGGAATTATAGGTGATTTTTATTTTAGCTAGTGAGTCTTTCTGCACCTATCCATTTTTTTTGGATAATGAACTCATACTACTTTAATCAGGAGAAATTATTTAAAAGAAATTTAACATCATGAGATGCCAGATTGAAACCGTAATGGGCCCAGATGGCACATTTTTACATCCTCTCCTAGCTTTTGCTCAGCAGCCCAGCAGCAAGAACAGAGAGATCAGAAATAGGATCTTTTGAGAGGGATTTTGAGGAAATTGGGAGGAGATGAAAAGTTTTGGGTGCTGGCAAAGAAAACACTGAAGTAGTTGGTAACAGTCAGTGTGGGAAGGGAAGGCATCCCATTTAGCTGGGAAGATGGCAGGGGATGGTGAGGATGGGCTGGGTGAGCTGTGCACCTGCCAGGTAGGAGGGCTGCTGCTGCGGTAGGGGAGTACGGTAGCTGCTGTGCTTGGTGAAGGGAGGTGGTACTTTACATCTGGGAGGAGGCTCAGTGCTTCATGGTTTAAATCTAGGTCAGGAGAGAACCATTCAGGCCAGCGATGGCCAAAGATGCTGGTGGTCTGTCTGCAGGACGTGGTGAAAAGCCACAGGCAGGGTGGGCACTTGAGTACCTGAGTGCTGGGATACAGTTACTTGAATAACAGGCTGACTTGCCCCAGAACAAGCCTAAGTAATAGTAGTTTTGCTTTTTATTACTGTGTTCATGGCTTTGGTCCTTGTTGAACTGTGTGTGTATCCACGGAGTTGGTAAGAAGACTATGTTCCTCAAACACCAGCTCATTTTTTCCAACACGCACAGACTGGGTTCCTCGCCGGGCTCTGCTCCGGATCTTGCGACGCCCTCTTCCCCTGCCCGTCCACGACTCGGCTGTAACCAGAATATCGCGGCGGTCGTTGTGGATTCCCTGCCGAATGGACTGAGCTAGCAGTTTTCACTTCCAGGCTGATTTATGTTCACGCTGGAAAGAGCACAGATGCACTCATTAGCAAGACACGAAGCCCAGGGCCTGGACGACTCTCTGGGCCTTCCAGGCAGTGGGCCCCCCGCAACACGAGAGACCTATGCAAGCATGCGTGTGTTCTCTGACCTTGCCATAGTTACAGAATTATTCTTAAGGCTACTGGGGAATTGCTACCAAGCTGATGGAATCTCACCTTTTTATGGTTTCACACTTGCTGACTTCGACACAGTAGCGATGTGCAAATACAGTTATTGTAGGGAGCATAGAATGGGATGGGATATGGTTCTTCAGTGGATTATAAACTAAACAGATGAGGGTATTATTTCTTTGCCCCTTGAATGAGTTTCCTACTTATCTCAGAATCTGGGTTGCCTTTGGGTGTTTTGGGGGGTGGGGAGACGTGGGGATGGTTTATTCATTGCCGTGTATTTTTCGCTCTAATATGTTTTAGTCTAGAGGTAGCAGTGCTCACCCTCTGTAGGTCTCTGGGGTTCTTTTTTAAGGTGGCTGCCCTTGCCCTTATACTTGGAACTTCATTCTTCAAGTTAGGGAACTCTGCCCTGATCTAGGATCGTGGATGTCGTGGGTCACTGTCTTTCCGCGTTGTGTTACTTGAAATTCTGCCCAAGCTAGCATGGTCATTTGTGTTCTCCAACTGGAGAGCTCTGTCTAGAAACTCTCATCTAGGGGAGGAGAAGCCCAGTTTTCTGTGTCTGTCTGTGTATACCTCCCTGTCCAGCGTTGCAGCCTGTTTCTTTCCGGAAGCTATGCCAGCAATGAATTTCAGGTGAAAACAAGGATCTGGGGAGCCGGGTGGGTTGGCTGTTCATGTGTAGTTTTGGTGGTTCAATATGGAGAGTCTTGCACTGGACAATTACTTTTTTTTCTCCTCGTTTTGACATAATTTTAAATGTACAAGAGAGTTGTAATAATAGAACAAAGGATTCTCGTGTACCCTTCAGTCAGACCTCATGTTAACATTATCTCATATTCTGTCTGCATGTACGTATGTGTGTCTATACACACACACGCTCTTACTGATTTTTCCTAAGCCACTTGAAAACTGAAACATCATCTCCGAATATATCAGTGTGTTTTTCCTGAGAAAAGACATTCTTGTGTAGAACCACATCATAGTTACCAAAATTAGAAAATCAGCAGTCAACTACAACGATTATCTGACCTACAGACCTTATTCAGATTTTGCCAATTGCCCCAGTTATGCCCTTCATGGGGAAAAAAAAAATCCAAATTATGTGTTATGTTTGTTTGTCATGTCTCTTTAATCTCCTTTAATCTGAAACCGTCCTTCGGTCTTTCTGTTTCACGACACTGACATATCTGAAGAGCACAGGACATTTTGGAGACTGTCCTCAATTTGGATTTGTCTGATGTTCCCTCATGATTAGATTCAGGTTTTGCATTTTTGGCAGGAATGTCAGGGAAGGGATGTTGTGTTCTTCTCGGTGTATCCTCTCGGGAGGCACATGATGTCTGTTTGTCTCATTCCTGGTGATGTTAACTTTGATCATGTGGTGAAGGTGGTGTCTGCCAGGTTTCTCCACTGTACAGTTATTGTTTTTCCTTCTGTAATTAATAAGTATCTTGTGGGGAGATACTTTGTGACTGTGTAAATATCCTGTTACTATTCGAACTTTCATCCACCGGTTTTAGTATCCATTGATTCTTGCCTGAATGGGTTATTATTATGATGGTTCCCAAATGGTGGTTTTCTAACTCCATAATTCCCTCTGCATTTATTGGTTGGATTTTCGTTCGAAGGAAGAACTTTCCCTAATCCCACATTTTAAAAAAAATCATGAAAAGTATGCAATTATGGATTCTGATTTTATACATTGGGTTGTAAACCTTTCCTCTCTTGTAATTTTGTTGCTCACATTGTCCCAGTTTGAGCGAGTGGGGACCCCTGCAACCTGCTCCTGTGTCCTTTTGAGCACACTTGCTTCATTCTTAGAGCACCTTCCTTATGTTCTGGCTCAGAAAGATGCTTCAGGCTCATCTCACACTCTCCCTGCCCCAGCCCAAGAACTGGCCATTTCTTCAAGGAGCCCTACTTCCATTTAGTGGAGAAAGACATTTCTTCAACTAAGAGAAAAAGAAACAACATATTCAGGGATCACCTTTTTCTTTTTTTCCTCTTCAGGTATTCTCATTTTCTCCCGGTACCTCAATTTCCCCTACAGTTTTATTAAGCGCATATTGCATCTTGGATGTGGAGAAGACAGAGAGAAATGAGACCAGGAACAGTTTTAGTGGCAGAGATAGACCAGCTAAGGGGTAATTACAGCAGCGCGATAACCCCAGAATTGCAGTCTGTTTCCGTGTGCAAAGTGCTACCATGGGATCACAGAGAAGGAGGTTAAAGTTGACTGAGGAACCCACTTGATAACCCAGGCATCTTCCCCTTTCACAGGACTGAGAGGCTGTCCAATGGAACCTTCTGGCCACAGCAAAATCCCCTCCTACGTTCCTGAAACCGGGGGGTGCAGTATTTCACAGAGTCAACATTCCATCTGAGAGCCTTGATAATCTTGAGAGAGACTTTCATTTCTGTGAAACTGAACTCGAATTCCTATTCAGTTCCCCTCATTACTCGTAGTTAAACCCTGAAGCTTGGTAGAACACACGTAACTAATCCTCTTCTGTAGCTGGCCTAGTAGAGGGGCATTGCCTTGCCCTACAGTGGGAGTTGTCTCTTCTGCTCTCCCGAGCTGTTCTTGGCCAGCCATTTGACCATGCTGTGCTCTGTAAGACCGTGCTCTGATAGGATTCTCCTGAGTGGATCATGACATTCTTCATGCAGAGAGAGAAAATGATGGGGATGTGAACCCTGCTGAGTTTCCACAGCCATGGTGTGGTCCTGTAGCCGGAGGTCCCATTTCTCTGTCTGACTGCCATGTCAACGTTGTGCTTTGTACTGAAGTAACACCCCCAGGTATTCTTTGCGTTAAGTCTTGTTAATCCGAGTCTCTTCCAGTCTCTTTTGGTTTTACTGATTGCCTGAGCTTTAAATATAGGGCTTGATACTCAGTCTTTCAGAACTTCATCTTGTTTCTTTGGGCCTGTCGTTCCCACTAGCTGAGATCTTGTTTTGAGTCTCGATGCCACCATCTGGCACAGGAGTTAGTCCTCTTAGCTTTCTGTACTTCACATTCTGCTGTGTGTGCTTGGTCTCGTCCCTGAAGCTGTTGATGTAAATGAAGGGAACCCGGGGCAAGACAGAAGGTTGAGAGGCACGCCACTAGACACAGTGACCTTTGCGTTGATACTTCAGGCAATAGCCTCTTCCAGCCATGAAATCAGCCAAACTTTATTATCTCAAAGACATTTTGCTATCCTGCATACGAAGAGATGATAAACTTTGGGATACCTTATTAAAATCAAAAAGTCCTCTCTCATGCATTTCTCAGATCATTGAATCTAAGTGAAGCTATTTTTCCAGTTTATTTTATGTGAATGTTCGTACTGAACTACAACTAATTGCTAATTTCTCAGGACCTCCTTTAAAAGAAAAGAAAAGAAAAGAAAAACTTCTTCCGATGCTATTCAGAAGCCGTCGACTCTGTTCTCTAACTGTGGGGAACTTGCACTGTATAATCTGCAACATATCTTTTAAAGTCTAATATCATCACTTTATCCAAAAGGACGTGCACACACATAATTCTTTCCCCTTCTCTTGCTTTATATTATTTCTGAGTGCTTTTCATCACTTTAACATTCTCTTTCTTTGTGGTCTCTCCCCGGCAAGAATATACGCTGAGACCTGTTTATCATTGATTCCCTAGCACCTGACACATAGTAGGTACACAGTAAATATTGAATGAATGAGTGAATGAATGTATTTTTTGGTTTATAGCCTTTGGAATCTGCTTTTTTTTTCTTAAAAAAAAAAAAAAAAGGATAATGGGCCTGCCATTCAACTCCTTGGAACACCTGCCCCCACTCTCATTACCCCTTCTCCTGTGTGAAGATCTCCAAGTAATTCTCCTCCCCGACTGCTCCAAAAAAGGGGCATTTGTGTGAATGGGCATGTGGTTTTTACATAGCAGTCCTGGATTCCCAGAATCTTAGAACGGTCCCCAGGTCCATAAAGATTGAATTTGAATGTCGGATATAAGGACGTTCTGGAGTTCTCTTTGAGAGATAGACATTAAAGAAAAATGTTGGGTGCCCGGGTGGCTCAGTCGGTTAAGCGACTGCCTTCAGCTCAGGTCATGATCCCGGAGTCCTGGGATCAAGTCCCACATCAGGCTCCCTGCGGGGAAGTAGGGAGCCTGCTTCTCCCTCTGCCCGCCACTCCCCCTGCTTGTGCTCTCTCTTTCTCTCTATCATATAAATAAATAAAATCTTTAAAAAAAAAGAAGAAGAATGTCGTAGGGTGGCTCAGAACACAGAGTGCACAGTCAGATTAGGGTTTTGGCATTCAGGCTGTATAACTTGTACAGCCTCGGTTTTCAGGAATGTAAGTGGCACCTGTCTCACACTGTGGTCAGGAAGGTGATAGTCCCTGCAGGATTTAACGTGATGCTTAATTCAAGAAGGGATGGCTTCCCTCATGATGGTTCTCATTTTAAAAAGCTTCAGGAAAGAAAGGCACAAAGGAAGAAATGAAGTCATCCATAACCTCATCCCCTAGCAATTACTATTTTAAAAGTTCTTTTTTTTTTTTTAAAGGTTTTATTTATTTATTCGACAGAGATAGAGACAGCCAGCGAGAGAGGGAACACAAGCAGGGGGAGTGGGAGAGGAAGAAGCAGGCTCATAGTGGAAGAGCCTGATGTGGGGCTCGATCCCATAATGCCGGGATCATGCCCTGAGCCGAAGGCAGACGCTTAACCGCTGTGCCACCCAGGCGCCCCTATTTTAAAAGTTCTGATCCAAATCTCATGTATTTCCATATGCAGACCTATATACACTTCATTCACTTAGCATTCCCTGTGATCATTTTCCCACGCCTGTAAGTGGTTTCTTTAAACAGTGTCGTTTTATAATGTCCGTGGAACTCTATGCACTGTAATTTATTTGGAAAGCCCCTTGTTTTGCCAGATTATCTCCACTTTTTTTTCCTGTTAAAAATGTTGTGATGAACAATACCGTATTGCTGTGTATATCTTGGGTGATTTCCCTGAATGGGGGGAATTGCTGAGTCAAAGGGCATGTGCATTTTTTGAGGCTTTTGATACCTCTTGCCGAATTGCCTTCAGAAACACAGTGCTCCCCGACGTGCCCTCCAGCAGAGCAGGTTGCTTCTGGAGAATGGCGGGCCTGCTGGGTCACTTCTCTCTGGCGATGCGGCGTGGGTTACTCACGGACGCAGCAGTTTCTCGCAGTCTGGATTCTCTGTTTTTCTTTTCTTCCCCTTTGTTTCTTTTCTTGGTTTTCTGCCAAACAGCCTCTTGTGAAAGGACCGCCTAATTAACCCTGTGCTAATTAACAATTTAAAATTACACAGTGTGACTGTTCATGTTTAATTCTCTGGGAGCCGGAGCAACAGCAGGAACCCCCTCCCCTTCCTAATAACTATATCCTGCCTCCCCCCCACCCCCAGCTTCCCAGTAACTGTTGCATTATACCCAGTCCCTTCTCCTTAAAGAAATGTAACAAAACTGTCCTTTCACATCTTCTCAGTGGAAAGAGGGAAATGAATGACTTTGTCAGTGGAGGGGCCCAGTGTAATATGGAGTTTTATCATTTTAAACAATCTTCAGAAAATAAAGACTGCTGTTAGCAAAGATTCAGGGGGCTTTACAGGTAAGTTCCAAGGGAATTGTAACTTGTGAGGAGCAAGGGTGAGGGCTCTTGAGGAAGATGCTGGAACTTTGCTGTACAAGATGACTTCTCAGATGGCAGATTTAAACCTTGAGCAGAGAGTGTGAATGGGAGAGAACTGGATCACTCCTGCATCTTCCCTTTGACTGTCTTATTGGAAAGACGTGCTCTTCTGAAATTTAGCAGAATTCTTAAAATCCTGCACATGAATGCAAAAACCATGTTGAATACAGTATTGGGGGGCAGTGCAGTCATGAGTAGAATGTACCTGTGTTCTGTGTTTATAAGGGAATTTGGAGTCATAAGCAGCAGAAGAGAAGCAGGCTGCAGAAAGAGTTGTGGGTTTGTGATATGTGAGCTGGCCCTGGTGTGAGTGAAGGTTGAGGAAGGGGGTGCAGAACCAGGGGTGGGGGGTGGAAGGTCTGAACAGAGCTGCTGGTGGGGCTGCGTGTGAGAGCGTGGGGACCCGCTGGGTTCCCAGGCTGCCCTCTGTAACTGAAGATCATTGATTTTACGGGAAACCATGTTTACAGACAGAGTGCTGATCGACCTGCCGAGTTGACTTCTGCCTCCTTAAGTAAGAACTACCTTTTTCTTATTGACTGGCTGATAAACAGAGCGAGAGGGACAGCCAGCTGGGTGGGAGAGTTCTGAATAGCCTGAGGTCCTTGAGCTGAAGGATTGGGAAGGTTTAAGAGATTGCTTCATCTCTGTCCTCAGGTCCCTTCTCGTCCACCCCATTCCTTCACCTCCCTGGGACCCGGGCGGTGGGGGGGAATCCAAGACTGACCCTGCCTGGTTACCTGGCAGTCCAGGCACCGAGCATGGAAAAGATGGCAATCTGGTGAAGGCATTGTGAAGCAGAGCGCGTCTCAAGCTTTAATGCCTGTCCCCAGGGGATCATGTTAAAACGCAGATTCTGATCTGGAGTGGGGCCTGAGGGTCTGCATTACACAGGCTCCCTGGTGAAGAATGATGCTACTTGTCCCTGAGCCACACTTTGCTTAGCAAGGTTATAAAATGTTCTGCTTGTCACGGCCAGCATGCATTGAAAGGAAGCCCAGATCTTAGATTGTGAAGTGGGATCCTTCTTGGCCACTGGTGTCTTAATGGGCTGTCATCACTCCTTGTGAATGAGTGGTATCCCACGTGGCCTCTTTTGGGGGGCAGGTGTCACCACCACGGGGTCATCTGTCTTTCGGAGGTGGCCACAGCGTCATCCTTTCTTGACACCTCTTGCTTGACTATAGAAAACAAAGTTAGGTGAGTTTCTAAAAGTCCCGGTCATTTAGCTGGATGGTTTGTGGAGGAGGAGGAGGTAGGAGAGAGCAGAGCAAGAAAAGCCCACCAATTAATTGGTAAACGCTTGCAGGTTTCTCTGGCCTAGCCCAGGCTGGAGAGGAGATTGGCTTTGCTGTCGATACTCAAGTCCCTAGTGAAGCATCAAAGCTGTTCTCCTTTATCAATCGTGGCCTCCCCTTCCAGCATGTTCCTGTAACTTACCAAGCATTTATGACATTGATTTTACAATCGGGCTGTTAACCCTCCCGCCCCTTCAGGCCTGCCAACCTTTTTGGCCCGAGCTGTCAATCAGATGTCATCCAGCCAATCAGGCGCATCTTTAAGAAGAGCCACCCTGGATTCTCACCTGTATCCCAGCTAAGCCTTCTGAAGTCCCATAGCATTTGCTGTTTGGTTTGGTTTAATGTAGTCATATTTGTTTAAAATCACTGTGTCTTTTCTAAGGCACATGGAACTTTGTTATAATGGAGTTTGAGGTTATAAGCTTGAGAGGTGGTGTGTGTGTGTGTGTGTGTGTGTGTGTGTGTATTTTGAACAGAACAGAGGACACATTCTTCCAAACAGTTATTTCTCCGGAGACTTCTGGTAAACCTGCCTTCCCCATCTTTTCCCGAGGGGGAGCTGTTGGCTCACTGTGCAGTCAAGAATCAAGAAATGAAAAAAGAATGGGAAGATGGGGGTGGGGTGGGGGAAGAGAGAGACCAAACCCAGCCAAAACCTTCATCCGATGTGTATGAATGAGATGTTGGGTGGAGAAGCAGCCAAGTGTTCTCCAGGAAGACGGCGCAAGGGGGAGGGTGGCCTGGGATTTGCAGGCGAACAATCAGGGCTGTGCAAGAGGCTGAGTTGCCTGTAGGATTCATGCCGGGACGGAGGAAGTGCTCCGTGCTGATGTGACCACAGGAGCAAGAGACGTGGCGGGTGGTCTGATGCCTCCCTCCCCAAGGAGGCAAAGTCTTAGAGGGCAAATTTAGCTCAGTGGCACTTCGGAGTCTGAAACGGAAAAGCCCCAGGGCTGAAGGACAGCTGCTTCAGCAGCTACTAGTAACTCCATGCAGGTGTGGAACGGGGCTGGCCGAGCCCAGCAGCCGTCTCGGCTTGCTGCTAAGATCCCTGACAGCAGAAACCGCCACACCAGTGGTGACTGGGCTCCGTCCACACAGGGCAAGATCGACGCTGCTGGAGGGGAGCTGGCCATTTGAGAGTCTTCCCAGCTTACATCAAGCTCAGATTTTGTGCCATCACAGTCATAGTCTGAAGCCAGCTCACTCACAAGCAAGGGTGTTCTGTGGGTTGGGGGCAGGAGGTGGGATTTTGGAGATGTGCCTTCTGGTTCACAGTGTCACGGTGGCATTGGGCCTGTTTTTATATTTTGCTCCTCAGTTTTACCGCTTGTCAAATGGGATGGTGCTTCCTGGAGCCAGAGAGGATGAGTGTAGCCACAGGCCCTGTTGAGGGCTGGCAGAGCACGTCTGAGTCCTGTAGACTCGCTCTCTGAGCTGCGCAGCCCTCAGTCACTTTCCTTTGAGCTTCTCAAACCAGACGTTCGGGCAGTAAGAGCAACGGCAGCCACTTTACCTCCAAATCAGTGAGCGTATCCCCACACAGGTTTACCATCCTTTTTCTGGGGGTACAAAATCTCCCTCCTCTCGTCCATCCCTCTTTGGTGTTCCCTTGGCCCATAGACAGTGCGGTCAGCCAGCAAGAACTTGGTGTTGGCCATCTCTATGCGGTAGGGCCGCCGTTCTGTGTCCTCAGCAGGGCCCAGTGAGGTGACGCGATCTTCCTCTTCTGCTGGGGCTCGTAGCCCAGCCCTGACTCTAACATCGTGCTTGCAAAGAACGGAAATTCGAACTGGTCTCCAGGGGTAGAGCAGCTGACAGTCCGAAGACAAAGAGGCAGTCTCCTCTGTGCCCCGTTCCCCATGCTCCCCACTCAACGCCACAGACCCTGGCCATAAAGATCCCGGTGCCAGCCGCCTTCTGTGCGTTCGTTGGACGGCGCGGGGAGATCGCTGGGGTCCCCGCTGCTCTTGCGGTCTCTGTTGTGGGTGTGGACAGAAGCCTGTTAGAGTGCTCTGTGCGGGACCTAGCCTTGGCCCTCCTAACCTCTTTCCTTTCTCTCTCTCTTCCCCCTCTCTCCCTCCTCTCCCCCCTTGCCTCCGCTCTTCAGGTCCGATCCGTACTGGGTGCAATGAAAGCTCCACGCAGGCCTTACCATGGAAGGCTGTGACTCGCCTGTCGTCTCGGGGAAGGACAATGGGTGCGGTATCCCTCAGCACCAGCAATGGACTGAACTCAACAGCACCCACCTCCCCGACAAACCCAGTAGCATGGAGCAGTCCACAAGCGAGAACCACGGGCCCCTGGACAGCCTGAGGGCCCCCTTCAATGAGCGCCTCGCGGAGAGCACCGCCCCGGCCGGCCCCACCGCCGAGCCCGCCGGCAAGGAGGTCAGCTGCAACGAGTGCTCGGCCTCCTTCGCCAGCTTACAGACCTACATGGAGCACCACTGCCCCAGCGCGCGCCCCCCGCTGCCCCTGAGGGAGGAGAGCGGGAGCGACACCAGTGAGGAGGGGGACGAGGAGAGTGATGTGGAGAACCTGGCTGGGGAGATAGTCTACCAGCCCGATGGCTCGGCCTACATTGTCGAGAGCCTGAGCCAGCTGACCCAAAGCGGGGGCGCCTGTGGCAGCGGCAGCGGGCCTCTCCCTTCGCTCTTCCTGAACTCTCTCCCCGGGGCGGGGGGCAAACAGGGGGACCCTTCTTGTGCTGCACCAGTCTACCCACAGATCATCAACACTTTCCACATAGCCTCATCCTTCGGGAAATGGTTTGAGGGCCCAGACCAGGCTTTCCCGAATACCTCAGCCCTGACGGGGCTCAGCCCCGTCCTGCACAGCTTCCGCGTTTTTGACGTGCGACACAAAAGCAACAAGGATTACCTGAACAGCGACGGCTCTGCCAAAAGCTCCTGCGTATCCAAAGATGTTCCCAACAATGTGGACCTGTCCAAATTCGATGGCTTTGTGCTCTACGGCAAGAGGAAGCCCATCCTGATGTGTTTCTTGTGCAAACTCTCCTTCGGGTACGTCCGTTCGTTTGTGACCCACGCGGTGCACGACCATCGAATGACCCTGAGTGAAGACGAGCGGAAAATTCTTAGCAATAAGAACATCTCCGCTATCATCCAAGGGATTGGCAAAGACAAGGAACCCCTTGTAAGTTTTTTGGAACCAAAAAACAAAAACTTTCAACACCCTTTAGTTTCCACAGCTAACCTCATAGGCCCAGGACACAGTTTTTATGGTAAATTTAGTGGCATTCGAATGGAAGGGGAGGAGGCTCTCCCAGCCGGCTCTGCTGCGGGCCCCGAGCAGCCCCAGGCTGGTATCTTAACCCCCAGCACCCTCTTGAACCTTGGCGGGCTCACCAGCTCGGTCCTGAAGACCCCCATTACCTCAGTCCCCCTGGGGCCTCTGGCCTCCAGTCCTACCAAATCCTCAGAGGGCAAGGACTCTGGGGCAGCAGAAGGAGAGAAGCAAGAAGTGGGTGATCCAGATTGCTTCTCCGAGAAAGCAGAGCCGGCCGAGGAGGAGGCGGAGGAGGAAGAGGAGGAGGAAGAGGCCGAGGAGGAGGAGGAGGAAGAAGAGGAGGAAGAAGAGGAGGAGGAAGACGAGGGTTGCAAAGGACTCTTTCCAAGCGAGTTGGACGACGAACTGGAGGACAGGCCCCACGAGGAGTCTGGGGCCGCGGCAGGTAGCAGCAGCAAAAAGGACCTTGCTCTCTCAAACCAAAGCATTTCTAACTCCCCCTTAATGCCTAATGTGCTCCAGACCCTGTCGAGGGGCACAGCTTCTACTAGTTCTAATTCTGCTTCTTCCTTTGTTGTCTTTGATGGTGCGAACAGGAGGAATCGTTTAAGCTTTAACAGTGAGGGCGTCAGGGCCAATGTGGCAGAGGGCGGCAGGAGGCTGGACTTTGCTGACGAAAGTGCCAATAAAGACAATGCCACAGCACCAGAACCAAATGAAAGCACAGAGGGCGACGATGGGGGCTTTGTCCCACATCACCAGCACTCTGGCTCCCTCTGCGAGCTTGGGGTCGGGGAATGCCCCTCGGGGAGCGGCGTGGAGTGCCCCAAATGCGACACGGTCCTGGGCTCCTCCCGCTCGCTGGGCGGCCACATGACCATGATGCATTCGCGTAACTCATGTAAGACACTTAAGTGCCCCAAGTGCAACTGGCACTATAAGTACCAGCAGACCCTGGAGGCACACATGAAGGAGAAGCACCCGGAGCCGGGGGGCTCCTGTGTCTACTGCAAAAGCGGGCAGCCCCACCCTCGGTTGGCACGAGGTGAGAGCTACACATGTGGTTACAAGCCCTTCCGCTGTGAGGTGTGTAACTACTCCACAACTACCAAAGGCAACCTCAGTATTCATATGCAGTCCGACAAGCATCTCAACAACATGCAGAACCTACAGAATGGAGGGGGGGAGCAGGTGTTCAGCCACTCGGCCGGGGCGGCGGCTGCAGCAGCGGCGGCGGCGGCCGCGGCGGCCAACATCGGTAGCTCCTGCGGGGCCCCCTCGCCCACCAAACCAAAAACCAAACCCACCTGGCGGTGCGAGGTGTGCGACTACGAGACCAACGTGGCCAGGAACCTGCGCATCCACATGACCAGCGAGAAGCACATGCATAACATGATGCTCCTGCAGCAGAACATGACCCAGCTCCAGCACAACCGCCACCTGGGGCTCGGCAGCCTGCCCTCGCCCGCCGAGGCCGAGCTTTACCAGTACTACCTGGCCCAGAACATGAACCTGCCCAACCTGAAGATGGACAGCGCCGCCTCGGACGCCCAGTTCATGATGAGTGGGTTCCAGCTGGATGCCGCCGGGCCCATGGCCGCCATGACGCCTGCTCTAGGTGAGGCTGACTGCGTGTTTGTGTGTGCTGACGACTTGAGTTTAACTGGGGAGCAGTGACAATAGACTGAGGCCCTGTTGGTTCAGTTGATTCTGTCAAGCCCCGTGGAGTCGGCTCTGATTTTTGTTTTCTCGAGACTTGGCTTTGTGTGAACTTGAGTGTCTGATGATCAGGAATTTTTCTCCAGGACCCCTTCTTGTGTGCAGATGAGACTCGTAGGCATTCAGCAGACACACGATCACATTCTGGCTCCACAAGCCGGGATGAAAATTTCAGTGTTGCCTCTAGCGTGTGGCTTCTGATCACCTTTCCTCTCTCTTCCCATCCTTTCTCTGTCCCTTTCTCGGTTTGAAAAATCGCCACAATTATCTGAAACTTTGGGGTTCCATTTAAATACTTAACTGTTACTTGCAGGAAACTTGCAGCTCAAGTCTCAGATAGGGACAGTCCTCTCCATGAGAGCAACTCGAAACCGTAGCACACCTTGTTCACATAACCAAAGGCTGGTTCTGTGCTGAGTGGGGAGCCATCCAGATGCGTCTCTCAAAGTTCTCCAGTGTATTCATGAGGATCTTGATGAAAGAGACCCGTTCCTTTTCTGTTTTGTGTGAGTTGTCAGTGATAAGTATAGCTGGGAATTAAATTGCCCTGGGGTACCGTAAGGAGTGGTGTGCTCGATGAAGAATGAATAAATTCTGAAATTGTACATCAGAGAAAGCAAAGTTTTAATATCTGTTAGATGCTGGTTAACAGAGCCTTTGTTACCACGAAGAAACAACCCATGTTAGAGAAGGTGAGTTGGCTGTGTCCGGACAGCAGGTCTTACCGGCTGGCTTCATAGATCTGGAATGGGGTCAAGAGGATAGGATTTGGATGCCAAAAACCATGAGTCTTTGCGTAAAAGGGATCATGATCACTTTTGGGGGAGAGCCTCCGTAGCAAGAAAATGTACAAATCAGTTTCACAACGACCAGGGTGAAGATGGGGCTGTTTCTGCCCCCACCCAACCTGTGCCTCAGACAGACACTGCCTGTTCTCCATCCCGACCCTGCTAATCTCCTGGGACCAGTGGTGGCAGCCTAAATTAAACAATAGTCCTTTCCTGACATGAGAGTAAGTGGTTCTCGGCAACAACGCGTGAGCAAGTACCTTTATTGTGGCGTGGTTTAGGTTAATGCCAGGGGCCAAGCCTCACCAGTTGGCTTGTCTTTGTGTGGTGTTTTAGTGCTAATTGCTGCTGATGAGTTATATTTCATAGCATTTAATTTGTTTTTCCTGCTATGCATTTAAATTTGAATCCTTGCTACTTTAATCTTGTTTTCTATTTTGGAATATTGACCTGTGGATCCTTTATTACCAAACGATTTGAAGATGTTTTACCAACTGGTTAATAATGGATGCACAGGGATCAGTCATCCTATTTGTCCCCAGAGTGAACCATAGGGGATACACACCAAGGGATGGCATCATAATGTAAGACTTTTTTTTTTTTTTTTTTTAAAGCCGATGGGAATTGGGGTTTTCTCATCTGGAGATTTAAAATCTTGGGGAGACAGATCTTGGAGTAAATCAAATATAATGTCGATGTAATGAAGACACAGAAAATGGATCGGTTCATACTGGGTCAAAGTGAGATCTTTTTAATTACCTTGAAAACCAGTAATTCTGACTAAGGCTTGAATTAAGTGGTAGAAAAACATCGTGCTTTTTACACAAGTGTCTGTGAGTCTGCGGGGCATCACGCATTACGGGCATATGGCAGGTGCAAAAGAGACAGAAGAACGGATCCCCATGCTCTGAACATACATAGCAGACCCATACTTTATTTTTCAAAGAGAACAGAGCTTTTCCTTCTAAGGACCTTCTCCAGGTCAGCCAAGCAAAGGCCCTTCAGTTTTCAGGGTTACTGCTTATCAGCCAAGGTGAGTCTCTGGAAACCTCCTGTGCCCGCCTTAGGCCACAAGACCTGCTGAGATGTTGTGAGAGTCACAAGTACTTTATCCTGGAAGCCTGAGTGGGTGTGAGTAAGAGAGCGCATGCCCAAAGGACTTAGCATGCAAGTCGTATGACCTCGGTGGAGGCCAACGTATGCAAATGTGAACGGGCAGTAACATTCAGTTCTGTCTGCAACCCTACAGATCTCTCTGGGCCGTTTGTGAGAAGACCATAGGTGTTACTGGGTATTCCTGGGCTCTGCAGGGGGGGGAAACATTTTTGTGAAATACACTCCCACTTACAAAGTTACTGTTGTCATACTTCCTTTGGCAGAACCCTCTCTTTTGTGATATCAAGCAGACGCTGATTCTGGGGATGCTTTCTCTCCAGAGGGTTCTAAGGAGATGGTCGGCACCCGTGGGTCTGGTCTGATTGGATGTGCTGCCATTTGTAGATAAGATACTAGGCTCCCGGCCATCTGAATATCCTTCCAGACATCCCTCCCACGATAAAGTTTAGCAGGGCACGAGAATCAGGTAGCTTGCAGGCGCATATGTTTGTTTCCCAGGGAGCTGGCTGGCTCTCAGACACCTGCATGAGATCAGTAGGTCCTCTGCTTCTGCCTTTGAGCCTAGAAGGTGTCTTTTAATCCACGTGCCTCTCTGACGATGTGCTGATACGCAGACTCTTTTGCCAGGGTGTAAATTCTAGTGTTAGACGTGGGTGCCCCCTTGCACATGAGATGATCTCTCCAGTGTGGCTCTTAGTAAAGCCCCGCTGAGTTCTCCCTTGCAAGGGGCTCTCTTCCTACCTTCCTCTGTACTGGGTGACTTGTCCACTTCTTGGGAGGCGAGGTGAATTAGCTCCTTCTAGTTCTGCGCATCTGTAGGATTCTTTTTTTTTTTTCTCTTTTTAAAGATTTTACTTATTTATTTGACAGAGAGAGAGAGAGACAGCCAGCAAGAGAGGGAACACAAGCAGGGGGAGTGGGAGAGGAAGAAGCAGGCTCCCCCATCTGTAGGATTCTAAGCCTTGGGTTTGTTCCTCCAAGGTACAGTTCTCGGAAGGAGTTTTGGCTTGCCTGTCGCCTGCATTTCACTGCTTCTCTGTGTCTGTCTTTGATTTGCATTTCAAGAGCTTGGAATGGGAATAGGGACTTAACTTCCTCTGTGCGTTCCTAGGATTTCTCATTTTTACTCGGGCATCCAGCAAGTGACAGCTGAATTTCTCTTTAGAGCAATATTGATGTACTGAGGTTAAATTTAAAAAGTGGAGAAGGTTTGATGCTTCAGGTGGTTGGCATCAGAAACAAATATATGTTTGCTCCTTGTCTTACCCTCTGGGCAGTTTCCTCTTTTAGTGAACGCGGCATGTGTTTCATGGATGCTACCTGGCCTTCGTCCCCGTTACGGGATGGAGCTTTTAGGCTTTTTTTTCTCCTCCTCTTTTTTTTTTTTTTTTCCTTTTCTTGTCCTAAAAAGAATGTCTTAGTTACGGCTCCTCTCACCAGGGGAGGTGGCAAGGGAGAAGACAAGCAGAAAGCTTCCTGAGCCTTCTGGAGCACTCATGCAAAGGATTTCCGTGGCTTGCTAGACTGTCCACAGGCTTCAAACACAGCCAGACTGCTCAGTGGAACCTGTAACTGATCTTCTTATTAGAGGTGCCTCATGTAGCATAAATAAGAAAATCATTAAAAAAAAATCTTATTTGATTAGCCACTAACTTGGATTGTAATCAGTTATTAAAAAAAAAAAATAATAACCTCGGCCCAACCATATGTGGAAGGTCAAAGCTGAGTATCAGTTGGGGAGGGGCAGGGGAGGACGTAGCTCACGCGTGCACGTGTTTGGGGGAGAGGCAGAAAACAGAAGCCAGTGCTCGGCGTTCTGCTCGACTGTATGCTGCTCAGGAATGGAGGGAAGAGTGCTTTTTCCAAGCCTTTTTCACGATATAAATTAGCTTTTGCGGTATTAATTTACCTCTGGTGAATGAGAGCCCATCCCTGGTTTATGCAGGGCAGTGATGGGCTGAGAAGTAACAGGGATGGAGAGGGAGGAGCAGAACTTCCTCAGACTCTTTTTGGGAACTGGGAGCTGACCTTTGCATTTCATTACCCATCTTGATCTACTTCCTGAACCTGTAACATTTTGGTTCCCTTTTAACCTTGTCCTGCTCAGCATCTGTGCAGGGGGCCGGGCCCTCTCGAGAGGTTCAGTGAGAAGTCCAGACCCCTGCCCTAAAGAGGAATGGGGACACAGCGCTCTGCACGTGGCTGATGACAATGGAGAACGTGACGTGTCCCGTGGCACACCTACGTTTCGTGCATAGTGGGGGCTCAGAAAAAGGGAGTGGCTGTGTGCTTGGGGTCGTGTGGGAGGAGCTGGCCCCACTACACTAACAGGCAGGTAGAACATTGACCTGTGGGATGTGCTGAGGAATAGGGAGACCGTCCCCCAAATCTCAGATTTAGAGCTGCACTCTCCACGGCAGGAGCCACTAGCCACATATGGCGATCTAAATTTAAATGAATTAAAAATAAATAAAACTGAAAATCCAGTTTCTTGGTTGCAGCTTCGCCGTGGCTGGTGACCAGTCCATCGGGCAGTGCAGGAAGTTCTCTTGGGGCCGTGTTGCTGTAGATAAATTCTGGGCCCGGTTCCGATTTCCCACGAAGGCTTCACATCTTAGAATGCAGCTGTAACTCATTTCCAGCTTTTAGGGGTCTGGAGTTTCAGATTCTGTTACGTCCAGTGAATGATGTTTATTCCTGTCTTTTCTTGGATCTGAGTGAGGTACCGAATCGAAATATTCAAGAAATTATGGTTCTAGGTGTTCTTTCCCGAAAGAAAAAAAAGAAAACCAACATAAAGCCTTCTACAAATTTCAGAGTGTCCGTGGGAAAGATCCGAACACATAAAGTTTTTTTGTTTTTGTTTTTGTTTTTTTTTTGTGGGGGGGTTCCCAGTTAGTAGCACCTTGCAACACTTTAAATGTGATCTTTTTTTCTCCTGGAACTTGGGACTTGGGTTGAGGGTGGGGGAGGCTGGGTGGTGCCTCCATCCCCCCCGCAGCCTTGAGACTGGCCTCTGACAGCTCTTCCCCTCTCCTTCCCTGCAGTGGGCGGTGAGATCCCCCTAGACATGCGCCTCGGGGGCGGGCAGCTGGTGTCGGAGGAGCTGATGAACCTGGGCGAGAGCTTCATCCAGACCAACGACCCGTCGCTGAAGCTCTTCCAGTGCGCCGTCTGCAACAAGTTCACCACGGATAACCTGGACATGCTGGGGCTGCACATGAACGTGGAGCGCAGCCTCCCGGAGGACGAGTGGAAGGCCGTGATGGGGGACTCGTACCAGTGTAAGCTCTGCCGCTACAACACCCAGCTCAAGGCCAACTTCCAGCTGCACTGCAAGACAGACAAGCACGTGCAGAAGTACCAGCTGGTGGCCCACATCAAGGAGGGCGGCAAAGCCAACGAGTGGCGACTCAAGTGCGTGGCCATCGGCAACCCCGTCCACCTCAAGTGCAACGCGTGCGACTACTACACCAACAGCTTGGAGAAGCTGCGGCTGCACACGGTCAACTCCAGGCACGAGGCCAGCCTGAAGCTGTATAAGGTAGGCCCCGGGCTGCCTCCGGGAGGCACGCACTGGATCACTGGGAGTTGGGGGCTGGGGATGGCTGGGGACGGGCGACAGTCTGTGTCACGGCGGGCTCGGTGACCGGTGGGTGTTGGCACTGGAGTTGGCGTCCGCTTCCTCGTGAAGCCACAACGTGGTGGCAGCTTCTGGTAACCGAAGGTTCTTCTTGAGAGCTGCCCCATTTTGGAGGGCAGGTTTTACGGACAGCAGCCCAGTCCTTACCCCTCGACTCTTGGCAATTGGCTTTTCTCCCTTACAGTTGTTCATTGTGGCTTTTGTGTACCTTTGTGTTCCTGCGTTGCCCCTTTCCCCTGCGTGCTTCGTGCTCTCCTTTTCCGTCTCGTCCCCCCTCCTCCCCCTTAATCTGCTGTCTCCTGGACACCCCTGGAGTACGTAGTTCATTTGTTCATGGATTCGTTCATTCATTCAGCAGTTGTATGTTGAGCATCTGCTATATACCAGATGCTGTTCTGGATGCGTGCCTACCTCCATGCACAAAATAGACCAAAAAAAAAAAAAAAATCCCTGGCCTCATAGTGCTTCCATTCTCTGGCAGGGAGATGGGTGATAAACACAATGAATAAATTGTATAGTTGACTAGAAGGTGGCGCACATGCTATGGGGAGAATTTAGGGTCCGTTGAGGAGTCTCCTTTGTTCTTTCTCCCTTTGCTTCCTTGTTCTGTGCCCCCTTTCTCTTCCTCATATTTACCTTTCCCCTTGCTTCCCCTGGGCTTCTCCCATCCTCCTCTCCCTCTGTCTTCTCTTCCTTCCTCCCCTCCCCGCCCCCTCCAGTCTCTCTCTCAGTCCATAGATGGTAACGGTGAGGAGGAGGTGCTCACATACTGTAAATAGTCCTTCCACTTGCGAGGCAGAATTGCTCCAGACGTTTCTATTGATTTTCACTGGACTTAAAGCCTCACCTTTTTCTCTAATCATCCCATAATGGCTTTAGTATGAACAATCAGGTACAAATCGCCATAAATCTGCCCAGCCTCCTCCCACACTCCGTCCACACCCTCACTCTTCTCTTTGCATTTTCTCCCTTTTGTCATTAGCCCCCCCCCCCCCCCTTGGCTTTCACACCAGTTCCCACATCTTTGGGTGAGGGAGCCTTTCTGTTGACCCTGAGCTAGTTTAATCCCCTTTCTACTCGTGGTGATTTTTAAGGAAGACTCCAAATAAGGTGATCTTCAGGTCCTTTCCCCCTATCAGTCTCCACAGAGATTGGTAACTGTGATTCATTTTACAATTGCTCGTCTTCAGCTTGGCGGGAGGCCTGTGTAGTGTGGATAAGAAACCATTTTAGGGAAAGGAGGAGAAAGTAGAAATGAGATGGTGGGACTAGAAGGTTCTGGAATTGACTGCCGACCCCAGCATGGATGGGCTGGCACAGTGCAGTGGGGAAGGTCTGAATACCAGGCAGCCAGCCCCCTTGTTCTAAGTGAGCAAGAACCTCACTGGGCGGCTGAGTTTTGGGCCACCCTTGAAAGAAAAGGCTCCTAGTGGTCAGTGTAAGTTAGAGGTCTCAAGTGGCCGTAGGGTGGTGCTGGTGTGGTCCGGAAAAGTGGATGGAAAACCCATAGAAAAAACCTTTTTCCAAAGGACCCGACTGAGCAAAATTAGTTCAAAGTACCGTGCGTTGCCCTGCAAGATTGTATGCACCTTTGGTGAGGGTTGTTTAGAAGTGGCAAGAAGCCAGCCTCTTCCCTCTGAGGGAAAAAAAAAATGCCCTTTAGATGATAAAACGTGCATGGTGGCGATTAACTCTCCACGCTACATCCTCCAATAAGAGTAAACCGCGCCCTTGGCTTTGCTTCTGAAGGGCCTGGAACCTGGAGGATTCACCAAGATGATCCCTTTTTGGTGCCCAAACCACCTTCTTGGGTCACACCTAGCGAGTCAGGTTGAGGCAGTTTCCAGGGTGGATGTCAGGGAGGCAATTGGTGTGTTTCCGTTTGTGTTTTGCTGAACTATGGACACTCCTCCTCCTCCCTGGCCTTATCTCTCTCTCATTTTAATTCAAAAGATGGACAAAACTCCTACTTAAAAAAGGTGGTGCAGGTGGAAGGGCCCTAGATATCGGGGTGCAGGGTAGAATTTGGGAACCAGTGCCCAACAGAGAAGTCCCCAAACAGTGTGCTTGGCTGGCACAATCCTGGGGGTGAAACACCCCCCCCCCACCCCCGCACATTCAGAGCAGAATTCCCTGTGTCAGGAGCCGTGGGTCATTAGTCTGGTCTCATTAGTCCTTGGGTAATGAATGCCCCTTGGCTTGCTGTGGCTCTGCTGTGGGGGCGGGGAGCTCTCAGCCACTCCTGAATGACACAGAGATGGGCTTATTCCAGCGCGTGTGCCAAGCCTTTCTGTCCTGCAGTGTGACTAAGACAGGCTTCTCCTGCCACCGAGGGGGCTCACTTTCCTAGGGTGTCACGAGTCTGGAGATTTGGGGTGGGGACTGGAGGTGGTTGAGAGTCCGTTTTTCTCTAGGCCCTGGTGTGGCCTGTAGTAAATGGAGATTGATTGCATGTTATTTTTCCTCTCGCTAATGTAATCCATTAGCCCAGCACATGCATAATCAGTTTAGAGCACAGTTAACTGTATGTAATCGAGTTCTTTACTGTCTGCTAGAGAAACAGCTCCAGATACTGTGACCTGGGGAGGGCACCAGGCTTCTCACACACAGCCCTCCTTACTCGCCCCTTCCCCAAGTCCCACCCTCACTCCCCCCAACCCGTCCTGGTCCCCACCTTGCCCCATCCCGGTTCTTTGGCAAAGTATTCATCCTTGGTCAGGGAAACTTCCAAACTTGCTTTCTGTTTCACTTGCTCAAGCAGCCATGATGGAGGGGACTTCCTAATGGGTCTCCCAACCCTCTCTTTCAACTGAAGTCTTTATTCCCTCCTCTTCCTTTTTCATGCTGGACGAGACAGAACAGCCGTCTCAGGAGATGCAAGCAGAGGCGTAGCTTTCTGGTGTGGCGTTTGACCTCACCAGTCCAGAGTCCCTTCTCTTGGTGTCATAAATGCTGGGACAGACGTCGCTGTATTAAGACTGAGATGTCTGAAAGCATGAGCTAATTTCTAATCCGGACCGAGAGAGGGTTTCGTTACTCCAGTACCCCCATTCCACCTCCCCAGAGAGGAACAGAAATGAACAAACCCTGGTGATATTATCCCCCTTGCGTGGAATTGTCAAGTTTTGATTGTATGAGAGCAGTTTTTAAATCAAGATGGACATTCAGCGAATTCTTCCTCCCTGCCTCCTAGAAGTGGAGGGGAGTGTGTGTGTGGGGAGGGGGGGGGAGGTGGAGAGCCCCAGGCATTAAATGGAAGCTGTTTCCTTTCTCCGGGCCCTCAGGTCGCTTTGTGAAACACTCATGATCTAATTCCTTGAGTGCTTTCTTTTGTGTGTCCTAAAGAGTGGTGGGCTCTGGTCCAGCCCTTAGTGGTCCTCTGCCCATGTCCTCACACCTGCTGTTCTTGGGCACTGTGATTGATCGACCCCGTGGGAAGGCCGGCAGCCTCTGTCCAGCTTAGAGGCTGGGTTCTTGGTTTCTGTCTGCAGTGATCCATCCGAGCCAGAATGGAAGCGTGTTGTGGGAAAGGTACTTGTTTCTCCTCAGGGCGTGAGCTGCAGAATGTGAATTCCGCACCTTTCTCCTTTCCCATGTAAATGGATCACTCCTGTCTTTGAGGACCTGCCCACTCTCCTCTCCCTCCACCCATAGTGGTGTGGGGTGCTCTTGCTCACCTTGAGCAGGGGAGCGACAGGTACTGACAGATGCCTGCCCTGTGTTCTTTTCTATGCTGGTGTAAGTCCTGAGTCACGGGGTTCAGAGCTAGTGTGGGCCCTTTGGTGTTTATCTAGACTTCCCTGCTGTGTGGCGTCCATGGTGAGCTCTCTGAAATTTGTAATGTCTTCTTGGCGGAAGAGAGTGTAGAAAAGACAGTTGGAGATCAGTGCGCACCTGCCACCTGTTCGAATCTGGTTTTCCCTTTGATATTTACCTTCACCTGAGAGTCATTGGACTGGAAATCCATCAACCTTAGCAGATAGATGAAGACCCCACCAGAATCCATTACTCAAAGAGCTCCCAGCTGAGATGCCTTTGATTAGGCCAAGCCTGAAGGTTACATATTAATCTTAAATTATACACAGAGGAGGTCACCTCCCATGGAGTCGTGTCTGGGCCCCATGTGAGCTGCCTTGGGCCAGCCGGGCAGAGGGTGAGACACCAGCTCTACTTAGCTTAAAGTAGGGGGTAGCCTGTGGCACCATTGACTCAAAACACACACCCGCCTTCTCCACACAGTGAACCTGAACACTTGCCACCCTACTCGGATTCTGCGAGGTGAGGGGTAGTAAGAAACCGTCCGTCACACTATGCGTGACTTGAGAATCCATATCTCCATTCTTTCCCTGACTCATGAACTCATTGGGGTTCCCTCCCAGCAGGGCCGTTAAATTCGTCTTAGGGTGGATGGGCCGATCTGAAGATGTAGAACAAGTCTGACCAAGATTGCTCTGAGAGCCCGCATTCTTCGTGCTCCTTGATGGTTACGCTTGGGGGGCAGGCTGTCTTAGGGAGACAGCTGCCCGCTTCATGCCTACAGGTGGTGACTGGGAGTCTTTGTCTTGCTTGGCAAGCAGAAAGCGTAAATTCTCTGGTGACCCTCACCTCCCTCCCCGTCCTCTCCTCCCTGGCGCTGTGACGTGTTTGAGGCGCGAGTACATGTGTCATCTGGTTTACATCGTCATTCTGGAGCCAGTTTCCTCAAACTTTGTTTTCTCATTAGGTTGACTGTTGTTTGTTTTTTTTTGAAGTGCATACTTTTGCCTTCTTCTGCCCATACGTTGGTGCCTTCATCCAAAAATGAAAGGAGGGGAATGTTTTCCTGTGGTTGATTTAGAAGGTGTAAAAAGGCAGGTGTTTTGGTAAATTTTAGCCCAGTTAATCTCCATGCCCTCTGTCTCTGAGAGCAGCTGGGTGTCTGAAGTTCATGTCCCTCCCTTGATTCCCGGGCTCACGGATGTGGGCCTCCTGGAGCAGGGCTGGGAGACTGCACCTGGGCCCCGTGGTCATTCCAGGAGAGCCTGAGTTGGCTCTGGTGGCATTTCTGACCACCAGTTAGCTTGAAGGGGACTCTAGGAAGACTCTCGGAGGGAGTGCTTGTGTTGTGAGTTAATCCTTCTCTGCTGCGGTCACTGCGGGCATAGTATTGCCAGTGTGTGCAGGGGGAATGCCCTCTCTGCATGTCTGCCGAGGTTCCTTGACCTCCCTTCCCGTTAGAGCCGTCCCAACCGCCTTGATCGGTATCCCCCTCTTCTAACCCGTGCGTATTCCTTCATTCAAAACGTCCGTTCACCTGATTGGCTTTATGCACAAGCTCTGCCCGGATCCCTGTGATTCTGGTCTTAAAACAACCCTCATGTCAAGAAGGTAAGGTCAGTGTTACCTTCTGGCTCCATGCTTTAGATACCCCTAAACTGAAATCTTATTCGATGTGCCTAGTTTTAAAAAGTGCAGCCATTGAACTGACATTGAACCACCTCGACAGTGACTATCACGCTTTTCTTTTTTTTTTTTCCTCCAAATGCTTTTAATACTTTGGTTTTCTCTCTCTCTCTCTCTTTTTTTCCAAATCTTTTTTGTACGTGGTAAAGAGCTGATAAGACCCGTTTAGAACATTATTGTATTCTTAATTATTTCTTACTAGACTGGTATTCCGTATTTACCTCAAGTGTAAGCTAATAATAAAATGTGGATCCCTAATATTTTACAGTAAAAGTAATTAGTATGCGTAATATATGTTCACTGTAGGAAATTTGAAAAATTTGGGGAAGTACAAGAGAAAGTATCAGCCTAGTCCTACCATATGCAGCAACGTATTTTTATTTCCTTCGTTTTGCGTATAACAGGCATTTTACACAATTGGAGTGATGTTGCAGGTGTCCAGTATTATACCTTTCTTTTTTTTTTTTTTAAGATTTTATTTATTTATTTGACAGAGATAGAGACAGCCAGCGAGAGAGGGAACACAAGCAGGGGGAGTGGGAGAGGAAGAAGCAGGCTCATAGCAGAGGAGCCTGATGTGGGGCTCGATCCCAGAACGCTGGGATCATGCCCTGAGCTGAAGGCAGACGCTTAACCGCTGTGCCACCCAGGCGCCCCAGTATTATACCTTTCTAATATGTTATAGTACCTTTAAGTAAATAACTTCTTAAATGAAAGCCCTTTTTCTGCTCTCCAGAAGCAGATCACTGGTAGGTTTAGATTATATCCTTCGAAGCTTTTTTCTATGCTTATGCTGATAGCAATGCTTACGCATACATACTATTCCCTTCAAAAAGCTTTACAGGCATGGCTTGTGCTCTCAGCTTTTTTTTTTTTTTTTCATGTAGCTTTTGATCCTGAAAATCATTTCCGGTCAGTACATGGAGAGCTAGTTCACTCTTGTCGATGACTACATAGTGTGCCATGTACTAGCTGTCGTGAAAGATTACCAGTGGGAACGCTCATTCCTTTGCGACAAGTTTACCAAAAACCATCCTATCTTTGCAGTTTAGGAGTGGCTTAAAAAAAATGCCTAACGTTTTGGAAAAAATCAGTACAGAGTCGATGTTGTACAAAAAAGAAGAGAAACAATACAAGACAGTCTCACCGATGTACCGGGAGGTGACCTGCCGTGTTCTGATATTATAGACAGTGAGGTAGGGAACACGTGTGTACAGAGATCTGTCTACACTTGTGCTGTCCAGAGAAGTGGGGTCACTGGATTCCGGGATGGAATGCCAGCAGATATTTTTTCCTGCCTCTTCTGACAGAAGGTGACCATTTTTTCCCCTCCCTATTGGGTGATGCTCAAAGTCCCACACGTGACCAACGTAGTGTTACTTTTCTGTTTTCATCAGGTTGGCAAAATTGTTATAACATGGATCTCCTTAATTATTAGATAGGGTGAACATTCTTTTATGTATTTATTGGCCGTTTATAGTTCTTTGGCAGCTTTCCTGCTCTCACCCTTTGCCCTTTGTTTTTCTTGGTTCTTTTTTCTGATTGATTGGCAAGAGCTCCTGGTGTATCGGGGCTGACCGTCCCTGCGGTGCTGTGCTGTGGACGTTGCGGTATTTTCTCCCAGTCTTTTGTTTATCTTTAAGTTAGCTTATGAGACATTTTATTTATTTATTTATTTATTTATTTTTTAAAGATTTTATTTATTTATTCGACAGAGATAGAGACAGCCAGCGAGAGAGGGAACACAAGCAGGGGGAGTGAGAGAGGAAGAAGCAGGCTCATAGCGGAGGAGCCTGATGTGGGGCTCGATCCCGTAACGCCGGGATCACGCCCTGAGCCGAAGGCAGACGCTTAACCGCTGTGCCACCCAGGCGCCCCGAGACATTTTAAATATAGGAAATTTTCGTTTGTCTGATGTCCAGTCTGTGCATCCTTTTCTTTATGTTTCTAGCTTTTCTCATTTCCCAGGGAGGCTCTCTCTTGGCGATATTATGAAATTATAAAAAGAACAGCCACCTATACAGCGTTTTTACAAGCCAGATACTGTTACACCAGCTTTACATATATTAATTGATTTCATCGTCTGTTGATGAGCCTGTTTTCAAGTGGGGAAAGCAAGGCAGGGAGAGGTTACAAGTCACAAGCTAGTGAGGGCTGTTGGAGTGAGTGTTCAGACCCAAGCAGATTGGTGCTACCTGACCGGTATATTCTTCTATACCTTTTCCCTCCGCTTAAGTCTTTAATCCCTGAGGAATCTATTTTGTGTATGGCGCCTTGTAAGGACTCTGATTTTCTGGATTGTGTGATTTAGGACTGTATTTTCTTTCAAAGTGGACGGTTGATCGTCCAACAATTTCTTAAATGACCATCCTTTCGTAGCTAATGTAGAAAGCCTTATTTATCGTCCCCTTGTCTCTAAATCTTACAGAGCTGATTTAGATCAGTCTGAACGTATTTACAGAGTATTGTCTGTAAAAGCACTGTGGAAGGAAAAGAGGGAACAGACAGAAACAGTTCTCTTTTCAAGACACGTAAAGTCCTGGGGGTGAAATTTCTCCCTCCGACCTTTTCTTCTTTCTCTCCAGCCTCTTCCCCAGGGTGAAATTTCTTGGATTAATTACCTTCATCAAATTCACTAGGCTGAGGGGAGTCTCCAGGAGAGACCAGGGTTTCGGAGAGGGTTTGTTTCTTATTGTTCCTTTGTGGAGACTGGGTTCACCAAGTATCTTAAAAAAAAAAAAAAAAAAAAAAAAAAAAGAACAAATACTGAAACTTCTAGAAGTTCTCTTTTCTGAAGTTCTTACTCAGATAACAAGGAGACAGCCTGACTCCGTCCACATAGTTCCAGTATAGACTGTTTTCAGCTACTGGTGATAAGTCTCCTTTTGGATTCCAGAGGTGTGCTGAGCTCGGGATTCAGGGTGAGGAGCAAGGAGGTCTCCCTTCAGATAATCTAGTAACTACCACATTGTCAGAATACTTGAAAGCCTCTACCCTCCCAGTCCTCCAGCCAAAAGTCCTAGATCTTCTTGTGAGAGGAAAATCTCTGGCAGTCCCCTCCAGCCAAGTAGAGGAAAAAGTCACACTTGGGGAATGCTTTGCAGGAATGCCATCTGCTGCCCCAGGGGTGCTCTGTAACCCCGAGGAGAATTTCCACAGCTCCACATTCCAGAGTAATTCCATGTGTTACCATCATTCTAGGTAAGCCTAGTCTAGCAGGAAAGCAGCACCATAGAATGGGGCAAAGGTGCAAACCCAATTTCCAGTCCTTCCAACTTGCTGAGGACCTGGTCGAAAAGGGCAAATTTGAATACAGTTAGTCCCAACAGGTGTTTCTGGGGTTGTTTGTTTGTTTGTTTTGAAAGGGAAATTGTAAAGGAACAATTAAGCGTTGTCAGCAACGCTGTCAGGAACAGGCAAGAGTTTTTAAATAATTATGTAATACCCCTTAACCTTAGTCTTAATTCTGTTCTCGACTTAACTTGAAACTAGAAATTCCCTGTAAGTGTGGGGTGGAAAAGGCTGTTACTGTGAACACTGAGCAGTGAGTCATTTTTTACTTTAATATTTAATAAAATTAGGTTTCCAGCACTTGTTTAAAAAAAAAAAAAGGTAATCAACATGTAGGGTGAATGGTAAAATGTTGGACAGAAAATCTGTTGCTCACAGAAATGTTGGAGGTTATTGAAACCAGGGTGATGACCCTGAGGAGAACTGAACCTACCACCGTGGCTAAGCCACCAGGTAGAGTCCCCAAATTTGTAAAGAAAAATGCGGAACACCCAGTTACATATGACTTTCAAACAACAGATAGTGTCTTAGTTATAAGTATATCCCATACGCTGTCATTTCATGTACTTATCTGAAGTTCACATGTAACTGGGCATCCTGTGTTTTATCCAATAACCCTTCCTCTGGATGGTGAAGAAACTCTTTCATAGTGTTCTGCCAACAGGCTCAACGGGAGCATAAAGAGAGATAAGTGGCTTCCTTGTTGGTAAACCTCTTTTTTTTTTTTTTCCAGTGATTCCCAACAAAAGAGGAAAATTACAAATGCCTCTAATGATGATTTCCAATTTTTGTTATTTATAGAGAACTGTTATATCAGATTTTCACATTTTCTACATTAATTAAAGTGCTTTTCCTATAATGAAATCTGAAATTTTCTCCAGAGCTATTTGTTAAAAATTTGCTTTTCAACAATTTTTTCATTATTTCCTTTTCCTGAAGTGCTTTCATGGCACACAGTGAGACAGAAGACCCCGAGTGCTTACCATATACAGGATGCTAATAGGAATTGCCGAGAGTAGATTTGAACTGGGACTAATCATCAGGAATAATCAGGCAACTTTCTCTAGGGGCCCAAGTCCTCATGCTCTAAAAGGCAAACTAGTTAGAAGGTTAGAAATGTTTATCTACTGATAGTGTTTGGTTTGTAACCTGTTAATTAGCAGGGCACGTTCTCAGACCCAGAACGAGGGCCTCCAAAGCATATCTGGTCTCTTCAGTCAACAGTTGTAACCGTCCTCTCGTCTGCCCAGGACGGCCCGTGCATTGGACTTACGGAAGGAATTTTCATCCTCTTGCTGTGCCTGTTGAGTCTTGCTCTCTGGGGACAAGCTCCTTCTTGAGGATTGTTGGGCCTTTGTAACCACACCTGAGCCGACATATTGTAGCAGGTCGTCCTCATTTCCTTGTCCTTCAGAACAAGGCCAAAGACAGGGGACAGGCACCGGTGGTTCTGTGATGGCGGGTGTCCCTGTACCTGTCACGTTCATTGGCTTTCCTCTTGCTGGTTCCGACTCCAGCACTTAGGACAGCATTCCCCTGTGTGGTCTCTGGGACACAAATGAATGGGAAGAGAATTTCTCCCTCTGGGTCAACAACATTTATTGAGTGCCAATTTCGTGCTGAGCTCTGGATAGGATTTTGTGTAGACTCAGGCTAATGAATCTTTAACACTTTTTTTTTTTTTTTTAACCCATTCTGTGTGGGGAGCTCTTTGTGAGCGGCGTGTGCTGGGAGCGTGTTTTGCCTCCGGTGTGCGCGCTCTGTGGTGGTGACCGCCCGCAGTCCCTGCTCATTTCTATGAGCAGTCCGTGTTGCTCTTGCTTCTCAGGCTGCGTTTTGTGCACAGAGTGCCCTTTGGCCAAGCCAGGGGGACTTGAGCAGAGACCAGGCGTGGTTCTGAATTAGGAGAGGATTATTCTTCCAGAAGCTTGGGGCAAACAAGTCATATCTGTGTGGGGCTGCAACATTTTCCTGATACATCCTTACTCCTTTCTGTCTTCTTCCAGCCCCCAAAGCAGGACAGATGACACAACCCACCACAGCCTGATGATATCTGTGCTTCCCTGACAAAAGAGGAGGACAGAATCCCAAATGACCTCACAGCTTTTCTAATAGGATTCCGTGGCCTGTACCTGTCGGAGGAGCACTGGCATCACCAGGCTGGTGGTTGACTGAGCGGTGTCCGCGCACACACCTGGATTTCACCCAGTTCGTTCCTGGCTCTTACGTAGATGCGTCTCAGAGCCTTTGGGACAGTGGGAACGATGACGTCGGGGTTTTGTGTTGGTTCCGTGATTCCCTGTGGTCCTTCTGCGGCCTGTGGGAGGGAGCACGTGGCACAGCAGAGGTCCTACAGACGAGATGTCGGGGTTCCTGAAGATCTAGGAAGGGCTCTCATTTCCTTTACAGCAGAGACTGTTCCAGTGGGATGACCCTGTCTAGCGTTAGAACTCATATGGCTGATTTAAACTAGGGCCCGTTTGAGCTCAGTGCTTCACGCCCCAGGCTCTCGATGCACCATCGACTACCGCGGGCCAGGAAGGTGCTCTGAGCAGCAGCATCTGCTTTTCTGCATTTAGGGCACTCTGTGCACGTGTGGGGGAGATAGAGGGCCACCCCCAAAGGCTCCCCTTCTGCTCTGGTGTCCCCCATGCCAAGGTGGATTTCAGCATCATCTTCCCGCCTCTGCTGGGCCTTAGTGTTTCTGTATTGCCTTCTCCTACCACCTGTCTTATTTTTGAAAATGCTTTAAGATAGAAGGAGCTGGGGGAACATTCCAAGGCTCTTCCAGTCAGCCAAGCCAAGAGGCGTGGGTCCCGGGACTGCCATTTCCTCAGTGTCCTAGACATTAGTCAGCGAGTGTGACTGAAGCCAGCTCTGGTTGAGGAAGCGCTGTGGGGAGCCATGTGGCTGGAGGCATCTGCCTCTGTGTTTGTTCGCTTTCTGGTTCTCAGATTAGGATCTCACCGTTGTTGTTGTTGTTGTTGTTGTTATTATTTTTGCCTGGACTGGGTTCCCATGAGCGATGGCCACAGCTGCCAGGATAGGAAGGCCGCGTGGCTTCTCCAGGGACAAGAAATCTCTACTTTGTCCAGTAAGTGTCCAGTGTCAAATCCATACCCCGCTCTGTCCATCTCCACGGTCTTGCTGCCATGATTTGCACCTCTGAGCCTTTGGTGCTTAGAGTTTAACCGAAGTTCAGACTTTTCCTCTCTGACGCCCCCAGAGGACCCCAGAAGTCCCCTCAGTGTGCTCCTTCTTCCTTCTCACTGCCTCCCACAAACACAGTCACGTGCTTTTCTTCTCTGCCCGACCTCTTTTTTTTTTTTTTTTTAAGATTTTATTTATTTATTCGACAGAGATAGAGACAGCCAGCGAGAGAGGGAACACAAGCAGGGGGAGTGGGAGAGGAAGAAGCAGGCTCCCAGCAGAGGAGCCTGATGTGGGGCTCGATCCCATAACGCCGGGATCACGCCCTGAGCCGAAGGCAGACGCTTAACCGCTGTGCCACCCAGGCGCCCCCCCAACCTCTTCTTTATTCCTCTTGAAGTGTGGCATTTGGAATGAAATCTCACCTGAAGAAGTCTCAGCAGCGACAAAGCCCAACTCCACTGAGGGGAGACTAATTACACAGCTAATTAACCCAACAGATGTCATTGTAAGTGCTCCTTTCCTTAGAATGTGGATGCACACATCCCACATGGCTGACATGGGCTTTGGGCCTATTGCAAAATGTCTTTTTTTTTTTTTTAATCGGACTTTAAAGATGAGTATCTTTTCCTGCCCCACCTTTATGCTCTAGTGACATGGCCCTGCTTTTCCAGAAAGCTCTCTCCCGCTCCTGCCCCCACAGATGGTCTCTCTGCCCTGAGTGCATGTCACACCATTTGGCACCAAGCTGATCTGTGTGTCATGTGTTAGTTTGTTTCCCCAACAGGTTTGTAAGGCTGCTCATCATAGGAGCTGCCTCTGCCATCGTGGGTATCTTTCAGGAAGGCAGCACGAGGCAAGACAAGTAGACACCGGAACTGGGTGCCGATTTCTTCCCTTCACCTCGTTGTCTTTCCTGAGAGCACGTTTGTTTGCAGTGAGAGCAGCCAAGAAGTGTTTGAAAGACGCAGTTCGGCTACCAGATGGTTAAAAAGTACAGAGCACCCATGATTTTGTTAGCAAAATTGAACAACACCTGTCTGGGACACAAAAAGGATTCTTGGAGGTGAAGGAGGGGTGTCAGGGAGCAGAGGGAGGTGGTGTTTTCATTCTCGCCCCCTTCAGCGTTAGGCAGGGAACAGAAAGGATGGCAGGATGCAGGTGGCCTCGGGGGGGGGGGGGTCGCTGGTGGCCGTGGGGCTCCGGCTGGCAGCCTGTGCCAGCAGAAGCTGACCGGTTCCTAGTGGGGTGGCAGTACCTGCCCAGGGCCCACGCTGACCGAGCCTTATTGCCAATGACCCCTTGCACTCAGGCACACCCACCCTGTGAGTGAACTCACGGTGTCCCCTCCCAATCCCTGGATCTGGAAGTGACCTGCTTCACCACTGCTGTGACATGTCACCAGTGGCTCCCATGGGGCCAAATCTGTTGGCCATGTTCAAACCACATGTGACTTTTTGGCAGCCCTGTCACCCTTTCTCTCCCCCCCCCCCCCCGGCTTCTGTGATGTGAGGCTTGTGGTTTGTCTAGGCCTTCCCCGTGGTCCCTTTCTGACTTCTCTTCTGTCACTTACTGGTAGATACTGGCTTCCAGGGCTTGGTCCAGGTGTCCTGCTTTCTTCTGTGCATAACTCTTCCCAAGTGTCTTGTTTACTCCAATGCTCTTAAACCTCTACCTTCTGGGGACCCTTGAATCTGTATTGTGAGCCCTGAGCTCTCTCTTTATCTCCTTCCCTGTGGGGTGTTCCCATCCGAATGTCTCATCATCAACTCCTCAGACTCAGCATGGCCTAGAGACAGGTCCTGGATGACCGTAACCTCCAAACACCTTTCTCCTCTAGACTCCCCCGTTTTGCTGAGGGCCACTGTCAGTCTACCATTAGCTCAAGCCAGTAAGCTGGAAATGGTTTGTGGGCCACTCTTCCTTGCACTCCCTACAGCCAAACTGTCAGTAAGTCCTGTTGGCTCCACCTTCACGGTGTTTTTACTAACCCACCCTGTTGTCTCTCACTGTGTCAGTTCTTTCCCTGCTTCTGCTTTTGCCCCTTATAGCCCACTATATACAGTGATTTTTATGAAGAGGAAAATCGGATCATAGCACTCCCCGCATTGACCCAACAGTGGCCCTCCATCCCACATAAAGTAAAAGCCAAGCTCGTGACTCTGGCTTATGAACTCCTCTGTGATCTCCGCTCCATGCCAGCTCATCTTGTAACACCCTTCCCTTTGCCCACTACATTTCAGCCACACTGGCCTCCTTTCTCTACGTTCAGTATGCCACGCTTGCACTTGCCCCGGGGCCTTTGCACCTGCGGCCCCACTGCCCAGAATGCGCTTTCCTGACCTTGGCATTCAGCTCACATTAAATGTCTGGTCCTCTGAGAGGCTTTCCCTGACTACCTACCCTCAAGTCACCGTCTCTTCACTTCACCCAAGTTTCCTTGTCTGCATTGACAGTTATTACCTATTTTTCTTGCTTGTTCATGTATTTGTCTCCCAAAAGGTCAAGGACCGTGGTTGTATTTTTTTAAAGATCTCATTTATTTATTTATTTATTTATTTATTTATTTATTTATTTATTTATTTATTTATGAGAGAACAGGAGCAGGGGGACGGGGGAGGGAAAGACGGAGAGGGAGAAACAGACTCCCTGCTGAGCAGGGAGCCCAGTGCAAGGCTCCATTATGGGACTCCAGGGTCATGACCTGAGCCAAAGGCAGATGCTTAACTGACTGAGCCCCCCAGGCACCACCCCCGCGGTTGTCTTCTTAGTGGCTGTATCCTTGGTTTTTAGGACAGTATCTGTCACCGGCCTAGGAAGCATTTATTGGAGTGACAGAGTACCAGCAGAACATGCCTGTGGTTTCTCCCGCAGCCCAGAATGTGGTAGAGCAGCCCTGTCAGAACAACGTGGCGTTTACAAGTGAGAGTCCAGAAGCATATGTTGGAGTAAACCGAGGCAGTGCAGAGCTGTTCGTAGCCGTGTTGGTAGCTGTCACTGTTGTGCAGAGCCGCACTCCCGTATTGACCCACTGAGAAACAGTCCTGCTACACTTCCGCGGCGTGTATTTAAGTATTCTGAAAATTCCCCTGTGCGCCTGGCTTTGACCCGGTATCCCCAGATTCTGCTGATCCAAATCACCACTCTTTCTACTCAGTGGCCATAGACATTGATGTTGTGGTAGAAAATTTAATGGTGCTTTGCCCCTTTTATTTCATATTATGGTCCATTGTTATAGTAGTCTTTCCCTTCCACTCGGTTATAAGACTCTCAGCAGCAGGATCTGTTTATTCTCGTCCAACTTTGTCCTTCCCAGTCAGTGTCTTAAAGATGTTAGACTGGAAGTGTCAACTGAAGATTTAACACCCAAAGACAGAATCTGAAACATAGAAATGTAAAGATTAGGTTCAGCCCTGAAAACCCTACTCTTACTTCCTTAGAATCTCCTCTGCTGTGTTTACTCCCCCTCTCCCTGGGCAAATGCCCGCGTCTAAGTGATGCTAATTAGTCCCGGGCCTGGTTGTCCCCAAGAGGTCATGACCTTGGTGGCAGAATATATTCCCAGTAAGAGAGGAGCTCCCGTTGGCTTCTGTCCTCCGCCCCCATGTTCACGCCACATACCTTTGAGCCCCTTCTCTGAGCAGGACTCTTCTTCAGGGCTGCGGTCCTGAACTTTGTAAAGTTGGTTGACTATGATTCAAACAGAAATACGTTTTACTTCTGGACTCAGCTCATACATACACAGAGAGATTTTGTATATATCATTGAAGCAAAAGTTTTATAATTCAATTTTATCCTTAAAACATGGGCTACACATTGATACTTAACTATCGTTTCCTGTTGTTTTACACATGTAGCGGTTCTACCCACTGCATTGGTTTGAAGATCCACTCAGGCAGTGACGCTCAGCCCAGGGAGCTTTCAAAACAAATGTGCAGGCCGGGCCTGACCCAGCCCACGAAAGTTCTGGTTTAGCTCACCGCCGGCTTCTCATGTGTAGCCCTGGGTTGAAAACCACTACAGCAATGGACCCCAACCCACAATTTGGAAAATAGCGCCACGTCGAGTACAAAGGGGAGTTGATCATTCAGTCAGAGGAGTCAGACGTGGATGCAAGAGTTACCCAAGTCTGCAGGGAGGTCAGGGGAGGGAGAAATCGCATCCAGTTGCTTAGATCAGAAGAGACCTCAAAGAGAGGGCCGCTGGACTTTGGGCAAGATTCGAAGAGATGGGTAAGCTGGACAAGGGCAGATTCCTTTTCTCCCTGTCAAACCTGAGGCCATCTTACTAGCCTGATTTTGGGAGCTAGTGTTTCCTCTCACACACCTGTGGTTAATACACCTCTTCAAAGAAAATCAGCTATGAGCTAAACATTTCATACTAATAACTCACTGAAATTGGGGCCTTTCTAGTGTTCTGCTAGGAAGGAGGTCTGCTTCATATGATCTGCTGAAATAATAAAAATACAAAAAAAAAAAGTACCCCGTAAACAAATACTGAACTCCAGTTAATGCTTTACATGCTGAAGGATATACAGTCTGCGTTTCACTTCGCTGTGCCTTACAAAGGGAAGCTGCATTGATAGATAATGCAGCCAAATATTTGTTTTAGCGTCTGGGTGATGGATATATAGGTGTCTGCTAAGTGATTTTTTCCAATTCTTCTCTGTAACTGTAAACGTTCATAATAACAGCACAGGGGTAAAATTCTAAAATCTAATGGTTAGGTGTTCTTTGGCTCAACCATGTAGAAGCTTTGTGTTCAACGTGAGTCCTCTTCTCCACCCCGCTGGCTTCCTCTTTGCCTTCCCAGGCCATGGGAAGAGTAATATTGGTGTTCTGTTCTATCCCTGCAGACAGGACATGGATTTCATTGGAGGCAGGAGCAGGCCCAGTTGAGAACCCTCAAGTCACCTCAGGAGAGATGGCGGGAGTCCCAACAGGCTCTTGGTCATGCCAGAAATTTCAGATCCCACCAGATGCCAGGCATTGAAAACCTGAAAACTTTAAGACAAGATGTCCAGATGTGTTAAGGGAAACCGGGGCAGTTCTTGGAGAGAGAATGTCTGATGTCAGGCTGCCTGGGTTTGAATCCCAGCCCCTGTCTTTCACAGCCGAGTGGCTTGGACATGTAGCTTATTCCTTCTGTGTCCTTCACTGTAAAATGAGCTACTAAAATGGCGTGCCTGAGAGTGCTGTTGAGTGAGCTAAAGGAGGTAATACATGGGATGTAGTCACCATACGGTGCCAAACAACGTATTAGTCCTTATGAATACTGTTTTTCTGCATTAGTTTTCCCATTGTCTTATGCAGACCACGTAATCGAAGTCATTTTATAATTTGGTTTTCTTTATCTTTGAACTTGACACACTTTGGGTTTGGAGGACAGCAAGGCTAGTGTGTGTTTGTTGGTTGGTTGGTTTTTTGGTTTGGAGAAGGGAGAAAGAATACCCTTGAGAGAAATGTGACCAATGTGCGAGAAAATGAGTTTGTGAAGTAATTAACCTTGGCCAGTCAGTCATGGTCTGATCTCAAGAATGGGGGGCTTGGAGAGATCACTGAGTTGCCTTCAAGCCCTGAGTATGTTCATAGGACTTTTTGTTTTTTTAGGGGAATACTTCAGTCTCTTCTCCGAAGTAATGGAGCCAGAGGCAGTCTAGTGAAGTACTCGAGAAAGCTAGAAAGTAATCTAAGTTCAGCTTTATTTTTGCTACTACGTCTTTGACCCCTTTTCTGAGAAGTACCTAGGAGGTTTTCAGTTGTGAGAAGAGTAAGCAGTGAAGTTACTTTTACTGACATAATTATATAATTTTGCCCTGCCTAACCTGGAGGACTTCACTATTTGATTTTTTTTTTCTTTTTTTACGCAGGGCTTCCCTGCAAGCCACCAGCACACCTATCTTTCCCTTAGGCGACCAAAATTAGATGCATTTAGGTGAGAATTTAGGCTTGGAAACTGGTTCAGAGTACACAACACAATCAGAGAACTTTCTTTTATTTTTTCTTATATTTTAGAAACATCTATTTCTGATTGAAGCTAATGCATAGTCACCCCCCTCCCCCAAAGAAATTATAATCCAAAAATGCACAGCATGGAGGGCAAATACTGAGAAATGGAAGTTATATTCAAGTTAACCTGGAGTGCATTTGGCTCTGGTGTCATCTTATGTTTTGTATTTGTGTCTGTTTACGTTTTGTCACCTTGGCAATACCGCAGAAGATCGTAAAGGGGGGAATAGCTTTTGAACACAAGTGAAGAATTAGCTAGTGCCGCAAAGCTGCCGTACCCACCTTGCCGAAGTGAGTTCATTTCTATTGAAAACCACGGTGTTGGTGGCGTGGATGACTTCACATTGCCTTAGGAATCTTCTTTTAGTGTTTACATTTGTGTCCCTGCTTGTGGCTGTACCATCCCAGTCCCCATTTACAGTAGGGAACACCTGCAGTCAAGTATGCAAAACTGTTTCCATGGCAACCCTTTGTTATCCATTAATTTAAAATATTCCAAAATTTTTCTTCAGCTGAAACTTTTGTTTTTTTTAAACCATGCATTCCTCCTCTTCCCTTATTTGTACATTGCAAGTTAATCTCCTTGGCTACTCAAGTTCTGGATGTTTTCTCCCTACCCCACCTCTTTTGAGAGCTGATCTTTCTTTCTTTCTTTTTTGGGGGGGGTTAATGAAATAAATGGCTAAACCCAAGATCTCTGATTACAGCTGAGTCAATAAGTGGGAGGAGATGCCTCCCTCCTTGATTTGAGAGAAGCAAAACTTAATGCGAAACAATCTTTAACATCTGAAATGATGTGCAAAGTATATGCAACAGAAAAATCTCACCAAGTTCATTGCCTGCCTGATGATTAGATCAGCATGAGCAGATCTGGAAAGTATTCTTGAGAAACAGAGCCGCTCTTTGTCATTTGAATGGTGAATTTAAAATCCACTCTGAGGACTGAGTTTTGGCAACATGAGTTTCATGCTGGTGTCAAGGGGTATGTAAGGATCGTGTCCACAGCTTATGTTTGGAAACACCTATGAAATGAAATGCAAATCAATGGCAATAACATGCTGAGGTTGCAAATTTGAACCCAAATGAGGAAATGCAAAAAGAAAGCTTTGCATGGCAGCACTCATTTCACATGCGGTAATTATTACTACCAAATAGGATATTCTAGATCTGGGACATCCTCATGTCCTACCATTGCTACTCCTTGGATAAAATTTTACAACTGTCGTACGCAAGTCTTTTGCATTTCTGATACATTCAGATGAAGGTAATGATTCTGCCATTTCCTGTCAGTATCCTCCTCTTCCTTATTTTAGCAAGGTACTGACATTATCTTTGTTTCCTTCCCTACTTGGTTTTATGGGTGTTTCTAAGTGCATCAGTTCTGCGCTGCTGTGTACGTTGGGCAGTGGAAGGTGAAGGCGGGTGCTAGTCGGGTTTCGTTGTTGTGTAGCTTGAATTCCTGGTGTCTTCCCAGCTGTCTAGGTTTTGCACTGTTCTTACTAGTCCCTGTGCAGCTTGTGTCCTGGTCATTGTGGGTGTTAGGACGAAGGACTTTTGTTGGCCTCAGTGTTCTCCGGACTTAGAAAATCTGTCAGAGTAGATCACACAGATGTCATATCTTCTGCCCTCTCCCCACCCCTTTTTAAATAACTTTACTTTCATTTTTCTTTTCTCCCTCTAAGTAGTTGGGCAGAGACTTTTTATATGCAGAAGAATCTTGAAGTTTCTCAGATGCCACTCCTCTGTCACCTTGAGGTGATAGGAAGAATGGGCCGGGAGCCGTCTTTAGCGGGAGGGGGGCGTATGGGTGGAGTATGTTCTGTGTCTACTTTTTATAGTGCAGGTTTCCTTTCTTCTTCCCCCCTTCTCATGTTGGGGGCCTGGGAGCCCAGCATCCCTGTGATTGCGCTTGATTCAGCATAATTGATGCGGTCTCATTTCCCACAGCTGATGAGGATTATATCAGCTTGGTTTAACAGTCTCATTTTCTGCTCCCAGTGCACACTTGTTTTAATGTGTTTCAGTTAATGAGGTAGAAGAGAGAACGAGGTGCTACTGTTTATACACAGACAGTGAGCTTGTGCAGAGAGCCCTGCCACAGCCCACGTGGCCCCGGGTGTCCTCAGGGGCAAGTCCCACGGAGCGAAGCCACCTTTTCGGAACATGGGTTTTTCAGGACTAATGCAGATAATGATTATTACCCATAAGCTTTGCCAAATAGTCTTATTAATACCATTTCTCTTTCCTCGATGTGTCTTTCATATGGCGTCATTAAAAGACTATAACGTGGCTCAGAGCTGAGGGTGTAGTTGAGGGAGTTGGTCCGCCTTTCTGGCTCTGCCTGCCTTTCACCATCGCACACCCCTAGACGGAGCCCTCCCTGAGGAAGGGTCAGAGCATTTGAAGCACACAAGAGAAACCAGTTTCAGAAGTCCAAGAGGAGCCATACCCTGGTGTGGGCAATACTGAGAGTCTGCAGTAGGCACTAAGAATGTATATTGCTCTGTTCCTTGGGTCAGAGCTGTGCTGCTGGTTGGGATGGTTGAAGAGCTAGGAGAAACTTCCAGAGGTAATTTTCTATGAAAGGGGTTCTGGTTTGGGTCATGACCTTGCTCTTCTTGATCCTTTGGGGTTGGAGGCCATCGTAATCGAGCTGCAGATACTGCCCCCTCTTCCTAGACCTGCTTAGGGTAGCCAGGAAATCAGGACTGGGCGGGCCTTTTGCATGTATTCAAATTTCCAGCCTCTGGAGATGTGAACAGTGAAGGGAGTACCGGAGATATAACAAAGGAGACCTTTCCTATTTTGGGACCCACCTGAGCCATATTGTCAGCCACATCCAGACTTGTGGACAGACACACTCTTACACCCCCTACCCTCTCT